>NC_084488.1:23686101-24294947 GCF_030035675.1 Rhineura floridana | reverse complement strand
TCTGTGTGTCTTCACAATGGATTTCTCCTTCCTATTATTTATTTATTTATTTATTGTATTTGTATACTGCCCCATAGCCGAAGCTCTCTGGGCAGTTCACAGTAACTAAAAACATTAAAAACAAATATACAAATTTAAAACACATCTTTTAAAAACAATTTAAAACACAATTAAAAAAATTAAAAGGCACAGAGAAGCATTTAATTGAAAGATTCTCATTTGTTTTCCTCTTCTGGTGGCAGCGATATCAGCTTTTTTTGTCAGTAGTGGTGTAGCGGTTAAGGTGTTGGATTATGACCTGGGAGACCAGGGTTCAAATCCCCACACAGCCACGAAGCTCACTGGGTGACCTTGGGCCAGTCGCTGCCTCTCAGCCTCATGAAAACCCTACTCATAGGGTCACCATAAGTCGGAATCGACTTGAAGACAGTACATTTACATTTTTTAGTGAGGAAAATGGACATAAAAAAAGAAAATTTCTCCTTGTTAAGATGTAATAACTTGAGATTTCAATGTGGCCGCAATTTCCCTCACCAGGTACAACTAGACAAGTGAAAACCATTTTACCACACTATCAGTTCTAGTGGATGTACCAAATTGCCATTCAGGCAGTTCACACTGCCCCCTAGAAGTAACCTTATCCTTTTTGATTTGACCTTAAACCAACAATAAAACAATTTTATGTTTCACTTAACATAATAACTTAACCAAAGGGTCTTACAAACAACAGAGCCAAAAGGGTAAGCCCTATCTCTCTGAGAATCCGTTTAATAACAGAGATTACGTTGCTCCACATTTTCAAACCCTTCCAGCCCTATTATTTAAATATTACGGTATTCTAGTACTCTCTCCACAGGACTGATAGGTTCCAGCCCTGAAGTGAGAAAATAATAGGCAGCACATCTGATAAAGGTAGGAGCAGCAAGCCATGTAAAAGAAGAGCTACACGACAACGCTGGCATAAGGCAATTATGCAGTAAAGACGTTTTGGAGGGGGGAAGGGGACAGAAAAGGAGGGCAAAGCAATAGGAAGGAGAGAAGGAGGGGAAGGCAGAGGGAGGAGGAAGTAAAGTCAGGCCCTACCTTGGTTCACAGGATTTCCAATTGTATGCATTTTAGAAAGGTCCAACTTCCAATATTTAGTGCAGCTTTCAACATTGTGGTGCCCTCCAGATGTTTTGGACTACAACTCCCATCAGCCCCAGTTAGCACAGCTATGCTGTCTGGGGCTCAGGAGTTGTAGTCCAAAACATCTGGAGAGCACCAGGTTGGAAAAGGCTGATTTTACTGCATAATAAACATTTTGGAGTAGCCTAAATCCTGCTATAATTATGCTACAAGAACGTGTGTATGCAACAAACAGATGGGGATATGCATTCCCATCTGTAATGCAATGTGTATAGGAATAAGCATCCTCACCAACAGTATATGGTGCAGACAGTAATGTGAATCCAGATTTCATACAATGCAATGTCGATATGCACTGGATGCTCATCTAAATCTTATCTGTATATGTTAATGCCCGCGGTGTGCACAGATCTCCCTTGCTGGTTTGGGAAAATGTATTTGAATATCACTTATGTCTGTGCTGGACATAGTACTTCAAACTGAATGTAACACATGTGATTCAGCTAATTTGAATTCATATCATTTTTAATTCCTAGAAACAGGCAAACTATATCACACATATAACTTAATCAGCTCATGTCAGTAGTGTAGTTATTTACATGTAATAATAAAATATTATGATAGGAAAACAGAAATCTGTTCTTCTCTCACCTCTACAGTTTTTTTCATTTTTTTCTCTGTGTTTCCAGATTCACCTGTCTGAGGCTTTTCTTCATCTTTTGGTTTTGCTTCATCTTCTTTAATCTTCTCTAGTTGGTTCTCTTCCAGTTCTTCTATAGGTGCAGGAAGACTAGCTTCTTCCAGGCAATCATAAGCTTTCTTTCTAGCCTGCAAGAGAACCATCACAAAAGGAAATCTAGCATGAAGAATGACTTGTTTTTTCCATATGAAATGCATTAGAATGGCACACTTTGAGTCCTGTATGAAAGAGGTTATCTAATTATTTTACTGGCAGAAATTGCCCTATGGAAGCATGAAACTGCTATGGTATCTACTGTTTTACAAGTGCATAAATTATTCTGCTTTTGTAAGCATTGGGGGAACAATGCTAGTGGGTATTTCCCTTCTATTTACTGTCAATGTTTTGCATGTCGCTCACTTCCCCAGTTCTTGCCCAGTTTCATCACTCATTATGATTGCATAACTTATGCCCAGGATCTGGGTTTTCTTGACATTAACCTTGTGGGCACCAAACATAGCAGTTGATGTCATTCAGTAAACATAAACTCTACAAGGACTTTCAGACTTGAAAAGTCCAATTAATGCAACCTCTTATTCCAGGAAATAATATTTTTTGGATGTGAACAATATATAGACATGTTAATTATAGTACAGGCAACTAACGTTTTCCAATTTGGTTTGCCTTAGCTCATTATTCTTCACTACAGCTCTCTCTACATATAGCTACTATTTTACCAAAGCTGCAGTTGCAGTACTGCTTTGCCTCCTAGTGTGCTATACTAAGTATTTTAAACCACAATGCTCTGAACTTTTGCGCTGAGTTGGGGGAAAAGGTAGAATCTTTTTTCCAAAGATAAACCAAGTCACCCACCTTGTTAAGTTTGTCAGGAGTGGCAGCAACATGCAGTTCAAATAACAGTTCTGTAAGCATGGTCACAAACCCATCTCCCATATATCCTGCAAAAGTAAACAGGAAAAAAAACCTGGAGAAAAATGTCCCTTCAAATAATTTGACAATATCTTCTATTCCAAAAAGACACAAATTCTAATTATTTATAAAGACATCCCTTCTCTCTCTTCCTTCCTTAAATCTTGGCAAATGAGTAAGTTTCCTCATCACTATACTTCTACTTTCTTACCCATTCTTCAACAGATGTTGTTTCCACTTTCTATTTGGAAGCAATTTCAGTTCTTGTCATAAGAAATATACTGATCGCTAGTTTTCTATTTTTCTGTCTTACAACATTTTTGGTATAGCTTTATATAGAGATAATGGCACTGACTACACTATAAACGTGAGGCATTATTTAACTTGTAGATGCCACTCAGATTGGAGAATAAAAGGTTGTCCCAAAGGCCCCTGTGATGATATGGAAGCCTCTGAAGTGTCTTCACAGTACCAGTTGAGAAGAGTGCTTACCACTGCCTCACACTTCCAACCTACACAACACCAAAAAAGGATGTGCTAAACCCAAACCGACACAACTAAACTCAAAAACTAAGTTGGATAAAAATAAAAGATATAGAATACTTCTAAATAATATGAAAAAATAAAGAGCTACTTTAACTCAATGTGAAAATACTAAAATGTAGTCACAACAGATTACTGTTAAAAAAATACTATAATCAAATCATGTGATAAGTTGACTTTGTATTCAGATCAAAGCCTAATATGGCCAACAGATCTGGGCCAAGTTCAAGGTTCCAGTTTTGGTGTATAAAGCCCTATATAGCTTGGGACCAGGATACCTGAGAAACCGTCTTACCCCTAATATACCCAGTCGATCACTGCACTCTGCAGGTGAGGGGCTCCTGCAGATACCATCTTATCAGGAGGTCCATTCTGGACAACATAGGAAACGGACCTTTAGTGTGGTGGCACCTACCCTGTAGAATTCCCTCCCCTTAAATATTAGACAGGCACCATCACTGTTATCTTTTTGGCGCCTATTGAAGACCTTCCTCTTTCAACAAGCCTTTTGAGACCTTATCCCAGTCTGTGTCTGTGTTGGAATTGCTTTTTAATATGTTTTTAAACCTTTTTTTAAAAAAAACCCGCTAAGTTTTTAACCTCTTTTTTTAAAGATGTCTTCAAAGCTTTTTAAAATTACATAAATCTTCTGTTGTCATTACTTTAGTCTTCTTGACATTCAGCTGTAGTCCTGCTTTTGTGCTTTCCTCTTTAACTGTCATCAGCATTCATTTCAAATCATTACTAGTTTCTGCTAGTAGTATGGTATCATCTGCATATCTTAAATTATTGATATTTCTCCCTCCAGTTTTCACATCTCCTACATCTTGGTCCAATCCAGCTTTCCATATGATATGTTCTGCATATAGATTAAACAAGCAGGGTGATAAAATACACCCCTGTCTCAGACCCTTTCCGATGGGGAACCAATCGGTTTCTCCATATTCTGTCCTCATGGTAGCCTCTTGTCCAGAGTACAGAGTGCTGGTGAAAATTAGTTCCAGCTGTGTGAGATCATGGGATGCTACAGTTCTGGAAGTTTCCAGGCTATTTGTCCTCTGATTGGATGCCCAGTTGCTACATATTCTATTATAAGTAAGTCTATCAATTTGTGCCATTGCTTGATGTTTTGTGCTTCATGCCCTTGCTTTGGAATGCTAACCTCTGGGTGTGCTAACATTGGGAAATGTTATATTTCACTGGTATGCACTAGCTAGGTTAAGTTAGTTTTTTTGTTTTGTTCTGATGTATTTTTCCTAACCCCTTTTTACCCTATACCCATTTTCTTTTTACTATGTGTAGTTCTCTTATATGCTGCTGTTTTTAATTTAATTTTTAAAAAACTACCTCCTTGCTTACTGTAGTGTGGTTTATTGAGGTTAGCCTTTCAGAATCTAACTCTAGCGCCTTGACTGCTAAGCCTATCTGCTCCTGAGTAATCTTGGCCTAAGGCTCCGGGACAAGGGGTATGCATTTAACCTTGCCTCCTAGAATCTTGGGGCGTCCTGTAACCATCTGGGAAGTCTCCTGGCCCAGACTGGGTAGACCTAAGGAGTGGTGGCAACATACCATTGTTCTGGGTTGGACCTGATTGGGACCTTTGCTGGGGTTTGGCCACTTGGTGACCTCTTACTCTGGGTTTAGGGTAAGAGGCCACAGGAAGGAATTCCCATTACAGAAGGTTTTCCGAAACCTCACTTCGGGGATCAGGTTATTCATAACCAATTCATTTGTTTTGAATTAAACTTGTAGATCTCTCTCACTATCACACGTGATACACAGGCAATTGTGCAACTACCTTTCTTTCCTTCATTGTCTTCATTTTCTGACTCTTCTGGAAGGAAAATTGCTTTAATAGCAATTAAAGCATTTTTTGCTTTTTCCAAATCCTCTCCTTCAAGTGATGCTAAATAAGACTGTATCTGAAAGAAGAAACAAATAATACTGAGCATTTCAATATATCTGTAGTGTAATGTGTGAGAAAAATGGAGCAAAAGTGCCCTCACTGTCTACTCTGGTTACAATCCTTGTGTCAAAACCAATAGTCCCAGAGGAACAGACACTGTTGGCAGAAAGAATTCCATCCCCCCTGCATATTCCCGAAATCTGTTCTGGATTTTTGGGTGTCACTCTGGAGTAGATGGGGGGTGGGCATAGGAGTGGTGTACAAATTGTTCACTGGCAGTCTCCTAACCACAAAATGTATAAGGCCAGAACTGGTTAGCATTAATAACAAAACTGTGTTTTGTTTCTTCTGATTATTCTGTGAATTTGCATTGACCTAAAAAACTTTTTGATACTGCATACATAAACTGTTGTATCCAATGACATCTCTCTGTCCCTTTCTGTGCTGAGCAATGCTTTGTACTATGCATCCATCTATGTCTGCATCATCTATACAAATCCACATAGCGGCATTAATACAACATTGTGGGACAGACATCACTGCCAACATGACGCCATTTGTAGCGGCACATGGCATGATACTTACATTCTGAGCTTGACTCAGTTCAATAAAATAAAATAAATATGTAGGATCACTTATTCCATGTTTTGATATCATCAAGTAGTACATTTTCCAACCCTTGTTCCATACCAATACCTAGCGCTAATGGAGTTGGGTAAAAGCACAATGTGATGATGACATTGTAAAAAGGAAAAGATCCTACGCCTCATTGGAAGGTGGAGGGACTCAGCATGTGCTTACTGTTTTTGGTGACACCCCTTGTCTCATGTAACATTTAGTCTGCCCTTTCCTAGGTGTAAATGGGGCAACAGAAACAGTGAAGAGTCTTCATCCCAAATGAGATGTCTGGTTTTTTTCTAAGAAATGAGAAGGTTCTGCACTAAATTGGCACATATTTTTATGAACCTCAGGTTTAGAGCATTTGTGGAGATGACCTTCATACGTTTTGCATTTCAATGTTCAAAGAACTCTGCTTACACAGATCTTACAAAAGCAAGAGGGATTTGGGGTGGTGAAATGCACACAGGTTCGGCTCAAGCGCATTTCCACTAAAGAAACAGCTGGAAATGCATTGTAGGCAAACACAAAATACCTGTTGGCCAATAGACTCAGTTTGGTAAGTAGAAGATATTTTATTATCTTTCAGAATGTTTGGTGGAATAAGGATATTGGTAGGGGCAGAAAGTCTATGCATCTCCTGCTGGAAACTGCAGGAGGGGAGAATGCTCTTGTGCTGAGGACCTGCTTGTGGTTTTCCCATAAGCATATCTGGATAGCCACCATGAGAACAGGATGCTGGACTAGATGGGCTGCTGGCCTGATCCAGCAGGCTCTTCTTATGTTTTAATTTAATCAGATGGGCGAGGGACTTGCTTGGAGGAGAACACAGCATGTGTTTTTAAAGTGCTTTTTAAAAAATGTGTTTTTAAATTTGTATATTTGTTTTTAATGTTTTTAATTGTTGTAAACCGCCCAGAGAGCTTTGGCTATGGGGCGGTATACAAATGCAGTAAGTAAATAAATAAATAAATAGAGGGTGGTTATGAAAAGGGAGCATAACTGGAAGGTAGTGATGGTGATATTCATTTTGGTAGAAAACAAGGGACAGTGAACATTTCACTGGGGAATTGTTTTCAATGTAAAAAAACACCAACAAATTTATTAGAAGTAATGAGCAGAGAGAAGGTTAGAAATAGGTGGAATACTGTGGTGGGTGAATATTGTGCACTATGAACCAAAAATGGTGGAGAAATTACAAAATAGTGTCAGGCACTCTGAACCTACTGGCTAGCCTAGGACAGAGTATGCATTCAACTGACTAAATAAAAAAGTGCAAAGTGTTGTTCCTAAAGGGCTTCCTAGAGACAGGGTTTTAATCTTAGTGGGAGCTATTCTAGAGAAATATGTGCCAGTAAGCATTCTTGTTATCTTGATTTATACAGTCTGTGTATTATACCTTGACTTCACTTTCATTAGACAGAATTTCTAGAGCTTCCAGATGAGACAGACCCTGAAACTCATCAAAAAGCAACCCATAATGTGCTGTCTTTTCGAATGTGACTTGCTGGGCCAGTCTCTGCTTCTCTTTCTCTTTAGCTTCTCGCAACAGCTGTGGAAATATAGATCATAGTTGCTGGTTAATTGGTTGCATGGCAAATTTGACAGATTTTATCACCTTCAGATTCAGCTCCCCTGGGCAATAATAATAAAAATTGAGGTTAGATCTTACCAGCAGAGGAAAAATGCTTAATCGTGTTAAAATAATTATCATGAAATATTTTAAGCAGTTCTCTTTCTAAGTTTTCCAGTTAGTGGTGATTATAATTTGCTTATTGTTGTTTTTAAAGTGACCTCCACCTTTAAATATAACATCAAGTATAAATGATGAACTAAAACCACCATTTAGAACAAAAACAACAAGAAGAAGGTTTTATTCTATACACTGTCCATTATACTATGAGAATAAGTATATGCTCTTGAGGTTTCCCCATTCATTTCAATGAGGCCCGCACAGCAGAGCTTCCTGAAAGACTGTGCCCCATGTAGAGATGTGAAAGCCTAGAACAAAAAATGGGGAAAAAATTGGAAAAAATTTTCTTCTTCTTCCCTAAAGCCTTCCTCCCTCCAAAAACTGAATCAAATCCAGAAAAAAAAAAGAAAACGAAAAATGGGGGAAAAGTCCCTCACCCTGAATTTTTCTGTTTTTTTTCTGGGCCTTCACATCTGTAGCCCCATGGACCTAAGGGATTTGGTGGCCAGATGATAATTATAATAATTATTATTGAATCACTTCTTTCGCAAAGGTTAACTCAAAGTGACTTACATAAGCAAGCATTAAAAACAAGAGTAAAATGCTCATCACTAATATGTATAAAAGAGCAGATCCAACTCATCCCACCCCACTACAAAAATGAGCAGAAAATTATGGTCCACTACTGCCCCTAAAACCTGGGTTTAATACATGTTTAATTATGGGCTCTTTTGATGGGCTTGCATGCATGCTGTTGTCTCAGCCTCATTATTTCCCCCCTTCTATTACACGATTCCCTCCCTTCCATTACATGAGGAAAGAGCCCAATTGCTGTGACTGTAAAAGAGATAAGAACATATAAACCAATTTGCACACTAGTTTGTACCAGTCTACTCCTATGCACACATTACTATTGTGCAGGGCACAATCATGGAGTAGTCTTACTTCGCCCCACACATCAGATCTTTTCCCTTCAACAACTGTGTACTGCATGTAGGTGTCTGTATAAAAAGCCCAATGCACAAGCTCCTGCTCACAAGCAGGAGCTCCACACAATCAACCACACAACCAGATATTCTGATCACATGGAGCTCCTACTTGCAGATGGGGCTCAAGTGATGGCTTTTCCCTGTAAGCTACCATGTGCAACACACAGCTGTTGAAGGGAGAGGACCCAATGTCAGGGGTGGGGCTAAATGTGCATCCCCATTCAAGTCTCTATGTGATTATGCCCTATATGCAAGTAGCACATGCGTAGGGCTTCCATCTTATCTACTGTGTTTCCTTCTCATGTTCCATGTGATGCATATAGTTGCTTCTCACCCTGAGCATCAGTAGGAGCCAGCTCCTAGAGAATGGGAGGAAGAGTTGCATCAAAATAACAGTGCCAGCTGCAGGCAAGGGACCACCCATTCACATTGTTTACTGAACATTATAGAATAGGGAGTAGAGTGGGTAGACTAACAGATTAGGATGTCTCTCTGAAACTCTCCATCCTTTAATTTGGGATGCAGAAGAACTGCAACACAGTAAAAGAATTAGATTCTTATCTATGATTGAGCTTTCTGGTGATTAAACTGGATATTATTCTAGCTCTCTGGCTGATATTGTTTTTGGTTCTTTTTTAAAGGGTTTGTCTGCTTTGGACAGTTCACTTTGGAGGGCAAAAGTTCCAAGCTTTGCCCCAACCTTATGGTTGCATATTGCACTGTTCCTCTTGCTAGTCCATTCTCAGTAGGATACACAACTGCATTACAGAAATGAGATTTGGACTTAGCAACCATATTGCATATTTTGCAACACTGATTTGGAACAGCCGTAGGTGCTCTCCTGACTAAAAACTTGTTTATTTGTATAGTTGCTTTTGATTTTATTGCTGTGAAATTGTGATAATTGTTCAGCAAGTATTTTGAAACTGAATCAAAATATTGTATGAAGGGATAAAACTTAAATATTTCAATAAGGTTTTAAATAAAATGTAGTACGAATTCACCAAACAAACACTAACATGGTATATTGTCAGATGAATGTCTTCATTAAAAAGATGCTTCCCTGAAGAATACAGTAATTTAATGTCAGTGACCACGTTATCCAGTTATCATGTGCTGCTTCCTCTTGATAACAATTCATACTGAAGATGTAACATGTGAAACTGCTTAGCACATAAAAAACCCTGAAAATATATAGCGGACTTCCACACCAGTTCTGGATATTCCTGGAGACATCTATCACTGGTGTGGCAAATGCAAATTCCAAATGTGATAAATAGTAATATATCTTACAAGTTTTATATTTCAACCCTCTGCTCCACACTGTTGGCTTTTGCTGGTGAGGCTGTGTAAAATGCACAATCTGATGACATCACAATGGGGAAAATATGGCATATTCAACATGGGCATGCTGTTTTGGGTGAAATCTCCTTCTCCTGCCTAACATTTTGCTCTGCTCTTTAGTAAATCTATTATTATTTAATGTGCTACCCTCTGCATTGTTGGAAGGAAGATTCAAGAGGCTCCCCTATGGCGAGCGGACATGCCCTTGTGAAGTGGGGGAGGTGGAGACAGTGGGCCATGTTCTGTTGTATTGCTCCTTCTTTTGGGATTTACGACACATTTTTATCACCCCGATCCTACAAAAAATGCCCAGGGGCTCCGATGCAAGTTACGTTCAATATCTGCTGGCAGACCAGTATCCGCAGGTTGCATCCAAGGTGGCCAGTTTTTGTACTGCCTCCATTGTATGTAGAAGGAGGTTACTGTGTTCATTTTAATGTTGTTTTATGCTTTTATATACTGATATTTGTGATGTAGTTTTAAATTTGTTATTTGCCCCTTCTGGTATAATATAATACTGATGTAATATTACTTTATATTTGCTGGTCTACCACCAAAATAAATAAAATTCAATTCAATTATTATTAATAATCATAATTAAATTTGTTAGTTGCCTCATTCCACGGCTTCTAGGTAGTATACAAACACACTGGTAGAAACAGGGCAGAAGTCCTCATCCCAAATGGGAGGGTTTTTTCCCTAGAGCTGAAAAGTAGCTGCAATGAATTGTCACAGATTTTATGAAACAATGGTTTAGCCTTTGTGGAGTAAGCTAACTTCCACTTAGGATAAACTAGTATGAAAACTCACCACAGAGAAAGTAACTTAGGAAGCAACCTTTACTCACTCATACCTATAGCATCTAATGTGGCTAAGTGGTTACCCATTTATACTGATGATTAAACACAAATGTTCATGTGGCCCTTCAAAACCTTAAAAGCCTTCCTCCCAAAATTATAATTATTGTCAATTATACAGTTATTGTTGCAATTGCTTATGTCACTGTCTACAATTGCATTATTATAAAGATAGCTTCTTTCACCTGAGATAAGGAAACGGTTCGTTCCATCAATGTTTTGGTTTTTTTAAATCCAGGATCACTTTCTGCAAGGACATTCATAGTTTTCTTGCCAATGAATTCCAAAGCATCAAGTCCACCAGTTAAGACACTCTTACCCTGCTCAAAACAGAAAGAAATCTTATTTACTGACATTTTAAACACTTATTGTACGGAAGCAAATCTCATTAATTTTAATAGCTACTGCTTCTACATAAGTTTGCTTTGGATTTCAGACACCTTTTGAGTATGTAGCTATAAAGCTATACAGGAAGACTGAATCTGCAGCTTATGATCGCTTAACCCTCTGCTTTTTCTCTCCTTGCAAATGGTAGGATTTATGACTTAATTAGTCATCTCTCACACTAAATATGGATTCCAGACGAAAAAGTACTGCAGTTAAACATTTTAAATTAATTAAAAAGAAAGCCTTCATTGAATAAAACAGAGGAAGAGAGTACCAACATGGATATTAAACATGGATATTAAAAATTATTAATATTATCAAATCTGTTAGGCCAATGGTTTGTCAAGCTGGGGATCCTTCGGTTTTTCTTTGAGAAGATCAGTAATGGAGGATAAGCTTATCTGAAAGATGGCTTGCCTTCCATGACGGACCATCTTTTGCAATGCACGGGGGAGAGTTAGGCATCTTCTATGTGCCATCTCAGCTCATGTGTGACAATAGTGAGACCCATCAGACCTGATCAATGCTTCATTTGAACTGAGCATGCACACCATCCTAGAACACCCCCTCATCCCGAGATCCTCTGCAATGCATATGATTTCAATGGCAGATGTGGTGAGGTTCCTTAGCTGACAAGTTGATGTAGAAACAATTTTCCTGAAAGTAAAATGTGCTAGGGAAATCATTGGGAAATATTGAATGGATCAAACCAGATTCTGCTGGATACCTTACACTAATAAATACTCTGTAAATATTTTTAATACTTGAGAGGGTAGAGGCAATGAATGCCCTCTTTGATTTTGGCTAATTGGCAGCACTAATCATTTGGTCTGATCATAAATAACCATTTTTAGTTTGGGAGATTCTGCAGGCAGGCAGAGACTTTATATAATAAACTGCTTGTGGTGGCCTAAGGCAGTCTCTCTTTGAGGCCAAGATGATCACTCCCATGTCTTGCACACATATAGCATGACAAGGTATCATAGAAATGTTTGCATAATTCACAGAATTGACAGCTTCTGTTGTTGTCAATGTGTTTTGGGAGTTTATGAATCTCTGAGAAAGCCTGAAGCTTTTATAACACACAGTATCTCACAACAAAGCTCAGACTGAGTTCAGCTGTTTGGGGCTTTGGATATGAGATTCCAAAGTTGTCCACAGAGTAGATGTAGGAAGTTTGATGTGTCCTGCAAAGAAAAAAACAAAAAACTGTCTAGTAGGATGGCAGCTTCTGCCCCTAAAACTCCATGATGTGACAATTAAAAAAAGGAAACCCAGGATGAGACAACGTCATAATACACAATCTTTTTTCAAGAAATCAGATATTGGACTGACCATCCCATCCCTGAAAATGTTGGGAGATCCTGGGAATAGAATGGATATTCATTAGAGTAGGATTATCTTTAATACCAGCATGGTATGCCAGATTCCCATTTTGTAATGGAAAATTTCTGCCAGTTTCTTGTGTACAAAACCATGCTACAGAACTTTATAAGGAAAGATGTCTTAGATTTAGGGCTCATCACATGGCAGTTTAACCTGAAATCAAGTCTCCCTACACACCTATTAAATTTGCAGTGATCACATGACATAGGAGGCAAAGGGGCGCTGCTTTCCCCTTTAAATGTGAAGCAAATCAATTCACTTTAAATCCGAAAAGGGAAGGAAAAACCGTCTGTGCTTCGCATCTCTAAGCCATGTAGATGGTTAGTTCTGATGCTTTGGTGAGTCCCTGCCCACTCCCTCATCCTCCCTTTGTTTTTTTTTACTCTGGAACAAACTGAGCATGCTCGGTTGCCAAGGTAACCAGAGGAAGAGATGCTTTGACCTTAAGAGGGCATGGTCATTAGGAAGCTGTGAGATTAACCCTTTCCCTTCAGTATGAACGGAAAAAGTGGTTTGAAGGCTCATGTAAGGTAATAAGCGTGAACCTTTAAACCCTATCGTGATGAGAAAAGCTTTGTCTTTAATCCACAATTCAGCTGAAGTCAGCTGCAGTGTGAACCAGCCCTAAGATGATATAAGCTGTTTTAGGGTAAAAAGTCATATTTTAGATCTTAGGCAAGTTGTTATAACACTTAATTTTTCTAAAATTCAAAGCACTTATATTATTTCTCCATCAAGGTGTACTTTTTTAAAGAGTAAGACTGGGTTGGCAAAATTGGAAGATGAATACACCAAGAAAGACTAGGTAGAAGACTGTATTCTGCACTCTTCTTTCTTCCAGGTAACTCTCTTGACACTGTTCATCAGAATTCTGCCACAGCAGGGAGCCTATCTATGGCTGGAGTCCCCTCCAAACACTGCCCTCCAAACACCTGAACACTGGAAACATGGAGATACAGTATCTTACGAGTATTGCTAACACACATGTATTTAGCCCAAAATCAACACAGTATTGAAAAATATAAATATTATATCTGTCAAGGGGTAAAAATGTATCAATAATATTGTAATACTGCAATCCAAAAGAATAATCTCCAAAAGTTCTATGCAAAACGTTCTTATTCTGTCTAAAGAATAGTATGATCCACTCCAGAAATGATGCTTCATACGTACTGCAACACACTCCAACAGAATGCGGATCCATTCCCCTTTTTGATATGTACCTTATTCATGGAACCTATACTTCTAATTGGCTCCAAACCAGACTATAAACAAGTTATGATATTTCAGTGCAATACCTGGGAATTAGAATTCAGTACACAGGACTATTATATTGAATAGGACTATAGTATATCATTAGCAAAATCTGAGAGTCAACACTCTACAATAAGAACAGTAAAGAAATATTTCAGGGTGCTTACATCTTAGTGAAACAGACAAGGGGTCGGACAGGGAGAGCAGCATTGTCACGTTGTGTCCATGTGTTGAACTCCCTCATACTTCATCAAATGCTGCTCCAGACAGTTCCCTGACTTTTTGCAATGGCTTTTGGGGAGACATGAGCAAAAGCAGCGGGAAAGTGGAACAAAAAAAGCCCTTGTGTACACACATAATATGCAGCCCTTTATATTTCAGCCAATATATTCAAACAAGCACAATATAAATCACAACAATTTACAGTTTTGCTAGTTTTATCTTAGAGGAATACACAAGTGAGGTGTAATTACGAAGGATTTTTGTGTGTGTACATATTGGGATATTTGCCAAAGAGCCACAGTGATCCAATAATCATTTAAACATACAATCCAAAAGAATAATCTACAAAACTAGCACTTAAATAGATGACTAAAATTTTGTAGATGACTCTTTTCAATTGTATTTTTAAATAATTACTGGATCATCATTGCTCTTTGAGAAATATATATAATATATACTTTTCAGTGGGATACTTTCTTGGGTTTCTTGCTTACCCCCCTTCCTTCCCCTCTTTTTGTCACTAGAATTGCTTACAGTATTCTGTACGGCGTTAGTTATGGTTGAAAACATTCCACGTGATCCAGGAGATGAAGGCAAAGGTGTGTTCTCTGAAGAGCTGTTCTGTGTCTCATCCATGTCTTAAACGAAAACAAACAGCCCAGAAGCAAATAATGTCAGAATGTGATCACAGAATTCCTATTTGTAGTTAGACAAAAATAACAGTATCGTGTTCACATTAGCAACATGTTGCCAAGACAATACATTAGCACCTGTGACTGGGCTTTCAGCTGTGTCAGGATGTATATTTTCTGAAGATCCAGAAGAAGGGACATGAATTCTGAGGGTGGCTGCTTTTTCCTTAACTGCTGTTAATCCTTGGCCTGCAGCGACAGAAATACATTTCATATACAACAGTTCTGCACAAATATGCTACTGAAAATCTGAAAGAGACAAAATAGGTGAAATAATACTTGTTACCGGACCACTTTCATGCACTGGAAAACCTGCTGAGAGCCTTTAGTTCTGTTTCAGCCTCAACAACCCACCCCTAAACACAATATGGAAATAATGATATTGGTCTACTTTTCAGAGTTGTTGTAAAGATTATGTCAATGCATGTGAAATGCTTTGAACACTAAAATGTGCAATACAAATGCAAAACATTATGATTTCGTTAACAATGCTACAAAACATAGAACCTGGCTTTTCTAAATCTGTATGGTAAGTAAATAGTCACTGTCCTGAAGCCACTACAGGAAGTTACTGGTTAAAGCTCAACTAATCGTATTTATACTTCATCATTAACCCTGGATTTAATGACATTTGTACAGACAGAAGCTAAGCTCTATCCATCACAATGCATTTAGCTAAATTATACATTCTAATGTTCAGACTCATATTTAAAAGCACTGCATGTATCTCCTTTTAGTTTAGATTGATGCCACTGAATTTCTGTCTAGCTAGTCATATATCCATCCAGAAGAGCATACATCAGTGGTAGGATTTTGGGGGGCACAATCCAGCCAAATTTCAGCACTTTTCAAGCAAGCTAAGAACACTTACTAGGAAGAAAACTAGTAAACATACATGGTGAGATCATGTTGCACATTACATAGTCTTCAACACGAGAGTTCAGTTTGACTTTGCTGGATCACTCCCTTTATTGTTATGGGCAAGATGTGGTTAATTGAGTGGAGTTTATAAATCAAAATATAAGTAAGCATTTTATGAGAAACTGCCACAGCGGTAAAATAGATTGTTATTCATTTGGAACAAACTGTATTTTTATGCTTCAACGAAATCCAATTAGAACGAGATGCAATAAAGGGCTAGGAATATGGATGAGAAGGAAGGTTCTGGTAATGCTTCAAGGTTTTATGATCACTAGCTTAAATACTCATGAGATGTCCAATGAATTTAGTAGACACTATCAGGCAAACATCATCCCACCACAAAAGATATTGCAAGACTGCAAAACAGCATTGCTGGGAAATGGTATGAAAGGGCAGAAACATACGTGGAGGAGAAAAACAAAAGAGCCAAAATGAGGAGGCTCTTCAGAAGCAGAATTTTATCCTGCTGAGTGCTTGAAATTAAAGTGTTTACCAACCTGACAGTTTTTGATCCTATACTTGCTTTGCTGTATGCTGGGCAGGGATAGATCTGATTCCCAATTCTGTTGCACTGGAGGAGAGAAACTACACTGGCATTGTGCCCTGTTGTGCTGGCAGTATGTATCACTGGCACAACCACTACACCAGTAGGGCACAGGTAATACAAGAAGAACCTCTACATGGATTCAGGGTTATGGCCAGAGGGGAGAAGCATTAAGCTCAGATACTGCGAGCTTATGTCTGAGGGAAGCTCTGGAACTTGTGTGGATCTTAGGTAGCATTGGGTGATTGTTTTTTAGTCCCCTGGCAGTTGTGCTGTTCGGTGCTGCATGGTACCATCTTATCCCCAGTGCTATTTAATATCTATATGACGCTGCTGGGAGCAACCATTAGGAGTTTGGGGCAAAGTGTCATCAGTATGCTAATGACACTCAGCTCTACTTCTCCATAACATGCAAAGCAGGAGAGGCTGTGTGGGCCCTGGACCGTTGCCTGGACACCAGTGGTGGGATGCATGAAGGAAAATAAGTGAGTTTGAATCCTGGTAAGACAGAGGCACTGTGAGTAAGTAGTTCCCATGTCCAAGAAATTGGTCAACTGCCTGCCCTGAATGGGGTTGTACTCCCCTGAAGGAGCAGGTGTGCATCTGGGCCTACTTCTGGACTCAGCTCTGTCACTGGAGGCCCAGGTAGTCTCAGTGGCTAGAAGTGCCTTTTTATCAGTTTCACCTGGTATGACAACTATGACCATTCCTGGATCAGGAGAGCTTGGGCACAGTAGATCAGGCGTTGATGACTTCAAGATTGGATTACTGCAATGCACTCTATGTGGGACTTATTTGCACTTGTCCTGGAAGCTGCAACGAGTGCAGAATGCTACAGCCAGATTGCTGACAGGAGTGAGACCCTGTCAGCATATATTGCCTCTGATCAGGGATTTGGGCAGGTTGGTGATTTGTTACCAGGTCAAGTTCAAGGTGTTACTACTGGTACATAAAACTCTTAACAACTAGGGACTATTTTACTTGCAGTACTTACCCCATATGTGCCCACTCGAGCACTTTGATCTGTGGAACTGGCCCTTTTACAGGTGCTGCATAATACTCATTACATGCTTGTAAGAAATGGTTCTTATAGCGTGGCAGCACCTACTCTTTGAAACTCCCTTCCCACTGACATCAGGCAGGTGCTTTCACTGTATTCCTTTCAGCATCTGCTTAAAACTTTTTCTGTTTAGGCAAGCCTATCCAGATTAGGGATGTGCTAGAATTCTGCCCAGTTCAGATTTGGTACAGAATTTCCCATTAATTCATTTATTTGCTATAGTTGCGGATCAGATTTTTATGTAGTGATTTTCCACTGCTATTTTAGGAAATGTTTTTAAAATATTTATATTATCTTGATATTTTTATCAATATTTCTTTCAATTTAACATTTTCTTTAAAAATATCTATATTAGTATCAATATTTTTCCGAGGGGGAACAATGGATCAGTAAGAGCAGCAGCTGGTGGACAAAGAACGAACTTGAATCAATACTAGTATGTAAGGTTGATGGAATTCTTTCGAACGAGCACTGACCAATGGATCCCATCCCTAATCCAGACACATAGATGTTGTGTGTTGTAATCTTTGTAGTTTATGGTTGTTTAAAGTGTTTTTAAAGTGTTTTTAATTACTTGTTTTTAACTTTTATTGATAATTTCATTGTCTTTTGTAAACTGCTTAGTTTTTTTTACAATCAACCAGTACATACATTTTGTTAAATAAATAAAAATAATTAAATTAATGCAATGATTGGTGAGTTACAGCAGGGTTGCCAGAGATACTGCCATAATACCACTTGTTCCTATTGCTATTATTTCTCTAGCTATTTGATTGCTAGGAGCACAAAGGGCTGCCACTATGTTGCCCTGGCATCACAAAGTACAGTGGGGCCAAAGGTTTGATCAGCCCCTTATAATCTACAATGGAATTGTGTGTTATGCACTGAAACCATGACACATGACAGGAAAGCATTTGTAGTCTCACAAGGAAGTGACCGGAACAACCTTTTTTTCTTGTTCCTCCCAGTCTCACAAAACAATTATTATAATAATTTGGAAAATACGTATTTATTTTGATAGATCTGCTACTAGTTTATAAAGGAGAGTAAAACTGTTTTTCTTCCCATAGCATATTCAAGGTCCATTTCAGTTATGGTACACCTAGAAGGCAGTTCCTCCACTGCGGGTTATGCCGCTGTGCAATCCACCTTAGGCCACATTGCAACCCACCAATGGGTCACGATTCACCAATAATTCATCACTTTTATTTTTCTCCTCCAAAAACAAAACACAAAAACATGCACATTGGGAATTGTAAGGAGCTGTCAGCAGGTGACTCCCAACTTCAGCCCTCTCTGATCTCATCATTGCTAAATATGAACACCAGTGGACCAGAAATTGGCTGGCATGGTGACCAGATGGGAGCAAAGGCCAGGGCAGGTTCCAGAGGGCAGCCAAGTCGGGCTCTGGCCGAGGGCCTCTGGGGCCCAGAGGGGCACCTGAAGGGCTTCTCTTTAGGGTGGGTGGCTAGTGCTCCCATTCTGTGATCTGCGGCAGCATCGGCTCCCAACCCTGCTGCTGATCACAGAGAGAGAGAGCTCCCAGGCAACCCCCCTACAACCATGCAGGCCCACAACACCCGCCTGCACATCCCACCTACCTCTCCCATTGAGGTGAATGCTGGCCACGCTGCATGCATGCGTGCCATCAACCAAGATGGCAGTGGAGGCATCAGTCCCTTTGGGAAGCCTTGGCCACCATTTTGGCTGATGGCAGGTATATGTGTGTGCAGCATGGCCAGCATTTACCGCAGCGGGAGAGGTAGGTGCGGGCGGGTGCCTAAGGGCCCAGTCATGCCTGGCGCCAGCCCTAGCATCGGCCTCACCCTTATTGACAGATACACACCTAGACAAACACCAAGAGGGGAAGCAGCAGCCATATAAATGGGAAGCTCCACAGCCTAAGGAGGCTAGAAGCCTTTGAAATGCGGGGGGGGGGGAGGGAGATGGGGAAGAAAACTAGACAAAATAAGAAGAGATAAGTATTCTGGACTATGGGGCAGGGAGAGAAGTCAGGCAAAGTCTGTGAGTGATGGAACTCCACAGCTCTGTAGAGGGGGAGGATAACAGAGAAAGTAAACTTTGGGACTGTATAAGAATAGATTTATTTATTTATTTTATTTCATTTTTAAACCGCCCATAGCGAATAGCTCTCTGGGCAGTGTACAAAAGATTAAAAGTACAGAAATACAAAATATCACAATAAATAAACTGAAACAAAGAGATTTAAAATTGTAACATTAAACGCATTAAAATGCCTGGGAGCATAGCCAGGTCTTAACCTGGCGCCGAAAAGATAGAAGCGTCGGCGCCAGGCGTATTTCTTCGGGGAGGCTATTCCACAATTCAGGGGCCACTACAGAAAAGGCCCTAGATCGAGTAACTGTCCTCCGGGCTTCCCGATGGGTTGGTACCCGGAGGAGGGCCTTAGACGCTGAGCGAAGTGACCGGGTCGGTTCAGAGCGGGAGAGGCGTTCCACAAGATACTGCGGTCCCACGCCGTGTAAGGCTTTATAGGTCAAAACCAGCACCTTGAATCTGGCTCAGAAGCAAATAGGTAGCCAGTGCAAACGGGCCAGAACAGGTGTTATATGCGCTGACCGGCTGGTCCTCGTCAGCAGTCTGGCTGCTGCGTTTTGCACTAGCGGAAGCTTCCGAACTGTCTTCAAGGGCAGCCCTACGTAGAGCGCATTACAGTAATCCAACCTAGAAGTTACCAGAGCATGAACAACTGAGGCGAGGTCATCCCTGTCCAGATAGGGGCATAGCTGGGCTACCAACCGAAGGTGGTAGAATGCATTCCTTGCCACCGTGGCCACTTGCGCCTCCAGAGACAAGGAAGGATCGAAAAGAACCCCAAGACTACGAACCTGTTCCTTCAAGGGGAGTGTAACCCCATCTTCAACAGGGTAAGCATCCACCATCTGGGCAGGGAAGGCATTCACCAACAGTGTCTCAGTCTTGTCTGGATTGAGTCTCAGTTTATTAGCTCTCATCCAGTCCATTATCGCGGTCAGGCAGTGATTCAGCACATCCACAGACTCACCTGTAGAAGATGAAAAGGAGAAATAGAGCTGCGTGTCATCAGCGTACTGGTGGCAACGCACTCCAAAACTCCTGATGACGGCACCCAGAGGCTGCATGTAGATGTTAAAAAGCATGGGGGACAAAACCGACCCCTGAGGGACTCCACAATGGAGAGTCCAAGGAGTCGAGCAATGTTCCCCAAGTACTACCTTCTGGTGACGATCCGCCAAGTAGGCAAAACTATTATTTCCTGATGAAAAGAGGCTGGGACTTCCTGTAGAGATTATAGCCTCACCAGGTCTCCTCTAAAACCCTGAAGCAGACTTGGGGACTCTGAAGGAAAGTAGGCTGCTGAAGGTTGCCAAATCCTCTAAAGGGGAAAGTAAATTGTTACAGGAACATATAAGCCACTTTAGTAATATCTTCTAAATCTAACAGCATAAATCTAAGTGGCTTCTGCAGGCTACCTTTATTTCTCTTCTCCTCTGTATTGTTTTCATTCGCACTATATCTTTTTAAGTTGCAGTGATAACAATTATACTGTAATCTTTGGTACTGTTGTGTTTGTGGTTTGGTTTTTTTAAAATAGCAATAGGGCAATACACAGATATTTCTGGGAAGCAGCCTTACCAATCCAACTTATCTTTCCTGTGTACATGTACCTAATTTCAGAATACCCTTCCCCAAAAAGACAATACAGGCTAGGTTTTTTTTCTTATGCACAGTCTTTTTCTAATGCACACCCCAACTGCTTTCTGTTTCTGCAGTTCTTTCTTGGCTTAAAGAAAAATCCCTGCATGTCTTCATTTTCAAGAAAACCTATGCACAAAAACTTTGCTGATCATGTTTCTGACATCACAACATTTTAAAAAAGATGTATCTAACTATAAAAAAAATATTTTAGGAAACCCATCTGCTCTTCTGCTGGGAAATATTAATTTATTGGGTATATAATCAAGGTAGTTAACCTGAGGATAATTAAAAGAATACAAATTGTTGTTTGAAGACATTGAAAATGAAATTACTTCTCAGTTGTTAAAAAAATAAAAAACATCTACTGTATTGGAAAGAGAAAACCTGGGCATTGCAAGATCAGTTTTTAGGGTTGAAGAAGCGTATCAGTTTTACCTCAATGAAATTTAATTATTTTAGGAATTACTTTAAATTTTGATTGATCACACATAACTGCACATGCAGTTGTTCAAGCGCATGGAGTTTTAACAAATAAAGCAAGATGCAGCAAACATTTGTCATGCTGGACTGGGCAAATGGCAGGCTGGTGGTAATATGAATACTAAGCAACAGGACAAGGAACAGAACTGAAACTCTATTGCCACAGAGCTATATACAGTGTGTTTTGATTACTGCTGCTTAATCACTGAGGGACTGATCCACAAAATAGTTAAGTTGAAATAACTTAAATCTAAGTACTTTTACACTTAAACTGGCTTAAAGTTTAACTTAACCACTTAAACAACTTAAACACTTAAAGCTGTGAGGGGGTGAGTTTTATTCTAGCATTTGGCTATGGAACCACTTCTGTTATCTAGTGGAATAAGCCAGTTTTTGCAGGCCACATAAGATGAATGCTGCAACAGAATAAGCATAAGCTGACAATGACATTTGGTTTCCTTGGATCAATGAGGCTTTGATCAAGTAACACCTTGTGGGATGGGGGAATCTGTTCCACTTTCTCTCTTTCAGGAGCAGCTGAAGTCTCAAGAGATGACTAAGAGGCACTAAGTGATGAGCCATCATGTAATGCTTTGCTTATGTACATACAGGCGGGCCCCGCTTATATGGCAGGTTCCATTCCGGACCCCCACCGTAAAGTGGAAATCGCTGTAAAGCGGAAATCGCCATAAAGCAGAACCCCATTGAGTATAATGGGGCGCGTTGTGCAAAAATGCCACAAAATCGGCTTTCAAACGGGGAATTTAAAGCCGCCGCATTAGCGGAATGCTGGGAAGCGAAGCGCCGGTAAGCGGGGCCCTACTGTACACATATGAACCAAAACATATTTGATCCAAAGGTTCTGAATGATTCTTCTTCCCATCTTTTTAGGGCTAAACCAACGGTTACAACATAGTTGTGTCTAATGTTGGCCTAATGACTGATTTTCCCTTTCAAAGTACTTTTGGGAATGGGGTGACTTGCAGCAGAGAAGGAATGTAAGGGAGGAGAGTACATAGCCTTTTCCCCTGCAACACATTTCCCTTGAAACCTTCCCCTGACCTAATTTCCCAGATAAATATTGCTAGTCCTATGTTTATTTGAAAATGTGGATCTGAATCCCAGCAGGGAGAAAACTGGCTGGGAGCAGGAGAATTTCAGGGGAAAATGAGAAAGCAGGGAAAGACTTAAGCAGCTGCCAGGCTAATGTTATATTCAACTCCATTACACATTTTATTTTGTCCCGAAAAGAAAGACATGTATTACAGTTCATGCTGGTGTCAAGGGCTTACTCACACCATGAAGAAATCAAAGCACTTCCTTTTAAAAACTCGTATATAATTACTTTATGGTTTGGATACTTAACAACTGTGGCAGATGCTGTTGAAAACAGGGATTTGCCCCACGATCCCCAAGTCGTCCATCCACTCCCTTTAGGAGATGAATTCATGTCCTGTAGAAAAATGTTAAGGACACTGTCAGCTATTTGTATTTTTCAAATATAGCTACTGATATCTGGAGAAACGGAACAAGGGAGAAGGGTGATATGTCCCCCACTCACCTGAGATTAGACTGATTCACCCATCACAAAAATAAATACACCAGGGCTTACCATGGACCAGCAGTGTGCTCTTGCACACTGCTCATTTGCCCCTGCCTCATTCCATGGTGCCTAGTGCCAGGAGAAACAAACCAATAGGCTTGGCTTAGCGTTATGTGCAAACCAGCACTCCTGGTGATGAGCAGTAGTAATTTTTCATTTTTGAATGGAACCATCAACATGCTGAAAGCATGTTTTCGAGGAAAAATAGCTTCAGGATATCGCCCTTTAACCGCTTCAATAACCAAGCTTACATTAGAACAATGGTTTGCAAAGTGGGCTCCAGAAAATTGTATGGTTCTTTGGAAGCTTAATGAGGATTTCCCAAGAACATGATCAGTAATGATGGACAACTTTCCCCAAAGGATAACTTGCCTAGCATTACCATTTCCCCCCCCCCAAATGCACAGCTGCAGAGGAGTGTGAGATATATAGTATGGCATAAACTCTGATAACATGGGATGATTGTGAGGCTCAACAGGCCTGGCTCATACCTTTCATCAGCTACAAGTGATGCCTAGAACATCTCTTAGTATCTCCTGCAGTGCACAGGGACTCTAAGAAGTTCAAAGTAGAAATGGTGCCTTGAAGCAGGAAGCATGACTGAAATGAAGTATTAAGGAAACTAATAATCTTACTGGTTTTTTAGACTGTTACCAACTTTTTAAATATGTCAGCCATAACAGGGACCAAGTGCCTTGGCTGAAGTGAAACTGGTATATTGGGTGCTAGGTGGGAAATTATTTATGTGTATGATTCTCTTCACCCACTGTCAGATGTAGCGAATGAAAAATCTCCTGTTGCAGCCTTTGGTTTATATCCCATTCTCTTGAAATCAATCAGGCATTTCTTCAGCTTACATTCCAACAAGAATGAAGAATTAGCTGAATGCAGTCTGATTGAAAATTGATTAAATTCTGCTGACTGGAGAGAAAAAAGGAGCTATTGCTGCTATAGTTTTATGATTGATTAAAGGCACAAGCAATAATGCTGCGGCTGCCTGTTCTATACTTCCATCTAGCCAAACTCTCAAATTTCATGAAACGTAACTTTCATGAAACCGAGGCAAGTTCAATCATATACAAAGGTTAGCTTTTACCTTTTGACCATTCTTCGCTTTTAATGTAGCGTGCATCCCTTAGTCTCTAGTCTAGAGGATGATGTGCACACAGGAGAAACAGTATGACCACGAGATGGGAAGCAATGCATCTCTATGCATGGGGCATAGACACATGCACTGCTTCTACCAAAAGTAGTGGCAACCCTGCACATAATTTCACAACTGATTTGCCTCCCCAGGGACCAGCTGAGGTGCATGGAGGGAAGAGTATGTTAATCTCTCTCCCACTACAGGCAAGACATCTACCAAACATGCTGAAATATGGTGGGGGAAAGGATGCCATTGTGCAGCTCACATAAATCTATTCCATGGGGGACAATCAGTACAGTTCTGTGTTCAGAGCATGCAGAAGATATGTTTCTTCCACACTGACAAAACCTTTGCCATTGTTGTTAACAATGATGATTAGCCTGTTTTCAAAACTGAATTAACTGAATTGTTGGTTATGGATTCTAAAAATTATTAAATATACATATATCATTTTTCTTAGCAGCAATCCAATTACATCATAATGTAATGACAGATCTTGTTAATGTTTTGGTGTATGATATTGTACCCCTGTTTTCTTGGAATGCATTCCTGGATAGTTCACAGAGACTCCTAAAGTTCTGCAGTCAAGCTATAATGAAAGTAAAAAAGGGGGCAGTTTATGATACATTTTCCACTTTGGTAAGGATGATTACTCAAGTAATATTTGAACTGATAACCCAAAACAGCAACTATTGTGCATTCCCAAACATTTATATCTCCACAGATACCAAAGGCATACTATAACCCACACTTAGAAGAATGCAAGAATATTATGCAAACACGTATTACATGGACAAAAGCATAGTTCGTTATTTCTATTAGAATTTATGCTTCTGTAATGCCACCTTCATTAAGAGATGGCAATTCACATTCCTTTAATATGTTATATGGGAGTGTACAATCACCAAAACGTGGCCAGGTGAGGGGTTGGTGAAGCACTCTATGAAGGGCTGGCACTACCATTAGGTAGAGTGAGTTGCTGCCTTAGATAGCAGATGCTGGTGGTTGGGGAATGGTGGCAAAATGTTGAAGGAAAGAGCTATGTGTGCTATGTGGTCTGCTCTGTGTCCCTTAAGCTAGCCTGTTGCTCTTTGGTGCAATGGAAAATGCTGTCTCGTCACCAGTATTGAACTAAGATTCAGCTGCTCAGTTTGATGGCTTCTGTACATGGAATGGGAGGAAGCACCATCTTGTCCTTTACCTCAGATAGTAAAATGTCTTTGGGCCCTGACATTACTAGGTTAAACTACAACAACAGATTTCATGTGCAGAAGTTTCTTTGTATTGTGTAAGCATAAGGGAAGGAAGGATTAAAGGGTACAAGATAAAGGTTAAACTACATATTACAGTAAACACAGAATAGGACTGCTGCTGAAAATGGCAACCCTGTACCAATTTATCTCAACTTTCACTGTAACATGCATGCATGTGTATGTGTGGTCAACTTAACTTTGCACTAAGGACTGTGTAAAACAGAACACACCTTTGAGTGTGTTGTATGAGCAAAGTAAATAATTAACAGATTTTAAGCATTCTTACTAGGCCACTCTCTTCGTTCATCTCTTCAGATCCAGGTTCTGGGTCAAGGCTGACAGACTCACTGCAGTCGATAGGAACATCCTTAGTTATGTCTTCACTGGAATATTTCTCATTTGAATGATGCCCTGAGGTTGTCAGGTCCCCTTCCTGTTTGTTGCTAGGGCTTTCAGAAAGTTGCCTGTCATCATCTTGTGGTGGTATTTGTTCTGTCTTTTCGTTGGGCATTGCTCTGTCAGAAGCTGAAACATTATCACCAGATTCCAATATTTCCTCATTTTTCTCTTGAGTTAACGCATCACTTCTGGCATCTGACATTTTTAATACTGCAGGAAAAGAAAGAAATCAATATATTCGCAATACACTATTGTAAATATCTGAACCTTTAAAAAAACCCTCTTATAACTAAGGAACATTTTAACATATTTTGTGTCTCCTCTAATCTAGGCCAAAACAGAAAGAACACTTCATAAAACAGGCCAGATAATTGTATCTTGGCTTGTTAAGCCAAGATATTCACAAACTTTTTGCCTCTTCATACAGCCCCTTAATTTCTTCATTTGTGCCAAGCAGCAATTAAATTAAGAAGTCTCTAATTAACTATAATTTCCCATTTTGTTTGAACTCAGAAACTGTTGACCAGTTTCAAATAAGTCAGGATATATATATATTGTAAACACTTTGTTTTCTCTGCAGGTATCAATTCTTCATGTCACAACAAGATTTCTTATACATTGCATTCTGATACGAATTCAAACAAGTATGAACAAAATATAACAAAAAATAACCAAGGAATCTGAAAGTTCCAAGATACACATCTGAGAACAGGTTCAGTGTGATATCCAGCTGGCAAGGAAGTGATTCAACATGCCTGACCCTGTAATAACTCCTAGATCTAAGCACATTTCCAAATCTGCCAGTCTTCTATTGATGGGCGATGAGCAAATGAGTTTATAGAGGTGTATTCAATAAATACATGCCAAACAATACAGAAGGAGTCCAGTGTTTCTTGTCCTAGTCTTAGCTTCAGTTTGTGAGTGAGTTTTTTCCATTATGGCGATATTCCACAGGGAGTTATACCAATGTTCAATTGAAAGATTTGTTGTTGATTATTGAGATGCAATTGTCAGCTTTGCTGCCAAGGCCATATAGGTGACGAGTTCTTTAGACAGCAAATTAGCATGTACATCATCAAAAATGTTTAGTAGCAATAATTTTGGAGAGAATGAAAAATGCTCCTGGGAAATTGTTAACATTTCATTATAAATCAACACCCACAAGTTTTGTACCTGATCACATTCCCACCATAAATGAAAGTAGGTTCCGATTTTCTTACATCCTCTCCAGCAAAGCAGAGAGGCTGTTGAAAACATACGAGAAATTTGGACTGGTGTGCGATACCATTGATGTACCAGTTTTAATGAATGTTCTTGTACATAACTAGAAACGGATTTAAATGGGTGTTCCTCCCACAACTTGTTCCAGTTTCTAGGTTGTATTTTGGACCCCAGATCTGATTCCCATTGATTTTTCAAAAAGAGAGTAGTTTTTAGAGATGTATTAAGTAATATTGCATATATTTTAGAGACTAAGCCTTTATCACCCTTGCTCATATCATGAAGTAATTGTTCAAATTGCATAAGGGGTCTGGTTGCTTGCTGCGTAATATAATTTAACGAAATGAAACTGTGCACTTGAGCAAACGTTAACCAGTTTACTTTTGTGCCCTGTAGTTTAAGTTTTAATTGTTCAGATGAGAGCGGAGTAGAGTTTATGTAAAAATCACATAGTTTGTAGCACTCCAATTCTTTAGTTGTGACTGTCTGTCAGGAGTGTGGAATTTTGGGTGAAAAGCGATAGATATTAAAGGTGAGATTATGGGGATTAATTTGTGTTGCCATAATTTCCAAGACATAAACATACATTTAGTAAAGGGATTAGACATGTTATTGATAAGTTTGTCTTTGATATTAGTAAAAGGTAGAGTCTTCAAAGATGTTCCTGTTTCAATTTTAGTTTCCATCTCAACCCAATGTTTCTCATGTATGTTTCTAATCATATGCATCATTTGGCAATTTTGAAAAGCGTTAGCGTTATAGTAATATGATAAGTTCGATATGCCCCATACCCCTAGTGTTGATTTTTGATTTATTAAAGAATGGGTTAGTCTAGATTTTTTCTGTTGGAAAATAAATTTATTAATTGTATGTTGCCATGATTTCATCACTTTGTTGGGTATGTTGATGGGTAAAACTTGAAATAAGAACAAAAAGCGTAGGAGTATCATCATCTGTGTCGCAGCTATCTTGCCCGGTATTGAAAGAAACATTTTTTTCCAGGATTTTAAACTATTTCTGAGCTTCCTGATGATTGGGTTATAATTTAAGAAAAACAGTTTGTTTATATTTTTGGACAAGATAACACCAAGGTATTTAAACGACTTGGCACAGAGATGCCTAAGGCATTTTTAACTATTTTTTGTGTAGTAGGGCCTATATTTATAAAATGGGATACAGATTTAGTATAATTAATTGTAAAATCAGCCATTCCCTTATATGTTTGGAACAAATTTGTCAGACTATTCAGGGATGCATTTGGGTCAGATAAAAGAATAGCTACATCATCCGCAAATAAATTTATCTTATGTATGGTTCCATTCATGTTGTAACCTTTAATAGTGGCTTCCTCTCTTATTGCTTGTGCCAAGGGTTCCATGGTAAGGGCAAATAGTAAGGGTGAGAGAGGGTATCATTGTTTTGTGCCTTTTTCGATTTTTATGTATCCTGACTCAAATGCATTAATTCTACTGCTAGCCAAGCCTTGTGTATATAGGTTTTGAATGAGTTTAGTAAATGTATCCCCAAATCTATAATGTTGCAAGACCTGTATTTAAAAGTTCCAGTGTAAAGTATCAAAAGCTTTTAAATCATCCAACTTAAAGATTGTTAAGGTTTTTGTTGTTGCTTGCTGTTCCAGATAATATTTAAAAGCCGCCTGATTGGATCTGAGATTTGTCTCCCTTTAATGAAGCCAGCTTGGTCTGGGTTTATGATAGTGGGCATAATGAGGTTAAGTCTGTTGGCTAAAACTGATGTAAAAATTTTTTGGTCCTGATTCAACAAATTAATTGGTCATAAATTATTCACGTCAGAGGGATCTTTTCCTGGTTTGAGGATTAGAATTATGCATGAGAATTTCCAAGATGTAGGGATTTGACTACCTTCCCAAATTGCATTAAATAGCTGTGTTAAATTGGGCACCAACAATGCCCTACATTTCTTGTAGAAGTCAGTGGAGAAGCCATCTGGCCCAGGGGCATAGTTATTTTTAAACTTTTGGGTAACAATTTCGATTTCATGTTCAGTAAATTTATTATTTAAAACAGCTCAATGATCAGCATCCAACTTTGTGAGTTTAAGCTTTGATAGGAAAGACGATATGTTTGCATTATTGGGCTTTGGGGCTTGATAGAGTTTTTGATAATAAGATTTAAAGGCAGAGTGAATTTCTTTGGTTTTATAAATGCATTGTCCATCCTCCTGTTTAATGTTCCAAATTCTTTGAGAGGAGAGTTTATGTTGCAATAAGTTACCTAAAAGTTTCAAATTTCAATTGCCCTTTTCGTAAAATTTTTGTTTAAGATAAATATTTTTTGAGATCTTTGAAACTTCTATAGCTTCTATTTTCTTTCTTACAATATCCAATTTAAGCCTAATTTTAGGCAAGCCTACGTGTTTATGTTGCTGTTCCAACTTCTGTAGCTCATTGTATAGATTGTTTCTTATGCTTTTGCAATTTACTCTTCTCTGCAATACAGCATCCTCTTATGACGGCCTTCATTGTGTCTCATATGATGTTGTCTTTGATTCCACTATTTAGATTATGTGTAAAGTAATCCTTAATGGCCTCTTGAATTGATTCTGTGACTAGTTGGTTCATGAATAAGGAATTATCAAATTGCCAAGATGGAGTAACCCTTTCTTTGTCCCCTATATATATTGTTGCCCATACAGGAGAGTAGTTATCAGGAGGTAATCTATTCTGTAATAATGTCTATGTCTACACGAATAATATGTACAATCCCTCTCTGATTTGTGCAATATTCTCCAAGCATCCACTACATTAAATTTGGATAGGATTTCGTGAAAATGAGATTTCTTATTGGGTTGAGTTAATGGTATTTGACGTGCTGCTTACCAATTTATTCCACGTGGAATCCGCAGCCCAGTTAAGATCTCCTCCTATTATTAGCTCACCTTCTGCAAAACTCTGAAGTTCTGATAAAGAAGAAAGTACAATTGTTTTTTGTTGGGAGCATAAAGGGAAGCTAAGGCTAATTTTCGAGTGCCCAAGCCACCTTTAACAAATAACAATCACCCTTCTGTGTCTTTATATGTCTGAATATGCTTAAAAGGTATAGATTTTGCTATTAATAAAGCTACCCCTCTACTTTTGGAGGAGCCATGTGATGGGTATTGTTCCCTGTAATAATTATGGGGCAAAAGTCTTGTGATTTCTTTGCTCCAGTGAGTTTCCTGAATAAAAATAATATGAGGTTTATCCTTTAAGATACAACTTGAGACTCTTTGTCTTTTGACTGGATTACCTAGGCATTTGACATTTAGTGTATAAATTTTTACCGTACCTTCCATATTAAGGGGGAAAATAACAGGAAAAATGCTCCACTCCAATATTTAAGTCTTATTTTCTCAGAAGTTCCAGTGTGCCAGACATGTATCAAAGGGAAATAACAATAACTATTAAAATTGCCAACAACAAAATTAACCAACCCTACTTCCGGCAGGGCCCTCTCCCAAATGTGAGGCCCTGAAACTCGGCTTAGCAAGCGTGTTATCCTGTGCAGGTAATACATCTGGGACTAACACCAAAAGGTTACTATGACTGTTTCCAGTCCCGCCACTTGAAACATTAAACACCCCATCTCCCCCCCCCGTATATACGTAGGTACATTTAAACAAACACATATCTCATACCCAAACAATTAAGTTCCAAAGAAAAACTTGTAATTTTATCTCATATTACTATAACAACCCCAGATTATAGCTATCAAAAAATTAATGAAATTTGTTTAGCCTTGTAACTATGATAGTCATGTTCACTTAATGCCAAAGCCTGACAGTTGACCTTTAATGTCACTTCCCTCTTTGAGGGAGGGAGTTAGAACGTAAAGGATGAGAATTGATAATTGTTTCTGCCTGCTTGTTGAGTCTGAGGGCTCATCCAGACGACTGCAAAATGTGTGACATGACCACTTTGTGTTCTCATTATTTTTTGGTCGTCCTGATGACGCCGAGTGCAAAAGCGCGTTTTCACGCGGTTAAATCCGCTTTCGCACAACCGCGGAAAATGCGATACACTTTTTAAAAGCGTGAATCATCCGCGGTTCCTTTGGCCGCTTGGATGCAATACCACGGATTTAAGAGATGATGCTGTTGCATGGGCGGTCCTGGGGCGGTTCCCCAGTCCCCCTTCTCTTTTCCAGCCAATCCCGTCCTTTGCACGTTTGCGCTTGTGTGGAAACGTCGCCCGGGAAAACGTGGCCAATCAGTGCTGTTGGATATACTGCGCAGGTGCAGAAATGCAGGTTTGCGCAGAAGCAGGAAGTCATGGTGGAAAAGCTGTTTAACCGTTTTGGATTAACGTGATTGCAGAAATGCAAGGAAGCATATTTGTGAAAGCAGCAGAAGGAAGGGGAAACTGGAAGGGGAAACACAAATCACTTTTGCGCCCAAATTATGATGTACTTGCTGGGGCTTATAAATGGCTGCAATAGGGAGTGTTTGGCAAGCCGAAAAGGGAAATATCCAAGAAGCCGCTTGCTAAATGGAGTAACTTTTCTGCTTTACCACAAATGCGCATTTCTGAGAGACTTGCCAAGCAGATATGCTGCTATAGGTGCTCTGTCACAGAGCTATAGCCTTTCGCCCATAGCAACGGAATTAGCTGCGATCCTGACTTATGGCTAACTGTAACCAGAGGGAGTGTTTGGCAAGCTGAAACGGGAAATATCCAAGAAGCCGCTTGCTAAATGGAGTAACTATTCTGGTTTACCACGAATGCGCAGTTCTGCAAGACTTGCCAAGCAGACATGGTGTTGTAAAGTAGGGGACACCGTAACCATAGGTGTTGTTTGTGTGCGATGAGAAGCTGGGTGGGCTGTGGCGTGTTTTTCTCCTTTGTAGCCGTGCAGCCTCGTAAGCCGCTTCCCGCTCTTGGGGCACCCCACATCCCCAGATGAGTGGCTGGACAGCTTTCCCCCTCTCTGCTCATCAGCTGTGAATCGGGTTTGTGTGAGGTACTTTGGCGGGAGGTTTGAATCCCCTGAGTGAATTCCTTGTGCTGCCCGATTCCGGCTCATCAGCTGTGAAGCAGGCGTGCTCACGGCTTTTAGGGGGGAGGTGCGAATCCCCTGCCTGAGTGGGTTCTTTGTGCTGCCCGCCGCCCTTTCATCAGCCACCTATGATTTTGCCCAGGGCCCCACAGGCTACGGGAGGACTCGTGGCCCCCTCCTCCAAATTCGGTTTGGGCCATGACCTCCATTGCGCCCACAGGAAATTCAAACTTTCGCGCTTCCACGTTCAAGCACGCATGTGCAGAACTGATAGCAGTGGAAGGGGAGAGGGGAGCAGACGTCATATTTTCCCAACAAATCGGAACATAGTGGGATGTGTCGGGGGCATGGACAGGAAAAAAGCGAGAAGATGCCGCATGTTCGGGCTGCATGTGCGGCCGGTAAAAAAGCGTGTTTTTAATATCAGCAAAAAGCGGGAAAGGAGCGGGAAAAGGGGCAAGTGAGGACTCTCAGCTGACAGAGCGGGTATGGAAAACCTGGATTATCCCGCTCCGTCTGGATGAGCCCTGAATCACTTCTTTTTAGACGAGACCATGTTCCATCTCTCAGGATCTTGAGATTCCAGTGCATCTTCTTCTTTGTCTAATTTATTTATTTATTTATTAGATTTGTTAGACGCCCATCTGGCAGAGGTTAATCTGCCACTATGGGCGACGTACAACAAAATACAATACAATCCATGTAAAAACAATTCAAAAAGCAAACAATATGAAATTTAAAACTGAATAAACCCCCACGGAACTACTCTCTGCCACCCTAACCCCCTTCCCAAGCCTGGTTAAAGAGCCAGGTTTTCAAGGCCTGACAAAAGCATAACAAGGAAGGGGCCTGACGGAGGTCAGTTGCCAAAGAATTCCAAAGTGAGGGAGCCACTACTGAAAAAGCTCTGGACTGTGTCCTCCCCAATCTCGCTGCTTTTGTTGGGGGAATAAGAAGCAAACCATTCAAGGACGATCTTGTAAGCCGGCGCCCCTGGTGCGAGTGGAGGCGACTCTTTAGGTAAAGTGGGCCAGCCTCGTGGAGCGCATTGAAAGTTAAAGCCAGGATCTTAAATTTGGCCCTAGCAACCACCGGTAGCTAGTGCAGTTCCTTAAGTACTGTGGTAATATGATCACAGTGGCGGTAGCCCTTAATCAGGCGAGCCGCCGCATTCTGCACTAGCTGCAGCTTACGGACCATTCTCCAGGGAAGACCCACATATAACACATTACAATACTCCAGCCGGGAAAGAACCAGAGCATGTACCACATTAGGGAGCAGGTGGCTCGGGAGGTAAGGGCGCATCCTACAAATGAGGTGAAGTTGGTAAAGCGCTGCCCGACTAACAGCTGCTACCTGTGCCTCCATGGATAGCTGGGAGTCAAGTATGACCCCCAAACTCCGGATGTGGTCTCTTAGGGGCAGTTGTATCCCATTAAGCACCAAATCCGTAATCCCCAGCTGCTCTTTATCACCCACCAACAGAACCTAAGTTTTATCGGGATTCAGTTTACTCCTGCTCATCCAATCCCTCACAGCCTCCAGACAATTTATTATTTATTTATTTATTTATTTATTTATTTATTGTATTTATATACCGCCCCATAGCCGAAGCTCTCTGGGCGGTTTACAGTACAAAAAAAAGTTCCCCTGGAGGGGGGGCACAGAAATGAGACTCCGCTCTTCCGCCTCCGACGGCACCGCCGAAGCCGCTTCTGTGGGGAGATATGGTGATTTACCAAAGAGAGTCCCAAAGACACGTGGTGACAAAGGAGACTACATCACATGTGGTGGCAGTAGCGGTGGGATACGAACAACAGAGAATCCAGATACGAATACTAGAGAATCCAGAACAGTGGTGTGGCAAACAGAAATAACAAAACAAGATTTCTTGTGAGAGTGACTGGCAAAGAGTGTGTGGCAAAGAGTGAGTGAACTCAAACACCATGGCTGAATACATAAAAATGAAAAGAGAGGAGCTGGTGGAGAAGTGCATAACATTCAATTTACCTCACGAGGGTAAAGGGGTAGATGAATTGAGGGTAGCACTTATAGGATTTGCAACTGCCCAGCAAAAACAACCTGTCAGGAAAGAGACCCCAGAAGGATATTTAAGCAATCCCGCTTATATAGAGTACTTGAGAGAGAAGTTAAGATGGGAGGCTGAGGAAAAAGACAAGCAGAGGGAGTTGGAAGCAACGAGCATTGGATGCTGAATTACAAGTAGAAAAGTTAAAATTTGATAGAGAGAAATTTCACTCTGAGGAGACAAGGAAAGAGAGAGATGGAGCAAAAATAAAAATTACTCCAAAGGACTTTGCTGTCTATGAGCCTGGTCAAGATCCTCAAATTTACCTCAGCACCTTTGAAAAAGCAGCTCAGTTGTGGGGGCTACCTGAAGATAAATACATACAGTATTTATCAAACCTGATTAAAGGGGAATTGGCTGAGGTATACCAATATTTCCCCTCAGACAGGCCCGTCACCTATGCTGAATTCAAAGAAGCAGTGTTTAAAAGATTCAGACTGGGGCCTGATTATTTTAGAAAGCTTTTCAGAAACTGCCAGATACAGACAGGGAGGTCTTTTGTGGAACTGGGAGCAAAGTTGATGGATATATTTGGAAAGTGGATGAGTAGTGCCAAAGCTCAGTCAGTGGAAGAGGTGAAAAGCCTCATGATACTGGATCAATTATACCATCAGTTACCACCAGAAATAAGGCTCCTGGTCAAAGACCGTTCCCCTACATCTGTGCAGGAGGCCGCAGAGATGGCGGATCACTTCGCCTCCAATAGAACTGGCTGGGTGGGGAAAACATCAAGAGAGTTTAAACCCAGACCATATAGTGCTGGCAGAAGGGATGTGGTACCACAGCGAGTGAGTCCTCCATTAAAATCTGAAGGGCACAGGACACCCCAGAGTGGATCTGTGTACCCTAAAAGTGAGGAGAAATTATGCTACAAATGTGGTAGACCGGGGCACCTACGTTTTCAATGTGAGGTTGCCAACCCCAGTAGTAATCCTGCTCAGACAAGGGCAGTGAAAACAGAGCCCAAGGCTTTAGAAGCAGCGAAAAAGGTTCAGTTTTGCCAGATAAACTGGACAGAAGTAACAGACCTTGATTCAAGTCTGAGAGAGGAAGTGAGTGTACAAGGGGCAAATTATTGGGCATTGCTTGACACTGGTGCAAATTTGATAGCCTTTCTATCGCCACCGGTGGGGGGGACTTAAATGAGAGGAAAATCTGAGTATCATCTGCGTATTGATGGAACTGTAGTCCAAATCTCCTGATGATAGCTCCCAGTGGCCTTACATAGACATTAAATAACGTTGGGGAGAGGATAGAGCCCTGTGGTACCCCACATGTAAGAGGCCAAGGCTCCGACACCTCCTCTCTCAGTACTACTCTCCGGTATCTCCCAGAGAGGAAGGAGTGGAACCACCATAAAACGGTGCCTCCAATCCCCAGAGTGTCAAGGTGATCTAACAAGATATCGTGGTCGAAGGCCGCCAAAAGGTCCAGGAGAACAAGGAAGGTATGCTCCCCTCTATCTAGTGCCCTTCTCATGTCGTCCACCAGGGCTACCAGGGCTGTTTCTGTCCCATGTCTGGGTCGGAATCCCGATTGAAATGGGTCAAGGTAGTTCACTTCATCTAAGTACGCCTGTAATTGGATCGCCACCATCCGTTCGACCAATTACCCAGGAATGACAGATTTGAAACTGGGCAGAAGTTGGACTTCCCAGGAGGATCCCTACGCCTGTGCAGCCTCTGAGACGAGCTACGTCTTGGATGAAACTTTTCCAGTTTAAATTCAATCAGAAGGCTCTTTTCTGACTGGGAATAATTTCTTCCGGTTAAAGAAGAAACATGAGATTTCCTACATAGCTTTGTTTTGATTGTTGGAGTCTGGAATTCGTCAGAATTGTCTGTCTTCCAGCAGCTCAGACAGAGCGAGGATTTTTATGCTAGCTCAGCTGGATAAGTGACCCGTTTTTTTTATACGGATTAACAGGCAAACATCCTCCTGTCTACATTCATCATTTTCTTATCTATACAGCTAAAGAGATTTGTCAAAGTAACAGCAATTGAGATAACCTAGGTGAGGTAAGACTTTCCTTTTTTCTTATTCACGGAACTAAGGGGGAAGAAAATATAAATAGCGTATCTTTTTTTTTATTGCAAAAAGCTGACATGGAAAATAGCATTCTAAAGATTAAACGGATGAGAGATTTCTGATTGAAAGAGATAAGAAATCTTTTTGATTTATTGGCTGGGACTATTTTTTTTGATCTACTTTTTTTTTTTTTTTGACGAATCTGCTCATTCTCTCTGCTACTAGCTATTTCGACGCTGTGAACTAAAGCCGTTCTTACACTTCTGGGCAGATAAGAGATAAGGGCTGTCTAGCGTGTGACGTTAGTTTGCTGGAAAGATTAACTCCTTTGTAACTGGTTAAAGAAATAAGCTGCTCTCTGTTTGGGACATTGAAAATTGAAGGAGTTTTGTTCCTTTGGTTTTAAGAATGACAATTAAGAAGATCATGGATGTACAAGAAGGGACTTTATCTCTAGACATGTTTCAGAAAATAATGAATGGGATTAACTCAATAAAACAAGAACTGAGAAATAATAGACAAGTGTGGAGAATTGAATTTCACGAAATGGGACAAGAGCTGAAAGAAACTCAGGATTCTATGAGAAAGGAGAATAAAGATAGATCTGGAAAACAAAAAAAGGATGAAAGAGAAATTAAAGGCAAGGTTCAAACTATGGAGATTGGCTTAATTATGGACATGAAAAAAGATTTGGATTTCCTGGCTGTGATGGATCCTGGAGACAAATATTATAGTTTGGAATTCAGCGCTGTCCTTGAAGGAATTGAAGAGATTGGAGATAAAGATATTATCGGTTCAAGAAAATTCTTGGACTGGAAGGATTTGATGGAACTTGAAATGGAGAAAGTTAACAGAATTAATCCCTGTTTTGTGTCAATGGAAAAACCTTCAAGAGATGTACTAGTGTATCATGTGGAAAAGAGGAACAGAGATGCGGCTTTGCAACAATACTTCAGTGATACGTTTGGATTTGATGGCAAGAAAATATCTGTGATGGAGGAAATTCCTATCAGACTTTTATTATATGACTATGACAGCAAGATTTTTGCGTGTGTAAAGATGGAAGATGGACCCAATATGGATAATGACAGAAGAGCGATTTAAAATTACTGGACTTAGTAGATTTGATGAGTTGGATTAATTGGCAGGTTTATTTAGAAAAAAAATTGATTGACATATATCTCAAGGATTGGAAACTTCTCTTTGACTTTTTGTGGAAGATTAAAATGATATGATGTTAATGAGATTTGAAACCAACTAAGATAACCGCTGGAGGAAGGTGATTTTATAATCTATTAAGAGATAGGTTTGTTATATATTATAGATTTATAGCTGAACTATGACAAATCGGAAGTCAATATTCTTTCTTTTTTATATATATATATATTTTTCTTTCTTTTTGTATTGTACTAGTTATTGATTTGTGTTGTTTTCTTTTTGTATTGTTTTGGTTTTGAAAATTGGAATAAAAATTAATTGAAAAAAAAAAGAAACTGGGCAGAAGTTGTTTAAATCCAAGGCGTCTGAGGCCTTTTTCAAAATTGGGGTTATTACTGCCTCTTTAAAGGCAGATGGCAGATGGCCTTCATCAAGAGACGCATTCACCATTGCCTTAATCCACTTGCCAAGTTTGTCTTTACAGCTCATAATAAGCCATGCTGGGCAAGGGTTGAGTATACAAGAAGTTGGTTTAAGCGAGGATAGGGCCCTGGTGATTTCCTCAGAGGAAGGAAGCTGGAAACTATCCCAAGACCCTGAGGGTTCGATGGTCATTTCTGGTTCCATTATTGAGGCCTTATCCATTATCCCATGGGATTCCAATATTTAATAAGCGAAGAATATGGCAAGCTTCTTGTTTTGTAGTAGCTGTTTGTAGCATGCCATCTATTTCAACACAAAGATGAAATGGGAACCCCCAGCGATATTTGATGTTTGCAGCTTGTAACTTCTCTGTTGCTGGCCTCAATTCACGTATTTTCCTCAGAGTCTCTGCACTCAGATCCTGAAGGACCATGATTGCTTCATTCTCATATTTCAGACCTCCTTTGTCTCTAAAGGCTTTCATAAATCTATCTTTAAGTTGAAAATGAGTGAAAGCCACTATAATATCCCGTGGCCTTGCAGGAGCTTTGGATTTGGGAGCTAAGCTATGGTGGGCTCGTTCCAACTCTAATGCTGATATAGGAATCTCAGGGATTGCTGCAGACCACCATGTTGTAAGAAATGAAATCATGTCTCCCTATTCCTTTTCTTCAGGGACCCCACGAAAGTGTGCATTCCGACGTCTTTCTCGGTTCTCCTGTTCATCCACCTTTATTTGCAGGTCCTTATTGGCTTTTAAAAGTTTTTGGACTTTATCAGCATTTTTTATACTTAATTCCATAGCTTCATTTGCTGTTGTTTCAATAGCCATAGTTTTCTGCGTTAATTTATTTAACGTTTCTTTTGTTGAGTCAAAGGCTTTTTGCCATTCAGCAATTAGTGATGAATGCATTTTTTTTTGCACACACTCCATTACAGTTCCAAGCAAGGTTTCAAGATCATAGGCCACCATTTCCCCTTGCCCATTTTCCTGCCTTTTGCCACCATTTTGAAATTGTGATAGGGGCTATTTCCAAAATCTTAACCTAGCATCTCTAAATAAGACTGCCAAGCCTCCGTTTATAAGCAGGAGCATCCTTTGTTAGTTTATTTGTTAGGGGTTGTATAGAATATCAAGAAATTTACCACGGGGGTGTCAGCATTTGCAGCAATAGCACGGCGGGAACTGGAGTGATCTTCTCACGCTGCTATTTGGCTTCGCACACGCATGCGCCCCCAAACAAGCCAGGATATTAAACCACAGGATGAACTTGGTTTATCCTGACTTGTTCTGAACATGGTAACTACCACTTCCCAGTTTGGACAGAAAGGAAACTGTGATTAATTAGAGACTTCTGGTTTAATCACAGCTCACACAGAAAGGATCTGTGTGCAGACAAATGGCTCATGCATATCTAGAGATGGATGGAATGGTTTTATTCTGGTTCATGCCCTTTTGACTTAAGCAGACATGTAAGTAAGTTCTGTTGAAGGTCTGCACAGATTTTTTTAGCCAAAATCCTTCAAAATCCGCACACTTTTAATTAAATATATATATATAAAGCACTTACAAGGTGGTCTAAGGGCTTCCAAGTCTCTTCTCTTCTTTTTAAAAACCATTTCCAGCTGCTTAGAAGACATGGTGCTGGCTGCACTCATTGAAACATATTGAGTAAGAAGCCCTTAGAAGCAGCAGTCCATTATGATATAACAACCCTTTATGGGTAATCATGCAGAAAAAAAGATGGCTGTCCCCATGTACCTATAGGGGCAGCCTTTTTCTCCATACACTCTCCCTGTAAGACTGCTGTATTATTGTAATAAGGATAATATAGAGAAACTCAGAAGAATGTGGCTTAGTCAAACACATTATGCTTAAAATGTAGAACTATTCAAGATTGTTGATATGTCTGAGTTTTTATGGATTACATTTTTAAAAAAAATTGTTTACCATCAAAATGGCCTGACAGTCCCTCAGGGCAGCTCACAACAAAATAAATGAAAGTTGTGTATGGTATCATGCACCTGACAAAGTGGCCTCTAGTCCATGGAAGCTTATGCCATAATAGATAACTTAAGTCTTCAAGGTGCTACAAGACATTTGTTTTTTGTTTTTTGCTGCAGAAGGCAAACAGAACCACCCCTCTGGAATATTTTATTATGCCGTAATGCAAGCCATAAAATAACAAACTAAACTATATATACAGGCAATTAGTTGCATACATGTGCCCTCTGAAGATCAAACTAGCTGTGTGATGGACAGTCACATTTATTGTCCACATGTCTGCCCTGTTCATATGAAAAGTAGTATGTGTGTACATGTGCATGCACATGAAACACTTTACAACAAAAGGTGTGTGCAGGCAATGTAAACTGAACCTTTTTCTTATAGAATCATGGAATAGAATCATAGAATAGTAGAACTGGAAGAGGCCTATAAGGCCATCGAGTCCAATGCAGGTATACAGCTTAAAGCATACCCGACAAGTGGCTGTCCAGCTGCCTCTTGAATGCCTCCACTGTTGGAAAGCCCACCATCTCCCTATGTAATTGGTTCCATGGTTGTTAGGAAGTTTTTCTTGATATTCAGCTGAAATCTGGCTTCCAGTAACCTGAGCCCATTATTCTGGGATGGCCCTCCTCTGTGTGACAACCTTTCAATTACTTGAAAAGAGCTATTGTATCTCCCCTTGGTTTTCTCATCTGAAGGCTAAACATGCCCAGTTCTTTCAGTCTCTCCTCATAGGTTTTTGTTTCCAGTCCCCTTATAATCCTTGTTGCCCTTCTCTTGAACCTGTTCCAGTTTGTCTGCATCCTTCTTAAACTGCGGCATCCAGAACTGGATGCAGTACTCAAGATGAGGCCTAATCAGTGCCAAATAGAGGGGAACTAGCACTCCATGCAATCTGGAAACTAACAGAAGTATCCGCATTAACAGATGCAGCTTAAAATAGCATTTGCCTTTTCTGCAGCCACACTGCACTGTTGGCTCATATTTAGGTTGTGATCAACAACAATTCTAAGATCTTTCTTGCAGGTACCATTGGTGAACCATATATCCCCCATGGTTTTATTTATTTATTTATTTATTTATTTTATTACATTTTTAGACCGCCCTATAGCAATAAGCTCCCAGGGCGGTGTACAGCATAATAAAAGAAGTTACAATACAAGTAAATATATTAAATACAATGTAAATACGATACACAATAAAACATAATTAAAAAGTTTCTTTTTCCTAGGTGTAGAACTTTGCACTTATCCCTGTTACATTTCATTCTGTTGTTTTCAGCCAAATGCTCCAGCCTATCAAGATCACTTTGAATTGTTTCTGTCCTCCAGGGTGTTAGCTATCCCTTCCAATTCTGTACTATCTGCAAATCTGATGAATATTCCCTGCACCTCCTCATCCAAGTCAATAATAATGCTGAAGAGCACTGGGCCCAGGACAGAGCTCTGTGGCACCCTGCTTATTACCTCCCCCCAGTTTGAGAAGGAACCATTCGTTATGTATGATTCTGTAGCCAACTGTGGATCCATCTTGTCCAACTTAGTTTCTCATGCTACAAATAACTAGCTCCAACACTAGAAGTGAGCTGCCTTTGAAAGATCAGAAACAAGATTGAAAGTAAGGATGAGGAGGTAGCACTATGCAGCTCCTCAGCCTGCTTCTGTTGCAAAAATTAGAAATCCCCCCCTTGTTACTCATGAATGGGGTAGAGAGATAAACAAACAAACATGGGTGTCTTTGTTGTGTCTAGTTTGCCTCTCAATTTACCTTTATGCTATGAACAAGAACAGTTGAAACAGTCTATTTTAGACTGACATCTGCTGAAAGCTAATGTCTTATGAAACACTCTTCAAAACTTTATACCTCAAAAGTGATGCCAATTCACACATTACAGGAAACAAAGGTGTACTTTAAAGACATGCAACGTGGCAGGGGCACCACAGGCCAACCACCAGCTCCATGGTGCCTAAGCACATACCTTTTACCTCAGTTCCCCAAAAAACAAACAAAACACTTTTCATCTCGCTGTTACCATAGTGGCGTGTGCACCACACCTACACTTTTAACAACGCGTTACGTACACTGGTCCTCGGGATGGTAGCAACGCTCCAGTGATGCTTCTTAAACCAATTTGTAAGCGAATGCGATCTTTGAGAATCGCAATGGGAGAAGCTCAAGTAACAGCCTCCAACTCTTGTCCTTTTGCGATTTCGTCCTAAGTGGAGCCACAAACCCACAGCAGATACAAGACAGCCTCCCCCCCCCCCATTTTTTTTCCAACCGGGAGCAAAGGGATGATTTATAATTGTGACAAATTTCTCTTGCTGAGAGACCAAGTCTGGAGTCAAACCAAACTTGGTCTCTCTTTGAGAGAAAGGACCAAGCGAGACTCCCTTGTTCTTTAATATAATTAAAAAAAAAATCACGAGGCAAAGAAAACAAAGCTTGTCTCTTTTAGAGTGCAGGACAGCGAAAGGCCAGAGAAAGAGACTCTCCGCTGAAAAAGAGAAGAAGCCCCACTGCCCCTTACCGCTGAGCCGTTGCCTGCTTGGCGCGCCCCCTGCACCTTCCTCTCTCCGCCCGGCCACGTCGGCACACGCGGGGAGCGGGCGAGGGACAGGGAGGCGGGCCGAAGGGGCCGGAGGAGGGCTGAGCTTTCTCTGTGCGAGTCTCTCTAACCCTCCCATCAGGCCTGAAACTCGTTCAGAGAAGCGGGTCTGCGTGAAATGGAGCACCGCCTGCTGGCCGGCTTGGTCTACCTGTGTGGGCTACAAAGAAGAGGAAAGAAGGTGGGGAAAAGAAAAAGGGCGAGGGGCCTTTGGACTCTTTTCTCATACGAGGAAGAGAAGAGGTAGAAAAAAGGAGTGAGGCTCCTCTGCTGTTTGCGTGCTCGCACGTAGCGTCGCTTCTGAGGGACGGCTTTGGTTTTTATTTTTAGGGCTGCTCTCAACCAGCTTCAGTTCCTTTTTTAGGCTTGTCCCAAATGATAATAGACTTTGAACAGCTTTTGATCTAATTTGGCGGCGCGCTCTGGGAAAATCAAATCGGCACAGGGATAACGGGAGAGGGGGATAGTTTCCATTTTTGAGACAGCGCGGTCCTGAGCATGTTTACTGGAGAAAGTAAATTCCTCTAAGTTCAGTAGGTCTTGGACTGCAGTCCCATACCTATTTTAGTGAGAACTTTGTGGGATTTACTTCTAAGTAGCCGCGTATAGGAATGCAGGAGGATTCTCAGCTGCTCTCTGACTCTGATTCTGACTCCAGAGAAGGGCTGCAGTCAATCTTGCAACCTCCTGCATCAGCAACTGGCTGGTCAGGGGGCATAAAAGCCTGGCCGCCCTTGGGCGGTGGGTCTGCTGCCAACGGGGTTGCCACCGAAGGGGAGATCCCCTTTGGTGTTGCCCCTTGGGTAGCCCCATAGGGAGTCACAAGGGCGCTACCCCCTTCTATTTTTAAAAAAAACAATCTGGAGGAGATTGGTAGTGGGGAGAGTGTATGGTGCATATGTAGTTCCTGTGCAGGGTAAAAGCCTGTGGAGTGAACTGAATGATAGGAGAAAGTTGCCAGATGCCATCAGAGTGAAAGGCTGTAACTGGCAGAAGGCTGGCCCTTCCTGGGTGTGAGATGGAGGGGAGTAGATGTGCTCTGTGTGAAAAATATTGAATGGATCTGACTGTTCCCAATTCTTTCAGAGGCCTACTAGGATAATTGGTTCAAGTATGTTTTGTTGCTGGGCTCTTGTTGGGTTCATATCAGGTATTTAGAAGGAGTCTTAGTAAGGAGGAACATGGTAATGCCACCCCAATTTCAGTGATCATGGGTAGAGGGAGGTATAGCCATGTGGAGGTGGTGAATACCATTGAAGACGAGGGCAAGGCTATCTACGCCTTGTTCCTCACTCCCACTCCTTTTATGGACAGGTTCCTCGTTGCTCATCTGCTGTGCCCACTGGCCTGTGTGTGCTGTTGTTTAACACCAGATAGGTACACAGTAAGATGCCGATTTGGTGTGCGTTACTGAGACCTGGGTGGGTGAGCTGGGAGAAGTTTATTTGACCCAGCTTTGCCCACCTGGATACTTGGTGCAGCACCAGCAGAGGCTGCAGGGATGGCGGGGGAGGAATTGCTGTGGTCTACAGAACTTCCATCTCTGTCACCAGGAAACCACTCTGTCTTAGAGCTGGCTGTGAGGGCCTGCACCTGGTGTCGGGCCAAGGAAACAGTAAACTAGGGTTGCTGCTGGTGTATCGTCCACCCTGCTGCCCAGCAGCTTCTCTGACTGAGCTGGCGGAGGCCGACTGAGCTGGTGGAGGCCGTCTCAGCTGTGATATTGCAGGAGCCCGGAATGATAGTCCTGGATGATTTCAGTGTCCATGCTGAGGCTGCCTCTAGTGTTTCGGCTCGGGACCTCCATGATGACTATAACGCTGTCTCAATTTGTCATCAGACTGACACATAGGACAGGGCACACCCTCGACTTGGTTTTTGCTCCAGATGGAGGAAGGGGTGATCTGGAGATGGGGGGTGGATGTCACCCCATTGTCATGGTCAGACCACTTCCTGTTGAAGTTTAGACTTATGGCTCTGATCCTCCCCTGCAGGAGTGATGGACAGATTAAGATAGTCCACCCCCGAACACTAATGCAATCCACTGGATTCCTGAATACCATGGGGGAGTTCCCAGTAGATAGAGCAAGTGACCCTGTTGAAGCCCTTGTCACACTGTGGAACAGTGAAGTGCATCGGGCTCTTGACATGGTTGCCCCCGAGCACCCTCTCTGGCATAGTGGAGCCTGGTTTGCACCCTGGTACACAAGTGAGCTAAGGGCAATGAAACAGGCTGGATGATGGCTAGAGTGCAATTGGCGAAAGACGTGCTGTGAGGCTGATCGGGCACAAGTAAAACATAATAACTGTGCCTACTGTGTGGCAGTGAGGGCAGCGAATAAATCCCACTTCTGTGCCACCATCGCATCCTCAAGTAGCTATCCAGTGGAGCTTTTCCGTATTGTCAGGGGTCTGTTGACATCAGTTCCAGGAAATAGAGTTTTAGACTGTTCGGAGGCCCACTGAATTGCTTGCAAAGCATTTTGAGGGTAAAGTTGCTTGCCCCCGTAGCAATCCTGATGCCTCATCCACATCTGCTGTAGTCCTTAGTGAGGTGTCCAGTGCAACGCCTGCTGCAACTTCTTGGGAACGGTTTCTGTTGATGTGGCCTGATGTGGCACGATATGTAGTTTATTTATTGCCGTATCTTGTTTAGTGACTGCTTCTTTTGAGTTCTGATGGTGCTTGTGCAATGTTGCTGGCCCCAATAATATCCCTACCATGCCTGACGTCTCTTCGGATATCTGGTCAAGTATTGGTGTTGTTTAAAAAAAATGGGCCAGGGCCTTAGGATGCTGTGTAATACCTACCAAGCCTCCTGCAACCTTCAAAGCTCTATTCTGGTGTTCAAGTGCTTCATTGGCTCCAAGGGCACAGAATAAAACCTTAGTTGTCCTAACAACACAGTTACCTTTTTCAAACTCCTTCCATGTTTCAGGATCAGACTCTTTCAAAGCACATATTTCAGCAAGGTAGTATGCCATCATCCCAGAGTAACTGTGTAGTTCTAATGCAAAGAAGTAGCCAATGATTGCATCTAGAGATGAAATGTGCGCATTCCAGTCACAACTCCAAATAGACCTAATTACTTGCAACGGAGGCCCACTGTGAATTGTTTGCAAGGCACTTTGAGGGTAAAGTTGCTCACCTCCTTAGCAGTCTTGATGTCCCATCCACATCTACAGTAGTCCCTAATGAGGTGTCCAGTGCAACGTCTGCTGCAACTTCTTGGGAATGGTTTCAGCTGATGCGGCCTGATGACGTAATCAAGGTGCTTGTGATGATGCGGCCAGCAATGTGTCCTCTTGACTCTTGCCCTTCTTGGCTTATTAAAGCTTGCTGAGGGGGTTTGACCGAGTGGATCCAGGTCAACGCATCATTGCAGGAGGGAATGGTTCCAGCCACCCTGAAAGTTGTGGCAATTTGACCGGTCCTGAAAAAGCCCACCTTGGACCCACTGGTTTGCAACAACTACCGCCCAGTCGCAAATACCCCCTTTTTAGGGAAGGTGATTGAGAGGGTTGTGGTGCAGTAATCGCAAGTATTCTTGGATGAAACAGATTATGTTGACCCATTCCACTCTGGGATCAGGTCTGGTTATCAGACTGAATTGGCCTTGGTTGCCCTGATGGATGACCTTTATCGGGAGAAGGTCAAGAGGAGTGCTACCCTATTATTCTTACTTGATTTCTTGGCAGTTTTGGATACCATTGACCATGGTATCCTGGGCCAACTTGGTGAGTTGGTTATTGGGGGCACTGTTTTACAGTGGCTCCAATCCTATCTCCAGGGTCATTTTCAGAGAATAGCATTGGGAGATTGTATTTCAGCCCACTGGCAGTTGTGCTGTGGTGTGCCGCAGGGTACCATCTTGTCCCCCATGCTGTTTAACATCTATATGAAGCCCTTGGGAGTGGTCATCAGGAGATTTGGGGCAAGGTGTTAGTAGTACGCTGATGATACCCAGTTCTGTTTCTCTGTAACATCTGAATCAGGAGAGGCCATGTATGCCCTGTAGTGGTGCCTGGACTCTGTGGTGAGCTGTTGAGGACCAATAAACTGACTCTCAGTCCTAGCAAGATGAGGGCGCTGTGGGTTGGTAGTTCCCGAGTTCGGATAATTGGTGAGTTGCCTGCTTTGGATAGGGTCGTACTCTAGTCTGGGGGTGCTTCTGGATCCATCTTTTTTTGATAGAGGCCTAGGTGACCTCCGTGGCTAGGAGTATCTTTCACCAGCTTTGGATGGTAAGATAGCTGCAGCTGTTTCTGGACAGGGATTAGGGTTGCCAGGTTCAGGACCTGAGACTGATCCTGTATCTTTTGGAGAAGAGAAAGTCAGCAAAGTGCAGATGTTCTTACAACTCTGTAATGGGAAAAACCACAAGGTGGAATTCTCCCTTCCCCCTGCACAACCTTTAAGGATACAGAAGACCTGTTGGAGGCCGGGCCTGGCAACCAAGAGGTCTTCTGTATCTTTAAAAGTTGTGCAGGGGAAAGGGAGAATTCCCCTTTGTGGTTTTTCTCATTACAATGTTGCAAGAACACCTGCACTTGCCTGACTTTCTTCTCCTAAAGATACAGGAACAGTCTCAGGCCCTGAGCCTGGCACCCCTAACAGGGAGAGTCTGACCACTATTGTCCATGTACTGGTAACCTCCAGGCTGGATTACTATAATGCACTCTATGTGGGGCTGCCCTTGAGGTTAGTCCGGAAGCTGAAGCTGGTGCAAAATGCGGCAGCGAGACCGCTCAGTGGAGCAGGTTATCACCAACATGTCACTCTGCTACTAAAAGAATTGCACTGGCTAGCTATTAGCTACCGGGCTAAGTTCAAGATTCTAGTTTTGGTGTACAAAACCCTATACAGCTTGGCACCAGGATACCTAAAAGACCATGTTATCTCTTATATACCCAGTTGATCACTAAGATCTGCAGGTGAGGGCCTCCTGCAGATACCATCTTATCAAGAAGTCCGTTCCGCACAACATAGGAAATGGACCTTTAGTGTAATGGCACCAACCCTTTGGAATATTGGACAGGCACCATCTCTGTTACCTTTTTGGTGCCTACTGAAGACCTTTCTCTTTCAACAAGCCTTGTAAGTAGAGACCTTATCCCAGTCTGTATCTGTGTTGGAACTGCTTTGTGATATATTTTTAGACCTTCTTTTTAAAAATGTTTTTAAAGCTTTTTTAAAGATGTTTTTAAAGATGTTTTGTTTTAATATGTTTTAATGCTTGTTGTGTTTTAATATATTTTAAAGTCTGTTTTTAATGATGTTTTAAAGTGTTTTTAGTGCTTCTGTTTGCCGCCCTGGGCTCCTACTGAGAGAAGGGGTGGGATATAAATCAAATAAATAAATAATATTAATAAATAATATTGGGTGGTGTTTAGGATTACAGCCATGCAATGCAAATCCCATGCAGGTTTACTCAGAAGTAAGTCTGTGGGACTTACTCCAGGGTAAGTGTGGATAGGATGACAACTTTAAGCAGCAGTCCTGTGCACACTTACTTGGGAGTTAGTCCCATTCAGTACAATGGGACTGACTTTTGAGTGATATATAGGATTAGGCTGTACAACTATTTTTCCAGAGTTGTATGTGAGCCTTCTTGCTCCCATGTGAAGCGTCAGTCGATTTTAAAGTTACAATCCTGGGTGCACTTACCTGGGGCAAGCTACACTGAATGCAGTGGGACTTACTTCTGAGTAAATATGCATACAATTACTGCAAATCTTCCTGTAATGTGTTAGTTTCTCTAAAGGGTTTTCTCATATATTAACAGCATTCATGTTATTCAACAAAAATAGCACGCAAGAGGCTCCAAGATGCTTTTTAAGTATCTCACGTGAATATGCTAGACAACATCAGCCAGAATTGAATTCCATTTGGATGTTTTCCCACCGTGAACAAAACAGGTAGATTCACTTCTTTTCTGAGTTTCCTACGATTCATGTCCTCTGTGCAGAGCAATCCTGTACGCATCTACTCAGACATAAGCCCTGTGAAGTTCAGTGGGACTTCCTCCCAAGTAAATGAGTGTAGACTGCATCCTTAATCATTTTCGCTTCCATTTTTTCTGCCTTCTGCAAGAGTAGTGCTTGTTCAGCTTTTCTGTCCACTGTTCATAAAAGATGAAAATGTTAAGTTTGTCGCACATCTCTCCTTATGGGGTGAATTTTGTTTTAAACTGCTTTACCATGCCCTCTTTGTTTTTCTTAAATTCATGGACAGTGCTATATACCACTTGATTGTAAAAAATTAAAAATAAAAAACCCTCTAAGTGGTTTACAAAAATTTTTCTTAATGGAGCTTGCTATCAGGAAAGTGTATATATAAGATTACATCCTCTGTGTGTCTGGTAGTCCAACACTTTATTTATTTATTACCTGTTAGCCTAGTCCTCTAGGCAAGGTACAACAATTTAGCCATAATTTAAATTTATACAATAAAATATCAATTCAGATGAAACAAAACATCAGCCTTCCCAAATTTGAATACATAAAAAGTGTTACAATAATCTTTATAGGGTAAAAATCGAGTGCTCAAATGCTGTCAGAGTAGAAACTAAATTAATAATATTTTAAAATACAACTTAGATACATTATATTTAAAATGTTAAAAGGCAAGGAGGAACAAAAAGGTATTTGCTTGCTGGCACAAAAAAGATGCTACTGTAGGCACCAGGCTCACTGTTACATACTTCTGAGTAAATATGCAAAGGATCACATAGTTAATTTTTTTTGAAAAGAATAGGTTCAAATACCCTTACAGCCATATAACTCACGGAGTGACCTTAGTTCAGTCACTCTCTTTAGCCTACTCTACCTCCTGGGGAAGAAGCCATGTGCAATGTTATCCTGAGCTCCTAGAATGAAGTATGGGATAAATAAACTGGTGTGGTGTAATGGTGACAGTGTTGGATTAGGTCTGGAGAGATCTGGGTTCAAACCTCCACTAAGCGAGCAATACTAATGCCAGCGCTTTAGGGAACCGTGGGGTTACCGCCACAGCCCATGCACAGTGCCCTATGTGGAAGGTGGGGGAGGGCAGGCAGAACTCTGTGCAACAATCTGGGCCACATTGGGCCCAATGCCATCATATGACAGCAGCAGAGTCAGGTTAGGATCCAATGGATCTTAGGCTGGCTCTGTCCCACCCCCTTTTTGCTGGATGCCATCAGCAGGGAGGGGGCCCTTCCACCTGCCCATCCAATGTGTGGAAGGGGGACCTCTGCACCAGCAAAGTTACATTAACATCATTCTGCAGGCAGAGGCTGGATGATTACCTTGGGCCAGTCACTCTGTCTCAGACTGTCCCAGAGATGGGGAACATGTGGCTCTCAAGATAACTTCCATCCTTGATTATGATCTTGTTGTGAGCACCGTAAGATCCTTGAATATGATAGGAACATAATACATAAAATTAGATTATAAATACTTTATTAACATTAATACTTAAACTTGAAAAATGTAAAAAAAGTTAGGGTTTCAACTCAAGTCTGTTAGAACAATATTGAAAAGTCCCAACAATAATGAGCTCTAGGTGTACTGGTAGACATAAACATTTTTCATGAGCACAGTATCTGATGCTGATCTGAAAGGTCAGACAGATTCATGCAGAAACAGGCAGTTTGCCTATCAGAAAGAGGAACCTCTCTCTTTTTTAAAAAAATCAATTTTTCATATCCTATACCACTTCTAATTTCTCACACATTCTCCTAGTATGCCAGGTAAACCCATAACACCTTGCCTTTATACTTTTCTCCTACCACCTTTCCCCCTACCATTTCCCCAATAATCTTATAAGAGGAAATTGTTCAACAAACTACCCTTTTCTCTATTTTTTCTTCCCTAGAAGAACTTTCTTCTATGACATCTCTGGTTCAGAGGGTGGGTAGAAGATTTCTGGGAAACTTGGAGAAATCTCTTAACTGCTTAGGACTAACACCCCTTGATGAGCTAGAGGATTCACTGGCCTGTTTGGCAGAGTTGTAACATTTTCAAAGTTTTTGCACTAAGGACACTACCATTGAGCACGTGCAGTTTGCCTTTCCCACTCAAGAACACACTCATCAAGCAGCTGGTGTTTATCTGGTGTAAAGTATCTAAGGGCCAAAGTAGATGGCAAAAATCTGTGATCTCTTTTATCAAATTTTTGACAAAAGGAGGCATATTTTTGTTGGGGGGGTCACAATTCAGATTGGGATCACGGCAGTGGAGCAGTGGAGGCAGCCCTGTAGCCAGCCTTCCTTCTTAGGTGGGGCAGCCACATTTCTATATGAGGCATTGGAGAGGAGGCGCGTAGCACCAGCCAATCCACACACACATACAGGTGGAGAAGACGTGAGGGACAGGCCAGGGGAAAGGAAAGGCAGTGACTCTCCCCCTCACTCCCCCTCCATCCAGAGAGTGTGTTAACTTACATGAGTGAAGTTTAATCTGTTGAATTGTTCACTCGTTTTTGAAAGATTCCCAGGGATTCCATTCAAAAACTTTTCTTTGCCTATAGCTAAAGTCCCCTTCCACCTGTGGTTTGTCCCTGTGTCTGCTTGTTCATGAATAGAGCTACTGGTAAAGACAATGAGCTCCTGAGCTTGGCTTTGATGCTGCATTAGGTATCTCAGTTTTAGATTCCACCTGAAAAACAAACTTGCTCATACTACAAGTTTAGGGAGGGACAAAGAGAAAAGTAATAGTGTAGGGCCCTTGAGAGTCCCTCCTTCTAGTCTTGTTCCTGGTCTTTAGATTTTCCTTCCTGTTGGACAATCAAGGAAAACTTTTTAACTGGCTGCTACATAAAGGATAAACTAAGCAATTGGAAGCTATTGTGGAAAACAATTGGATTTTTTTTTTTACTGGTTGCTGGGTTGATTTTTCTGTCCAGAAATCCTGAAAAGGCCTCATGCTGAGCTGCACATATTGGGAAAATAAGAAGATAGGCCTGAGTTACAGCTTAGGTGTCCAGCCAGCCAGCTATCTAACTGTAGTGGACACAGCAATATTTCTGTTCTTCTAGGGCTGTTTTCACCCTTTGCCATCAAATAATCAAGAAAAAGAAGGGGAAGAAAACAGCCACTATATGAGTAGTGAGAGCTTTAAAAGAGTAAAGGGTAGCCATTTTTTAGATCACTTTAAGTTATCTCTTTATTTCACCCTTTACCAATAAGCACCCAATTCTGCTCTGTTCATTATAATAACTGCAGAGTAAACAAACTCTTACTTCTTACTGCAGGAAAACAAACATACTTCTTTTTTGCTGGCTGGGTAGACAGCACAACTGAAAAAGAAAATTAAAAGCAGAGCAAAGGGAAAGACCAAGGCGTGGAGTCCAATTCTAGCCCATAATACAAAATTCTAATATTTAACTCTTCAAGGGTCATGATACAATACAGGCTTTATTTTTTGGGATCACTTAAATAATTATAGAGTGATTGTGATCATGAAAAAAACACCTTCAGTCAAGGAAAGTTTCGAGTGAGCAGACTTTGGGAGGCTTTTGCAGAGGAAGCTTTTATTCTGAACTCGCCCTGCCTTATTCACTGAACTTTTCAGAGGGTCTTATTCTTAAATTGCTCCTGTTCTTAAAACAAACTTGATATTAGCTAAATTGCTTCTTTGAAAAGCTTCTTTGCTGATCTGTGGAAGATAATAAAAATCCTTTACAAGATCGACTGACAAAGTAAGCATACTGCACACTTAGGTAGACTTCCTCCCACTATCTCTCTCTTCTTGGGTGTCCTAACATGCCTTTATCACTCACCTCAGGAAAATATTCTGAACGGGAAACCCCTTCTACATTCCAGTGGCGTATGTGGAAGGGCAGAGAGAAAGGGCAGGCCATGGACTGTGGGTTGGGGTTGGTATTATCTGGGAGGATGAAGGCTATTATTATTGTCATTGTTGTTATTATTGTTATTATTATTATTATTAATTTTAAGCTCTGGGTCACTAGGAATGAAAATAGGTGACAGCTTGCTTAACTCTCAGCCTTTGTTAATGACAATTGGTTTTCTTTACTAGCATGTCTACTGAATGCTTTGTTGTTGTTATGTGCCTCCAAGTTGACTACGACTTATGGCAACCCTATGAATCAGTGACCTCCAACAGCATCTGTTGTGAACCACCCTGTTCAGATCTTGTAAGTTCAGGTCTGTGGCTTCCTTGGGAATAAAAAAGAAACCCCCTTCCCACCCAGGTATTAGAGAAAAAAAATGGAAATGGTTTGCCTTCAAGTCGATTCTGACTTATGGGCGACCCTATGAATAGGGTTTTCATGGTAACTGGTAGACTTCACTGTAATCAGAATAATTTCATTAAGAACATGTCCACACACACAGTGTTGTAACGCTGACATTTTGGAATTCCCTCTCCTTAAATATTAGACGGCACCATCTCTGTTATCTTTTTGGCACCTATTAAAGAACGTCCTCTTTCAACAAGCCTTTTGAGACCGTACCCCAGTCTGCATCTGTATTGGAATTGCTTTTTAAGATGTTTTTAAAGCTGTTTTTTTTTTAAAAAAGATGTTTTTAAAGATGCTTTGTTTTGATATGTTTTTACATATGTTTTGTTTTAATATTTTAAAAAGTCTTTTTTTAAAATACATTTTAGAGGGCTGTTAGTGTTTTTGTTTGCCACCCTGGGCTCCTTCTGGGAGAAAGGGCAGGATATAAATTTAACAAATAAATGTTCATTATGCTCCATTGAAATAAATAGGAAATAAGAGTGCAAGGCTCTTAAAATATATTTTGAACTCCTTAAACTGATTGCATTAACATTCTAATGCATTTCCCCCCCCCAACAGGCTTGTGGCTAATGTTGAGATGAAGGTTACCAGTAAAGATATTTGAAGAATCCTCATGAACTATGGCAGACCAAATAAGCTCAATCACCAACCATTTCCTTAGAGCCTTCCTCTTTACAGTGATCTTCTGGAATAATATTCAGTGTTCTGTGGAACATGGGTTGACTATGGACTATTCCAACAGATCCCTATCTACTGTTCCTAAGAACCTTCCAGCACAAATAACAGAGTTGTATTTGTCACATAACAATATCTCTGAAATACAGATGTCTGATTTTAGTTCTCTTTCCAAACTACAGGTACTAATTATTTCTCATAACCTTATTGGAGAGCTTGACTTCAGTGTTTTCCAATACAATGAAGACTTAAAACATCTAGATCTATCCCACAACAACTTGCAGACTCTTTCTTGTTATCCTACTACAAGTCTCAGGCATCTAGATCTCTCTTACAATAACTTTATAGACATGCCAATATGCCCAGAGTTTGGCAAAATGTTGAAGCTGGAATATCTTGGCCTCAGTCTTACAAGAATTCATAAATCAGATTTCAGTGTTCTTGCTCATTTACAACTGGATACTCTGTTCTTAGACTTAGAAGACCTCTCTGAATATATCCCTGGAAATCTTCCAGTGTTCAACACAAAGAACCTTCTGATTGTATTCCCCCCTAACGGTGATTACCATGTGCTTGCAGATCTAGAAATCAGTGTAACAGAAAGTTTAGAGTTGTCAAATATCCAAGACAAACAAGTCAATGACTTGAAAACTTTCTTGTTGAAACTTAACAAAAATGTGACGTTAGTAAACCTAACACTGAACAATATGCAGTGTGTCTGGAAAGACTTCATTGACATTCTTCAAACTGTGTGGGAATCAACCACTGAATATTTGGTTATCTTCAATATGACCCAGGTGGAAGCTCCTAGTACAGTAGAATTTCAGCATACAAAAACTGCACTCAAAGCTTTGACAATTAAGCAGACTACATTCACTACATTTGGTTCTGACCCGCAAAATATGTATCGACTATTTTCAGAGATGAACATTAGAGCCTTAACCATTTCTGATGCAGGTTTGATACATATGCTTTGCCCTTCAGAACCCAGTGATTTTATTTACTTATGTTTTTCAAATAATACTTTAACAGACACAGTTTTCAAAAGCTGTGACAACTTAACCCTCCTTGAAAAGCTTATTTTAAAAAGTAATCACTTAAAAAATCTTGGTGGTGTGAGTTTAATGACCAGTCACATGAAGTCTCTGAAATATTTGGACATGAGCCTGAATTTATTGCAATATGAAGACTATGAGAATAAATGCAATTGGGGTGAAAATTTGGTTACATTAAATTTGTCATGTAACATGTTGTCCGAGTCAGTCTTTAGATGTCTGCCAGTCAATATTCAAATGCTAGATCTTCAAAACAACCAAATTTCAAGCATTCCCAAAGAAATTATTGAGCTGAATGCTTTAGAAGAAATAAATTTGGCATCCAATAAACTAGCTGATCTGCCTGGATGTGGTCAGTTTAGAAGTCTGAGATTATTGAATATAGAAATGAACTCAGTTGTCTCACCATCTTCTGAATTCTACCAGACTTGTCAAGGCATCAAAGAGCTAAAAGCAGGACACAACCCATTTGCATGCACCTGTGAATTAAGACAATTCATTAATCTTGGAAAACAAGGACTTATGGAGTTGGTTGATTGGCCTGACTCTTACGTATGTGAATACCCAGATTATGTAATGGGGATCCTTTTAAAGGATTTTTATATCTCTGAAGTTGTTTGCAATGTGAGTCTTTTGGTTACTATAGTTCTGATTAGTACAGTAGTCCTAGTGGCCGCTGTTACCTTCCTTTGCATCTATTTTGACATTCCGTGGTATTTGAAGATGCTGTGGCACTGGTCTAAAGTAAAACACCGTACTCAGAAGAATAAACCTGAAGAAATGCTCAGCAACATACAATTCCATGCTTTTATCTCCTATAGTGAATGTGATTCCGACTGGGTGAAAAATGTCCTGATTCCAAACTTGGAGAAGGATGGGTCCATACGGATCTGTCAACACTAGAGAAATTTTGTTGCGGGCAAGAGCATTGTTGAGAATATCATAGACTGCATTGAGAAGAGTTACAAGTCAATCTTTGTGTTGTCTCCCAATTTTGTGCAGAGCGAATGGTGTCATTATGAGCTCTACTTTGCCCATCACAAGTTATTAAGTGAAAACAGCAACAGTTTGATCCTCATTTTGTTAGACCCAATTCCTGAATACATCATTCCTGCCAGGTATCATAAGCTAAAAGCTCTCATGGCCAAGAGAACTTACTTGGAGTGGCCAAAGGAGAGAAGCAAGCATGGACTTTTCTGGATTAATCTGAGGGCAGCCATTCAGATTAAACTTCCAATCAGTGAAGAAATGATATAGATAAAAAGTCAGTTTTCAGTGAGCTCAATTTATATTCAAATAAAGGTGTTTGTCAGCATCAGAGCAACTTTGGTGCAGGTAAATGTATTGTTGAGAATATCACCGATTGCTTCGAGAATAGTTACGTCAGTCTTTGTGTTGTCTCCTAGTTTTATGCAGAACAAACTGCATCATGAGTTCTACTTTGCCATTCACAAATGATTCCATGAAAACACTGACAGATTAATCCTCATTTTGTTAGAACTAGACCCTACATATACAATTCTTGCCAGGTTCCACAAACTAAAAGGTGACATGATTCATGGCCAAGAGAACCCACTTAGACTGGTCAAGGGAGAAGAGGAAGCATGGATTTTTCTGGGCAAGTACTTAGACAGGTATTCATATTAAGGTTCCAGTGGTTAGAGAAATTTGTTGTGGACTATCAATTTTTATTATCTGATAACACAGTCTCACCAGCTATTCAGTAAAGTATGGGGGACCAACCTGGGATAGGGAGTGATTAGAAATAGGCAGCAGAGCAAAGGAGTGGCATCAGGGATTGTCATCATTGGGCATATGCTGAGGCTCTTGCCCCATTATAGGACTCCCTGCCAATCTTTCAAGCTTATTTACCCTTCTGCCTGCCTTGCATACTGTGGCTACCTGTTCACCTGCTGAGTCCCACTGAGTAAGGATCAGAAGGAACCTTTGCATGCCTTGTCCATTTTCTTTGGAAACATCATCTACAGGATTAACGCCGCCCTGGGCTCCTTTGGGAAGAAGGAAGGTGTATAAATTTTAAAATAAACATGATTAATTCCACAGCTGACTGGGGGGGGAGGGGGCTGAATTATTATTCAGCCACTGAGCCACTACTGTTACTGTGTGTCCTTGGCTTCATGTGCCCATGGTTGACCAACTGGAGATCAGGTGAATACTGACTGCTGAGTGATAGTGCTGGCAATTAAAAACATACCTCTTCACCAAAGCTTCTCCAGATTCCTGATAGTGGCTTCTGGTATTTCTGGCTTCTGTAACGGATTCTGATGTTTTTCTGTTGTTTTATTTATATAGGGTTTTTTGTTATTTTTGTTGTAGTTTTATTGTTCTGTAGACCACCTTGGTATTGCCTTGAAATGAAAGGCAGTACACAAATAATTTGTTGAAATTAATTAAAAACCAGTCTTTCACAGTCCAATCCACTTCCTGTGTAGCTTGGAAGAATTTGGTAACATGTGCCTCTGAGCATATGGTGTGTGGTGGCAACACCTGCAATCAGCCCAAACAATTGTGGAATAATGGCACTGACTCTTCTGCAGAATAGTTTCCAATGGACATGAGGAGTGTCTCAGCTTGCACAAGATAAAACAGTGGGAGGTGAAATATATTCTAGCAAAATTCTAGGTGTCCATGCCCACCTTTCTTTAAGTGGAATAGTTTAAGCATAGCAGGCTAAAAACGTGCATCTTGGGCAGGCCAAGTTTGTTTTTTCCAACAGCTAGAGTCATTCCTGAAGTAGCAACATATTGTAATCAGTCTGATTTTACATCAACCTGTAGTTTCAGATTCAAATGTTAATGCACCCAAAATAGAAATACAGCATAACCTCCAGTTTGAAGACAAAAGGCTGTCTTCACCATCATATGACATTGATCAACCAAAAGGCTTTGAAATTAATAAAAATAAATTTGACACAGATTTATAGGATGAATAATAAGAGAAATATAATTTTCTAGGTTAGATTCTCTGTAGAAACAGTAGTAACAGGAAAGAAGCAAAGTAAGAAGAACACCAAGAAACATACAAAAATGTAATTCTCCATCTTTGGAGATGGCAAGTGTTGCTACCACTCACCATATGCTCAGAGCCACATGTTACTAAATTCTTCCAAGCTACACAGCAGGTGGATTGGCCTGTGAAAGACCAACCCAAATTGTGTTTGCAGTTTAACAAATTTGTAGGGCAGTCCAATATCTCAGAGAGGAGGTCAGGTCTCCTGCTCCTCTGGTGCAGTCACTATAGCTGCCCAATTTCCCTGCTTTTTAAAGTTTGATAGAAATATCTGTGGGCTACAGGTACGTTCTCAAACCATGAGGTTTTTTGCCCATTAGTGAATATATTTGTAAGTGGTATAACATTTTTTGAAGAAGGAACAAACTAAGACTCAGGAGGAAGTCTTGGATACCTTCTTACAGCAAGAACCAAAATTCCAGTGTCCTGGGCAAATATATAAAGGTTTTAGGCTCCTCTTTCCATGGCACTGATGGCATGTAGAATTATTTTGGTATCTGCTTCTTCCTAGGTACTACTAAGAAATTCAAAATAACAGTATGAGACAGCCATGTCTGTACACCATGCAGCTATAAAGTCCTTCCTAGTTATTTTTGCATTCTGAGGCACCTTATGAGCTAGGCATGCAGTTAACTCATCTTTGGTGCTAGTGTGTTTTTCATAGTATTTACTATGTTCATTTTGTCCATGAGTTTGTACTGGGTGGGTGATATTTCCTGGAGTCTCTTTGGTTGTGTTATACTCTTAACAAAATTGTCTTTATATGTGTCAAACACCAGGTATGTTTCATCATGCTCCCAGTACTTGCTCTGAATTTTTTTATGAATACATCAGCCAGATCTTTACAAGTATATTTTGATTTCTCTACAGCTTGTAGCTCTGCCATATCATCGATAATTGCTGCAGAAAATATGCTTTCAAATGTGATTCTAACTGTTTTAGGTCTTTTCCTGGTTGTACTAATACTTTGTGTTAGTGGTGGAAGTGGCTTCAAATTTTCAATTAATTTGCTTTCTTTGCTGATTAATGGATGCATAGTTCCATTGGTATTAAACAGGGATTGTGTTACAGCTGAGAATGCATAGTGTCCCAGTGTCTCACGTAAATCAGCTTGGCACTGTGATCTAGTTACAATCAGTAGTTAGGCAAATAATGATCTGTCTGCACTTAATTCTTTAACAACACTGACCACATTCATTTAAATTTTCTTCTTAGCATGTGAACACAAATGTAGTTTGTTCTTCTTGATCGGATCCCATAGATTCATGATACTAGTTTCTGAGATGAGTCTCTGTGTTTTGAATCTTCATACAAATTGGCACCAAGAAAACACAATAGTGCAACAACCTTTGCATTTTTTTCACTGAAACCTGCATTGGTTGCAATGTTAATAAGTTCAGGCCCATCATATGAAAATGGATTTCCAATCTGTTTCAGTTCGATATGTAGTTTATTTATTGCCATATCTTGTTTAGTAACTGCTTCTTTTGAGTTCTGATGGTGCTTGTGCAATGTTGCTGGCCCCAATGATATCCCTACCATGCCTGACGTCTCTTTGGATATTTGGTCAAGTATTGGTGTTGTTTAAAAAAATGGGCCAGGGCCTTAGGATGCTGTGTAATACCTACCAAGCCTCCTGCAACCTTCAAAGCTCTTTTCTGGTGTTCAAGTGCTTCATTGGCTCCAAGGGCACAGAATAAAACCTTAGTTGTCCTAAAAGCACAGTTACCTTTTTCAAACTCCTTCCATATTTTAGGATCAGACTCTTTCAAAGCACATATTTCAGCAAGGTAGTATGCCATCATCCCAGAGTAACCGTGTAGTTCTAATGCAAAGAAGTAGCCAATGATTGCATCTAGAGATGAAATGTGCGCATTCCAGTCACAACTCCAAATAGACCTAATTACTTGCAACGGAGGCCCACTGTGAATTGTTTGCAAGGCACTTTGAGGGTAAAGTTGCTCACCTCCTTAGCAGTCTTGATGTCCCATCCACATCTACAGTAGTCCCTAATGAGGTGTCCAGTGCAACGTCTGCTGCAACTTCTTGGGAATGGTTTCAGCTGATGCGGCCTGATGATGTAAACAAGGTGCTTGTGATGATGCGGCCAGTAATGTGTCCTCTTGACCCTTGCCCTTCTTGGCTTATTAAAGCTTGTCGACGGGGTTAGACCAAGTGGATCCAGGGTGTGGTCAATGCATCATTGCGGGAGTGGTTCCAGCCACCTTGAAAGAGGCGGTGATCTGACCACTCCTGAAAAAGCCCACCTTGGACCCATTGGGTGTGACAACTACCAACTGGTTGCAAATACCCCCTTTTTAGGGAAGGGGATTGAGAGGGTTGTGGCGCACCAGTTGTAGGTACTCTTGGATGAAACAGATTATCTTGACCCATCCCAGTCTGGGTTCAGGCCTGGTTATGGGACTGAATCGGCCTTGGTCGCCCTGATGGATGACCTTTATCGGGAGAAGGACAGGGGGAGTGTGACCTTGTTATTCTTACTTGATCTCTCAGAGGCTTTTGATACCATTGACCATGGAATCCTTCTGGGCCGACTTGGTGAGATGGGTATTGGAGGCACTGTTTTACAGCGGTTCTGATCCTATCTCCAAGGTTGCTCTCAAAGAATAGCATTGGGTGAGTGTCTTTCGGCCCCCTGGCAATTGTGCTGTGGAGTGCCACAGGGTACCATCTTGTCCCCATGCTGTTTAACTTCTATATGAAGCCCTGGGGAGCTGTGATGTATATATTGTTATTTTGTTACATTGCATTAGTTCATTGTTATGAAACGGAGATGTGATGTAATATCTCTTTAAGATCTTGGAATTGTCAGTTAAGTGCGGTTAGAGTGGAGTCAGTTGGAAAGGGTTGGGCATAGCATGTAAATGGAAAAAGACTGTCCTCTGTGGAATAGTAATTAAAAAGTATACAATTCTTATGTCAAAGAATCGAGATGTTTTTATTATAAAAATAAAACACATTATATGGTGTCAGAAGTTAAAAATAAGGGAAAAAATGGACTCATTTCGACCTCCACCTCCTCTAGTGCTCCGAGGTAATCTGGCTGAGACATGGAAACGATGGGAACAAGCTTTTATTTTATATCTTTCTGCGGCTGGAGTTGATAATGTTGCTAAGAGCCGACAAATTGCTATTTTGTTACATTGTATTGGAGAGGAAGCGTTGGCAGTTTACAATACGTTTGATTTGTCGGAAGAGGGGCCACAAGACATAGAAGTACTTGAACAATTTAGGAGATATTGTACTCGTAAGAATGTGATATTTGAACGTTATGCTTTCTGGAATCACTCTCAGAGATATCAAGAAACCAGTGAACAGTTTGTGACTGAGCTTAAACTTAAGGCTAGTAGTTGTGAATTTGGTTCAACAGTTAATGATATGATACGAGATAAGATTGTGTTCAGTGTCAAAGATGAAAAGTTGAAGAAGAGATTGCTTGCGGAGCCCGAGCTTACTTTGGAGAAAGCGATTGAAGTATGTCGTTTAGAGGAAATAACAAGAGTTCAACTGCAGGCTATGTCAACGTCCTCAAAAGAAAGTCAAGAGTTGCATACGGTATCTGTGATTGATAAAACCCATGAAAGAGTTCCAGTACAAGCTGTTAGATCTGATAAGTTCAAAGATAAATATGAGCAAATTAAATATAATAAGTGCTCCTGTTGTGGTATTGTGCATAAACCTCGAGATTGTCCAGCATTTGGGAAAACTTGTTATAAATGTCAAATGAAGAATCATTTTGCTAGAGTATGCAAAGTAAATGTAGTCGGTGCCAACAAGGGGCAACAGGGTTATTTGATGCATGAGCTGGATTTAAATAGTCTGTTTATAGGAGAATTAACTGAAGCTAGTGAAGATTTGGTGAATGGGTGGTATGTTGATATGTTTGTGCAAGAGCTGTCAGTAAGATTTAAACTGGATACAGGAGCTGAGGCAAATGTGTTGCCTCTGCAAATATTTCATGAACTATCAGACAAGAAGGTGTTGTTCAAAACTGATGTTTGTCTTGTGTCCTATGGTGGAACTCGTATAAAGCCTGTGGGAGCTATTGTTCTTGATTGCCATACTTCAAAAGGAGCGGCAACATTGATGTTTTACGTAACAGAGGGCTCCTCTCTTCCGTTGCTTGGACGAGCAGCTTGTGAGACTTTGGATTTAGTTCGTCGAATTGATAATGTGACTGCGATTCAATCATTAATGCAAGAACAGTTACTTAATAAATATTCCGATGTGTTTGAAGGGCTTGGTGAGTTTGAGGGTGTGCACCATATACATATTGATCCTGCTGTGGCTCCTGTTATTCATGGATGTCGGAAAATTCCGTTTGCCATATTGAATAAACTAAAGGAGGCTTTGGGACAAATGAGAAGTGCTGGAGTGATATCCAGAGTTATAGGTCCTACAGAGTGGGTCAGCAGTCTTGTTATTACAGAGAAGAAGAATGGAAAGTTACGTATATGTCTTGATCCTCGTGATTTGAATAAAGCAGTTCGTCGACAACATTATACAATTCCTATGACAGAGGATGTCTTGAGTCGTCTAGCAGGAATGAATTTTTTTACCATTTTAGACGAAAAATATGGTTATTGGCAAGTCAAGTTAGATGCACATTCTTCACGGCTATGTACATTTAATACACCTTGGGGGCGATATTGTTTTAATCATTTGCCATTTGGGCTTAAGTCTTCTAGTGAGGTGTTTCAGCAGAAAAATGAGGAAGTTTTTGGTCATATAAAAGGGGTTTATATAATAGCTGATGATATGATTATTGCAGCAGCAACATCAGAACAACATGATCAGATTCTGTGTCAAGTTATGGATATTGCACGTATGAAAAATATCAAGTTTAATATGGATAAGATTCAATTTAAGGTTGACTCTGTAAAGTACATGGGTCAAATAGTTACTGCCCAAGGAGTATGTCCGGATCCTGATAAAGTGAAAGCTATTTTTGAAATGAAATGTCCACAAGATAAACAAGGTGTTCTTAGATTTTTAGGGTCTGTGCAGTATTTATCCAAATATATTCCGGGTGAGGCAGAGCTGACAGCACATTTACGTAATTTATTAAGAAAAGATATCTTGTTTAAGTGGTTGCCTGAACATCAAAAGGCTTTTGAGTTGCTTAAAATGCAGCTATGTCAGGCACCTGTACTGCAATATTTTGACATTACCAAACTAGTTACTGTGCAAGCAGATGCATCAAAAGATGGTCTTGGAGCATGTTTGCTTCAAGAAAATAAACCTGTATCCTATGCATCAAGGTCGCTTACTTCAGCAGAGCAAAATTATGCTCAAATAGAGAAAGAATTACTGGCGGTGCTATATGCAATGAGAAAGTTTCATCAGTATGTGTTTGGTAAAATCATTTCAGTTCATACTGATCATAAACCTTTAGAAATAATTTTTAAAAAACCAATTGGTAATGCTCCTGCTCGGTTACAGCGTATGTTGTTACAGCTTCAAAGGTATGATCTTAATGTGATGTATATCCCAGGTAAGTATATGTATATTGCTGATACACTATCTAGGGCTGCTGTAGATATATCTACAGATGTTGAGGATTCTATGGTGGGAGAGAGAGTAGTACATGGATTGGGCACACTTGTTATCCATCCAAAGGGGGCAGCTACTATAAAAGAGGCTACAAAGCATGACTCTCAACTTCAAGAAGTAGCTGTTTTTATAAAGAAAGGATGGCCTCAGTATTTGAAGGATGTTCCTAGTGCTGCAAAGTCTTTTTGGCATGTAAAAGATTCTTTACGCTGTCATGATGGCATTATTTACTTGGGGAGCAAAGTGGTCATTCCTATATCTCAAAGGCGAGGTGTTATTTCGCAGCTTCATGTGTCTCATCAAGGTATTCACAGGACTAGAGCTAGAGCAACATCTTTGATGTATTGGCCTGGTATGTGTAATGATATTGAAAAAGAGGTTGGAAATTGTTTAGTGTGTGCTCGTTATGCTCCATGTAATCAAAAGGAGCCACTGAGGCCACATGAAATTCCTGAGTTACCATGGCAGAAAGTGGGTGTGGATATTTTTGAGTATAATTCTTCTTCTTTTCTTCTTGTAGTGGATTCTTTTTCAAAGTATCCAGAAGTGTTAAATTTATCTGACAAAACGGCTAGTACTGTGATTGTTAAACTAAAAAATATTTTTGCTCATCATGGAATTCCGAGCATAGTTGTGAGTGATAACATGCCTTTTTCTAGTAGAGAATTTCAGCAATTTGCTTATGACTGGGGATTTGAGCAATGTTTTAGCAGTCCAGGATATCCACAATCTAATGGAATGGTTGAAAGAGCAATTCAGTCAATTAAACAACTTATTAGAAAAGCTGAGAATTCATGTGTAGATGCACACTTAGCGTTATTAGAATATTGTAATACCCCAGTTACGGGAATGTTATATTCACCTGCTCAAATGCTAATGGGCAGAATGCTTAAAAGTAAACTTCCAGTAACAAATGCTTTATTGTATCCTAAGATACCAACTGGTGTGCATAGAGATCTGAAAGAAATACAAAAGAAACAAAAATATTTTTATGATCGTACAGCAAAGCCACTAAGTGATTTATATAAAGGTGATTCAGTATTTATCCAGTCTAATGAAGGCTGGCTTCCAGCCACAGTCATGGAAAAGTGTGCACAGCCACGTTCATACCAAGTAATAGCATCAAATGGTCAAAAGTATTGTCGGAATAGGCGCCATTTGAGGTGTCAACAACAATCATCTGACATTAGTGATAAGATAGATGATATAAGACAAGATGAGTCAATGTCTGGTGAACAAATAAATCAATTCTATGATAATGATTCTGTTGTTGTAGGGGATAATGTAACAAATAAAGATGTCAGTGTTTGTTTAGATAGACCTAATGCATATGTAACATCTAGAGGTGGGACTATTAGTCCTCCATTGAAATATAAGGATTATGTATGTTAAAAAAAATGTTATTGTATTAATTCATTGTTATGAAACGAAGATGTGATGTATATATTGTTATTTTGTTACATTGCATTAGTTCATTGTTATGAAACGGAGATGTGATGTAATATCTCTTTAAGATCTTGGAATTGTCAGTTAAGTGCGGTTAGAGTGGAGTCAGTTGGAAAGGGTTGGGCATAGCATGTAAATGGAAAAAGACTGTCCTCTGTGGAATAGTAATTAAAAAGTATACAATTCTTATGTCAAAGAATCGAGATGTTTTTATTATAAAAATAAAACACATTATAGGAGCGGTCAACAGGAGCTTTTATTTCTCTGTAACATCTGGATTGGGATAGGCCGTGCAAGCCCTGGACCGCTTCCTGGACTCGGTGGTGGGCTGGATGAGGGCCAATAAACCAAGACAGAGGCACTGTGGGTTGGTGGTTCCCAAGTTTGGAAAATTGGTCAGTTGCCTGCTTTGGATGGGGTTGTACTCCCTCTGAAAGAGCAGATCCATAGTCTGGGGGTACTTCTGGATCCATATCTGTCGCTAGAGCCCAGGTGACTTCCATGACTAGCAGTGCCTTTTACCAGCTTTGGCAGGTAAAACAGCTGCAGCCATTTCTGGACCGGGATAGCCTGACCATTGTTATCCACGCACTGGTAACCTCCAAGTTGGATTACTGTAATGCACTCTATGTGGGGCTACCCTTGATGTTGGTCCGGAAGCTGGAGCTGGTGCAAAATATGGTGAGACTGCTCACTGGGGCAGGGTATTGCCAACATGTTACCCCGCTGCTGAAAAAATTGCACTGGCTGCCCATTTGTTTCCAGGCCAAGTTCAAGGTTCTAGTTTTGGTGTACAAAGCCCTATACAGCTTGGCACCAGGATACCTGAAAGACAGTCTTACCCCTTATATACCTAGTCAATCACTGCACTCTGCAGGTGAGGGCCTCCTGCAGATACCATCTTATCGGGAAGTCCATTCCGCACAATATAGGAAACGGACCTTTAGTGTGGTGGCACCTACTCTGTGGAATTCCCTCCCCTTAAATATTAGGCAGGCGTCATCTGTTATCTTTTTGGCACCTTTTGAAGACTTTCCTCTTTCAACAAGTCTTTTAAGTTGAGACCTATCCCAGTCTGCATCTGTGTTGGAATTGCTTTTTAATATTTTTTTTTAAAAAACAATATATTTTTAACCATTTTTAAAAGATGTTTTAAATGCTTTTTTCTAAAAAAAATGTTTTTGAAGTTGTTTTGTTTTGGTGTATTTTAGTGTCTGTTTTTATGAAGTTTTGATGTGTTTTTAGCACTTTTGTTTGTTGCCCTGGGCTACTGCTCGGAGGAAGGGCAGGATATAAATCAAATAATATAAATAAACAAACAAACAAACACTCCACCATTGCCATGTACTCTCTCATCATTTTAAATGTTGGGTTTGATTGTCCTTGGATCTCATTAAATTCCCTTATTGGTCCAGAGAGATTGCATTTCTCTATAGCGGTTAACAGTGGTCAATATGACGCTACAGTATGTGGACATAATAACAAAGGTACAGTAAAAATTACTGACTTTTGGGTTACACTTATTATTTTGTAGATCTCTGAATGACCTTTAAACTGAGAACTTAAAAATTAAAACCCATCTACTAGTTGGAGATATTAATGATTTTGTGAACTTTGATGGTGGCCATCTTGATGACATCATCAATGTTATGCATCACACACCAGTTACACCATGGAAATTATTGTTACTTTGTAGCTTTCTGATTTATCTTTGAGACTTTATACATTAAAATCCGTCAGCTATTTACAGAGTTCTTCATGATTTTGTGAATTTCAATGGTGGCCATCTTAATGATGCCATCAAAACTATATGCCACACACCATAGAGTTATACCATGGATATTATGTATTAAAAGGTAGTTTCTGATCAAATAAAACCACATTCTTTTCACTAATTCTGCCACAAAATTACAATTACTTCCCTACTACTAAGGGGCTCTACTTTTGCTGCTTCTTGTGCTTGCTACAGATTGCCTTTGCCTTGCTTCACCTCTGCATTCCTGCAGCTTCCAACTTCACAGGAGCCAAGTCTGAAATCAACGGGGAAATTCAGTCTACTCCTGGCATATTAAGGGGCAGTGAGACCTAGTGAGATGATCTTAGCCCAGTGTCATGATCAGAGATATCTATCAGCTGTGAGAAAACAACTGAATTTAGTATAGCTTAATGTCATAGACTATTATAAAAAGAATCCCATGTTTTCATAGATATTACAGCTATAATCTAAATACAGCCTAGTTGTAGGCATCCAGCTATTTAGGAAAATAGGAAATTGTCACACCAAAGTGAAATTATTTGCCCATCTAGCCCAGCATTGTCTAATCTGACTGGCAGAGGCTCTCCAGGATTTCAGGCAGATAGCCTTTCCTGTCTCTTGCTACCTGATCCTTTTAACTGGCAGTGACGGAGATTGAACCTGTGACTTTCTGCTTGCAAAACATTTATTTATTACATTTCTGTATTACTCTTCCATTCAAAATCTTCATGCCATTTTACAACAGCTCATATAATAAAACATAATAACAAAAATAACATACAAAGCACTAAAAACACAGCAGAATTTTAAAAAACTCAAGAGGTTAAAAAGCCTGAGAAACTAACCGTCTTTGCCTTGTACCTAAGCTCATGTGTTTTGCCATAGACCTGGAAGAAATTGATTACTTGGAGAATACTCCCAGAAAAGCAGTCATATGAACAAATGTTATATACATTCCTGACCTGTGAAATAATCCACCCAAACCTTATTTCCTACAACAAACAATTCTAAAAAGAGAGCCAATGTACGTTATTATGTGCAGTTTGCATCTTGAACATAAAAATGGCAGACTTGTAGGATACCTGTGAAGGCCAGAGCTTGGAAAAGTTACTTTTTTTGAACTACAACTCCCATCAGCCCAATCCAGTGGCCATGCTTGCTGGGGCTGATAGGAGTTGTAGTTCAAAAAGTAACTTTTCCAAGCTCTGCAAGTGCGAGCTATACAGTAGACTAAGAGGCCAGACTAAGGAACTCAGAGCATCATACATGGGACAACCCTCTTTTCACAACAAGCCTGTAAGATACATACAATTATTTATTTACAAAAGTATTTCTGTGCTATCATAAAATATCAGGGTTATGTACAATGTTTAAACAATAGCTTACTGGGACGGTGCAAATGTGTGGGGTCCGAGAGAGGAGCTCCCAGCCACTTTGCTCCTCCCCAGGCTTTTTTTTACTTCTGCACTGTTGCACTAAACCAAGATTTGGCTTAGCTGCTTAAGCCTTAGCATGTTGTCCGAATTCAGGCTTGCAGTTTAAGTCCTCTCTCGCTAACCACAAGCTGTACCCATGGTTTATCCTTAGCTACAGCTCATGGTTAAGGAAGAGAAAACGCTCCCAGGTTTGGATCATTAACTTCCATTTGATTTCAATGAGAACAGTGTGAGCAAATAGGTTTACTCAGGTGTAAGCTCCCTGGGTTCAATGGGTCTGTTTAGGGCTGCTCTGGATTATGATTAAATGTAGTTGGATGGGGGTCCAAGTTTGTTTTATGCTTTGTGGACTGGACACAGATTGTGTAGCCAGAGTGGAATGTCAAATTATATTTATTGCTGTGAGGTCTGCAGGTAAGAAGCAACAGTCTCTTAACCAGTTCTTATGATGGTTTTAGCTCTCCGCGTGACTAGATAAATTTGAGTGTACCTGTTATTTTTAAAAATATCTGTGCTGTTTTATTATGGCTTTTTTATTGGAGTATTTGCCGTTTTGCTTTTTATAATTTGTTTTAAACCTTTTATTATAAATCATCCAGAGAACCAAGTTCCTACCTCCTTATTTTCCAGATTCCTTTTTGTTGCCTAGCTGGGCTCATTAACCAATTCATCATGAAGTGCCTCTTGAGCAGAAATAATAGTATGTGTGTAGGAGGAAGAGATGGCTCAACGATTTCACAAGTATACTCAAAGGCAAAAAAACAAAATCAGGAACTGTAGTAGTTAAAAAACAAGCAAACACCAAGTTCTACTTTGTTTAAAAACAAGGAAACAAAACTTCTTCCTTGTATTTGAAGTGGAATGTTCATGTAGACACCATGCCTGTAAAGCAGGGGTTCCCAAACTGTGGTCCATGGACCGTCAGCTTCTGTCCATGGTGTGTCTGTGGATTTGTGATTGAAGACAAGAAATAGCACATCACATTACATAGTTATATTGATTTTAATTGTATTTTTATTGCTTCTTTTATTTCTTATATTGTATTTTATGGTATTACAATCTGAATTTTATGGAATTCCAACGTCTAGCAAAGCATATTACAATTGTGACAACAACCAGAAAAATCACGAAGTGGTCCACCATGACCCTTACCAATTTTCAAATACTCTAGTGAAAAGAATTTGGGAACAAATCATGTAAATCACACAGGTTCCCCCAAAGAATCCTTGGAACTGTAGTTTGTTAAGGGTACTTGAAATTGTAGCTCTGGAAGAGATAAAAGTTCCCAAGATGGGGAAGTATGCTTTAAATGTATGCTGCGTATGATTGGGTAAAAGTGGACAGTGTGAGGGCGGTAATGGCTTCTCATCCCGCCCCTGAGAAGAATAACCTGTCACAGCCTTTGGGCTCGCTCATCGTGTTTTTAGCCCTGCGTGTTTTTCTCCCGCTTATTTTGCAGCAAAGCAGGTAACTGTTTCAAAGGGGCGCAAAGAGGCAGGGGGCTTTCATTCGCTCTTCGCTTCTCGCCTGCGGGCTGTTGATACTGCTCAGTGCGCCCTTTACCTTCTTTCCCCCCTCCTGCCTTCTAATCAACAATGGCGTTTAGTCAACTTTCTACGTCCTATGCGACTTAGGAAACTTTGGGGGGGGCACGAATTCTTTTCAGGCTTTCCAGCGACTTCCTCGAGAGTCACAAGCTTGTCAAAAGAAGCCACCCTTACAAAGGAAAAGAAGCTTTAGAATCCATTTGTCCCAAAAATGCCTTTGTTGCTTGCTGCTGCCAGACAAACTTCGCAGTTCAAATGACGCAGAGCTAGTTCCCCAGTGTACGCACTTCACGGAGATTTGGATTTCCGATCCTCTAAGGAAGTTTTGAAAAGAAAAAGAGGAGAAAACATCCAACAAAGCAGGGTTTGGTAGGGAAGGAGGTGCCCATCCCCTGTTATTCACCAGATGAAAAAGGACAGGAATGTTGCACTTCTGATAAGCGTGGCGAAGAGGGCATTCCACCGGGTGCTACTCATCGTGCAGGGATGAAAGCTGCAGGGATTCTACGATGGCGGTGGCGGCAGCAGCAGGCAAAGGGAAAGGGAGGTGAACTTGCAGCAGTGCTGGGCTCAAGGCTGGGGGCAGCGGGGAGGTAAGCAAACGGGGGAGGGAGGAAACAAGGCTGAGCCGTGCTGGGCTAAAGGCGGTCGGCGGCGGCGGGGGGGGGGGCTGGTGACTCGCGGTAGCATCAATAGGTTAAGCAGTGGCAATCGCAGCCTAATGTGGAGGCGCTGAGTGGCCTAGGCGGGGCAGTGGCTTTGCTCCAGACCAAGGGGGCGCAGAAGGCCGGTAAGTGGCCGAAGCAGGGCAGCAGGGGCAGTGGCCTGGGCAGGCGGGTTAGATTTGTGAGTGCTAGGGGAGGGGTGCGGTTTGTGAGTCCCTGTGTGTGTGTTTGTAGGTGCCTTGGGGGTAGATGCTTAGGCTGTGTGTCTTTGTGTGTGTGTGAGAAAGTCCCTGTGTGTGTCCATCCATGTGTGTGTTTGGGGGTGCCTGGCAAGCAGAGTGCTCTGCCCATATTATAATAAACAAGTAAATATGCAGGAAACTTGTCTCCATTGCCTGTGACTGCACTAGTTTATCCCTTTTCAGCAGTTTAACCAGTAGAATTTCTACTTTCCCCCCTTGAAACACTTCCTGTGCCTTTAATAGGAATAAATTTAATAATCATTGATAGGGTTGCCAGGTCAGAAGCATCCCAAACCCTGAGATTTCATGGGTGGGCCCTAGTGATGTCATAAAGCAGGCCCTAGTAATGTCATTAAGCATCAACCACAGTTGCTTGGAGCATACTGCTCAAACAAACAAAAAAATTCTGATTGGACATTAAGATAGAAGTTGTAGCTAAATGAGGGTGTTCCCAGGTCCAGATGAAGTGACGGAGTCATTCCTTCTTCCCTGCTTAGGGAGTCTGGGCAGGGAACATTTAATCTAGCCTACTTGCTTCTGGCAAGAAGGGTTCAAGTGCTCTCAGACCAGACCAGTCACAAGAAGGCCATTGTAGGAAAAAGGGAGCCGAGTGTTGTGGAGATGTTAGATGGGAGCACTCGAGAGTAAAGATGGATGCCCCTGAATGCTGCAATTCTAAACACACTAAGCGATTAAGCCCCATAGAACCCAGTAGGATTTACTTCCCAATAGATACAGTTTGGATTGTGCTGTTGGCAAGGCTTGACCAGGGATCCACTGCAAAGATATTGATATCAAAGCAGGGTTGGCAACCCCCTGCCTGGAATGCCCTGCCTGCCTTTTGACATGGCTGCTTCAAACTTCTTTACAGACTTGACCTTTTGCTGCAGAGAGAGGTTTGAGAAATGAGTAAGAGTTGATTCTCTACCTGTTCCTGCCTATCCTGTGGGCTGCTATAAACTCACTTTGACAGCCAACCCAATTCCAGTGAGTAATAATTGACAGAGAGAAAAAACACATGGTTTGGTCTACCTTTACAAGCAAGTAGCTTGGGGACAGAAGCAGTTGAAGCCACACTTCCCAGTATGTGAATTATCTTGTACCACTATTGGGCAGGAAACAAACCATCATGCAAACACCAAGGTGTATGATGAGTGGGTTTAAGGGGCTTGAGCTGACCATATTGGAAACACTGTTGTTCTTTCTATGGATATATGGGAGTAAGATCAGAGGTAAATGAAATGCAAATAGAAACAGAAAAACAAAAGACAGTGATACTGTCCTAAATGCAATATAATACCAACCAGAACAAGATTTCTACAAGTAAGGCAGAAAACTCAGCATACCACAACCAGTGAGGGTTTCTAACCAAAACTAAAAAAATCCTGACAGCCAGTCAGCCAAGGTCACAGAAATCCCCATGCAGCACAACATGACCCGAGACTGCAGTTAGTGCAGAATGCTGTGGCACGATTGCTGACATAAGTAAGACCCTATCAGCACATAGTACCTCTGCTCTGAAATCTGTACTGGTTTCCAATTTACTAGCAGGCCAAGTTCAAGGTGTGCTTTCCATGTTACGGGTGCCACATAGTACTTGTTCTGCTCTTGTAAGAAATCAATCCTTTAGTCTGGCTTTGGAATTCTCTGCCTATTGACATTAGGCAGGTGCCTTCATTGTACTCTTTTTGGCACCTGTTAAAAACACTTTTGTTTAGGCAAGACTACCCAGGCATGTAGAACCTGCTATGCTTTTAATCTATTTTTAACTCTTTGTTGGTTTTATTATTTTGAATGTTTTTAAACACCTGTCTAACTGTTTTTGCCAATAATTTCATTGTTTTAATTCCTTCTATAATGTAATGTAATGTTTTATTTCTAGGCGGCTTACACACAAATAAAAATACAAATACAAAATACAAATAAAAACAATACAATTTACCAAAAAAAAAATCAAACTAACAAAGTCCTAACATAAACTGGTTTGAGGGTTTTTTACAATAAAGTGGTATATAAATGTTGTAAATAAAACATATAAATAAATTTTAGAGTCACTGTGGCCCTTGGGTCTCTTTCCTCTTTTAGGAACAAAGGAATCTGCCTTATATTACAGATACAGGCCATTTGATACCTTCTAGCTCAGTACTGATGACATGAACTGGCATTGGGTCTCCAGGATTCCAGGCAATAGTCTTTTCCAGAAAGGATTTTGGACCTTTGCTTGCAAAGCATGTGACCTACCACTGAGCTACAGCCCTTCCCCTGTTTAAAAAAGTATCTTTTAAAATTGTTCTTTTCAATTCACTAATGAATGCACATCATACCTAGGGCAGATCCATACAATCCATTTAAAGCACATTCAACACACTTTTGAAGCTCATGAATCCCACCACAGGATTGTGGGAACTGTAGTTTGTTAAGGGTGGTGGGAACTATAACTGAGGGGGAAACTACACTTCCCAGGATTCTTTGGGGCGAAGTCATGCACTTTAAATGCGAGGTGGATGTGCTTTAAATATATTATGTGGATCTCCATTACTCCGGGTATGTGGGATTAGCATTGCAGCTTTACTCCCAGAAAAGCGAGTATAGGATTAAAGTTTCATATTGAGAAGGTTTTCAAAACAGGCTATGAATTAGACAAATAAACTGCCCTCTTCAAAAGCCTAGAAAAATTTAAATTTGTTTGACTACTCATAATTAGAAAAGTATAACACATTGTAATCATAAGCTGCATGTACACGTCTTTTAAATTTTTGTTCAAAAAATATTTGAAAGATAAAATTATAACATGCTATTTTTGCAAAAAACCCCCACTTGTATACTTTTATTACAATCATAACTGAAATTATTTACAGTAAATTTGCCACTCTGGGCTCCTACTGGGAGGAAGGGCAGGATATAAATCAAATCGATAAATAAAATAATAAACAATTGCCTACCAACATCCTGCTGTGATGTTTTGTTCTACATCTCCTGACCTGCACACAATTTAAGATATTTTCAGACAAGCAGGAAAAGATAATTGTTTTCTGGCCTTGCAATGAGTTCTAGCTACTGCCTGCAGGTCAACAAATCCCTTGTCAAATCACAACCCTGACTGCACTTATAGGCTACACCGAATTCAGGGTGCAGCCAGGGTGCAGAATTTTATTTTTAAGTGCACAATACACACAGACCTGGTTATAGGAAAATCTGTATAGACACTGGTGTAATACACCCCTTGTACCCCATCCTGGTTAGGTGACAAGTTTCATACCCTTCTTATTTTATTTTTTAAATTATTTCTATACCTCTTAACAAAACTTTCTAAGCAGCTTATATAACAAATTGACATAAAATGATCAAAATATAAATAAAATCAGAAGTTTTAAAAAAACAATAAAATTACATGTTAACATTACATGTCTGGATATACTTGCCTAAACAATTTTTTTTTAACAGGCACACCAAAAAATACAGCGAAGGCACCTGCCTAATATCAATGAACAGAGAGTTCCAAAAATGTAGGTACTGTGACACTGAAGGTTTGATTCCTTCTCAGTGCAGAACCAGCCCTGTAGCTTGGGGGTGGGGATGGGGACACACACCCTTGAGCTGTGCTTTGCACACACACACACACACACACACATTTTTGGGGGAAATTTTCTTCCTTTTAATTTGTGACATGACAGACGATGACAGCTTCCATTTAAAGAATGATGCTTGTTTTAAGAACTGGAGCAATTAAGAATAGGACCCACTGAAAAGTTCAGTAGGGTGAGTGCAGAACAAAAGTTTCTTTTGGAAGAGCTCCTCAAAAGTATGCTCACTCAAGACTTTTCTTGGCTGAGGGTGGTTTTATCATGATCAGAGTCACCCTATAATTACTTAAGTGATCCTAGCCTGTATAGTAACGTGACCCTTGAAGAGTTAAATATTAGAACTTTGTATTACAGTAGGGCCCCGCTTCCCGGCGCTCCGCTTCCTGGCGTTCTGCTAATGCGGCGGCTTTCGTTTTCCATTTTAAAGCTGCTTTTGCGGCATTTTCATGTGACGCGCCCCATTAAAGTCAATGGGGTTCCACTTTACGGCGTTTTCCGCTTTACAGCGGGGGTCTGGAACGGAACCCACCATATAAGCGGGGCCCTACTGTATGGGCTAGAGTTGGACTGCACATCTTGGACTTCCCTTTGCTCTGCTTTTCTTTTTTCAGTTGTGTTCTCTACCCAGCCAGCAATAAAGAAGCATGTTTGTTTGCCTGGAGTAGTAAGAGTTTGTTTTTTCTGTAGTTATTGTCATGAGTAGAGCAGAATTTACTGCTAAAGTGTGAAATAAAGAGATAACTTAAAATGATCTGAAAAAAATGCTACCTTAAGTTACCCTTTACTCTTTTAAAACACTCACTATACTCATAATCATAGTGGCTATTTTTTCTTCTTTTTCTTGAATAATTGATGTACGTTACAATTAGCTGGCTGGCTGACCGCCTAGGCTGTAACTCACACATAATTTCTGGTTTTCCCAATATGTGCAGCTCAGCATGAGGCCTTTTCAGAGAATCAACCCAGCAACCAGTAAAAGCAAATTTAAATTGCTTTCCATGATTAGTTTCCAGTTGCTTAATTAGTCCTTTATATAGCAACCAGTTAAAAAGTTTTCCCTTGATTGTCCAACAAGAAGGAAAATCTAAAGGTCAAGACTAGAAGGAGGGACTCTCAAGGAGAAGTTAACAAACACACCCTAAAGTGTTTATTTTCTCTCTGCTGTTCTCTGAACTTTAGTTTGGACAAGTTTGTCACTGTCATGACCAAAGTAGTTCAGTTTGCGAAGAATCACAACACAGGGACAGAAGTGAAAGATGGCTGTAGCTATAGGAAATGTCAAGCTATTGAGTCTGGTATTCCTGGGGATCTCTTAAAAAAGTGTGAGACAATTCAACAGATTAAACTTCACTCATGTAAGTTAACACTCTCTCTGGATGGGCAAGGAGTGAGGGGGAAGGTCACTGCCTTTCCCCCTCCCTTGGCCTGGCCCTCGTGTCCTCTCCACCGGGGGGGGGGATTAGTTGGCACTATGAGCCTCTCCCCACCCCCCCATTCCCAATGCTCCATCTAGAAATGTGGCTGCTTCACCTAACAAGGAAGGGTGGCTACAATAATAATAATAATAATAATAATAAATTTAATTTTTGTGTTGCCTATCTGGCCGAAGCCACTCTAGGCGACGTACACGTTAAAATACAATAAAATACAGTATAAATACAGCATAAAATACAATGCAGTCAACAATAACCATTTTAAATAGCAGCAGTATAAAACAATGTAGGGCAATCAATAGACAATTTTAAACAATTTTAGCCCATCCCGGAGATCCCAAAGGCCTGTCCAAAGAGCCAAGTTTTTAAGGCTCGGCGAAATATATCCAGGGAAGGGGCATGGCGAAGATCGAACGGGAGGGAGTTCCACAGAGTGGGGGCTGCCACTGAAAATGCCCTCTCTCTAGTCCCCACCAACCTAGCTGTTTTCGTCGGTGGGACTGAGAGAAGGCCCTGCGTGGCTGATCTAGTCAGGCGGCTTAGTTGGTGGTACTGGAGGTGCTCCTTCAGGTAAACTGGGCCGAGACCGTATAGGGATTTAAAGGTTAACACCAACACCTTGAATTGGGCCCGGAAAACAACTGGGAGCCAATGTAGATGAAATAATACTGGCATAATGTGATCACGGCGGTGGCTGTTTGTGAGCAGACGAGCTGCCGCATTCTGCACCAGTTGTAATTTCCAGACCATTTTCAAGGGTAACCCCATGTAGAGCGCATTGCAGTAGTCTAATTGAGAGGTGACCAGAGCATGTACTACCAGTGGGAGCTGATGAATAGGAAGGTAGGGTTGCAGCCTCCGTATAAGGTGTAGCTGATACCAAGCTGCCCGGCTCACTGCTGAAATCTGAGCCTCCATGGACAGCTTGGAATCAAGAATAACCCCGAGGCTGTGGACCTGATCCTTCAGGGGTAGACTCACCCCATTAAGCTTCAGGTCAACAACACCTAACCTTCCCCTGTCACCCACAAGCAGCACCTCGGTCTTATCAGGATTGAGCTTCAGCCTGTTCCTTCCCATCCACCCACTCACGGATTCCAGGCACTTGGACAAGGTTTCCACAGCCAACTCTGGTGAGGATTTAAAAGAGAGATGGAGCTGCATGTCATCAGCATATTGGTGACACCGCAGCCCAAAACTCCTGATGATGGCTCCCAGCGGTTTTACATAGATGTTAAATAGCATGGGAGAGAGGATAGAGCCCTGTGGCACTCCACAAATGAGGGGCCAAGGGTCTGAAACCTCATCCCCCAATGCTACCTGTTGATGCCTGTCAGAGAGAAAGGATCGGAACCACTGTAAAACAGTGCCTCCTATTCCCAGTCCCTCCAGGCGATCTAACAGGATACCGTGGTCGACGGTATCAAAAGCCGCTGAGAGATCCAGGAGGACAAGAAAGGTGAATTCTCCCCTATCTAATGCCCTCCTCATATCATCCACCAGAGCGACCAAGGCTGTTTCAGTACCATGTCCAGTCCTGAAACCCGATTGGTATGGATCCAAATAATCCGTTTCATCCAAGTGTGCTGACAACTGGCTAGCCACCACTCGCTCAATGATCTTGCCCAAAAATGGCAAATTCGAAATGGGGTGAAAGTTGTTCAAGACTTGGGGATCCAAGGAGGACTTTTTAAGGATAGGTTTTATGATTGCCTCCTTGAGGGCCGGTGGCAGTACACCCTCCTTCAAGGATTCATTTACCACCGCCCTGATCCCTTCGCCCAATTTCTCCTTGCAGTTCATAAGGAACCATGATGGGCAAGGATCAGTCAGACAGGTGGTATGCCTTACCGTTGAAAGCACCTTGTCCACATCCTCAGAAGGAAGAGGCCGGAACCAATCCCACTGAACCGGATTATGACTGGTCAACTCTGGATCCTCTACTGCATCCACAGCGTACGGAATCGAGTTCTTTAGGTGTTCGACTTTATCAGCAAAGTGCCTTGCCAATTTGTCACAGGAAGCCTTAGAATGCTCCAAGGGTTCCTGGGCAACTGGACCGACCAGGCTTCGGACCACTTGGAACAGCTTCCTGGGACAGCACTCTGCGGATGCAATAGAGGCAGCAAAGAAATTCTTCTTTGTTGCCTTTATTGCCACCTGGTAGACAGCTATTGCTGCTCTAACCTGTGTCCGAACATCTTCAGAGCGGGATTTCCGCCACGGGCGTTCTAGTCGTCTCACCTCCTGTCTCAGACTTCGCAACCGGGGTGTATACCACGGTGCTGTCTGAGTTCTGTTCAGGGGGAGAGGACGTTTCGGAGCCACCCGGTCTAATGCCCTGGTGATTCCCTCATTCCACTCCATCACCAGGGTTTCAACCGGGCGACCTTCAGCAGGTTCCAATTCCCCCAGCGCAGTCAGGAATCCATCCGGATCCATCAGGCGCCTGGGGCGGACCATTCTAATAGGTCCTTTGCCCTTGCAGAGGGTGCGTGGCAATGAGAAGTCAAATCTGACCATGACACGGGGGTAAAAGAAAAAGCCCCCAACTTCAGAACACTCCCCTCCATTCCCAGGACAAATACAAGGTCGAGAGCATGACCGCTACATGGGTTGGCTCAATATTACTAAGGTACAGTTCCCAGGAAGCCATGGTTTCCAGGAAATCCCAAGGGGCTCCAGTGAGAGTGGTCTCAGCATGTACGTTAAAATCCCCCAACACTAACAGTTCTGGGGTCAGTGTTCGCACATCCGAGACCACCTCCAGCACCTCGGCCAGGGAGTCTGCCGTGCAGCAGGGCAGGCGGTACACAAGCAGGATCCCTAAACTGCCCTTCGGGCCCAACCTCCAGTACATGCAATCAACAAACTTGGTCCTTGGGAGCGGAGGCCTGGTGAAAATCAAAGACTCCCGAAAGATGACTGCCACTCCCCCTCCCCGCCTTCCTACCCTTGGTTGCTGCGCATAATGGAAACCTGGCGGACACATGGCCTCAAGAATGGGAGCTGAGGCCTTGTCCAGCCAGGTCTCTGTAATACACACCAGGTCTGCGCACTCATCCAATATCATATCATGGATGACAGATGTTTTTTGTGTCACAGACCTGGCATTACACAGCAGCAGTCGAAGGTCGGTAGGAATTCTGCGTCCCCCAGTTGACTTCTGGTTTTGGGCAGACCTGGAACAGGGGATGGGTATTACGCATCTATCTCCTGTTCCTCTAAATTGACGTGGCTGCCCCCACTGCTCCAGTGCACTTCCTGCATGGATACTGAAGTTGCCCAGGACTATTGCCCTGGGGTCCTCCAATACCATACCAGAGACTACCTTGGCCAATTCAGTCTGGGGGGCTGCTGGTCAACAAAATGGGTCAATACTCCAGCAGCATCTCTAATCTGTCTCAAGTCCAGAAGCAAACCTTCTAAGTCCACTGCAAGATCAAATAGTTTTCTGGTAAAGGAAATGGTATCTCAATGGACAATGTCTACCCCCCTCCCCCAATCCTCTGATCTGGCCAAGTACCTGGACGGGCACAGCTCAGTTAGATCAGGCTCACCTAAGTTTCAGTAGTGCACGCCAGGTTGGGCCCTTCATTAAATGAAGACCAATAAATCTAGATAAAGCCAAGATACTGTTCGTTGGTGGTTTCAGGGCCAAACTGCACATGACGTCATGTAGCTCTGCCCTTAAGTGCAGGGTGTTTTTGTTTTTGGTCAAATAGGTAGTGTAGGGATACAGATCCTATTTTGCAGTAACATTAGTGATGCTATTAGTTTCCGTTAAATTTTGATACATTAGTAAGTACTGGCTGGTATATCTAACTATATTAAATATGGCCTTTGGGAAGAGCAGTAGCTAAATCCCTGGCACCTCCAGGTAGGGTTGGGAATGTCCTCTGTGTGCAACCTTGAAGAGCCACTGCCGGTCAGTGTAGACAATACTGAGCAAGATGGAGCAGTAGTCTGACTCTGTCTAACACTTTTGTAGGTTCCTTGCAGTATTTTTAGCTTTTGCTATTAGGCTTTGCAACAAGAGGTGTTATTTAAAAAAAAAAAAAGCCATAAAGAGGAAGTGTTGGCAGTAGCATTGATTTCCTGTAAATTACTGCAAGTTAACAATTATTTTTAGCTCATGACCAAGTAGTAAATCAAGTTCCTCATTCATTTACATTTGATCAAGCTTGTAATCTCTTGTGAAAATACTGTAGTTATTGTCTATTCATTCATTTTGTTCTTGTTCCTTTTAAGTCTACATTTTATTGAAAAGACTGATAGATTTGATTGTGTAAAACTTTTTTTTGGGGGGGGGAATCTTCTGTCCAAACTTAAGACAATAGTGTTCTTCCTGGCATAACTGTTAAGACATTCACTGTCCCATGCTGTTGCTCCAAGAGGCATAAGGTAGGTATTATTATTTGTCTTCAGATATATGCAGACATTTAAACTGATTTGATATAAAATATGTAAAGTAAGGTTTTGAATACACTTTGTTAAGAGTGTTGCTTCTTAACTTTTATTGTGAATGTGACTGCTACAGCTGGTTGTAAAAATTCATGAAGAGGCAAAAAACCTTGCGGTTTTAGAACGTATCTGTAGCCTACAGGTATTTCTATAAAACTTTAAAAAGCAAGGAAATTGGGCAGCTATAGTGAATGCACCAGGGGATCAGGAGGCCTGACCTCTCTGAGATACTGTACTTCCCTACAAATTGGTCAAAATGCAAACACAATTTGGGTTGGTCTTTCACAGTCCAATCCACTTGCTGTGTAGCTTAGAAGAATTTGGTAACATGTGCCTCTGAGCATATGGTGAGTGGTGGCAACACCTGCTATCAGCCCAAATAACAGAAATTTAAACCAAAGCTGTCCCTGGCCACATCCACACCAGGCCTTTATTTCACTTTGGACAGTCATGGCTTCTCTCAAAGAATCTTGAGAAGTGTAGTTAGTGAAGGGTGCTGAGAGTTGTTAGGAGAAGCCCTGTTCCCCTCATAGACCTTCAATCAGAGCGGCTGACTGTTAAACCACTCTGGCAACTGGAGCTCTGTCAGTGGAATAGGAGTCTCCTCTCAGCACCCTTCACAAACTACACTTCCCAGGATTCTTTGGGGGAAGCCATGACTATTTCAAGTGAAATCAAGGTCTGGTGCAGGTGTGGACACCTGATTGGGCAAGCCACACAGCTGTGAGTCTGGCTTTTAGAACACTGACAGTTGGTTCTTACTGAGCATGCCCAACACTATCATTCAGTTCAATGCTAAATTTCTTAAATTAATTAAAAATCAGCCAGGCATTTTTTAAACTTTTAAACTGCAGAAGATGAAGGTCAGAGTATGGGGCATGGTCTGTGAACAAGGCTGATTTTTAATGAATTTCAACAGATTATGAGAACTCTGACAGAATAAAGTCCAAAAAGGGGCTGAGGTTTTTTTCTCTCTTTTTAGACATTGAATTCTCTATTTTCTCTGACTGTTTTGTGTATCGCCATGAAAATTTAGAGGGTTAAGCAAGCATTTCTGAGTTCAGGACTATAAGTTTTGTAAGGTTTTGTTTTGAAATGAGCTTATGAGTAGCATCAGAATGGCATGGGGGATATTTTCAATTTAACATTGCAGAATGTGAAAAATCCATGCTGGCTAATACTGCACCTGCTTTTCCATTGACATTTGGCCACAGACCCAGCTCTGAGAACCCCTGGTTTATCATTGTTATAAACTCTCAGTGTGTGTGTGTGTGTGAACTGTATGGAAGAAATGTTGGATGAAGAAATGGCTGCTTAACCCTTCCCCTACTTGCTACTTTCCCTCCGTAACCCCTTTCTCCCCCAGCTACTGTTCCTGGACATGTGTTTGGTCCATTTTGTGAAAAGTAGTGAAGGAGGGGGTTGCAGAGAAAGCATCCGAGATCCTGTTCCTAAGAACCCTCCCCTATCCTCACCTGCCACTGCCAATTGCACCCTTCTCCTTTTGCTGCTTTGCCAGATCTCTGTCTGTCTGACTATCGTTTTGATTAAATATAGTCACTCATTATATTTAACACCAACTTTGGTGCTGGTTTTTGAAAGAATCAGTCAGATCTTTTGCCCTGATTGTTATATGTATGAAAGGCTGGCCTTGAGGATCAAATCTCTGGACTGCTACATACACTGTTGTAAATTACCATTTGAAAGAAAACAATTTTTACCATGACTTATTGTCTGAGTTTAATCATATGGGCACCTTGTTTTGCACATACATACAATATTCTTTTACAAATAAAGGTGGATGCAAGCTACATTAGGTAAATACTTTTAAGAGGTTGTTTAGAAAAACCTATGATATTTTTGCTGCTCCCCACCCTGAGCGGTATTAACTTTCCAATGCAGCTTTTTACATAGCGTCAATTTGCTTGTAATGAAATTATACTTGAAACTAACAGTGTTTCTGCAGTAGTAAATAGTAATGAACAAATAAACAAATTGAATCCAGGGAAACAACTAAGCACTCATGGGAATGGGGGGAGTCTTTAAAGCAGCATCCCCCAAAGCAAGCAACAGTTTGGGGACACCTGCCCCAGACAGCCAACTGACAAAACCCCAACCCTCAGGCTTCTATCTCATTTGCTGGCTGCTTTCCATCATTCTCAAAATATTTTTGTCTAGCTTCACACACGACACAAAGAGGCAGATTCTGTTCAGCCCATCCTGGCAAGCAAGGTGTGTCCAGTAGCTACTTTAAAATTTTTTTAAAGTAAATTCTGATCCGCCTATTGATCTGCCAGAGCCAAACCAGATGTGATATCAGGAAATCCATGAATGGATCTGCTTTTTTTTTTAAAGTAAAAGCTGGTGTGTATGTGTGGGTTAGTTAGCATTGTGAAAGTTAGCATTGTAAAAAAACCACCGTTCCCTCACATCATTTCCCTAAATTAAATTGCCCTCCAATCTTTCTGTTTGCCCTCAGCGGAAAATGTACAGCAGAGATGGAGACCTTCGCCCCCCTGCATGTTGGACTCAATCTCATATCAGCTTCAAATGGATGGCTAATGGTCAGGAACCAGTTGCAGTCCAATAGCGGTTCTCCACCCCTGACATACAGGCACTTATGGTTCAGGTTACATTGCCATAGCATCTAATTTGGCCACAGCTGAGAAAGATAACGGCCAAGCCACAAACAATCAGTGGTGGTGGTGGAGACTCAAAATATACAAATGTATATATTAATGCAGCTGAACTCCTTTCAGATTCACAGTGGTACATCCTTTTACAAACTTCCAGAGAGATGTCTCATTGGCTTGTGAACAGCTTGTGAATTGGCTCACACAGACTATAAGGCTTTCAGTATCTTAAACTGAAAGTCACATAAGGCCTGCATGAAACCTCTTCATAGATATATTCTTGTCATGTAAGGCTGTTTTTCTCCCAAATTATGAAGTGTCTTATATTGCAATAATAATAATAATACATGCATCTTGGAAGATTAAGAGCTAACATTTCCATTAGAGTGTTTAACATTTTAATGTGAATTCTTTCTACAGATAATACAGAAATACAAGAACCCCAATAAGGACATTTTAAGAATCCTTATACACTATGGCAGAAACAAAAGGTTCAGGCACCAACAATTTCCTCTGTATTTATATTTTTACAATAATCTTCTGGAACAATATTTATGTCTCTGCAGAAAATGGATTTATAGCAGACTACTCACAGAGCGGCTTAGATACTATTCCTAAGAAACTTCCAGCTCATACGACAGTGTTGGATTTGTCACATAACAATATCTCTGAAATACAGATTTCTGATTTTAGTTATCTTAACAAACTGCAGGTACTAATTCTTTCTCATAACCTCATTGGAAAGCTTGACTTCAGCGTTTTCCAATACAATGAAGACTTAGAACATTTAGATCTATCTCACAACAACTTGCAGACTCTTTCCTGTTACCCTATTACAAGTCTCAAGCACCTAGATCTCTCTTACAATAACTATGCAGCAATGCCCACATGCCTGGAGTTTGGCAATATGCTGAAGTTGGAATATCTTGGCCTCAGTGTTAGAAGAATACATAAATCAGATTTCAGTGTTTTTTCTCTTTTACAACTGAATACTTTGTTCTTGGACTTAGAAGACCTTTCTGAAAGTATCTCTGGAAATCTTCCAGTGTTCATCACAAAGAGCCTTCAGATTGCACTACCTAAAAATTCAGAATTCTCCATTGTCTTGTACCTGGAAGTCAATGTTACAGAAAGCATAGAACTTTCAAATATCCAAGGTAAGCAAGTCAATGACTTGATAATGTTCTTGTCACAACTCAACAAAAGTGGAAGATTGCTAAACTTAACACTGAATAATCTACAACTGTCCTGGCAAAACCTCATTGACATCATTCAGAATGTGTGGGAATCCACCATTGAATATTTCAGCATCTACCATGTGACCATTATGGAATTAGAAATCATTCTTCGATCTCTCAGTTATACTGATACCTCACTAAAAGCATTGACCATTGAAAATGCTGTTGCAGGTTCGTCATCGTTTAGCCAGGACAAGGTGTATAGGACATTTTCAGACATGAATATTGCAGCCTTGTCAATTTCTCATTCAGGTATAACTCACATGGTTTGCCCTTCAATACCCAGTAGTTTTACCTACTTGTGTTTTTCAAATAATACATTGACTGATATAATTTTTAAAGATTGTAATAACTTAAACCTCTTAGAAACACTCATTTTACAAAGGAATCGTCTTAGCCGACTTACCACAGTAAGTTTAATGACAACTCTCATGAAGTCTCTGAAATATTTGGACTTGAGTCAGAATTTGTTGCAATATGAAGACTATGAGAACAAATGCAATTGGGGTGAAAATTTGGTTACATTAAATTTGTCATCTAACGTGTTGTCCGAGTCAGTCTTTAGATGTCTGCCAGTCAATATTCAAATGCTTGATCTTCAAAACAACCAAATTTCAAGCATTCCTAAAGAAATTATTGAGCTGAATGCTTTAGAAGAAATAAATTTGGCATCCAATGAACTAGCTGATCTGCCTGGATGTGGTCAGTTTAGAAGTCTGAGATTATTGAATATAGAAATGAACTCAGTTGTCTCACCATCTTCTGAATTCTACCAGACTTGTCAAGGCATCAAAGAGCTAAAAGCAGGACACAACCCATTTGCATGCACCTGTGAATTAAGACAATTCATTAATCTTGGAAAACAAGGACCTATGGAGTTGGTTGATTGGCCTGACTCTTATGTGTGTGAATATCCAGACTACTTAAGGGAAACATCTTTAAAGGATTTTCACATCTCTGAAGTTGTTTGTAACACAAGTCTTTTGGTTACTGTAGTTCTAATTAGTGCACTGGTCTTCATGGGTGTTGTTTCCTTCCTCTGCATCCGTTTTGACATTCCATGGTATTTGAAGATGCTGTGGCAGTGGACTAAAGTAAAACACCGGACTCGGAATAATAAGCCTGAAGACATGCTCAGCAATATACAATTCCATGCTTTTATCTCCTATAGTGAACGTGATTCCGACTGGGTGAAAAATGTCCTGATTCCAAACTTGGAGAAGGACAGGTCCGTACGGATCTGTCAACACGAGAGGAATTTTGTTGCGGGCAAGAGCATTGTTGAGAATATCATAGACTGCATTGAAAAGAGTTACAAGTCAATCTTTGTGTTGTCTCCCAATTTTGTGCAGAGCGAATGGTGTCATTATGAGCTCTACTTTGCCCATCACAAGTTATTAAGTGAAAACAGCAACAGTTTGATCCTCATTTTGTTAGACTCCATTCCTGCATACATCATTCCTGCCAGGTACCATAAGCTAAAAGCTCTCATGGCCAAGAGAACTTACTTGGAGTGGCCAAAGGAGAGAAGCAAGCATGGACTTTTCTGGATTAATCTGAGGGCAGCCATTCAGATTAAACTTCCAATCAGTGAAGAAGTGATATAGATAAAAAGTCAAGTTTTCAGTGAGCTCAATTTATATTCAAATAATTAGATAAAGATTTAATTATGTCAGTAACATACAAGTAGTATGGCTGAATATCGTATAATGTATTACAAGACTTTCAATGGAAATTGCTCACAATGATTAAAGGTCTTACATGAATTCAGGAAATGTTTGAAGAAGCTGAAAGCTGTGTAAGCTAACTGGAAAACAAATTATTCATGTTACATAAGAACATATGAAGGGCCTGTTTGAACAGGCCAGTGGCTCATGTAGTCCAGCATGCATTTCTCAAATACCCATGGGAAGGCCGCAAGCAGGACCTGAGTGCAAGAGCAACTGCTATTTGGAAGCATACTGCCTCCGACTGTGGAGGCAGAGCATAGCATAGCAGAGCCATTATGGCTATCCTTATGGTTATCTTCCATGAATTTGTCTAATCTTCTTTTAAATCCATCCAAGTTGGTGGCCATCACTTCCTCTTGTGGAAATGAATTCCATAGTTTAACCATACACTTTGTGAAGAGATACTTTATTTTGTCTGTTCTGAATCTTCCAACATTCAGCTTCATTGCATGGTAGTGAAGAGCTCTGTTTCTGCAATAATCAGATTTGCTATCGGATTGATTATTATTTCTCATATTCTCTATCTTTGCAGAGAGAGAGATAGGAACTCTCAGTGCCTGGTTTCTGATTCACTCTTTTTTTCTGATTCCTTTTTTTAAAAATTGCTTTGAAATCATCGCTAGTGTGAGTGATACTTTTATCAGTCTCCTTTCTATGTCAGCTCTTCAAATGTGTATTCCCTTTCACTGATGTCAATGAAGTGTTGATTATAACTGACAGACAGAAAGCATCAGGGGGAATGAGGTGTTGGTTATAAGCAGCAGGAGGAATGAGGTGTTGGTTGTAACTGACAGAAAGCAGCAGGGTGGAATGAGGTATTGATTGTAAGTAGCAGGGGGAAGACACTGACTTGATTATCTGCCTTAATCTGCTCTGCAATGCACTTGAAAAGGAATGTAGACAGGCAATAATTACAGTTCAGAATAAAGATGGATACCAGGGAGACTGGTAAATAAATACCTATAATAATATTGATGATTCTCTCTCTCTCTCTCTCTCAAGGAAGATCAGAAAAAATAAAAAGATAGGAGAGAAATAAGGAATCTGATCTTTAATGACCTCTAGGGGGCCACACTTAAAAATGAAACATAAAAAAGGAGAGGATTCCATCCCTGTAGCATGTCCATGAGCTCTAGTGTTATCAAACAGGGAGAACAACTTTTCTTTATCCTCTTTTTCCATGCCATGAATAATTTTATACATTTCTATCATGTCACCTCTTATCTTTTCTCTAAGCTAAAAAAAACCAACCCAAATGCTGCAACCTTTCCTCATAGCGGAGTCGCTCCATCTCGATAATTTTGGTTGCCTTTTTCTGAACTTTTTCGAACACTTCAATATCCTTTTGAAGTGAGGCGAACAGAATTATACACAATATTCCAAATGCAGCTGCACCATAGATTTGTTTGGTGGCATTATGATTTCAGCAGTTTTATTTTCAATACCTTTATTAATGATTCCTAGCATGGAATTTGCCTTTTTCACAGCTGCAGTACACTGGGTTGACATCTTCATCAAGCTATCCATTATGACTCCAAGGTCTCGTTCCTGGTCAGTCACCACCAGTTCAGACCCCGTGAGCATATATGTGAAATTAAGATTTTTTGCTCCAATATTTCTAGAGAAAGGACAAGTGTGATTCAAAACTATCTGTTCATTTTATATAAAACACATGAAAACATGCATTAGAAAGAAAACAAAGATTGATGGCATCTTGATTAATACAGTCAAACTGGCCATTATAATCTTTGTGTGGTATACTCAGGTTGGCAGTGTGTGGCCAAGGCATTCCAAGCACCTTGGCTATACAGCTGACACACAACCTCCAGCCTTCGTCCCAACCTTAGAACTGGGAAAAAGGCAGGGATTGCGACACACTCCCAGGACAATCTCTGCCCTCCTCTGCAGCTTCAAAGGTGGACAGCTGATAGCTCATCATAATTGCCAGAAGATGGTGCTACACTTGCCACAGTGAGTGGTATTGTTGATGCCTGTGTACGTTGGGCTCGCCTTAAAATCTTTTATAACTTAGGCTTTAAGTTTTAAAACATTTCTATCGCATCTTTTGTCCAAAATAAAGCAGCTGGGCTGTTGGTGGTCTTGGCCCTGTGACCATAAATCAATTCTGAAAGAACTTTATTGGCTCCCAGTTTTTCAGGCACATTTTCAAGAACCTTTTTTGTTGGTTGCACCCTGGCTTTGCAATTTCCTCTCCAGCAAGATCTGCTTTGTACCATTCTTGTTACTTTTTAGGTACCAAGCAAAATCCTTCCTGTTTCAATAGGCTTTTGGTTCTTCATTTTGGTATTTGGACTCAAGCTGCTTTGACTAAGCCAATGCAATATCTGGGATGTTGTGTTTTTGACTCTGCTCTTTTATTCAGCATTGTTTTAGTTGAGTTGTATGTGTACAGGCGGGACCCACTTATACGGCAGGTTCCGTTCTGGACTGCCGCCATAAAGCGGAAATCGCCGTAAAGCAGAACCCATTGGTATAATGGGGCGCGTCGCACGAAAATGCCGCAAAACTGGCTTTAAAATGGGGAATTTCCCGCCGCTGCATTAGCGGAACGCCGGAAATCTAAGCGCTGGTAAGTGGGGCCCTACTGTAATTTGTATTTTTAAATGGTTTATTGTATTTTTACATTAGTTTTATTTGACATTTGCCTTGAGTACAATTTGTAGAAAGGCAGCATGTAAGTTTTTAAAGGAAAGAAGCAAAGTCTTTGCAGTTGAATCACTCTGCTGCAATAAATGTGTTCTGTCTTTTCAAAGGCATGTTTAGAAGATGCACCTCTTTCTCCATATCGTTGGGGAGGGGTAAGGTGCATTTGTGACCAGTTTTTGCTGGTTGTAGCTTTTATTTTTCTCCCTGCTGCTGTTTGATTTGACTGTTGATTATGATTTAATATTGTGTTGGTTTTATTTTATATCTTGTTTATTGGGATTTGAAAATGTGTGTTGTACTCCACCTTGAGACCGTTGGGTGAAGGCCGGGGTTATGAATATGTGAAATAAACAAATGAACGAATGAATAAATACAAGGTTGCTGAGGTCCAATTCATATATCACTATGGCAGTGGGGTAGCTTCTAAAAAGTACTCTTGTGGTTTAAGCAATAACATATAGAATGCTTTAGCACAATGGTTCCCACCCTTTATGAGTACGGGACCCCCTCTGTAAGCTCAAAAAATTTAATGACCCCAACATGCTTCTTTTGTTGTAATTTTGGACTCTGTTAATTAATTATTTTATTTTATTTATTATTTGATTTATATCCTGCCCTTCCAGCAGGAGCCCAATATATTGAAAATATACATACTGAAGCGCTAGATAGTGTCACTTTTTATACACCACCACCACAAATATGACCAGAAGGTCCTAGGGCAGGTTACAGCAATATAAAGAACTTTTAACAAATTTTGAAAGACTAGGGGCCTTGTGTGCTACCTCCCCCCACCCAGGGACTGCCGCCCAACCCCAGGAATACTCCTCTCTCTCTCTCTCTCTCTCTCTCTCACTCACTCACTCACACACACACACACACACAGAGGATACTGAGCTGCATGTGCTAATCTTCTATTTGCAGAGAGATGTTGTTTTCTTATGCAAGGCTCCAAATGAAACTGCTATCCCACACACATGCATAGTCTCAAGATATACAGTCCTGTCTCCCAGACCAGTCACAGTTTTTCAGCCTGACCTGCCTAACAGGGTTGGTGTGAGGATAAAATGGAAATGGGGAAAATCATGTGCACCACCTTGAGTTCCTTGGAGGAAAGGTGGAATATAAATGCAATAATAATTAAACAAATAAGTAACTTCAGCTGCAGTGCCTTGACCCCAGCCTCAGCCAACCTTCTGACCTTTAAAAAAAAAAATAATAATCCAGAAGCAGGAATATGGTGGCAGTGGGAATGCTAGATTGTAAAGACAACAGGATGGATAGATTGAGGAAGAGATGCTTTTAGACCTTGGGATCATCAGAACTGATGACTTGGTTAGCATGCACTTGGGGAATGAGAGGAGGAAACAGATCAGCATGCATGTGTGTACACACACCTGCCCCTCCTGCAAGCACTTGCAGCCATCCATGCATTTGGGGACATGGGAGGGGGGTGCCCTCAACTGCCACAGCTTCTTTGAAAGAGAGATGGGGGGCAGGGTGTAGTTGGAAGGGGGGGACACTGGCACACCAACTTAGCTTCAGAGATGGGGGCGAGTCAATTGTGAGCTTTGGTAGGCTGGCCTGAGATAAGATCTGGGTGGCCTCGTGAATAAGAATAATTTTTAAAAGGAGAAAGCAGAAGCCAAGAAAGGCAGACAGGCTGGCTGCCAGGAAAGAGGGAAGCAGTTTTTGCTCACAGCCTCACTTCTCTTTGCTTCCGCAAAAGTCTTCCCCTCTCATTCTGAGAAATGGGGAGCGGGGTTTGTCAGCAGCGGAAGCAGACAATTTAAAAAAATTAAGAAGTAATTCATGTCTTTGCTGTTCACAACCCTGTCTGGACTACTTCCCAATCACCCTGGGGATCACGGCCCCTAGGTTGGGAACCACTGCTTTAGCATATGGGGTCACACAATCAAGACTCAAGCCTACAGCGTGTCCTGGACCTTTGACCCCAAGGTTTCAAAATGTAGTCTTGCCTGTAAGCTTCCTTGAGAATAATTAGATTGAAAGGTAGTGGAGTATAAATCTTCAAAATAAAAATTAAATACTGAACTCTCCTGATTAGGTCACCCATCTGAGCACATTCTCACATTCCCTATGTCATTTAAATTAACCACAATAGTATTATGTAGCACACAGCTAAGAGGTTGGGTACCCCTTTCCAACAATGCTGTGTATGTTAGACTAATACAAGAAATCTTTTAATGGAAAGTTGGTGCCATCTAGTGGTGCATGGTATACATGGCCGCAAAATAGAAGGACCTAATGCTAATACAGAAATTAAACATTTGCAGGGTGGGGGTGAGAAAAGCTTATTTAACTTAAGCTTAATATGGGGCATATGTTTATTGTGAACATGTGCAAAATAATTATGGGTTTAGAAGGGAACAAGTAAGGGTAGGCTCACTGAAATGAAGGTGTCACATGGTACTGCATCCCCCATCCAAAGCCTTGTTGCCTCCTAGCATACGTAGTGAAAGAACATAAGGGATGCTACTAGGAATGGGTGAATATGTCAATTTTGGATTCTCTGTCTTAAGTTTAGTTCTCCACATTTCCATATACGTTTGTGATTTTTTTTTAAAAGGCCTCATGAAAATTAATCAGCATTTTAGTGTGAATTTCTCGTAATATACACATTTTATATTCAATTTTGCCTAGCATACACATTTTTGCAAAGTAATTCCCCCTAATTGATTTTTGTACGCTATTTTTTGTTTTTATCAATATATGCATTTACAGGAATACCTCATTTAACAAAGTAGATGCATTCCTGGACATTACTTCTTTAACAGAAACTTTGATACTAGAGGTAGAAATACAAAGGAAAGAATAGAGACAGATTCCTACACCCACTCATAGATGGTGGGAGCATCTTAAACAGGGGCTTTAAAAGGTGCCTATCCGGCACTCGCTCCCACTCCTTCCCACTCCCTTCCTTCTCCTCCTCTGAATCATATGGGATTCTTCCCTCCCCAGCCTTAGATCTCTTTAATGCAAAGCAAACACACAGGCTTGTCAGTTTCACCCCAGCAAAGCAAAGGCACAGGCTTGAAAGTTTATCCATAGCAAAGCAAAGCTGGTCAATTTCACCTTTAAAAAAGCCTTTGTTAAAAGGAGCTTCATTCCTGGAGGATCCCTTAACTGAGGTATTACTGTATGTGCACACTTGATTCTAACATATACATTTTCGCACATTACTTGACCAGAGAACTGCATTGCAAAATTCGGAGAAGTGTTCAGTTCACATTGTTTCAGAAAGTGTGAATGAGTAAGTGTGAAAATCTCCCGCATCCCTACATTACTATTGGGCTCCTATAACGGCTAAAGATTTAGGATGGGATATTTTGTGCAAAGACTGAAACTTCAGTGGCTGAGTAGTCAGCCAGAGCTTGGAAAAGTTACTTTTTTGAACTACAACTCCCATCAGCCCAATCCAGTGGCCATGCTGGCTGGGGCTGATGGGAGTTGTAGTTCAAAAAAAGTAACTTTTCCAAGCTCTGGATAGTACCCTACACTGTACATCATGCTCAAAAGCTACTACTTACATTTCACCACTACATGTCACCACTGGGTGACATTTTCTGTCTAATTTGGTTGCTGGAAGAGCAGTAGGTGACAATAAAGGCTTTGTCGAATCTGAGAAAAGCTGGCTAGCCAGAAGGGAAACCATTCCAAGAGCTGGACATGCAGACAAGATGCCTTCCTCAGAACAGAAGGCATGAATATTTCTGATTGGACTTCTATTTCTCAGTAAACTCCAACAATTTCTGTTCAGAGTTGCTATTTAAGGATCAATCAAAATCGGTTGCTGCGTCTTCATCACAGTTCTGGTGACAGAATCAATAGTTTGTTCTTCACTACTGAAGTCATAGGCAGCTGCTAGGGATTATTTGTAGGGCTGCATCATTTAGCCATTCATCAGACCTTGATTGAAAACCACGTGTCTCCAATGAATCACGTAGATACTGTTTTTAAATTAAAACTATAGAATAATAGAAGTTTTTAATATTAGTACTTTAAAAACTCACAGGTGGTAGGCAGCATCTTAGGCTGTGAACATGCTAGTTGCTGGATCAAAGTGTTTCCATTTCCCACACCTGGAGGAAATGGGTTGATCAGTTGTGAAATCTCTTTGAAGCTGATTTTTTTTAAAAAAAACAAACCCTCAAGCTGCTTCCACCAGGTTTTACAATAAAAAGGGACAGGGTTTATGCCCTGGGGTAGAAAATGTGCCCCCATTTTCAGAAGAGAGATGCATTGGAACTGCCAAAAAGTGTGTTTCTACCCTTAGAAGAGGCATCCTGGTTTCTCTCATTTTGCATTCTGAGTCAAAAAAGAACTTGGGAAATGATTCTCAAGGTGGAGTACAGGAAAGCCTTATGAACTGGACAAATGTATCTATGAAACAAACAGAACTGTGTGTAAACAGTTTCTTGACATTCTGTTTGTGGGTAGAGAAATTGAGTAGATCATTTTCACCAAATTTCTGCAGGGGGACTGGAAAATTCTTCAGCAGTTTCTTAGGAGTAGGGCTCCTACTCCTTAGCTGTGGCAGTAGTGCAGCTTCTCCCCCAGCAAGATCCCCCTCTCCCCCACCACTGCCACAAGTGGCGGCAGCAGCAACTGTGATGGCAGCCTGGCAGCCATTTTGCATCCTTTCCAATACCCCAGAATTAGCATCATTCCAGGACTGTGTGTGTGTGAGCATGTCTCACCACAAACACATAGTGGAGAATATTCAGAGAAAATTCTGCAAAGTGGCATTCTTTTTCTGGAGGGAAAGAGTGTTAGAAATGTTTTGTCAGAAAAATGGCTTCTAAGAAATTTTGGCCTAGCTGTAGAAACAAGTCATTACAACTTTGATGACATGGCTACTTTCAGGTAAATGTCCATAGGTAAATTGTGACCAGACCCTGCAAGATTGTGAATTGCAATTAATTTTATCATATTGTTTTGATGTCTGCCACAGCTCTGTCACCAAGTAGTCTCATGTTAATATTTTTATATTGTATTGTGGTCGGTTGACTGAAATAAAATTATTCTCTCTATGCAGGTAAATGTGCATAGGATCAGGCTATATTTTTTTGTAAAAGCTTTCTTTTATTTTCCCTTATCCAACTCCTCTCTGTAAATCAAGAATCATCACAATGATGTTATCATTCCAGCACTAGTGCCCACTCACCATGCTACTTTCCCAAAATGTACAATAAACATATGAAGCATTTCTAATGCCTTTATGCTCATGAACTAGCACAACATCCACGTGCAACATATATTTTTTGAGGAAAAACATTTGGATTTAATATTGAAACACGTATTCAGTCTCCCTTATGGCTTTATATAACCTTGCTGGTTAGTGGTATAACTGCATTCTTCAGTGCTAGAATTAAGGTGATTTCAGTGAGCATGCAGCACAAATAATAGTTTATTATTGGGTAAAATTGCGTAACACTTCTTAAAGGAGACTAGTTACAAATTACTGGTTTAAGAGTTTGCATTTAAGGGCTCATCCAGATGACTGCAAAATGTGTGACACACCCGCTATGTGTGTTCATTATTTTTCGGTCGTCCAAATGACGTCTCGTGCTGTTATGCATTTTCGCCGGTTAAATCTGCTCCTTGCAATACCGGCCAAAATGTGATTTGCTGTTTAAAATCGGGAATCATCCACTGTGCCTTCAGGAGTTAGGATGCAATACAGCGGACTTTACAGCTGATGGGCGGTTCTTGGGCTTTTCCCCTTGCCCCTTCTACTCATTCCAGCCAATCACGTATCTGCACTTTTGCGCATGTGCAAGAATAAGCTGGGAAAATTGAGCCAATCATCGCAATGGTGGGGTGTTGGGGGGTGTCTGCAACTACTGCGCAGATGCATTTTATTTTTTGCCAGCCTGCAAACTGGGCAGCCGCTCTGTGCGAGATCTGCAATGCACAGCAAGCGAGAAAGGGGTGGTGGTCGGTTTCAGCCTGCCTCCGAAAGCTTTGTCAATTTCATTCTACTTGCAGGGGTTTTTTGCTTCAAATCAGAAAAGCATACATTCCTTTAAGTGTAATATTGCAAATATGGGCTTCTGGTCGGTTTCAAGCCTGCTCCGGAAAGCTTTGTCAATTTCATTCTCTGTGGGAAGGAAAGGGAGAAGGGGTGTGTGACACGTTTCTTGCTTTTTTGGAGAAATAAGTGCAATTGCCAGCGTATCTCCTTAAATATCAATAAAGGCAGAAAAGCACACATTCATTTAAGCATAATATCGCAAATACAAACAAGGCAGGCGTGAAACCGACCAGCAGCCTTTCCTTCCAAGGCGAGAACTCCTTTACAGCCATATTGTGCTTCGTTGCAAAGGGGGAGAGGAGCATATGTAATTTTTTTGCTGACCAATTGGTTGATAGGGGGAGGTTTTAGAGGCAGCGCTTGGAAAAAGCGAAAAGAATGTAGGGGTCTTACTGCTGCGTGTGTGGGTGCAAAAAAGTGTTTTTTTTTAATTGGGAAAGAGTGAACTAAAAGGCAAAGTGAGGACTATCAGATGACAAACCGAATATGGAAACCGTGAATTATCCTGTTCTGTTTGGATAAGCCCTAACACAGGGTGCGAATAGGTTATGATTTCAAACAGCTCCTGTTTGCCATTCAATTGTGAAAGTACAGGAGTGTCCAAGGATGCCTACAGGATCTTTGTTATGGTATATTTTTGTTTTTAGCAGTGCTGTTAACAAAAGACTAACAAATATCATCAGTATTCTAGATACCTTGTGGGGCACTAACCCTGTATGTCTGTCACCCAGTATGGGCTAAAATGACCATATGATACACTGCAAGGGCAGCAAAAAGGATCCCAGCATCTTTTTTTGAGTGGTGCTGGTGCCTTGGTCAGTAAATTTTTTGGCAGAAAGCAGGCCCATAGCCAATACTTTTGTAGAGAGAGGGAGCTTAAGGATTAACCAGGGAGGAATCTGTGCAGAACTGGAGCTGGTAGCCTAACATGTTTAATTGTATTAAATGAGTTGTATCCAACTAAGTTCCAGCATTCCATCCCTTCTGTGCTAGCATCCAACAGGCTAGTAGTTATTTTCTTTTTCTTTTTGCAGGCTAGTAATTTCTAGGGGGCTTATTTACAAGGCTAAGTGAACATGATAACTTTGGAATAGAAGCCGAAAATATGAAGTCATGCAAAAATGGGTATCTTTAGTTGTATATTATTATTATTATTATTATTTATTAAACTTATATACCGCCCGACTAGCAAGCAGCTCTCTGGGCGGTGAACATAAAAGCATATACAGTAAAATTACAGGATCTGATATAACAAATACATGAAAACACCATTTAAAATAAAATTACAACATTTACTTAAATTAACTAAATTAAAATGCCTCAGAGAAGAGAAAGGTTTTAACTTGGCGCCGAAAGGATAATAGTGTCGGTGCCAAGCGTACCTCCTCGGGGAGACTGTTCCACAATTCGGGGGCCACCACTGAGAAGGCCCTAGATCTTGTTACTACCCTCCGGGCCTCCCTATGGGTCGGGACCCGGAGGAGGGCCTTCGTAGTAGACCATAGTGTATGAGCTGGTTCGTATCGGAAGAGGTGTTCCAGCAGATATCGCAGTCCCGCGCCGTATAAGGCTTTATAGGTTAGTACCAACACTTTGAATCTAGCCTGGAAGCATATTGGAAGCCAGTGCAGGCGAGCCAGAACAGGTGTTATATGCTCAGACCGCTTGGTTCTTGTTAGCAGTCTGGCCGCCGCATTTTGCACTAGCTGTAGCTTCCGAACCGTCTTCAGAGGTAGCCCTACGTAGAGCGCATTGCAGTAGTCCAATTGTGAGGTTACCAGAGCATGTACCACTGATGTAAGGTCCTCCTTACTCAGATAGGGACGTAGCTGGGCTACCAACCGAAGTTGGTAGAACGCATTCTGTGCCACCGAGGCTACATGAGCCTCAAGTGACAGGGAAGAGTCTAAAACGACTCCCAGGCTACGAACCTGCTCCTTCAGGGGGAGTGTAACCCCGTCCAGGACAGGGTATGTATCCACCATCTGACCAGAAAACCATCCACCACCAGCATCTCAGTCTTATCAGGACTGAGTCTCAGCTTGTTAGTTCTCATCCAGCCCATTGTCGCGTCCAGGCAACGGTTCAGCACATCGACCGCCTCACCTGAAGAAGATGAAAAGGAGTAGAGCTGCGTGTCATCAGCGTACTGATGACAACGCACTCCAAAACTCCAGATGACCGCACCCAACGGCTTCATATAGATGTTAAAAAGCATGGGAGACAGAACTGAACCCTGCGGGACCCCATATTGGAGAACCCACAGTGTCGAGCAATGTTCCCCAAGTATTATCTTCTGAAGACGGCCCGCCAAGTAGGAGCGGAACCACTGCCAAGCAGTGCCTCCAACACCCAACTCCGCAAGCCTCTCCAGAAGGATACCATGGTCGATGGTATTAAAAGCCGCTGAGAGATCAAGGAGAATCAACAGAGTTATACTCCCTCTGTCTCTCTCCCGACATAGGTCATCAAACAGGGCGACCAAGGCCGTCTCAGTGCCGAAACCGGGCCTGAAACCCAACTGAAATGGGTCTAGATAATAGGTTTCATCCAATAGTGCCTGGAGCTGGTCAGCAACCACTCGTTCCAAGATCTTGCCCAAGAATGGAACATTCGCCACTGGTCTATAGCTGTTAAAGTCCTCTGGGTCCAAGGAAGGTTTTTTCAGAAGTGGTCTCACTGCCACTTCTTTCAGACAGCCAGGGACCACTCTCGCAAAGAGGCATTTATCACTTCCTTGGCCCAGCCAGCTGTTCCATCCTTGCTAGTTTTTATAAGCCAAGAGGGGCAAGGATCTAGTACCGAAGTGGTTGCACGTACCTGTCCAAGCACCTTGTCCACGTCCTCGAACTGAACCGACTGAAACTCATCCAACAAAACATGACTAGACTGTGCTCCAGACACCTCATTAGGACTAACTGTCATAAAATGGGAATCTAAGTCCCGGCGTATACTGGAGTGATTGCATGTTTACTCAAGTACAGAAGCGTATGGTGCATTTGGTAAAAGTATAGCTTAATAACTAAGAAGAGACAACATCCTTGAACTAATTCTGCTTGTGCATAAAACAGTATGCACACCTGACAAGTTACACCAGAATAGGAATAGGAATCCACAGTTAAATGTGTGTTCTTTTGACAGTAATGTAGTAGATAGGCAACATCCGCCTCTCCTTTAAAATCCACGATTCCTTAGCCAGCTAACGATGCATCTGCAGGAGCCATCTGTATGCACCATAGTGGGAATCTGTTGAATAAGATGATCTGCTGTGATCCAGTCAACCAAATTTCTTGGGTGAGTAGTCAAATAAATAAGCAGAAATTATTTATCACATTACACTAATTTCAGCTCTCTTAAAAGTTGTATCTAGTTAAGGGCAACTACCTTTTGGTGAATTAGAGTCTTCATTTTAAAAAGTTAGTGTAAGTTTTGAGGGATAGTTTTGACTACATTTTGACATTTAATATTTGTCTTGTTTTATTAACAAGTATAATACATATAGCATACTATATATAACATATGAGGACTATACAGTACAAATTATGTTCACAGTTTGACATGACAAAAAGTCATTACTGAATTCCCATTGGACTACCAAAAATAGAAACAGTGAAGTTACATTAAAACATTCACATCTTTAGTGAGAAAGATTACCAAAATGCTTCAGTATCTGCAAATGATAGGAATGCATGCTAGAAACCTTTAATTACCCAATTATTATTAGCTTATAAAATATATTACATTTTATTTTTAAAAATTCTGCATAGTTTTATACAAGTATTAAAGTAAATGTAATATCCCTGCTACATTTGCAGGTAAAGTTTTAAGAGATGCTAAGCAGGAAGATTATTTTGACCGTATAACATTTAAAATACATAAATAGCAAGAAAGTGCTAATATTTGTAAAACATAATGGGAATTATAGCCCTTTTCAAATATGTGTAAAATACTTCTGCAATTCTGTTTAAAAGGAAAGGATTTGCATTCAACTACACCTTGCTAAGCTTGAAAACAAAACACAAGATTCTGCCATTAGAGTTGTTTTTTTAGAAAAACAGAACTATAGTGCATAATTAAAACCACATTATAGAAAATCAGCTTCGCTCCAGACAATCCCTACGTTACTTAAATGAGACATTATCAACAAAGCAGTATCCTAAAAGTTGCATCCTGTACAGTGCAATACTACTAGTGCACATGGCTTATTTAGAAATGTAACTGTAATAAAACTTTTAATATTTGTGCTGCATACTGTTTCCCCAAATACAAGTGAGCCTTCCTTATTTGCTAACTCTATCCCCCTGTCAAAGTAGCTTGAGTCTCCTCTCTTGTAATTACATCTCTCTTCCCCCCATGTGGTACATTCAAACACATGCTAGAATCTGGGTTAGAAATCAGGAAATCTACACTGCTAAAACTGCCTACACTTGCTTAAAACAGGTTTGCTTTCCACCTTAAGAACCACAGAATTAAAGTAGTAGCAGAGCTGCTCTGCATTGTTGGAAACTGCCACTACCTGCAAGCCAGTGGGAGCCTGGGCATTTTTCCTGTAGTCTCAGAGCATGGATTCCTAGCTACAGATTTCAACAGATCTATTCCAGGGTAAGGGGTTTTAGGACTGCAGCTTGTATTTTTAGTCACATGCCAATATAAGATTAAATCCAAAAATTCCCTTCTCGTTGGAGGAAGGCTCCACCAGAAGGGAACCTTTGGATCCAACACATAAGTCTGTGGCCAAGACTCAAAATATATGACCAGTTTGATTTGCTTTGGACTTGTTTCCTAAACAGCAGCCCTTCCCCATCCCCAACGACAGAGAACAAAATTCTGGAAGCCGAGGGGAGTTACAAAAACAGTTTGGGTTACAATGGAATAGCTATTCCCAATTTAAACAACTACCAATAATCTAAAGCATAAAAAAAATCTCATCACACCTAAGCAAGTCTCTGGCCACACACACACACAAAATGTGGAGTCCTGTAACATTTGCCTGATGTAACACACAATATTTCTATGGTGTATTAATAAACCATCCTAAAGGGGGCATTTTTAAATTTGTATTGCAGGTCAGTTGTGTTCTTTTCTGCTTAGTCTGCTCAAACTTTTAAGAAACCAGAAGTATGATCAATACATGGCAGGGCATTACTCGCAATTTAAAAAATTGGGGATAGGTTTACTCCTTGCATTTTATAGTATAAACTCAAATGATGTTATACTGTACACTTAAAACTATTTTGATGTACTGTGAGAGAAAAATGAAACACACCAGAAAATATTTGTTATGAAAGATAATGTGTAGCACCACCACAAATGACTGACTCTTTAAAGACATATCTTAACAATGCATCTGAGGAGCTTAAAAAGTGGTAGCTCTCAGCATGTGGAATTGTAATCAAAGGCACTGGAAGCCAAGTACAGCTAAACATCTGGAATGTAACGGAAAAAATCCATTTCAGCACTGCTTAGACATAGCTGATACTCAGGACTGGTAAATTATGTTCATGTGCTGGTAATTTGTATCAGATATATTTTAATGTTTCAGAAAAATATATCTTATTTTTGGAGGGATCCAAAGGAATCTGTATGAAATCCTAGTATGACTCTGCTTTAGTTCCCACTTCCATGTTGCTGACACTTAGAAGCTCATTAAGCTTCCCCATTTAATTTTTTCCATGTTAGCAACAGAGTTTAAGTGTGTCAACAATGTACAATAATGTGTTTTTTCAGATTTACTTGGCAACACTATAGAAAGTGACAGAAATTTTTGCTCCACTATATTATGATGGAATGGGTTGCAGATGCTTCATTACAATTATTCTGGTTTAAACTGGTTATGAGCAAAGCAAAGTGTACCACAGTTTTAATAGGATTATTCCTTGGACTGAGCTGGTCTTGAACATTCCTAATTTTTTTAAGGTTTGATTGTGAAATAGCCATACATGCACACTTACTGATTACACTGAAGTAGGCAACAGTTCCTTTATCAGTTTAATTTCTACAGCAAAGACACACGTTTTTATGTGGCACCTATAAATCCAAATACGTGGTTTCAAATAACTGGGTTTGGCTTTAAAGTCTAGAGAACTGAAGAAATCATTTTAATCCATTCCTTCCCAAAATTGCCTTTATTCTTGTTTTTGCAATAGCAATCTACAATTAGCTAAATTCTACATCTGTCTGCAGAATATTCTATCAATGCATTGTTCAACATACGTATTGTCTCAACGGTCTGCTACACAGTTCCTCATGTTCCTGGCAATTCTTCCGTAAGTCTTCTGACATCTTGTGTGAATATTTTCTTGTCAGAAGTGGGCAAGTACATGCTTTCTTGAAGGGAAGTAAGTTTCACAGGACAATCCTATACATGTCTATTCAGAAATAAATCTGTTTTCAGTGGTGTTTACTCCCTGGTAAGTGGGCACAGGATTACCGCTTCAATCAATTTAAAGTTATCTGGGATTTATATAGTAAATTGAATTTTCAAAAACTTGACAAGGCCTGGGCTGGGGATGGGCAGATTATATGGCACCAACAATGATGGCCAGGATCCAGCCAAAGTTATTTTGTTACATTGCCTTCAATGGGAAAAAGCTAAGCTATACACCCAGCTGCGATTTATATATCTATGTATCAGGAAGAAAAGAGGAGACAGGACTACAAAAAGTGCTAGAAAATAGTTTATAGAAATGAACTACTGAAGCCCAACAGAGTTTATGGAACAATTTAAGTGCACTACAACTTTGACAGTCTTGAATAAGCCAAGTTACCCCTGAAGGGTGGTTTACCCAAAATGCATTTGATTACATCAGTTGATTTTGATATAGTGTTTCCTAGCACATTCCAAGTTCCTTTCCTCTGATGTTCATTCCCACTATTGTTGCTGGCCTCCCTTTTCTTTACACTTCTGTTTTAAAAAATACAAAAGTTGGAAGTCCCATGATTCTAACAAAAGCCCACAGACTGCAAAGTAAAGCACACTGGTGAACAGAGTAAATCATCTTTCCTTCAAATCATTCCATTTAGAGGATATTGAATCCATATCATATCCATCAACCATGCTGGATTTTGAAAGTATTGCCTTTCTTTGAGTATTGTATCACTCCAAGTATGACCGTAGCTTTTATTACAAAATACTTGAGGGACTTCATGAAGTTCTCCTGTTGAACTTGGCAATGAGAGGGAGATCAAAGTGTACCTTCTCTATTTGTGATATTCTTTGACAAATTTTGAGCTCTACAAAAGTGCTTCAATTAAGATGTTGTCTTCCTCAATTATCTTAATACGGTAGTGTTGTCGATGAAATTCATTTTTAACAGTGAGCAGTCCCGGTTCATTTTGCTGAAATGGTTGCTGTTTCTAAATTGTGCCAGACAAAGGACAGGGGCCTTCTAGACAACAGGAAATGCAGAGGAGTGACGAGAAAAGAATATACCTACCACACCTCCTCAGTGAGGTAGATTATTACATGTATCATTGAATGCCACATCATAGGAGTACCATGTGTGTTCCATTCATACAGTTGGACACAAAACACAGATAACTACATCACATGAAAGTGTTTGCTTAATAAATCTACTGAGGCACTATATCTGGGCAAACACAAGCTAGCATTCTACACAACGACAGACAAAAAGAGAGGCAATGTCGGTCAGGATGTACAACATTATGCATTGACAACATTTCTTCTCATAAACAGCCACTCATCAGCAAAGAATTTTTCATTCACTCCCAGGTTGAGGATTTTTTTTACACATCCAAAAAGTGTCTTGTGGAACATGCTTCTAGAACCAACCATGTTGGAAAGGATCCATTCATTGCATTGCTGAGCATAAAAAGGAGACGTGCATCCTTTACAGGGTACAGAGTCTCTGGCAAGGACTAGCAGGCTGGATTTCCAACAACAGTGACTATGATCAACACATGCTGGCTAATTAAATGGCAAAACTAACCAGCTTGATTACAAGATCTCTTAGTCTCACAAAAATTTATTTGCTGGCAAGCAGGGTTTGCTTAGCATCCCCAGGAAAAAAAAGTGTTCACATTCTTTAGGTCTGACCCGTGGCAAGAGCAAAGAAGGGTCAAGCAAACATCTCTTACTGACCACAGGGAAGGTTTCAAGGCTATAAATCCAGAGATTCAGGCCAGCTGAATCTAACTTAAAATGCACAGGTTAAAAATGAAAGGAAATATGAAGAGAGCTGAATGAAGAGAGATTCAGACTAGCATGTGGCGTTTCCTATGAAGGGCAAGATGGTCAGAGCGTGAAAAGCTACGATCGCAGTCTGGGCACTGGAATGGTTTGACTCCAGTGTGCTTCCGGAAATGCCGTGTCAGTTCATCAGATCGAGCAAACTTCCATGTGCAACCTTCCCAAGTACATTTGTAAGGCTTTTCACCTGAGGCCAAAAAAGAAGAGAAAGATAACTTTTAAAAAACGCATGCAACACTTTTTCATTTTATATAATAAACATACAAGACAAGCAAGCCTCACTTATAACAGTATCCTTACTTAAAAACTATAGGATATTTTTTATATTTACACAAGATGATCACAACTACATGCAAAAATTAATAAAATGTGTTTTTCTATATTCAAAGTATGTCTTAGATTTCCCCCCCTATTTGCTGCCTTCTTAACCTATCTACCACACCTACCTGTTGTTTTTTCATGTTGGGTTGCATCCAACTGCGCCCCTCTGCTCATGGAAAGCTCTTTAGTCCAGCAGATATTTCCATGAACAGATAGTAGTATTTTTTGTTGATTTTCCTATTCCCCGCCTCTGTCTGCTGTAGAAGTGGCATAGTAGTGGGATGGGAAAAAAGGGAAATTTGTAAAAATTGCCCCTTCTGTTTGCAAAAGCCTCCCTTGGAATAAAGAGCCTTCCTTGAACAGAGACGGACACAATTGGATAAGGCCCCTTCTTTAATCCAGAAAGCAGTAGAAATACTGGGACTGGTCTTGTGCAAGAGTAAACTTATGGATAGGAATAACATCCAAGATGCCAGATCTTGTTGAAAGCGATACATATATACGTACATGTGTGTGTATGTATGCATAATTAATTTATTTATAAAGGCTATGGTCCAAAGGCACATAAGGCTAGCTCCCTGCTGAAGCTAAGCAGGGTCAGGTCTGATCAGTGCCTGGATGGGAGACCGCCTGGGAACCATATGTAAGCTGCCTTGGGTTGCAATCATGAAAAGAAAAGCAGGGTAGAAATGTAATCAATAAACAAATAAATAAATAAACATTTGTTCATCACTATTTCATTTTTAAAAAGCATCAAAGTGATTTACAACAAATAAAAAAACCCCACACAGTAACAACCATTTAAAATACAGTAAATCATGATATAGCATTCCTTCACACACACACTCCCATGTGGGAGCCATGTCTCTCATGGTGCAATCCCACAGTGCAGTGATTATCATAACTACTTCAATGGTACTGTCTGTATATGTCTTTCCCACCGAACTGTCACATTCCTAGCTAGTGAGGTGGTAATCCAATATAAAATAGCATGCAACCAGCTCTGCCAACACTTAATCTGGTAGCTGCACTGGATCACACAATGGGGATGCAACTTCCATGCAGGTGTGTATGAATCATGCACACACATTATGTGGAAAGGGGCACATAATTAATTTCTAATCTAGAATCCTTTACCATAGTGGGTGCACCTTTTAGTGTTTCTCAGTTTTTCTAAAGATGCCTTAAAATAGCATCTTTAATGTGCAACTTTTTGAGAAGTATCAAAGCAAATATGTCAAGCTCATTTCTGAAAATAGTAATATTAAATCAGAGTATATGCAAGTAAGAAAAAAGTTAAGAAGCCCTCTACTCCCCCACCCCAGATCTTTCAAGATGACTCTATCCCCTTTAAAAAGAACACCCAGAAACAGGGATTTTTAGATATAACACAGTATATCTGGGGCAAATTTAGTGATGAAGCAGAAGGGTGCGGTAGTACTAATTCCATTGACTCACCATTCAGTATACAAGCAAAATAAGCCAACCACAACTCAGAGAGGCAAAAGAGTGTGCAAAAGAAAATCAACCAACCAAAGCTAAAATCTTACACCAACCAGGGCATAAGCCCCACTGAACCCAGCAAGACTTACTTCTGATCTGAATAAACATGCACAGAATTACACTGTAAATAATTTTAAATATAAGTAAGTATTTCATTTTATATATTTGAAGCCTCAGTCTCAAGAACTAGGAAGTTCAACTCTACTTTTCTTTTCCATCTAACGAAACTAAGGGAGCCGTCAAGGTTCTGAACCGTTGCCTGGTATCAGTGATGGATTGGATGGGAGCGAACAAGCTGAAATTAAATCCTGACAAGACAGAGGTGCTCCTTGTCAGTCAAAGGGCGGATCAGGGAATAGGGATCCAACTTGTGCTGGACGGGGTTACACTCCCCCTGAAATCACAGGTTCGCAGTTTGGGAGTTCTCCTGGACTCGGCCTTGAACCTGGAGGCACAGGTCTCGGCTGTGGCAAGGAGTGCCTTTGCTCAACTAAGATTGGTACGCCAACTGCACCCGTTCCTTGACCTGTCAGACTTGACTACGGTGACACATGCCTTAGTTACATCCCAATTGGACTACTGTAATGCGCTCTAGGTAGGGCTGCCCTTGAAGACTGCTCGGAAACTTAAACTGGTACAAAGAGCTGCAGCCAGGATGTTAACTGGCGCTGGGCTCAGAGAACATACAACCCCGCTGTTGTACCAGCTCCACTGGCTTCCAATCTGTTTCCGAGCACAATTCAAAGTGCTGGTTTTAACCTATAAAGCCCTATACGGCTTAGGTCCAGGCTATCTGTTAGGTCGTGCCTCTATGACCCTGTCTGAGCTTTGAGATCATCTGGTGAGGCCCTGCTCACTATTCCATCTTTCTCACAAGCTTGCTTTGTAAAAACACAGAATAGGGCCTTTTCAGTGGCTGCCCCTAGATTGTGGAATTCCCTCTCTAGCGAGGTTCGACTGGCTGCCTCACTTTCATCCTTTCGTGCCCAGGTGAAGACTATTTTATTCAGATGGGCTTTTAACTAATATTGTCATTTTTTAACTTTTACTGATTTAATCTATTTTTAATTGTTTTAAACTGTATATTACTTGTTTTTAATTGATTATGTTTTTTATTTGTAAGCCGCCCTGAGTTCCTTGGAAATAGGGCGGGGTATAAATATGTTAAATAAATAAATAAATATTTGACACACATTATAGAGTGGCAGGATGGGCTTAATTGGAGGCACTCTTATAGCCAAAGGAAAGACAAGCACCGATCATGTTAGTGGCTATGTACTGCATCAACTTTCCACCACCACAGGGACCACTGATGCTGCCTCGGCATGAAATTACAATAATCTGGGCAAACCACACGATACACTATGAATAGGATACGAGCACCACACTGGTGAAACAGCTTACATTGGAAGCAATAATGTTGCTTAGTTAATAAGTAGATGGGCCCACAGTTAGTTTGCTTTAATATTTTCTTTTATGGCTTCACTGCTTGAACAAAACCATTGTAGCCCAAATGAAATTATATCTATGCCCGAAGTACACGTTGGATTCCTATGGTTTGATTTAAGCTTTAGCAGCTCCAGTAGTGACTTGTGCTGATGCAGCAGCCACCCAGAACATCCCTAAACCTTTAATTACAATGGAAAGTGGCTCACACATACATGTATAGGAATTTGGAATTCCTTTGGGCTATAAAGACTTTGGAATTCCTATGGGCTATAAAGACTACATACTACGAATGGAGCTGGGCCACCCTGTTTCTTCCCCTTCTCTTCCTGAGTACTACAATGGTCCTTGCACGATACTAGTGTGTCATACACTACTATATCTACAGGGGAAGTGCCAACATACAAGAGATCTAGCACTCAGTTAGCATTTAGGTCCCAATGTATTCCTATGCATCAATGAACAACACTGTACAACAACAGAGCTAAAAGTTATCTTGTCACAACCCAATTTACAGTTGCTAAAATAAAAGCATTATTTGGATTTATGTCATACCTGTATGTGTTCTTCTGTGAGCTTTTAGATGTGAGCTTTTAGTGTAAACCTTGTTGCAGCCTTCGTAATCACACCGGTGTATCCTTCGCTTCCTTTGTGTGTCAGGAGATTCCACGGGTAAAGGCCTCTTTCCAGGCTGAACTATAACTGAAGGGTGATTCCTGCATGAAGTTAAGTTACAGGTCAGAAATGACATCTTAGCTAAATCACCCTTAATGTTATACCACATAGCTCCTTTATTCACTACCTCTCTGTCTTCTGGCAGCATGAATAGCAATACAGGCATGTGGAAAAATTCAAGCAAGCATAGCAAATTTCATGGACTTAAGTGGCAATATTTTGGCTCTCTTCCCTGTTGGGGGTTTTATTCATTCTGTGGAATGAACAAAACCAACAACAAAAATGTTCAGAGCATGCTAGGCTTTTTCATTTATTTTGAGATCAGGCTCTTGTTTCCCAGACAAGCATACTTGAAAATGAAAATGGACTGCCTTCAAGTCGACTCTGACTTATGGTGGCCCTAGGAATAGGGTTTTCATGCTAAGCGGTATTCAGAGGGGATTTACCATTGCCTTCCTCTGAGGCTAAGAGGCAGTGACTTGCCCAAGGTCACCCAGTGAGCTTCATGGCTATGTGGGGATTTGAACCCTGGTCTCCCAGGTCATAGTCTAACACCTTAACCACTATACCACACTGGCTCTCACAAGCATACTTAGATTTTCCAAATTCTCAGTTAATGCTTCCAGTGAACTTTTATTGTTTTTGTTTACATATTTTCCTTCTGTTTAGAAAATAAATTTTAAAAAATGAGTTGGCTTGCAGCCTTTTTATATTATTAAATCCATCACTTCTTTTGCCTTACAAAGCCAAGCTCAAGAGACTTTATTGTTCACCTACTCTTTTAGAGACTAATTAAGAATTTCCTGTTTAGGGCTGGCAAAAGGGTGTGGCCTCTTCACCACTGATGTCAATTCCTAAAACTAGGGTTTAGGCTGTATGTGCATGTATCACACTCGTGGAATATCTGAAATTGTCTCTCTGGCTTTCATAAATAAAGATTTCTTGCCTGTATCCTGAAAAATACTATGCAGGCGAGATGCACAATTAGTAAGCACAATACACCTAGAATACAGTCCTAAACACAAGTTTTGCACTGGATTCTATTATTAAAAATAAGACACTGAAAACTGATGAAAATTTGCTTTCAAAAGCAGTTAGAAAAGAACAAAGAATGCATGGTCAGGCTCATTTATATGCAGTAATTTTCAAACTTAACTCACATTTTCAGAAATGTTATAGCTTTATGAGAAATTTACAGTCCTATACATGTCTATTCAGAAGGAAGTTCCAGTGAGTTCAGTGGAGCTTACTCCCAGGCAAGTGTGTATAAGATTGCAGCCTCAAAGTGCCATGCGCAGATTCTTAGAAATTACTTGATGTTTTCAAAGGATGCAACTTAAAGGGATATTTGGAATATATGATATTTTGTTCTATAAGTAAATTTGGAGTCTTGACAGCTGCAAATCTAAAATCTCTCTGATCCTTGGAAACAGGAGATGGCAGAATCACCTATAAATAACAATCACTTTTATCTCTCTTGCAACAGCATGTATTTGGTCCCATATACATGACCAATTACCAATCCTAGGGTTGTAGTCAATTAAATCCTACTCAGAGCAGACCTGTTGAAATTAATGAACCCAAGTTAGTCACGTCTATTAATTTCACTGGGCCTATTCTGAATAGGACTAGCATTGAATACCACCCCTACTTTTTCCTATTAGTTATGTTGTCAGAGGAGTAAACTATATCAATTATAACTTCTCTTAACAGTAGTAAGACTAGAATTGCAGTTATACTACTGGTATCAAAGGCATATACTTACATGCAAATTAAAACTGATGGGTTACTGTTAATTAAAAAAAATATTTATTTGCAAAAAAACCCTACAGGACCACAGTGAAGGTGTACAAGAAGCCTTAGCAATTCGTATATATTTGCTGAGGTCACAACGACATATTGCATAAAATATAAGGTGGTAAGTGCCTATACTAATACTAAATGCTTGTCATTCCATGGGAGTTTGGTCTCGATTACATAGCTGTTTAAGAGTACAAGTATTCTTTTAACACATGGATGTCTTTCTGAAATATGTAACATTAATTTCCACAAAATCATTTCTGTTGTAGTTTGTTTAACCACTATTACGCTCCTACACTGAATGATTATGCTATGATGGTTGCCTATATTAAACTGAATTTCCTGTAAAACAAGACACTAAAAGATTTCCATCTGTGCTGGATGTTTGGGTTTTAATAGGAGAAATGTTTTTGTAGGGACATATAGGAGGGAACAAATTAGAGGTGTGGATCCTATGAGTACATATTATGAACATTAACAGGAGTAACCCTTAAATACAGGCAATAGCAGTTGTCTAGTTCTGTATCTGTAAACGTTTAGGAAAAAGAAAGACAGCTATCCCTTCACCACTTCTAATTAGTTAGCAAGCAGAAAATCCCACTTCTTATTTTCTGCATATCTTCTGCCCTTTATACAAAAAGGGGGATAAAAAACTAGACTTCAGTAAGTTATTGTGCAATTTTTACGAGATGGATTTTTTAAATGGGGCTGTCTGTGTGGAACAAGCACTGGTGTGGAAGAATGTAGATTAACTATCTACATATCAGAGCCTCCAAAGGTAACTGTTGTGTCAGGTGTAGAGAACCTTTGGCCTTCGAGATATTGCCGAACTACAACTCCCATATCCCTGGCTATTGGCCACGCTTGCTGGTGCTGATAGGAGTTGTAGTTCAGCAACATCTGGCCAAAAGTTCCCTACACCTGTGCTATCTCATCAAGCCTAATCAATAAGAAGTGGTTTTTTGGTAACCATCATGATGCAAAACAATTTGACTTTAAAAAATCCTTTCTGACCCCATGATTTTAAAATAACAACCACCACACAATGAATTCTTGAGTATAATCCATACCACCCAACATACTGTCTCTCACTGGAATAGGCACAGATCCCCCATGTGAAGACCTGAGATACTGCATCTGCATATTTTCGGGGTATATTACTGCACTAATGCAACACCACAATTATAATAATGCAAGCCATCTTAAATCCAATAGTGAAAGGTTGAAAGGCACCTCGCATAGGCAAGGGATGTGTGTAGAAGGCCTGAGGCAGGGAAGAAGAAAATTGTTCTGGGCTTAGGGGTGGCTGTGTCCATTAACATGACATCAGTAACATGTCAATAACTTTTAAGGTTCCTAGCCATATTTAAAATTTTTCTGAAGGTGTTTCCCAGGTAAACTTATCCTGTCTGCTTTGGCAACAGGAGCGAGCTGCAGCTTTTTATATGTACTTAACTATGCTGTGATATTATTTTGGATCTATTATTATTATTATTTAATTCATTTATGAATTACTTCCTATGAAGCATCTCAAAGCAATTTCACAATTCAATAAAATGATATACAAGACAATTACACATACAAACACAGTTACATATATAGCAATGTTAAATAATTTCATAAACTGAGTGGATAAAAATCTCTACTTAAACTTGCTAAAAACGTCTTCAACAGGCACCAAAAAGAAAATAAACATGGTGCCTGTCTGATAGGCTATGGGAGGGAGTTCCACCACACTAAAGACCTGGTTCCGACATTGTGCAGAACGTAACTCCTGGTAAGATGGTATCTGCACATTGCCCTCTCCTGCAGAACTCAGTAATCATTTGGGTATATGAGAGATGAGATTATATTTTAGACATCCTGGTACCAAACTGTATACAGCTTTGTATAAGAGTTCAAGCACCTGGATCTTAGCCCAATAGGTAGTAGGCAGCAATTCGTTCACCAGTGATGTAGTAGTATAGTATAGTATACTAGGATAGTATAGTATAGTAGGATATTCAGCCTCAGTCAATCAATCAAGCCCACATTTTGTACCAGCTGCAGACTCCAGGTCAGCCCCACATAAGAGTATACTGCAGTAATCCAATTGGTAATGAGGAAGCAGAATTAATTGTTGTGTTTAAATGAAATATTTCTGGACACCAATTAGCTACTTACTCTTGAAGCATCGCTTGAGGAGGCGACAATGAAGTCATCAATGGAGGGGACATTTGTTCTGGATAGTAGTCATTCCCAGGAGACTCCATGCCTGGTTCTACCTTAATCGATTTCTTTAGTGCTTGCTTCTCGTAAGATTCAATAACAGACACTACAAGAAAAACAAACATAGTAAGTAAATAGTAAAATATAGAGAAAATCTTGATTTTGAACAGTTTTTCATCTACTTCCTTCTATAAAATTTAGACTCTGCAAACAGAATTAGAATGTTCCATTTGTGCAAGTCTATACTACTGAACTATTATGCTATGCTACTGAAATACATGTAAACAGCTCTCGTCTTGGTCACCGGTGGCAACTAAGACACTCCTCCTGGCAACAAGAGAGGAAAGTTTTATAACTCCCCCTCCCCTGCTTTCAGGTAATTGATGTGCCACATATAACTAGCATAGATATTCATGGGAAGATAGACTACTGAATATGCTTTACAAGTTACTAAGTTCTGTATTTGCAATACTGTCACTTATTGTTTTTTTTTTTCTGTCCTTGCTTCGTCCAAGAAGGTCATGGCAACATACCTGTTTCTCCTCCCCTCCCTCTTTATTGTCACAACAACTGTGAGGTAGGTTAGGCAGAGGGTTAAATGACTGGCCTAAGGTCACCAAGGGTGAATCTGCTTTGCCTGGTCTAAGTTAAAAAATCGTATCTACTACATCTCTTTGTAAAAGGATAATGAGCAGCAATTTTGTCATGATAAATTTAGGCTAACTTTAAGTGGAAGAACATTGGGTCCTTTTTTTACTGATCTTTAAATCATACAAAATGGGAAGGGAAAATCCACAAAAGCAGAACTTTTACCTGGCATGCTACTTGGATTTTCCAACTCTTCTGAAAGGACTGTGGACACCATTATAGGCTGCTGAAGGTGAGGGGCATACATAAAAGGAACAGGCTGTACTACAACTGGCTGTATAACTGGAAGTATCCCAGGGCTTCGAAGTCCGTGGCGTGAAAGAGCTGCCATTACCGGAGGAATAGTTAATGGCATGGTGAAAGGCTGCATTCCAGGTGGAGTCAACTTCTTCATTGGTGGGCTGTGTGAAGGCAGATTTAATCCAGGCGAGGCTCTCCTAGTCTGGAATTTCAGAGGAGAAGGAGAACTTCCAGCTGAAGGTGGAGAGCTCCGCTTCACCGTGAGGTCAACAGGCTCCATTTGGACTCCATTACACAACCCTTCTGGAACTTGGTAGAATTTACTGGGCATCATATTTGGGGTTGAATAAATGACACTGTATTTGTTGGGCTTCATTTGGTCCATGTAACTAGAGTTGAATGACTATGTAAAAAAGGGAAAAGGAGGGAAGAAAGAGATGAAATTGAAACCATGGCACAAAACTGGCAAAAATATATGCTTTATTCAGTATGGATTACTTATGGATCATCTTTGCAATGCATTAACTTGAACTGTATTGGACTTAAATATGAACTGAAATCTTACACAGATACTCTTTGAAATGGGAAGCACATACTGTAATTCTGGTCATGCTGCCTCACGCAACAGATGGCCTACAGGCTATCTTTGGTCAATGTTCACTGCTTTTGCCACATTACAGATTTTATTTTATTATAGATCTTCTGTTATATAAGTTGATCAGGTAGAATTAGTACCTTTTGGTGAAAATGGCAAGTCAGACCTGGCTACAGATTCCAATCCTAATGTGAAGAAGACTGGGCACAGTCTCATAAGTCTTTTCTCTAAAAGCTTCGCCACCTTTTCATGGAACAACTGGCCCACAGAAAAGTGGTTGTAGAGCAGTAGTGAAAGGCTATAATGGTCTGGAGGAAATCTAACTTGATATGATAAGGCCCTTTTGCTGTCTATTCTTGTTCTATTTTACTTCCTGCAGTAAGCAAAACTCCTTCAATATCCTCATAAACATACTCCATTGATTAACTTTGACTAAAAGTAAATCTGTTGCATTAAACAACACTATCTCTATGGAAGTAACACTTAATTGAGATCTTTTGACATCTACAGTAAGTTGCTCATGTAAACCAGGGATGGGAACTTGCGGCCCTCCGGATGTTGTTGGACTCCCATCATCCCTGGCCATTAACCATGCTGGCTGGGGCTGATGGATTTGAGGTCCAGCAACCTCTGAGGCCCATATATCGCCCATCCTTGATGTAAACACTTATAAAGTATTTGTTCAGTAATTTTCTAGGACTCAACACACCAGTGCTTTTGCCTCAAATATATTTCATTTGTAATCTTGTGCAATCTAAAGAACTGTAAAGCAAGAGAATTATGATAATTATTAAAGTTCTGAGTGATCAAGGGTACAGATTAGGGAGACACTAATAATTAAAATAGCACCAAGCATCTAGCTCCCAGAGTTGGTCCAAGCCAAACAGCTCAGCATTCCCTGCAATACTGCCAGGGAACCTGGGCACACCTCTTGGATTGCACACCAGTTCTCTGCTGCCCCAAGCAACTGTGTGGGTTGCTTGTGCAGTCAGGCTTGCTCTGGTAATTACTGTAAAGTATGGCTGTGTGCACCAAACAAGATTAAACTGCTGCAATAAGGCTCAAATTAAACTTGTATTACTACCTCACACAATAAAATCTACAGGGCTTTGCATTGCTATAGTGTTAACAAGTAGACAAATGCACTGAGATGGGTCTAATCATACAATCAAGTGTAGTTCAAGAATACTTTTCACCCACACAAAATAGACATGTTCCTGTTTACCCAGGCGTTTGATGACTGAAATAGATTGTTCATAATAACCTTGAAATCAGCAGCTGTGAGGATATTTGATTAATTTGAAACAGTTTCAGATTATTTAACTTTTTTAAAGAATGCATTGTTCAGCTGTTTTGTTGTTTACTACCCTTGTCTTATGGGAGGAATGGCGAGATAGAAATTTAATAAACAAATAAATAAATATTTATGCAATAAAGTGTCTTATGCCCTGGTACTACAAGCTACTGCAAAAGCAATCGTTTACAGTGATATCGCATATGTAGGCAAACTAATTAAGGATGTCATACTAACAGCACAGTCCAATGCTAGACTAGCAGCGATGAAGTAGCATCATATTAGGCAGAAGTTGTTATGTGGCTAAGAACAGAGATAGGGTGTGGCATTTGTGGTAGAAACAGAGACAAACACAGCATCCAAATGGGATTTCAAACACACAAGAGCCAACTGTGTCAATGGAACCCTATGTACTCAATACTGGGTTGTACATTTTTTTACAATGGGAGCACAACTTGGCAGACCACATGGCAAAGATGAATTTGCCCCAGTAGTCAAACACAGGATACAGTATCCTTTAGTTACAGCAGCGCAAGACAATCAGTACATTATTTCATGGACACATAGCTATAGGATTGGAACATCAGATAATTAATTTCAAATGTGAGTGCAAAGCTGGTTCCCATCCTGAATGTTTTAAAAGTACGTTTTAAGAAAAAATAGGATAGGAGCCGATGCTGTTATATATTGCAATGTAATGCATATATTGCTTTAACTTTTAATTTTTATTAACTGTTAAGTCACTTGCAGTGCACATATTTGTGTAGGAAAGCAACTAACAAATTAAATAAATAAATTTGTTTCACCAATTTTCAAGTTTAAAATTATAATGCGTTGAGGAATGTCTTTTAGGGTAGACAGACACTATTGTGCCTGTTCTGGTGCGTCTCCACCTCTGTTTTCTGAAAACAGGGGACACAATGCTATTCAAGCTCTGCCCCTTTTTATCTGAAACCTCGTTAGATCAGCTCAAGTGTTTGTTTTTCCAAAAATTCAGCTTCAGACAGATTTTGCAACTGATTGGTAGATCAACCCATTGCCCCTACAAGCGTGGTCAATGGAAATGCTTTGCTGTAGGCTCAAGCAGACACAGCGACTGGCCCAGCACTTTGCTGTGGGAAGTCCTGAAAGATCTGAAGTCAGCAGTGGGGAAGGAAGGCGTGTCCAGCTGAGGACAGAGTCGCTTCAAAACGTAGCCAGAAAAACCATTCTTGCTGCTTTTGAAGCGACTAGTATGCCCACATCCTTAGAAAGACATTAACAGATTTCTAAGCAAGCACAATTTTTCCCCAAATTAAAATAACCCTTCCCTTCCTTCCATTTTAATCGAGGTAGTTGGTCCTAAGCATGTTTCCTTGAAATCAGAGGAAGTTACCTCCGATTAAACATGGCAATAAAACTGTGTACAACTGTACAGACCTATGCAAGCTTTGGTGCCATTGAAAAGTATAGGGCTGACAGGACAGAAATCCCATTCATTTCCTTAATATGCACCTTGTAGCCCAGTGTTTTCAAGATAGGTCTAGTATGTATAAAGCAATGCACAGGACTACGGCTGAGCTATAATGTAGCATATTTTTTTTAAAAAGGATGCAGGTCAAATGAATCTTGCAAGCTAAATTTTTTAAATCTTGTTTGCATCAGATATTAAGGCAACTATGCAATACTTAAATAAACTCCACTCTTGATTTGGTGGGAAATGCCTAACTGTTAAGGGAGAAAAAACACAAAATTATTAAACATGCTAGGGATTCAACTTGCACTCTGTTTCTCAGCTTGATAGGAAGAATTTTCATTATGTGTAGCTATGCTGGCACAGAATTAATCTAAGTCAGCTGTTTTTGTGCCAGTCTGAAGAGGCTGCTTTATTTTGACAAGGTTTCTTTTCCATATTTCTACTAAACTGCACATTCTCAGCAGAAAATCATGAACATCATAAAAAACAAAAAAAATGGAGTGCAAAAGTAGGAGAAGGGTTATAGGACAGCAGAAGTAAAACTTACAAAGAGAGAAATTCTCACATCTAGTTATTTAACTCTTATCTAAAAAAAACCCATAAATAGTGTGTAACCCGTTATGTGCTATAAATGAACAAAACTATGGACAAACCTAAGTTAACATCCATTTAATGGAATATAACATACACACACAAGGTGAAAGCGACTCTGACTAGTATGAGTTTAAACTTAAATGAATTTAAGTCTTGTGGCAATTTAAAGACTAACATTTATCGCAGCATAAACTTTCATGGAGTAGAGTTACTTTGCTGCAGCTGGCAGATCACACATACACAGAAAAAAGTATTTTTTATAAATAGCGGGACCAAAAAATGACATGAAATGCAAGTAGTAACTGTGAGTTTGTAAACTTTTCATGCATAGATGTATTCAATATAAGAATATAATGACCCATTCACAATAGTAATCAATGTATGAATGCTATCTTTCTAGTTGTGCTGTGTTAACTGAACATTTTTAAATTTAGTACAGTGTAGGTAGAAATAGCATGATAACAGTGATTAACAAAGCAACCCCCCCCAACATGACTTAAAAGCATGCCACTCATCTTGTGTCTTAAACCTCCAATAACAAATACACCCACTTTCAACACAAAGACAGCATCATTCACCTCTCCATAGTTTTCAACATACAATTATAGCAGCCATGATTTGCACAATTATGTAGCCATTCTGCCACTTCCCATAAATTCATTTCAAAAATCATACAAAATTTATAATCCTGAACTCAGAAATGCTTGTTTAACAACTCTAAAGTTTTCATGGCGATACACAAAAAGAGTTCAATGTCTAAAGCAAGAGTAAAATAATCTAGACCCCTGTTGGACTTTTTTGTCAGTGGTCTCGTAATTTGTTGAAATTAATTAATAACCCATGTTCACAGAGTACCTGTAATCCTATTACTGACCTTGCCCCATACTTTGACCTTCATCTTCTGCAGTTTAAAGGTTTTTTAAAAATCATGGCTGATTTTTAATTAATTTAAGAAAATTAACATTGGGGTCTATGATGGTTCAGGCATGCTCAGGAAGAACCAACAGTGTTTTAAAGCCATACTAACAGCTGCTGGGTTTGGCTAATCAGGGGCCCACAACCACAACAAACATTTATTCCACTTGAAACAGTCATGGCTTCCCACAAAGAACCATGGGAAGTGTAGTTTGTGAAGGGTGCTGAGAGTTGTTAGGAGACTCCTATTTCCCTGACAGACCTCCAGTTGCCAGAGTGGTTTAACAGTCAGCTTCTCTTTCCAGAATATTCTGGGAGTTGTAGTCTTGCGAGGGGAATAGGGAGTTACCAAATTCTTCCAAGCTACACAGGAAGTGGATTGGACTGTGAACGACCAACCCAAATTGTGTTTGCATTGTTACAAATTTGTTGGGCAGTCCAACATCTCAGAGAGGAGGTCAGATCTCCTGCTCCCCTGGTGCATTCACTATAGCTGCCCAATTGTCCCCCCTTTTAAAGTTTGATAGAAATATCTGTTGGCGATAGGTATGTTCTTAAATCGTAAGGGTTTTTTTGCCTATTAGTGAATAACATGCTAAATACAAGGTGGGGTTCAATATAATCCATTGGCAAAGTCCATTGATGTAATTCTTCTTTAACCATAACTATCCTAGTAGTACAGGAAACCAGCAGCTGCATTCAAATGATCAAATCCTAACTCAATGAGCCAGACTATGCATGAGCTCCGTGAACCCACTCACAAGCAGCTCCTTTGCTCCTCCCTTCATGTGAGCAGGGAAGCAAGCCAGGAAGCTGCCATTAACCAAGGCTTCCCTTTGCATGCATCTGAACCAGGAACTATGGTTAATGGTTTGTGAATTCTGGCTCATTTATGAGCCATTAACCATATTTTTTTGGATGTAACAGGAAGCTATGGTTTACTGCTGCTTTCTGACTCTCTCTACTCACACAAAGGAGCTGCATAGAGGTTGTGCATATCCCATCTTATTAAACCAGGATTTAATCATTCAAACCACAATAGCAAAACATCTTTAAACTGGATTATTATTAAAAAACAGCCTAAAGATATGCTCAGGGATAGGCAACTATTGATGAAGTTTATCATACTTATCACAGATAAGATGCTTGTTTAAACCACAGCAGCCTTTGCCAACCTTTGTGTCCCCAGATGATGCTGGACTACAGTTCCCATAATTCCTGACCATTGATCATGCTGGCTGGGGCTGATGGGAGTTTTACTGCAGCAACATCTGGAGACCCAAAGGTTGGGAAAGACTAGTGTACTATTTCCAATAAACGCTGACTCCTCGATTTTCATGAGCAAAGAAGTATGTGGCAAACTTCAGACTCAGGTGCTCTATTTTGCAACGAGCTCACAAAAAGAGAGACAGAAAGAATGCCCAACTTAAGCTTGCTTAATAATTATAATAAATGAATAATAAACTAATTGTAATAATGTTTGCAAAGCAGCACAAAAGTTGATTAGTACTGCTTCAGTTTGGAGACACTGGCCATTAGGGGCATTAAGTGCTCAATTTGTAGCAGTGCAGCTTTTCAATTAGTTTTTTTTAATAAGTGCATAAGGGAATCGAGCTAAAAGGAGAAGCATTTCAAGGGAAAGATTACTCAGATTCGTTACTTCCTGCAGTCTGACACAGCAAACATTCTTCAGGAGTCTCTCTTTTGGAGTCCTAATTCTATGTGCAAGCATTATGGTGATACAGAAATATTAATAAGTGTGTCCTTGATGGAGGCTGTCTAATATATGCCATCAAATTTTTAGACATCAGTCACGTGCCTGGGATTTTTCCAGGTCTATCCTGAACAAGATTGCTTTTCAAATATGTTTAAGTTGGAAAGCAATATAATCAAAATAAATTGGGAGTTGCTATATTTCTCCACTTACCACACCTAGGATAAAGCCTAACTAAACAGGTCACAGTAATGTGATCTCCAACCAGAAATGAATGCTCCCATAAAGAGGCAACTGGGCTGTTAATCTGACATAACTTGCTATATAGTATACTGCCGGGGATAATTAATAATCGTCACTAAAAACTAGTATTAAATCTCCTTTCACAAGGACGATTCATGCAGGCCCTCTATAACCATCAGTAAACCCTGTTCTCCTGTGAGATATCAGTGTATTACTTTTACTTAAAGCACATGCATCCTGAGTGTCCATCAAATGAGGGCCTCCAAGGCATACAATGATATAGCAAAAGCATCTGACTGTTACAATTTGTGTAGCAAATTGCTTTTCTGGTGGCATGAAAAATTGTTTACTCCAATAAAAAGTACCACAATGACTGTTTTACATTGCACATAGTCAACAAGGTGGAGCTCAGGCAACACTGTAATTAGATCTACTTTATAGTTATCATTCATGTGTGTTGTAACACAGTCCAACTGCCTAGTCCAACGGAGACAAAATGCCCTGGGTGTGTCCTCCTATTATGTGAGTGAGGTAAATCTTTTAAAACCACACCCCTATGGTGTTGCTAAAATTCAACTTGTTTTTTTTCCCCAATCCAAACCTTATTATTATACACTGATGGCACTCTGTTCTCCCTCCACCACCCCCCGCACATTTTTGTACATACAACACATGCAGTACAGAAACACCAACTATTTTCAAGAGGAGAAAATTTGACAAATTCTCAAATACTGCAGCAAACACAATGCACTTGATTAGAATCCTAAGACTGGAAGAGGAAATGAATGTAGCTTTATCTACCCCACCTCCCAAAGGCAGAATGTTTAACTACAGTATTTTCCCCACACTGCACACTTTGCATTAACCACTCTTTCTCCCCACTACTACCAACAGTTTAGGAGACTGCAGGAACAACAATGGCCCGGTTTGCACAACACACTAAGCCAAACCTTAGCTTAGTGAGACCACGTGAATGTGTGGGATCCTTGGCTCACAAACACTTTGCTCCTGCCCTGTCCTTTGTGCTGCCATTCTGTGACAAGCCAAGATTTGGTTTAATGAGTTATCCAAAACAGGTTAAGCTCACTAACCACAAGCTGTTAAGAAATTTGTAGAAATTTTAATATACAGTACAGTTTCAATGCAAAATGTTATTACACTGATTTTATCATGTCAGCATACTTCAGCCAAAAGGTAGGATAAAAATGAACTAATAAAAGAGTCACTCATCATATGAGAAATTGGCCATGAACCTCAGATCTATCTATGCTACTCCTCTCTTATTTATACCTGAAGTTTCTGTCCACAGTCATCATTTTTTTACACACACACACAGAGCGAGAGAGAGAGCGCATACACACACACACACACACACACACACACACACAGAGAGAGAGAGAGAGAGAGAGAGAGAGAGAGAGAGAGGGAGAGAGAGAGAGAGAAGCCAAATCATCACTGGCCACAATCCAAGATTGATTTAGAGATACACCCTGGCACTGATGCTATCAGCAACAGGTGTAGTGTTACAAACAAAGTATTTGAGGCCTCCAACATTCCTCATGAATATTGCTGCCCTCCACAAACCGCTAGATGTGATGCAAACCAAGCTCATCCCCCCTTTTTGTGGCTGGCTCTTTGGCCAGCATTCATTAAATGCAGTCAACATTACATGTGCTCTGAACTGTCCTAAATATCACTGAAATTTCATACTACCAATGTGGCAGCAAATCTTGCCAAAGCAATAAATGGCAGAAGAATTTAAGGGTGCTACAAATGTGCGGAATTAGTAGACAAGACAAGGAGCTAAAAAGCACTTGCCAGGCACACATGACATTGTGGTAACATTAACCTCAGAAACTCTATGTACTTTATGCCAGAGGTAGGCTTTAATTATCTGGCTGCCTATGGATTGTTGCTTATTTCTAGCAAATTACTTCCAGCCTCTCTGTAGAAGTAAGCCGACAACTACTTTGACGAAAACACAGCTGTTATCTTTTGGAACAGCAACCAAGAAGTAATTTGGTCTATAATAAACCACCTTAATTACTTAAGAGGATATTTGCATTGATTACCCAGAGGGGAGTTCTTAGTTTTCTTGATCAAAATAATGTGAAATAAAGAAGAAGCTTTAAAACTGATTTCTAAAACCAATTCAGTTATTAAAACATATCCAGGAAAAGAAACATTTATTGGAAATTTTGTTTTTCAAAAAACAAACATAAAACCTGAACATTTATTTGGATACTTTCTAATAAATATCGCAAATATCCATGACAACTTTGCTTCAAAGTGACCCTTACATCTTGTATAACCACTGCTGGAAAGAATATCAACAGCCAAACGCACATAGATGATCTAATTGTATAAGCTTCTCATTACCAGCAAGCCTTCAAATACAATCCTCTATTCAAATTTTCCCCTTTGCAACTATTTTCCAAGAATGCAGAGGCAAACAAAGCAAACAGGCTTATGGCACCAGACTCACCCTAGAACATCTTAGAGTAAGCTTGTTTCCTTAAATCATGCCAATGTGCTCCTTCTTTCCTACGCTCTCTCTGTAGGTCTGGCAGAAATTCTCAAAAATCAACATGAAAAGAAAACATGGGCATTACAAATAAGTCTAACAGCCCCAAATACAGAAAGAGAAAAACTTCAAATATAGCAGCTCAGAAGTGCCAGGTCACACGGTTGCCACTTTTTACTGTCCTCTTCACTGTTATCTCCATGTAGGATAACTAAACCTGCTGAATTCCTGCCTGTTAAATACATAAAGCCTCCATGCAGGAAAAAGGTGGCTATCCTAACTTTGCAGGTGGACAAGGGGTGTTTGTGCAAGTGTCTTTTATTCTATTCTACAAATCATCTCTCTGGTGATCTGCACTCTGTAGCCTTTCCAAGTGCCCTCAGGTGGACTTTTCTATAAGCACAGGAAGTTAGGGAGGCTGTTTACTATGTATCTGACAAGCTGTTCAAAAACAAAAGTGAAGGATGTTTTTTATCTTTTAAAGAAATCAGTGCAGAAGGTTTTTTAAAAAAAAAATGGTAGAAGGAAGGATTTTCTTAAGCACACTGATCTCAGGCCCTTGTAACCAGCTTCCCGAGCTCCCCATACTTCAGTTAAAGCTTAGGGGAAGATGTCTTGAAGTAACTCTTCCCATAGGTATTTTTTAGATCAGGAAGTGCCGGAGAAGCTGCAGAGTGCTAGATAAATGTTTAATGGAAAGAAACACACACACGACCCGACTACCTCGTAAGAATTAAGCAAGCTCAACCAACATTCTGAAGAAATTTGAAAGTTGAATGAAAATGAAAGAGAAAAATAGAAGCCTCACTCACAGGTAAAGAAATATTTTGAGAAATTGGAGGGCAAGTATTAACATTACTAGAAAATGATCCATGCGAATAAGACTTTTAAATACTGACCACTGGAACTGGTTCCATTGCTTCTTGTTTGATAGGGATAGGGTCAAACATTAGCATCTTCCTAGTCAGCACTACTGATGTTGTCGTCCAGGTCTCTAAAACACAAGAGAAAAAAGCAAGAGGCTTTTTTTAAAGTAACAAAATAAAAATGAAGAATGAAAAAGCATAATACACATCTCAGCTCTAATTGAGCATATTTCAAAATGCTACACATATAACCACTACAGTAGGGCCCCGCTTTACAGCGTTCCGCTAATACAGCGGTTGTGAATTGTAGAAAGGCCCCGCTTTACAGCGCTTGTTCCGCTTTTACGGCGGGTTTTTTGCCGCCGGGCGCCATTTTGGTCAATGTAAGTCAATGGGATCCGCTTTACAGCGGGGGTCCGGAACGTAACCCGCTGTATGAGCGGGGCCGTACTGTATGTATGAGTTACTTGCGTATATACAGGACATGCTAGAGCATATATCGGAGCTAGGCTGCTATTTTAGCACCAGTGCTGGGTTGACTCATATTCTTTCTTTCTTTAAATGAACTATGCATTGTACAGGTCCCAACTGCGCAGAGCCTCTACACATGAGAAACAGCTCATGTGTTGACTTTTCTATGCAACCAACCATGTAAAATGTGAGATTATTTAAAAAGATGACCCAGCATTGGGAGCGAGGCTAAAGGCATGGCTCCATTCTCATTCTCATCTGTATTTGTATATGGCCTACATGCACATAATCTTTAGAACGACCCTGTATGTTTTGATGGTATTATCTCTACATAACAGCTGAGGGTGGGTGCCCCAAGCTAATAACAGCATGTCTAAGACCCCCCCCCCCGTGTTTGTTAGATATTAACTGGGAACTTCGCAGCTCAGATATTACTTGAAGCTTCACCTGCTCTCATGAGTACATCACAACACTATATTCACTTAAACATAACATAAGAACATAAGAAGAGCCTGCTGGATCAGGCCAGTGGCCCATCTAGTCCAGCATCCTGTTCTCACAGTGGCCAACCAGGTGCCTGAGGGAAGCCCACAAGCAGGACCCGAGTGCAAGAACACTCTCCCCTCCTGAGGCTTCCAGCAACTGGTTTTCAGAAGCATGCTGCCTCTGACTAGGGTGGCAGAGCACAGCCATCACAGCTAGTAGCCATTGATAGCCCTGTCCTCCATGAATTTGTCTAATCTTCTTTTAAAGCCATCCAAGCTGGTGGCCATTACTGCATCTTGTGGGAGCAAATTCCATAGTTTAACTATGCGCTGAGTAAAGAAGTACTTCCTTTTGTCTGTCCTGAATCTTCCAACATTCAGCTTCTTTGAATGTCCACGAGTTCTAGTACTATGAGAGAGGGAGAAGAACTTTTCTCTATCCACTTTCTCAATGCCATGCATAATTTTATACACTTCTATCATGTCTCCTCTGACCCGCCTTTTCTCTAAACTAAAAAGCCCCAAATGCTGCAACCTTTCCTCGTAAGGGAGTCGCTCCATCCCCTTGATCATTCTGGTTGCCCTCTTCTGAACCTTTTCCAACTCTAGAATATCCTTTTTGAGATGATCCTGTAAGTATAAGTATAATGCTCACTTTGTGGTTGCAAACACTTTAGGATAACACCACTTATAAAGTTGTGTGATCTTTACTCACAGTTTCTGAAAATCTCTTTACACATTAATCACATAGGTGCCCCACTCACACGTGCAGTGCCCACAATGAGGTCTTACAGCAACAAATCCTGGTTATAGGGAAAATCCTGTACAGTTGGTTTATATACTGTATTATTGGCTGGAAACCTTTATGCTAGCCAGTAATGTCTGAAATTGATTTGCAATATAATATAATCTATCTATAGATTAGATAGACCTCCTATTGGAAATGGAAAGTCTTGAATTCTAGGTTCTACTAAGCTCTAAGCTCTGAATTGGGCCTCAATTTCCAAAGATAAAATGGGAATTAACAGTGCTTTGTGAGGATAAATGAAATTAGTACTACCATGTGCTATGAAAGCAGCAACTGAAATAGCTCAAAGGAGTTAAGGGTGAGGTCATCAGACTGCATGGCACAAGAGATATGCCGTAAGATGTAAACAATCCCCTTGACTCTTATGTTAAGACAGTTTCATTCAATTCCTGTGGGAAAATCTCACTACTCCAGAAGTCTAATGAATAAACTTACGATTAGCGTACAAGGTAAGAAATGAAGGATGTTGTTGCTCTCCTCCCCCACCTCCAACGTTAACACTTCTTTAACTGTTGGCCCTTAAATAGCAAGTCCTAAATAAAAGGTCATATTGCTTATACTCTGAGTAACAAATCTTACAAATTCTGTATCATTTCCTAAAATAGTCTAGTAAAGAGTAAGAGTTGCCATCTTTACCCTCTCAACATCTTATGAAGATAGCTAGAAGTAGACAGGCATTATCCTAGCACTGTACTATGAGGATGAAAAGTGTGTGCATGTCACATGTTTCCATGTAATATAGAGGACTCATCTATGCAAATACAAAATGTCATTACTCATTGCTGGCACACAAATGGCTTTTTTTTGTCCTTGTGCATTCACTAGGGATAGGAGAGAACTCAGTGTTTAATTTCTATTTTCACAGGCAGTAACAATAGCAGCTTGCTCTCCGGCATTGGCTCAACAAGGAGAAATTGATACGGGTAGTTAGCGAGGGCCCCACCACAATGATGCTTGCAACTTTTCCTTTTTACAATGAAAATCAATTATTATTATGTCAGTATTGTATTGTTTACTATTAACTATTAATAATGGAGTTTAAAGTGACTATGCTTGAGGCATCTGCGGGGGGTTGCCCCCCCATAGGGAGATAAATTCAATTCAGTTTACATTTAAAGGTGAATCTACCTAATTCTCACTTTCTGAAACACACAACTGAACTACAGCCTCCCTCCAAAAGTCACACCTTTCCAAATTTTGCCATGCAGTTCCTCAGCCATGTAATATGTACAACAATACATATATGAGAGCTAAATGGGCATAAAATGCATACATTAGTGAAAATAACTTGCCAAAATGCATTATATTAAGGAAATTGCTTCACAAAAATGTATATGAGGCAAAACAACATACAAAAATGTGTATATTAGGAGAAATATGCACTAAAAGTACTTTTAAAGAATTCAAACTGATGTGGAAATGTGGAAAATTGAACTAGAAAAATGAGAAACTGACATTGCCAGATTCACCGATCCCTACCCCTCATGCACCCAAATGAACCACAATCCCTGGTGGAAGTAGGTCTCTAGCCCTTGTAGAACCCACCGTAACATGCAAAATGTGCAGGCACTAGGGATGGACAAGAAATTTGATTCAGTTCACATTTAAAGCCAAATTTAGCAAATTCACACTTTCTGAAAAAATATGAGAACCAAAACATAGTTATCATACAAAATTCGCACTTATCAGAATTTTGTGATGCAGTTCTCCAAGCAATGTTTATAAAAATGCATATATTAGGGGGAAAGTGTCCACAAAATGAGTATTTTGGTGAAAATATACAAAAATGCATTACATTAGGATACATTGCTTGTATATTAGACAAAATGCATACAAAAATGCATTTATTAGGACAAATTCACACTACTATGCTGAAGAATTTTCATGAGTATTTTTTAAAGTTCTCACATTGCTGCAGAAATGTGGAGAACCAAATTTAAGATCAGAAAAATGAAAATCATTCCATCCCTAGCAGGCACCATTCTCTTTGCTTTGTGAGAAAATCAGCCTGTTCCTGCCTTTCAGCAATTTTAGGCCATGAATGAACTATAACAATGACTGACATTTAGGAAAGCAGATCTAGCAATCAGACTAAGATAAAGTTGGAGTAACACACCCACTGTTTAGAGAAAGAGCTTGTTGGTTCATTTTTAAGCTTGTTTTAGGCTTCCTGGTAGAAAAGTGACTGCTGCCCCATAGGGGGAAAAATCAGATAGCCAGGATTTTAGGGTAACTAGAATTGGGCAGCAGTGTGTCAACCTAAAAAGGAATACAGTATAGTAGCAAAGATAGAGGTTCATGATCTTAACTCAGGTCCTATTTCATACAACAAATGATTTCCCCCCCTTGAGTTTGTAACCATTTTTAAAATTACCCTGCCAAGGCAAATAAAGTATATCATTATTATATCCATATTGCAGGGGGCAAGGCTACAGCTGAGACTGTGAGTTATGCCAGCCCTGCAAAATAACCCAGTGTTATACCCATTTTGCTGGGGGGAGAGAGGAGTTTGAGTAGCATATAACAACCAGGAAATATAGTCCAGTGCTGATGTCAGGGAGTGTTGGAGGGTTCTTTTAGGGAAATACAGTGGGAGTCCATGAAGTTGTTTGTAGAAGAAGTGCTATTAATTAAGGGCTACAGAGGGTACAGGGAGCCAGGAAATTAATGGAAGGTTTCTGTAGTGGGTGTAAAGATGTTATCTGGATGCCAGGTCTACCTGTAGACTAATGGCTAGTCTACCCATTGAGAAAAATGGAAGTAGTAGGTAAACCTGGAATACAAGTTTCTCAGAGGCTAGGTCTACCCAGGCCTTGTTACCATTCAATCACCAGTTTTACCAGAAAAATTAGACCTGTTCCCTAATGCTAAGTTTATTTATTTATTATTTGGAGTATTTCTCCTCATCCTTTCCCCCCATCCCTAAAAAAAATATGCAGATGCATGTATCTAGAGGAAGGAGATGTCTTGGGTGTATAAAATGAAACACCTTTCAATATAACATTAACAGCAATAAGAGAAGCGAGTAGAGAGGACCCAGTCTCTGCAGGAAGCCTATATTTTTACTGCTGTCACCACTGCCAAGATACATCTGGCCAAGGACATATAATAACAGGAAGAAATGAAGGGCTCATCATACATGATTGCTTCCTTAATATGAAGGCTGTGTGAAAAGGCAAGGTATGAACCTCACAGGCTCAGTTCCAGGAATAGATCAGGCCTATGAACACAGATTATCCTCTTGGTCCAAAGTGTTCCTTAAGAGGCTTGGAGAATTCCAGTGGGAGAATATCCTTTTGATTATGCAAATACTTATTATCAATATTCCCTTACATCCAAGATAAGTAGCCCCTGCAGTCATGGAAACATTATCCTGTGATATTTAGCCACACAAATGCTCCTGGAAAGGCAAGAGTATCAATGAGTATTTGTAGATGTTTAGCCAGAGGTGAGCAACATGTGATCTATAGCTTCCATTCAGTCAAGGAAGCATAGTTTTGTGACCCATAGCCTCTTACTAGCATCTAAAGTATCCCAACTTTTTAAAAAATTAAGTACCTTTCTAGATTTCAGTCTTGCAGGGCTGTCTGAAGACAGGGGTCAATAAGTACTAAAGGCATAGAAGATACTACTTTAAAAGATGATAAAATATTATCTTTAAACCCTCACCCTGAATTATGAAAGGCTTGTTACATTCAAAGAGCTCTTTCAGAATAAGTAGCACAGACTAGGTACAACATATGCACCTCCAGTACGAATCCTTTGTTCAGGAAAATTACCTGCAACCCCATCTGCCGCTTTCTGCATATTCCCTGCAGCACTATGGTTCATGGTGTTTTTTTGCTGAGGCCTCAAGTACTAAACAATATGCCCACACCTTACTTAATCCTGTCCTGGACACTGTGCAACTTCTTAAGAGTGATATGGTCCATTTGTATCCATAGGTGGTGCTAGAAATATGTAACAAGGAACAAGCCATCGCATGTTATGTTAAATTTCACTGTAAGTAAGCATAGAATTCAACAGCTAACAAAAATTATTTTTAAAATCCTTTCTGTATTCCACCCAAAGAATCAAGGGGAATTTTTTCAAAATGAATATTTTCAAGGTAAATAGACAAGTTCCAAAGAAGATTCTAACCACAACACTAATGATGAATCACATTAGTCCTCTGGAAATTACTACATAATACAACACTGTGAGAACAGTAAGTCAAACCCTTGACAATTTGTTTTATTTATTTATTAAATTTATATCCTGCCCTTCCTCCCAGAAGAACCACCAACATCTCAGGAAGATGGAAGAGTCAAAACAACAGAAAATACCTCAGGATTAAAGAGAAGAACATGAATGAATTTGAATTCCAACAGCTAGTAGAACATCCTGGTGTACATGGGGGAAGATTTTTCTTAAAAAGAGAACATGAGTCACCTTTCATTTTTATTTAAAATGGAAAAGAGAAATCTCTCAGGACATACAGTTGTGATATCCAAGATAGATTTTAGGATGCCCGGGGGGGGGGGGGACACACATGAAGGCAAAAGTTTAATTATCACTTTATGCTTTGCCTAATCAAGCTATTTAAAGTTTCAAGTATGGAGCACGTGATATTTTATGAAAAATTACATGCAAGTTAGATTAATTAAATCCAACTCCATATCCAGCATTCTAGTTCATGATGTATTTTTGCTACATTCCCACTTGACCTAGCCAATCCTATCCTAGACAATATGCAGCCATTAGGAACAACACATTCAAAGAGTCAAGCCACAATGACTTATTTAGTCTGATATTTGATATCCTAACCAGCAGCAGTTACCCAGTTTCCCAGTCCTGAAACACCAGATGCTTTGGCTCACAACGCCAGGTGTTGAACCTAGGACCTTATATATGTAAAGCATGTGCCATACCACTAAGCCTCCCTTCCTAGCTAAGAAAAATATGCTTCTTCAATGGATATCTGCTCACCCACAATTATATCTATCTAAACATCAACCCTACTAATGACATGTTTTGGCTAGGTAGATGAGATTCTTTAATGAACATACTTGTACAGATTGTTTCAGCCCCTAAGAGAGGCTTGAACTTTTGCACTTCCGCTCTCTGTTCAAAACTTTAACCACCTGAGATATACGAGTAAGACTGTGACTAGTTTCACTTTCTTCTTTTAGTAATTCAGTACATTCTACTGGCTGGGGGCTGGTTCATGTAAGCAAAGGTGATCCTTCTGTTTACAGGTACAGCTTGAAAGATCCACACCACATATTTAAAACACATCCAACACATGACTTCCCCCAAAGAATCCTGGGAACTGGGGTTTTCCTCTCACAGAGCTACAAATTCCAGCACCCTTAACAAACTACTGTTCCCAAGATTCTTTGGAGAACATCATGTGCTTGAAATTTGCGTTGGATGTGCATTTCAACTGATGTTCCATGGATACCCTCCCTTTGAGATTTCCACAACTGACGCAGCATCAAAAAGCATTTCTTGAACTAGCGGTGAGTATGCACCCATGGAATACCAGTTCACACATTTCTCTGTGTGATCTCTCTATACCCTATGGGTGGTTGTTGGGAGGAATCATGTGGAGGCCATTAGCAAAATATGAGATTCCTACATGGAATGCATTTTTGCTTGGGTATATTTCTGAATAAAGTACTTATGGTGAGCAGTTAAATTTTGACTTAGGATAAGGAGATTTCCTTGGATACATTATAAATAGTAAGAGTTCCAACTCCAGTGGTAACTCATTATGGCAGTATGGAAAAATATTCTTAAATGCTTATTTGGTGATATCAAACCATCTGTCAGTGCTCATAATAGTCTTTCCAAGTCTGAGATAACGAGTGAATCTTCCATCCCTTTCCAATACCATATTTACCTGAACCACCAATGAGCTACTTGAAGAAACATTTCATGAATCTTGAAAGCAAATAAAGCAGCCAGAAAGTTGTAAGAACATGGATGAGTGAAGGAGTCTTGAATGTGCAATGCTGCAGAGCCTCTTCTTTGTCTCTCATAATGAGAGTTGTATTGATAAAAACAACAGTTTATATAGTAGTTGCATTGATATAAACAAAACCTGAAAGTTCACTAAAATTAGATCAAAGTAACTGCACAAGGATAATTATATTAATAACTGAAATTGTACCAAGTTGGAGCGGGGGAAGGAACTTTTCAGGGATAATCATTGAGTAAAGAGAGAAAAAGTGAGAAAGAAGATAAATTACAAAACTATGTTAAGGATATTCTGAGTATAGTGTCAATTTTAATGTTAATTTGCTTCTCTATGCAGTGGAGAATACATTTTACAGACATCTAATTTTTTAAAAATTAAATATTGTTGGAAGACAAAAAATATGCTTTCAATTATCTAGGCCACCAGCTCAGACAAGATACTTTGTTTTTACAAATGAGACAAGCTGTTTTGCATCAAAAATGTATATAGGTAAAAGTATGTATGCTATATGTAATAAGAAACTAAGTAATTAACCCTGATCCTGGAAGCAAACATTCTACTGTGTGTGTGTTAACCAGCCACAGAGTTTTATTTTCTAGCCTCCTCCCAGCCACTCCACCCGATGGATTTTTGCCAAAGTAATGCAACTTCTTGTCCAAACAGGACACAAGTTGATAAGATTCTGCTCACACCCTGTACTTCGGCAAGGCAAGTGAAGCAATTGATTTCTGTATGCAAATAAGGACAGGTGTAAAGTTAAAGTCCAAGCAAAGTTTCAAGGCACTTCTGTTACTGTAATCTACTAGAAAAGATATGCTAAGAAAACAGGAGAAAAGAAATATAATTTATGCCTTTAATTAAAAAGAAAGATTTACAGGCTGAGGGAGTCAGGATATGCCCCAGCAAGGAAGTACTTTGGTTGGATCATGTTCTGATTCTTTCAGAATACAGTTCCTGTTGAATCCAATGGCTGAGATTTAAACAGATGTTTTATGCCCCATGCGTTTAAGTGGAAAGTTGAACTCAAATGGGACTTAATTCTGAGTATATATGTATAGAGAACCCTTGTGGAATAGTGGTTAAGACGGTGTTGGACTATGACCTGGGAGACCAGGATTCGAATCCCCCCATAGCCATGAAGCTCACTGGGTGACCTTGGGCCAGTCACTGCCTCTCAGCCTCACGAAAACCCTATTCATGGGGTCACCATAAGTCAGAATTGAAGGCAGTATATTTACATTTAGACATGTATAGAACTGCACTGTTAAAATGCTCAACACTGAGGACATGATCCAGCCAAAGTTCATCTTTCCATACTTTTCCTCATCAAGACTACATTTTGTTTCTTACTGCACAGAACAGCTTGGGTCCAAGCTATCTGAAGGACTGGCTCCTCCCATGTGAATCTGCCCATTCTTTAAGATCTGTTTTATGTGGGCCACTGCTTTCTAGGAGCACAGTTGATGGTAATAGACAAAGATTACATTTTCTGTGACTGGCAGCACCCTGTATGTAAAACTCTCTGCCCTAAAAGGTTATAGGACATTCTTTCTCCTTGTCCATGTAACATCTTCAGATGTTAAAGAATCTTTTTCAGCAGCTTTTGAATTTACTGCTGAATTTACAGTTTTATGCTGTTTTAATGCAGTTTGTTATTTAGCTGTATTCCCCCTGTCCCAGTCTACTCTGGCAATACCATTACAGACCTAAAATGCCATCCACAACATCAGGAGTCCATGAACCGTCTCATCTTCTAATAAGATATACCAAGAATGCCATTCTGCATTTCACACTGGACAAGCAGGCCACAATAAATGCCATTTCTAATGTCAATTCTGAAAAACCAGTGGGGAATTATTTCAGCCTCCCAGGATGGTCTGTAAATGACCTTAGGATGGTCATATTGGAACTTCAAAGGGAGATTGCACTGTGAGACTGCTGAATTACAGCACATGAAGAGATTCAGTGCCATTGCTTGTGGACCAAATTGGCACAATATATTTTTATCACACTACCATTGTTAATAACAATTATCACTGTCTATATTTTTCTCCATTTCATTTCATTCTAATATCACTGCTTACAAGCCCCTCCCCCCCCAAATCTATCTACCTCTACAACTCAGGGTGACACTTTATGCATCTGATGATGTGGACTGTAGTCATGAAGGCTTATACCACAATAAACTGGTTTGTCTTTAAGACGCCACAAGTCTATTTGTTTTTTGCTGCAAGGGACTAATGCAGCTATCCCTCTGGAAAACATTTTTGGTCTGTTTAGCCTTTAAATGTTGCTGTAGGGAAGAGAAATTTCAAGATAAATATTTTATGAATCTTTTAAAAAAGTTTATAGGTAATCAGCTTTCATATAGTTTTAAATGTACAAACTGTTAAAGGCTCTGATCAAGGAGCATGGTATATGTTCCACTACACATAGAAAGAAAATTCAGGACAGCCACAAGGAGGCACAAGGTACAGCCAATGTCTAGAAAAGGAGATAGAGGTAGAAATATAGAGCATGGTGATCCAACATCTACACATTTCAGGATCTGTGGTGCATATTTTAGCCATTCTAAAATATATCCACACCTTGGTCCACACTACTATGTTAAAAGGGCTGAAAAAGTTCTCTCTCACATTCATGAACAGACCATATTTAGTTCTTAGCGCAGAGCCTTCTTAATCAGGATGTGACCAGGGAAAAAGGAAATGTCTTCTAATGGTGCTATGAAGATGACTTACTGTTTTAAAAACTTGTACCCAAGTGCTGTTAGGAAAACTTAATTTGGATGTTTTAAGAGTAGAGCTCTTCTGATGTTTTAAGACTCTTATTATCTACCTTCTCCCCACCAACTTAACAAATACTTGGTAAAGAGCCTATTCTTGGAGGGACTTATAAAATCCCCAATTAAGTCCTCTCACTATACACAGAGGTGCATCCCTGTCATTGTATTAAGGTTGCCATTTGTTTATTTATGTTTTTATTTTACAAGTTTATAAACTACTTCTCAGCCTGAAGCCACTGAAGAGGTGTACAAAAGGATAAAAATGAGATTTATTCACTGTATCTAGGTTTCCATATCTTTAAGGCTGCAATCCTAAGCAAATGTTCCAGAGAGTAAGAGGGTTTCCAGATTGGAAGTGCTACCTAGGCAATGCAATTCTGTACATTGCTTACAGGAGGAAATCATCTGACTTCCCACAATTCAAGAGATACAGCATTTGTGGATGTGTATTTATATCATGCTGTGTTATGGCCACACTATTAGTTGTGTGGGTGAGAGAGGGAAAATTGCTTTTAAAAAAATATAAAGCTGATTTTTAAATTTCTGGTAAAACCTTTTCATTTAAATACTATTGTATACATAATTTAACAGTTAAAGATAGGCAAAAGCATGTTTCAGTGCAAATCAAACATTTAAAAATATGAACACACTACTAAAATGGCAACAACCAGAAGGTAATAGGGCAGATGTGTTGAAGTATAGGTGCATTCTGATAGACTCAACCACCCAATGCGTCTTTGCACATGGTGAAACCATGTATCTTCAAAAAGACTGAAGAAAGACACTAAGATCTATACCTGCAGAGATGGTGACACTGTACCATTCTTTTAAAAAGGGCCTTTTTTTTTTTAGATTTCCAAAGACATGGAAGAAGCACAGGAGAATAAATGACCTTTCTGAAATAAGTGCCTAGTGTGGAAGCACTCTGAACTCAGTGAGATTTGCTTATGAGTGTTAAGACTGGGCTGCATGTTCAGTGGTTAGAAACAATTACAGTTTTCCTTCTCTGTTAAGAGAATGTAGTGCCTGCCCACTCCCTACTGTCAATTTTGTGTCCAGAACTGGCCCAGAGAAAACAGACAAAGAGGAAAGACATGCTAGGAGGATTCCACCTAGTCCTACAAAACTTCTTAAGGACATTAGAAGCATAGAGTTGGTTGAGAAATCAAACATTACATTTGGAATGACTACTGCCTCTGGAGGATTAATTTAAACATTAAAAAGCCAGGACACTCACAGTGAACTGAGCTACTTCAAAGTTTTTTTCAGCAGCAGGCCATTCTATTCTATTCCAAGATTTTTTCTTAAGAACAAAACATCCTAAACACAGCAATTCAATATATATAGATTCTCGGTCAAAATTCTTCAGCACATCTTGAACAAATATATAAACAGGTGGAAAAACTGTCTTTTAACCAAGGTCTTCAGCATATGCTATAATTCCACTGTCTTCACCCAGATCCACTTACCCCCATTTAATCAATTTATTAAATGAGTATTCGCATTTGTATCAAATAGTTATTAAACATATACAGTGACATTAATGGCAGTGAAGAGAAAACCAACAGGGCCTATGAAAAGCAACTGTAAGAGAAAGAGGGTTGTCGATCAACAATTTTTTTTGGTAGCTGAATAACTGCTTAATAGATGAAAGAAATTGAAACATGTTACTAAAACCACAGAATGTGCCTTTGCAAGCTACTGAAGAAACCAACAATAAAAAAACAAGCAAAAACTACCATGTTAGACTGAAGAGCTATTAATTTTTCCCCTCACCAGTAGCAAAATAGATCCACAAAATAAACAAGTGTGCCCTAACATCTTGCCCTATTGATTAAGTTTGGTTCTGACTTATTAATAAACTAAAGCTTTAATTGATTAATATATCAAGTGTAAATTGCAGTCGCAAAGGAAAGCTATGAGGAATTGGGAGAAAAACAGGAAATAAGTTTCATTATGCATAAGGGCAGAGGACTGGGGAATACCTACTTTAGTTTGCCATGATACTACTAGGTTACAGGAAATGTTTGATGATGACATCACAAACCTGCAATTCTATTTAATGTACAGTAGAGCCCCTCTTCCCAGCACTTTGCTTCCCAGCGTTCTGCTAATGCGGCGGCTTTCATTCCCTGTTTTAAAGCCGATTTTGCGCTTTTGCGGCATTTTGGCACGACGCGCCCCATTATACTCAATGGGGTTCCGCTTTATGGCGGGGGTCTGGAACGGAACCTGCCGTATAAGCAGGGCCCGCCTGTAGAATATTTAACCTGAACTAGGATAGCAACCTTAAGAATATAAATCTACTACCCATATACTTGGAATGGGATGGTAAAAATATTTGTAATAAAAGCTGCTTTTAGATGGGTGCTTATAGACAGTAGAATTAATATGATTTAGCAGCTTCCACTAAGAAAACCTTTGCTTTCACATGACCCCATGTACAATTGCCAGCACCCCCCATTTTTATATCTATTAAATCTTACTGAGTGCCCCTAGTCACCTCCATGGGACAATGTGCTTCCTTATCAGAGCGGAATTTTATCTGCCTTCCTGTCTTGAGCTACTTATTTCACAGAGAAACACAGACACAAAGTTGAGCAAGAAAGAGAAGCTTCTGAAAACAAATAGAATGGTATAACATTTTTTCTTTTCCAAGTTGAAGGCAAAAAGCAACTTTTAGTTTTTTTAAACGAGGAGTTGACTTTGAAAAAGAAATTTGAAGGACAAGCATATAGGAGCTGTGCACAATTTAGCTGTAGTAAAATCAATGGAGCAAGTCCAACTGATAACTGGGGGGGGGCACACTGTTCCCTCACCATTCTTTGAGGCACTGTTTCAGCCCCAAATTGCTATAAAGTGGGTTGGGTTGGAGGCTTCTGGAGAGTAGCGGGGGAAATTTGAAACTCCCAGTGATCCTTGTGGATACTATAAGCTGTTGGGGGCTCAAGCAGACCAATTTCTTCTTCTTTCTTTCAGTTCCTGTCTTTTTCTTTTAATTTATAAAAATACTTCAGCATACCTGGGGGACTCCCCCAAGGATGCAGAAACCCCTACCGTATTTTTGGATGGCCCAATTTTGTTTCCAAATTGAGGAATTTGGATAGCTGGCCATACCATATCATAAAGTCAAAAATCCCACCAGGCAGACCTAAGGTAGTTCTTTGGATCTCAGCCAAGATTTCTATCCCATAAAAAACAATCACATCAGTCACTCTTACAGCCAAGGAAAATGTTTGCATTTCCACTTTGGCCACACAACTAAGGCATACATTTTAGGCTAGTGCAGATACACACTTAACCCTGTTTAATAAATCATTAAAGGGCCATGGCATCACATGCTCCTTCCCCCTTCTTAGAAGCAAAGTGCCCCCTGCCCTCTTAACTGTATTATACATTAACCAGGATTTGAAGCCAGGGTTTAAAGCTGGTTTTAAATCATGTTTAAACAAGACCCCCAATTTAACTTAACACAGTAACAGTTTACCAATATACAAGGGCGGTCGACCCATAAGGGCAAAAGAAGAAGCAATCCATCAATCAATCCTCACACCAGCAACCCCCAGCCCACCCCCATAACCCCGGAGCTTGAGCCCACTCTCCCTCTCCCTTTCTCCCACATTGTTATCACACACACTTTCTGCTTGTCTTCTTGCTTGGAGCCTGCAATTCTGTGGCCTGGCCCAATCCCCATAACTCTCCAGAAGGAGGGAACACACACCTTTTCCCAAGCAATTTCCCACAGAAAAATAGCATTAAGGCAGGGCGACAAGACCCAACAATCCCCCAAATAGCCTTCTTTTCTTGAGATTGGGTGGGGGAAACTAGCCAATCAGGAGGACACAGCTATTCACCCCAATTTTCATAAAGTGGTTTGTTTCAAGCCAACACTCACAACCAATCCACTGTAAGCACTTCAAAATATTCACTCCAAGTTTACTCTGATTGGTGTCCCTGGACCAACAGAATTTATTCAGGATTCCAACCAATCACATTGCTGCTACTGCACTTCTGTTTTGAGAAAGAGAAGCTTAGCCAACATGCCACTTTGAAGGCTGGTAGGGAAGTGGCATAAGGAGCAGACAAGTTGTGTTGTTTTGGTTTAAAAGAGGGATATGAAACCTTGACATAATTGGTTTCTGTGCTGCCCTGCGAGATGTGAACTTCCTTTCATGTAGTGCAGCACAGAAAAGCTCTCCCTTCCCCATCCCTTAGGCCTCGCTATTTCTGCTGCTTCCCAGCCCATCATCTTGCTTTCTCTCCTCTATTCTATCCTCACTTATTTCTTTCCCCACACAGCCCCTGGCCTTGCTCTTCCTTTCCCCCACCACTTAAACACTGCTCTCTCTCTCTCTGTGTCTTTGGCGTCAAGCGTACTTTACCTATCGTGATCTCCCTCTGGCTCCACTTGCTGCTAGTGGCTCTCTACCCTGTCTTTGATCCTACCACCTCCAGTGGGCAGCCACCGCCAATACACCAATACAACTCTTGTGGTTAAAGCAGGATAAGAAAAAAGTTGCTCTAAAAGGGAAGGGCTGGTGATAGGGAGTGTTCAGTCCCATGATCCACTCTTATTCTCTTAACAGTTGTTAAGTGTATGTCTACACTGACAATATGTGAAATCATTCACTTTATTTATTTATTATTTTATTTATATCCCACCCTTCTTCCCAGTAGGAGCCAGGGCAGCAATTCATGCAAGTTAAAGATAGAAACAGATAAGAATTTGTACTTTTGGATCTGAGTAAGATGTGAAAATCAGAATGAAACATTGCATAAATACGCATGAATCATGGAAAATCCAACCAGGGAAGAGGCTCAAGAAGGATGATGGGTATGGGAAAACGATTAAACAAACCTTTTCCTCTTCATAGAAGCAATTTGGTCATCCCCTGATGTGCTAAGACTTTAAGCTACATGCTCATTGCATGTACCAGACAGACACACATCATTCTTTTCCCATTATGGATAACCTTAGTATTTAAAATCTGTAGCTGTTTCAACTTTCTATTTAGCTTACATAACTATTATGCTAGCTACCCTTGGAATATATCAACAGTTATTAAAAACCCTATAAGGAAGCCTTGTCACTAAATGAAGCCTTAATATAGGGAAGAGTTAAATTTGTTCCTTAGACTAACCCTGCCAAATGTCAAATTATGGATTGGACGCAATCAGCCTTGGAATGAAAACACAAAACTTTAATGCTGGCTGCACAAAAGAGCTTTTTAAAGAATCTCCTACTGGTTAGAAGAGTTGGTTAATGTTATAGCCTCTCTCTCCAAAATGTATGATTTAATTATCATGCAAATTTAAGCACCAGCAATTATGTATATTTTAATTATGTGAATAGCAAAATCAACTACATTCGCAAACACTAGCTTCAAACATCTGATTTCAGTTTATTGCCAAGACTGATTATAATAAAATACACACACACAAAAAAATTATTTTTTTTATTTTAAAAAGCAGTGGCAGTGCAACATACAACCAACTATATTATTTTCAGTTTTTGATGTCTGATTGAACATATGCAAAATTAGCTACTTCACCAGTTTACCAGTACAATCCTATACATGTCTATGCAGATGTTAGCTCCACTGACTTAAATAGAATTTACTACCATGTAACTGTGTATAGGATTGCAGCCACCATCTAAGAAATACATACCTTTATACTGAACTGAATTCAAAATAATGGTTGATCAAGCATTTTGAAATACTAAAGTAACTAAACCAATGCAACAGCCGTCAACTTTCTTGCTCCAAATTAGTTCACTGACTTCGCACTAGTCGGGGTAGCTAACATGGTGCTCTCTAACCCCAGCCAGTGGTGAGGCACGATGGGAGATGAGGTTCACAGCACTATACCAAATACAGAATTCAGGCAGGGGTCACACGCTTCAGTGCTCATCTACATCAAAACTATTTGCCTATGGAAAGTTTAACACATGAGGGATACTTTTTTTAGCATACTCTTCTCCCTAATATGCTTACAGAAAACTAGCAGAAATTTTTTTAAAAAACCAAATGTGTAAATTAAAAATACAATCCCCACCTGCATGAATTGGTATGATCACAGGAGAATAAAGTACATCCCTTTTCTGAATTTAAGCAATGACTCACATGGCATATGCAGAGGACTCACAGTCTAATATTCCAAACCTAAACACACAGAGGAAGTATATCATATTGCAATGACTGCAATTCAAAAGGATGAATTGCCCAGTTGACTATAGGAAGGAGATTGTGGGAAACACATATATTCACAGTTCTTATAATGGCAGACAATGCCCTCAGTTTTGAGCTATATGAGCAGTCTGATGCGTACATGGAGCTGCTGTGTATGTAGATTTCCCTATTCATTTCAATATAAGACAAAAACATTCCAATGTAGACATTCTGTTTTTGCATACAGAACTCCACTGGCAGCATGGAAGGTATTTCAGATGACATTTTTTGTCATTGTTTATGTGCATGATGCACATTTTTAATATTTACTCAATCAGAAATCTAACACCTTCACAATAAAGATTTTTTTGCAAATACAAACTTACCAAAATATTAGCTTCTCTTTCATACACAAATATGTTCTTGAAATCTGTACTTCTGAGTAGAAGAAAAAAAAGCAAAATACCGTAAGTTCATCCTCTAAGCAGAATGGGCACAACAATCCAAAGTTACTACTTTTAAATCACATTGATTTCAATGGGAAAGAGCAGTAAGCATTTGCTTGAAATTAATGGGACTTATATTTATTTTTGCTAAATTGTGCTATATAAGCCCCAAACCAGCACTTATCATGTGTAGTTTGGAGTAACTAGTTGCACCAGATCATGGTGGGATACATGCATCTGAATAAACATCTAACTGAAAGCAATGCCTTCCAGATAGATCTCATGTGCATCCAGATGTATATGCAATTTACACCAGTGACCCCAGTTCCAGCAAATGTTAGGAATGCAGAAGCCCACTTCCATGCATAAATCTTTTTGTCTAGGTTAAATACAGGAATACAACTAGCTGCAAAATGCTCAATCAGTGGTAAAACCTAAGAATAATAATGCAGATGGTTAAAACTCTTTCTGAACTTCCTAATGAACATTTTCTTCCTACCTCCTCTCACTGTGAATGTGTCCTTGCTTCCCAATCTGATATGCTATTTTATTTGAAAGAATGCTTAATGTTTCCCACTGTAGAGAGAAATTGTACTTGCTTGCTCCACATGAAGATTAGGAAGCACTTCCATAATGGATAGACTACACAGAGATCTCTTTTACTGGAGTTTTAAATTAAAAAACTGGACTACCATTTGCCGAGAATCATGTGGGAATATGACATATTGCCTTATGGTAGGAGTTAAACTTAATGAAATCTGGAGTGCTTTCCAACACTATTAAGTTCCCATTTTCTATGGAACTTTTTGCTTTGGGTAGGGGTTAAAAAGTTTTTAATGTGCTCAAACTAAACACTGTTTCCTGCAAAACCTTTCAGAACAGATACTGAATATAACATAAATTAATGAGTGGCCTAATTTTTTAAAGAAACGTTAAGATGTCCAGACTTGAGTGGAATTACTTCCAATTTACACTGCAGCTTTTTTTTTTTTTTAAGAAAAGTCAAACCTGTATCTTTCCCCTGTATAACAAGCAAATTCATAATAAGACTCCTTAATCATCCACTGGAGCACAGCATGTGCAAGTAAAAAGGTTAACACAGGCTTCTTGTGGTGACATAACACAGGCAGCTTAGGCAATCATGAGTGTGTAGAGAGACATGATAATTCACTGGGTGGGGACTGGGAGTTGTAGGGCAGTGACAACTGGCTGGAGCTGGGCTACTGATCTATCAGAAAACAGCCTGAAACAGGAAAGAGCACACATATGCTACTTGGAATGTATGACGCAAACCCCAGCCTTGAAACAAAGAACAGGAAACAGCTCTGCTGGCTGGGCTGGAAAGAAAGCACAGAGAAACATTTAAATGGCCCTCCCTGACCCCTATATTCATGTGCAGCTGGAATGTAACAAACAAACAAACAAACAAACAGTGGGTGTGACATGTAAGTGTTCAGTCTCTGGGTGTGAAAAAAACTACTGTCATACTGTCACTATACAGGAGACCTGCCCTTGACAATCACCAGACTAATATCTATACTAGACAAAATAACCACAACATGCGATTCCCCCCTCCCGCTCCAGACAGCTCAGAATAATTAACCCTGGACTCCTCAAGCATTCCTCTTTTTAAAAATTACAAAATTATTAACAACCACAACTTTTGTTATTAAGCTACAAAGGAGACTCTTGCTCCCAATTAATTTTTTTCAAAAAGAAAACAAAATGAACAGCCAATCATCCAATCTTAATTTTATTGTAGTTTCTAGCCTCCCTCCTCCATTTGTACAAGATCTCTTCAGTAAGACAGACCACAATCAACAATCTAGTGTTCTAATGACAGCAACAAGAACTTACTGAAAAAAGTTTACATACCACTCAGTGGCCTTGCACTACATGCTAAGCCAAACTATGGCTTAGCATGAATGCACAGGCTCCAGAAGAGAAGACTGCAGCCATTTTGTGCCTCACTTGGTCATTTCGCAGCACTGCTGCACTTTCTGGCTTGGCATGTCACCTGAACTCAGACTCATCATTTAGCTCTCTCCAGACTAACCACAACCTATAACCAAGGTTTGTCCTATGGTTTATAGCAGATGGTTTGTCTGGGAGAGCTATGCCACAAGCCTGGATTCTGATGACATGCTAAAACAAATCATGGCTTAGCTCAGTGCAGCACACCAGCAAATGACCAGGGAGGAGAAAAGTGGCTATGATGTCCTCTCTGTGAGCCTAGACATTTGCACTAAGCTTAGTGTGATGTGTGAACCTGGCCATTATAAGAAGAAAACACCAAGCAGACAGTGGGCTGGTTCAGATACCATAGTAAACTATGGTTTAATCATGACAGGAATGAGACATAGCAAGTCTTAGGTGTTTGCTTCTTCTTTTTTACCACTTTCAATTTGTCATTTCATCCAAACTAAACAAACTGTAGTTAAATTTAATTATGGCTTTTTTTGAACAAGCTAACTTCAAGCCATGAGTTATGAAGCTGTCTTGTTTGAAACAAAACAAAGTTAAGATTATCTACATTCTAAGGTTTGGATGTAACGCTAAACTGTATTGAAGCAAAAGCAAAAGCTTCCATCTCCTCTGGGAGAAGAAAGGGGAGGGGGGAAATATATGTGTCTCAGGCTCACTCCCATCACGACAAACCAGGGATCCACAGACAGACCACAATATCTTCCAGAAAAATATCACAGATTATTGTTTTATATGTGGCTGATTTCTATGTATACTACTTTTTAATATATTCCTTTTTAACTATAACCTATTATGAACTAGATCAGTAGCACAGGTCAACATAGCTGCACTACTATGCCCAATTATAGGGGCAAAGGGATGTGCTACTTTGTGTTGGTTAGCATCATAGCAACCAGTGCAGATTTTGTTATAGGAATGTTGATATAGCTCTCAATCAGTAATCTGGCTACTAAAGATTCCTAGTAATATTAATCTAGTTCCAGTGATTTAGCACTCTTAACTCTTTCTCACCTAAATCAACCAGGTTTTAGAGTGTTTGGACCCATGCTCCTAACCAATATTTTCTTTGGTTTCAGCATTCAGAAATATAAGAACCAACTCTATTAACTATGCAATTCTATAACATTTACTCAGAAGCAAGTCCCACTGAATTCAATGAGGCTTTATCCAAAGTAAGTGTGTGCATAGAATTCTGGCCATAGGCTGGCAAAAGTCTGCCCCTTTTGCCAAAGAGGTAACATCTGCGAATATTCATCTATTGTAACTAGAATATCACAACGCTGGTGTTTGCAAAAAAACATAATGCAGAACAGCAGGCTGCTCTTACAAGGTTTCAGTTGCTATTGTCAAGTATTATCTTATTTTTCATACCTTTTGGTTTGCCAGTATATTCCTTTCATTTACTAATATAAAATAAATAAATAAATACGAGTCAGTCAAAGCAAAAAGTCTCCTTGGATACTTTTGCTTTGGTGGGGAGGGGTGGGGGAGAAAGTTAATCTGAAAGCATTCATGCTACACAACTAAACAATACATTGTAAAGCCTGCAGCACAAAGTTAGGTTGATGTACATTATTCCTAGGTCAAGATGTTGATCGAATCCAGATCGGACCCCTCACATGCAAGCAATTCATCAGGCAAGTTGTGTAAAAAGTTCTCAAAACTACTCTATGGAAAAAAAGTTACAGTGGGTTTTTTTTTGCTTTTGTAACACTTTTACAGAATCAAAACTGTGTTTTAAACTACTGAAGGTCTCAGCATCTATGCAAGGTTCAGATTTTCCCCAACAACTAGACAAAGCTGAGCCCTGTGAACTGTGGCACTTCCTGCCTTTACAAAAGGCCAAACAGAGCTGTGCAAGAGATACTGTACACACACTGTCAGTTAAGAGGCAGCAGAAGAATGAAAAGGGATATGACAGATTTTATCCATAAATTTCTGCAGTAAGAAGAAAGCTAAATGTTAATCTAAATGGAAGTATTTGGTGAATTTTAGTACAATTTCCTAAAGAAAAACTGGGATTCTTGCTATAGCTATGTTCCTACATGGCAATCAAGTACCAACATCCAAGATAAGTAGTAATATATTATCTTGTAAGCACACGGAAAGCAGCTTTCATAAAAGAAGTCAAGTATTGATGTCCCTTCCAATTATTCACATTTAAAGTCATGCGGGAGGCATATTTTAAATTTTACCCTAACACAATTTAATACCAGAACTAGATTGCTTTAGAGAGAGAGTGTGTCCTATATGTTTAAAAAATGTGAAGACACACTGATCTCTGTTCTACTCTTCTACAATGCTATTATTCTTACCATAACTTTTACTGAAAATGCTACACATGACATTTCCATGTGAAGACAAATACGTAATAGAAACAAAGCAAGTGACTTCATGTTCAGACTTAAGTTTTGCCCAAGGACCATTTGCTTTTCCCAAATGCCAACTAAACTGGTGATATTTCTATTTTTAAAAGGTACCTAAAATAATAGAACCTTAAGAAAAGGTCTCATGTTCCATATCAATAGACATTGCTTGAGACTCGGCTGGGGCTATTCTAGGAACAGAACCCGAAAGCTACACAAATGGATACTGTTCTCCAGCCTTGGCATGTAGAATGCCCAGAAACGTATGCCAGCGTCCACACAACTTGATATATGCTTGCCCCCCCCCCGTTGTAGAGATAACAAAGCTGGAAGCCCCTGATTCGCATACTATACAGAGTACCTCAACTGACTTCTTAATGGTTTAAATGGGAAATCTCCAAGGATGCTATGCTGCAGGCAGTTGAAGAGTTGCTTTTTTTTAAAAGCACCCTATTCACTGAAGACTGAAATCAACATAAAGAACACAAACACACACGGAGCAATATTCTTTCTCACTTGAGGAGAGTATCCCAAGTTAACTGCAAAGTCTCTCATAATAAAGCAATCCAGTGGCTCCAGGTGTTCCTTTTTAAAAGCCCCTCAAGAAAGCTGTACCAGCCAGGATTTGTTTCTGAGATGCCTCTCATTCCACATCCCCACAGCTCCAAAATGACAGGATGAACAGCTCTTATTTCAGAAGAGAGGGGCAGAATACCAAAGGACACGCGAAAACCCAAGCAACCCCCAAGTCAATTGCAGAGCAGCGGATACACGTGAATGCAAAAGCCGCAGCGTCTCTTTAGCCACGGAAACTGGCATCTGGTAATCCAAATGGCAAGTCGTCTCTCTCCTCACCCCCTCCCCACTCCCCGGAGGTTCTGGAAAGAGATCCTAAAAGCGCCCCCCCTTCCCCACCACAACTTCTGAGCTGCGCAAATGTTCTCGCTGAAGTGGCAAAAGTCACTTGCCCAGGCCGGAGGGTGCGTCGGTGTCCTCAAAGGAGCGCTCTCTTCATGCAAGTGCGCGCATGAAACTGGCTCTTACTTCTTCCCCCACAACCCCCCCGTTCCCAATGCTTTCCCCCTCCCCCTCCCCGCACCAGACACGTCGCTTTCCTTGGAGTCACCACCACCACCACCTTGTTCTCCTCCCCTTTCTCCGCGCGACTTACTTTTACTTGTCAAGCGAGGCAGTCAGTGCGACACTACCAGCCCGCGACAGGACGCAGAAGTTGCCGCTGAAAACTTTGTGGCGCTGTTTGTTTGCTTGCTGTTGTTTTGGTGGTGGTGGGAAAAGGTTGCTTGATTTTTCTTAGGGAAAACCGAGGAGCTTTTCTCTCCCCTCCTTTGCGTCCCCGAGAAGGCAGGAAGAGGTGGAAGCGCGGCGACGGGGTGCGTGTGCGGGGATGGCTGTCTCTGGAGTGGCGGTTGCTACCGGAGCCTGTACGTCTCTGCCCTTTCCACAGAAGCACCACCTCAGTTCGTCCGTGCGTCAGTCGGGAGCGCTTCTTTCTCGCCGTCTTCTCTTTCCCCCCCTTCAGGCAGGCTCTTGGCACTAGGCAGCGCTGTCACATGACGCCGGCGCCGCTCGCTCTGCCAGGCTCCCTTGGCCGACGGGGTAACTAAGAGGGCGGGAGGGAAGGAGAGAGGGGAGGGTCAGGGAGGGGCGCGCGAGTCACTCAGCCAGCCAGTCGGGCGGGGAGGCAGGGCGGCTCCCCTCAGCCTCGCTTGGGCGGAGGCCTCCACACACCACAATCCAAGCCAGGGGTCGGGGCGAGGCGAGTCGCTCTTTGACTCCCTCCCTCATACACAAACAAGTCGGGCACGCACTGATTCTTCCCTTCCCCCGGGAGGCAGACAGGAGACTCCTCCTCTTCCTCGCACAAGTTAGCCACTAATTACGCCCCCCAGCACCCGAGGAGAAGAGGTGGAGCCGCCCCGCTGACAAACTTGCCCTTCCAGCTGCTGCGCGCGTTACCCTCCCTTCTCCTCCTCTCTTGTCAGGCAGAGAGGCGTGTGCACCTGGCACCCGGCTTGGTATTACACACATAGTCACGCCACACACACACACCCTCCCTGGAAGCAAACCAGCAACAGCGAAAAAATAACAGCAGGAGCAGCAACACCCCCCCCAAAAAGCCCAAAGGGAAGGAAGGGAGGTGTTCGCTGACAGAGGTGGGAGGAGGCTGCCGCGCCGCCTCTCACATCTTGAGTGCCACAAAGGCGCAAAAAGCTAGACGACACGTAACCCATAGCAGAGTAGAGGGAGTCCCATTCACATATAGATCGATTAGGGGCACGGACATGTGGATTTATTGTTATTGAGGCTCCTCTGGGCTCGTCATTTTTGGATAGACAACCCACGTGGCACTCCCCCCCCCCGACCTCCTACTTCAAATATAATAAACAAGTGCCACTTTTTTATGGCATCATAAGCTGCTGCCAGTAGTGGGGCATGACTCTTCACTTTGAGCACATGTTGGCTGCTTGTAAAGTCTGTAGGATCGCCCTCAACGTGTGGTGAGGCAGTGGTTTCAACTGTCTTGCTGTGATAGGGGTGGGAACCTGTGGTCATCCAGATGTTGGACTTCATCTCTTATCAGCCCCAGGCAGCATGGTCAACTGTCTGGGATGACTGGGACGCAGTCCAGAAACATTTGGCAAGTCACAGATCCACCATCCTTGCACTATTGACTGGATAGCACCCCACCCAGTTGCCTGTTTGAAGAAGCCCTCAAATGTCACATCTCAGAATCCACAGCATACGTGTAAAGCACATTCAACATACCTTTAAAGAACATGACTTTCCCCAAAGAATCCTGGGAATGGTGGTTTTCCCCTCACAGAGCTACAAATTCCCAGCATCCTTAACAAACTACAGTTCCCATGATTCTTTGGGGGAAGTCATGTGCTTTTAATGTGCATTGGATGTGCTTTAAATGTATGGTGGGGACCGTCATGTGACCTGGGGCCTTCTACTCCACATGGTAGAGGACAGTTTCCTGATCAGGATATGTGAAGAGGGCTGTTTGAGGGTGAAGGGAAGCACATACCTTCTAAAGTGTTTCATCTGTTCCAAGGCAGAAAATGTGTGTTCAAATCACTCCATCAGACTTTAGAATATCTGTCTGTTTTCCTCTCAGAGTTCTGATTCCAACAAATAATTGAACTTTAGAGTACTCAAAGAACAATATCAAGTATGTTATCCATTACTCAAAGAACATTATTTATTCTCCTGGACCTCTCAGAGGCATTTGATACAGATGACCAAGGTATTATTCTGGGCTCTCTTGTTCAGGTAGGGCAAGGGAACACCACACTGTGGTGGTTCTGCTCTTTCTGCTACTTTACCACTTGGCCATTTGCTTGAAGCTTGCTGTGAGATCCCATCTTGTCCCCTATGGTATTTAATATCAATATTAAATTTGCTGGAGCATCTGAAGATCTGAGGTATGGTGACATCAATATGCTGACTATATCCAGCCCTACTTCTCCTGTCTATATAGTCTTGGGATAGCAGCTGAGTTTCTGAACATGCCTGGGCTAAGGTTATTAATGGTTGGGGGGGGGGTCAGATTATTTGAGAGTAGGTGTACAATTTGTTCTGGACATGGCCATGATTCCTCTTAAGAATCTGCTTCTGTTCCAGCACTGCTCCTGGATATTCAGAAGGAGGAAATAGCCATGGCTGCATTTTACCAATTTAGGCTCCACAAAGAAGAATCTGGCTAGGTCATTCATGCCCCATTAACAGACAGATCAGACTACTGCAATGCAATGTCAGTAAGGCTACCAAAGCACAGTCCACAATGTGACAGCAAGGGTAATCAGGGCTTGCCCTATGAAGTATATTGTATCTTCCTGGCTTCTAGTCCATTTCAAGCCCAAAATTTATATTAGCTTTAAAGCCCCTAATGCAGCCTTTCCCAACCAGTGTGCCTCCAGATGTTGTTGGACCACAATTCCCATCTTTCCTGACCATTGGCAATGCTGGCTGAGGCTGATGGGAGTTGTGGTCCAACAACATCTGGAGGCACACTGGTTGGGAAAGGCTGCCCTAATGGTTGAGGGCTAGGATATTTGATTGCCTTTTCTGGTGTCAAACTGTCTCTTCCCTCAGATAATCTTCAGAGCCTCTGTTTCATATTCATCAGAGGTGAGGTGAGCAGTTTTATGAGACGGCCTCCTCTGAAGTTGGTCCTATGTTGTGGCATTTCCTCCCAGGAGAGATTCACATGGCTTTACCCTTTTTTTTTTTTTGGTAAGGCTTTTTAGGAGGTGGATGGATAGCTGGTACTCTTGCTTACCAGTTTTTGTGTGCAATCCTATGATGAAGATCCACTGGCTGAGAGTTCATTGAATTTGGTGGCAGTCCAAATTCCCACTATAGTGGCAGAATATCTCAGATACGCTGGCTCCACCGGTAGAGCCATCCCATTGACAAAGTTGTGGGAACGCACGGCAATGTTTATTATATTCCTTCAATCCATGGTAACACTGGCTTCTGCTGCACTCAGGAGCTCGATGGCAGTGCCTCTCCCCTCTGCACGCTCAAGAACTGTACTTTGACAGGGCAGGTATTTCAGGATGCACATGGGATAGGTGCTGTTGCAAGGGTATATGAGGCAGAAGGAAAGGGGACAAGGACAGGTAAAAATAGGGATGAGGATAAATGAGTCCTGTTGGGATGGTACCTAGCAGACCTGACTATCAGGCAAAAACAAGAATCCTGGGAGCTCCCTCTCTTTCTCTCTTGCCATGTCATTTCCTCTCAGGTTTGCAAAAGATGAGTGGGCCATATTTACCCCTTTCTCCTAGCAGATCTCAAACTCCCATCTCCTTGTTAGCAGTCTCATGCGAGCCACTGGAGATAGCTGCTTCCAGGGTCTGTGGCTGCCTTATTGTGTCTGCTGGGCAAAATAGTTTTTCCACCCTGGGTGGGTCATGAACCTTAGTCCCAGGAATGGAATGTGTAGTCTCTGCAGGCATTCTCTCTAGGGAGCTATGCAGGTGCTCTGTGGTGTGTGTCTTCTTCCTCCCCTTCGTGTGTAGTGCTCAAAAATCTCCAGTCCTGGTGTAACAAGAGTATAGGATTGCCATGTCTATGTTGTATTGTTCTGTGCTGTAATTTTGTTATTATGCTGGTTAAAATGTACTAGTTTCTGTTTTGATGTAAACTGTGTTGTACATCATTTCATAGAGAGTCAGGGTTTAAATGTTTTAAATAAATAAAATAATTCTGGCAAAACACATAATCCACTGTTATTATTGGTTGATCTTACTGGGCCAGTGAGAATCTCCCAAGCCGATTAGTCAGAAATGATCTCAGACATAGATCCATTGCTCCTTCCCCCCCACCATGGAAGGCTATAAATTATAAATTATATTTAGATCTTGTGACTTCTACCTAGGTTTGATTCATATGTTAACTACAGTTACCACTTCTCTATTTTAAAAAGAAAGAACACAGGAAAATAATTTCTTCCAATCATAGGGTTAGTTTTTTTTACTTCTTTTTTCAGAAAAAGGTTATATTTTGTATAGCTCTCTTTATATTTCCTAATCATGTGCATGGTTCAGCATGTGACTTCAACTCAACCCGATACTGGGGGTACAGTTCAAGACATAAACAGAGAAACAATTCAAATTAGAGAGGTCTACTTGTAAACTTTAGCCAATAGTACTTTTATTCTTTCCCTAGTGGACCACTAGGCAAAGTATTTACAGGTATAATTTTCAGTACATGGACAGGGTGATCAAAAATTAAGTCCATTTTTTCCAATTAAAATTTTTCCAATTAATGTTTTCTAATTAAAAATAAGCACTTGAACTTACTGCTTTTCTTAACTCTGGTATTATTTGGAGAGGCAATGCAGTATAGTGTTCAGAGTGTTGGAGTAAGATTGTGTTCAAATACCTGCTAAGTCCTGAAGCTCACTGGATAACCTTGCATCAATCACTGTCTCTTAGCCCAGCCTACCTCACAGGGTTGCTGGGAGAATAAAGTCGGGCGCAGAGGAGACCATAGATCCAGCCTTGGCTTCCTTGGAGGAATTGAAAACATAAAATAATATGTATGTATAATTTTGCCAGCTTGGCTAGAAATGGAAAAAAATAGATATGACTATGTCTGTGGGTTATTGGCTTGCTATTCCCAGATGTCCCCAGAGCAAAGATGCTCAAATACTTATCCTTGGTAATCTGATATGTTGTCTTAATTAAATCATTAGTGTAGTTTGGGGTTTTTTTCATTGTGAAGGTGTTCTAGAGCCCTAAGTGACATTACAGTACCATACACTCAACTACCATGTGTAAGTGGAATTATTTATGAAATGAGGAGCACTCCAAGAAGAGTAAGGCTTTTGGAATTTGTGGCTCAAGTGATGTGGTATGCCAGTCCAACATTGCAATTACTTGTTTTGTGGGATGCTTACTATTACACGGCACAGGAGGTGTGGTTAGATAATCTGATAATCCTGTTTCACTGCACGTGACAAATTGAGCACAGGAGCAACAGTGCATGGAACTATCAAAAAAAGAATTGTGGTTGATTTGCTGTGGTTAATTTCTGAATATATAGAACATGCCTCTATATTCCTTATTGATTTAAACATGGTCATAGTGTGAGCAAAGCAGTCGCCATGTTTACATTCCAGTGCTTTAGTAAAAAGTTTCTGCAATAGACCTATGTATGGTATGTTACAATGGAGATATTCTGTGGTCACTGAGGGTGCTTCCTGAGTGGACCTTTATACTGCAAATGGATTGTTTTTAGCTGATATTTCAGTGTGTGTGTTTAGCACATTAACTTCCACACATTCCTGTTTTTTCAGTTGTGGATATTCGTTGCTATTCTCACACTTGCTGTCCTCACCAATGGATGAAAAGTATCTGGAAGTAGGTGTGGTTTTTTTGTCCCTCCCCATAATCAACTCCTCCATTGCTTTTTTCTGTTCTGGGCCGGTGTGCAGATATTTCTGTACATTTATGCGACTACCTTTTAAAAAAAAGGCCCCATGAAGTGCACAAGAATGCAAGAACAGATGTTACCAGCCTTGGTTATCATATTTCACAACGGCAAAATAGATACACATGCTTTTGGTGGTGGGACAATACCCATTTCCATTTGCTTTTTAATACTGAGACCTCACACAAAAGTGTTATTTGCCTGGCTAAGGCTTGTGGAAGAGTGAGGGTCTTACACTAGACATCTCTATTATTTTTTAATTCCTGAACTATGTACTGTGACTACAGTCTCTGAGGTAATCCCCCACATATAATGTGTGGAGATCCTGAGAGAACAGCTCCCTAACTGGGTTGTTGAAAATTGAATGTGCCTTCAGCATACACCAGTTGATGGAAATAGGCACACTCGTATCATTTAAGCTGCCAGAAGCAAATGACTAGGTTGTGTTTTGGTGAGGAGCAAATGGAAGTTAGAGATATGGCATTATAAATCTCCCCCACTGAAATGTCACCACACATGAGACAAACCGTCAATAACAAAAAATGTGTGAACAACCTTCCCACCAGCTGTGACTGCAGACGTATAGGTTGTTTTTACTTATCCAATTTTCAGTGATAAATGGGAAATCCACATTAAATGTAAAATATGTATGGACAGAGATTTTAATGACAGTGTCATATGGACATGGCAAAAAACTTGTGCATGAGCAGCACCAATTCCCTAATAAATTCGCATCTGGAAGTACCCTACAAGCATGGAAGCTTATACTGAAATTCATAGATTTCAGATACCAACTGTTCTGTTGGTGCAAACCTAGGTGCTGACACATTAATTGTGGGTTCCTCATCTTGATCTGTTAGATGAGTAAATTGTGGACAGATTCCTGGTATCATTTGTGCTCTGTGTGATGAATTTGAGAATGTTTTGTCATCTGAGTTACAAGTACTCAAGCTCTCAGCCTCCGTGCTACAAACTTCAGAGTCCCATACAAGCTCAGGTTCTCCTGGTGTATACCAGCATTACTCCAAACGAGGATGGTTCCTCCTTCAGGGATGGAATGATTGTGGGGAAAAGTGCAATGCCCAAAAGATGTGCAGAGAGATTAGTTCTGCAGAAGAGTCCTGACCTCTTTTGTTCTTTCTGCATATGGCTGTATTTTGATCCTGCATGCTGAGCTTAGACCTGGCAGTGGATTTTCAGCAAAGCCATGGGCAAGTTGGTTTCTCATCCTCCCCTCTGTTCCTCATATCAGTACAGTAATGATGCAAGGATGCCAAGAGGAATGAAATGAGGACTTTAAAATATGTTGTACAGTGAAAGTACAGACAGAGCTGTGTCCCTACACACAGCTCATTGTACTGTATGTGAAAAGCATAGCTTTCCTAGGAGAGGTGTTAACCTTGGTCTAGGGACATTCAGCCCACACAGCTTCCTTTTTGGCTTGCTCTGCATTGTGGAAAAACTCAACCAGGGTATAGGACAAAATGTGGTTCAGGTACAAGTCTAATATTGCCCTAGCAAGGAGCAAGCTGAAACAGAGCCTTTTATAGCAGCACCACCAGATGCAGCCTAATTGTTAGCACCCCCTGTACTGCAAGATGCTACTCTACTTTAAGGGGCCCAGTCTTCTTTGATAATCTCCTACTGTGATGGAGCAGGGGAACTCAAGTCTTCCAGGTTCTTCTATAGTGGAGTCCTCAGAGACAGAAGACAGCAGTGTAACTGCCACATCCTCGGGCCACAGGAGGGGGGCACTGGCCCCATGTGTTCATCGGATAGCAGCCCCTCTGGTTCTGGTCCTACATGCCCTTCAGTCTCATCTTTTATCACCTGGTGAAGTGGAAACCAACTCCTGGTCCCTGGCATTTTTCTGCTTCTTTTGTCAGAGGTTGTCAGAAGAAAAAGTTTTGAACACTCCCTTCCTCTACCAAAAATGCTTTACCAGTGCAAATCAGAATTGGTTGTATTTCTTTTCATCTCTTTGGATCACCCTGAATTCCAGTATTGTGAGAGAAAGAAAAATATTTTTGCATCCACTGCATTACACTGTTACTCATTTTAGACCCCCCCCTTTAGTGGTATTTTTCCTAAACCAAAAATCTCAAATGCTTCAGTATTTTCTTATACAGAAGGTATTCGAGCTCCAATCACACTGCAAATCAAGCTGTTCAGGTGTGTTCCTGTGCTGTATAGACAAATGTCCTATCCTAAAAGAACTAGGAGGCCAGTTCTGTTAATTTGCTTCATTTGTAGACTAATTCATAAAGTTTTATCTAATATATCTAATCTAATGCATGATTTATTTTGGTTCACCAAGCCGTTCTATAGACATCATAGTACTGCAAAATCTGACTCACAACCTTGAAAAATATTGCACCTACATCTTGGCATAGCTGTAAAAAATCATTGTGACATAGGATATCCTGCTGAGCTATTATACATCATACTATTAACTGGCAGTATTGAAATATGATCATGTCACTCTTAAAACCAAGCATGATTTTATAAAGCTATAGTTTGATTTTATTTTTTAAAAATAACCTTCTCATTCAATGCCCAAAGAAGGCTCAGAATACATCTCATTAGGGTGTTCCATTGATAATGCTGGACTCTTGCTACATATGTATGCTCAGATATAAGGTGCAATAAATTTAATACTACTAATTATAGTTATGGTTCTGCCTTCTTTTATACAGGTAACCTCCCATTCATCACACAGATAGTTAAACCAGTGAAACTGAGGACAGGATTATCAAGTCATGCAAAACTACCAAGAAATGTGTCAGATGTGTCAGACGCTCCTACTGAATGTAACAAGAGTTTATCCTTCTAATGGCTGATTTCCCCCCCTCCTTTTCATAATAATTTCCTACATTAAATTACAATAAATTTACACTAGTCTAAACTATGGGGTTGAGTCCTTCTTCTAAAGAAATCATTTTAAAAGCTGCCTAGTCTGATGAGCACCAAATTCTTTACTATTGCTGTTGATGGAATGGCATCTCCCAAATAAACACCTGCTGTGCATGGTGAGTTCCAGGCACTGCAGAGATAGTCTCATGAGGGCCAGTGGCTCAGAAACTGACTTTTATCTTGACACTCTCACAGCAAATTTTCAAGTACTCACAATGGTGTGCTAAAAATCAATGGCCACAGAGTTCTGCACATGCATCTGACATTCATATAAGTTACCTCCATGTGTGACACCCAAGTCTTGGAACTTAGTGTGCATATCCACTTCCTGGTCCTGAGAATCAGGCTGGTTTGGTCCCAATCATCCTAGAATGCTACCTGAATTTTAAACAGTGCATATCACTTGCGCTCAAATATTATGGACTGTCGAACAGGGAAGGTTATGCATAACAGTTATGGGGGGTGTTATTTTCCCCCCACTGTTGTTTAATGGAGTTAAATTTTACTTTTAAATTTTCTAGTTCTCAGAGTAATAATGACTGATCAGTGTCAATATTCCAATTGCAAAGAGCCCTGTGCTGCAGTCCCAGGAAAGCTCCAATTAAAATTAATGCAGATTTTGTTTGCCTAACAAATGTGTGTACATGCCACAGATAACTGGCGGAAAAGTCCTCACGGTACCTACTAAGAGAGCAATACAAATCCAAGATCTGCCAGTGAAGTCTGCATGGGGGTACCCCAACACATTTCTGCTTACCAAAACACACAAGTTTCAATTGTGTACATGTTCAGATGAGCCTATCTTCTCAAATATGTGGAAGTCAGCTGCAATGAAGAGGAAGGGCATTGGATGTGATCTGAATTGTGAATGTGATCTGAGTTTCCACTCCACATACATATATCTCTATTCACACAGAACACCTGCACAGGGCTGTGGTGTATCTGACAGTGTACTGGTGTGTTCCTACAAGACTTTGTTTTTGGGTGTAAGTATCCAAGTTAATTACAGGAGCTGCGTGTGAAAAGTGAACGGCACCTGCAATATTATTATCCCCATTCCTCCTTAAAACACATATTCATGATAACCAATCATAGGAACCATGCCATGTTTAGTATGATTTTATTAAATTGACGTGCTTATGAGTTTCTGTGAAAATCAAAAGTTCACATGCTGCATTTTCAACACTAGTTGTGGTTGCTCCTAATGAAATTATTATTTAATTGAAACAAGTGCTTTTTATCCTGCTGCAACCGAAATGCCTACCTGATTTTAATCTACAGTACTTTATAAAACCAAATTTAGCTGTTCGACAGGAAACAGTTTAGCTTGTGTAATCCTGTAATGAAGCATAGAATCCATGAATCTGTGAATATGTTTATATTTTGAGAGCCATTGTGCAGTTGTAATTGGTCCTGCTATCTTCAGGAATTGAAGTTAGAAACTTCTAGCCCATAGGGGCTGTTATTTCTGTATGACTGTTTATATTTCAGATTTGTTCCAGGGACATCAGGAATTTGTCTTCCAGCAGCAACCACAAGTAGTAAATAACAGCAATAAAACTATAAAAGCAGTAGGTCTACAGGGGCCAGATTCCAGTGTTAGTTACGGTGATGTAAATTCAGACTAATACCATCACTACTGTCTTAACAAGGACACATTCTCATTCTCTATGTGCATGCATAACTTTTGTTTGCCTTTATTTTAGTTGACCTATTTCTCCCCCAAAATAGGTAAGATAAACAACAGTAGCTCTATGCTCAGCAAATCAGAACACTTTAATGTCTTATCTTACTATAATAGAAAGGTAAGATGTAACTCTGTCACACCATCATGATGTTACACAACGTGACATTGGGGGGTAGGGCACAGCAGCAGAGTAGCAAGACACAAAAATGGCTTACTGGGTGGAGGGTGTCGAGGGTGGTGGCGGAGGAGCAACAACCAAGACAAATGGGTTGGAGTGGGGGCTGGGGGTACCTGGGGGGTGGCAAGGGGACGGGGGTGGCAAATGAGTGAGCCAGTGGAGGGGGGCGAGTGAGCGAGCAAAGCAAGGATGGCAGGCAGGGAAGTGAGCAAGTATTGGGAGTAAGCAGGCAGCGAGCAGGCAAGCGACCAGGTGGGCAACCATTGGGGGTGGGCAAGTTGCCTGAGGGGGGGACATTTTGTGAGTTGCTAGAGGGTGGGGTGGCCTTTGGGGAGTTGCCTGGGGGTGAGGAGGAAATTTTGGGAGTGGTGGTGGCTAGGAGAGGGCAGTCTCTGTGGCAGCCCATAAATTGTGGAACTCCCCAAAGAGATGCATTTGGCAACCTCTCTGTACAGTTTTCAGCGAATGCTGAAGATGCACCTCGTTACCCTGCCCTCTGACACCTAAGATGTATATTTTTGGACCCACCCTATTTTTTATGATGTTTGTGATTTTACGTTGCTTTTAATTATGTATTTTAAACTGTTGTAACCTGCCCTGGGACCTTAGGGTGAAGGGTGGGTGAAGAAGAAGAAGAACCACTACCACCACCACCACCTTTCCATTCTGTCTTTTGAGGAAATCTGCATAATTGACGGGTAGATTCTAAATAAAATCAACATCAACAACAACATTCTCACATCAACAGTGGCTGATCCACAGTAAATATTATTATCAGGACAGTGATACTCTGTGAAAATTTAAAAAAAGTTTTAAATATACACATTTAAACCGTGTGTGTGTGTATATACACACACCTTCATACAGCAAGTACCATCTTAAAAGATGCACTCCTCCTCTTGTATCACATATGAAGGGATACCCCTTCTAAGAATATTGCAGGTATGATACATGCATGCATTAGCCTGGATCCTAAAGTAAGGTAACTTAAGGCAGTTCAGTGAAGAAAGGTTCCCCCTCCCCTCCTGAAGCGGCCTATGCCGTCAATTCTTCCCTGACTTGATAGTCCCTCAAGTACTATCCTATTGTCCAGGAAGGCCCCCAACCTTCTGGGAAGAATAGTGGGGTGTAGGTGGCTGCAGGAGAAGAAAGAGGTTTCTTTCCATGAACGTTTCTTATGTTATCTTAGGATACAAGCCCTTATCTAAAAATAAATAAAGTGTGCTTTATGCTTCACAACGATTGCTTTACTCACATGCAAATTTATGCAAATGTTATTGATATATTAATTAACTAATATTCATAAACTTAAGTGATTCAAATGTCTTTATTTAGGCAATCCTAATACCTACAAACTTAAATCTGCTATAAATGAGAGAAGTCAGCAAAAATACAGTTCAATAAAACATTTAAAATGTAGAGTTGATCATGTATATAATACATGAATATTGATATTAGCACATGTACGTTCACAATTCAAGACATGCTTTGAGAATGTCTGAAAACTCAATGATACACCACTAAATTTATTTATTTATTATTTTATTTATATTCCGCCCTTCCTCCCAGCAGGAGCCCAGGGCGGCAAACAGAAATGCTAAAAACACTTCAAAACATCATAAGACCTTAAAATACATTAAAACAAAACAATGTTAAAAACATTTTTTAAACAAGCTTTAAAACATCTTTTTTTTTAAAAAAAAAGGGTTAAAAACGTATTAAAAAAACCTATTAAAAGCAATTCTAACACAGACGCAGACTGGGATAGGTCTCAACTTAAAAGGCTTGTTGAAAGAGGAAAAGTCTTCAAAAGGCGCCAAAAAGATAGCAGAGATGGCGCCTGCCTAATATTTAAGGGGAGGGAATTCCACAGGGTAGGTGCTGCCACACTAAAGGTACATTTCCTATATTGTGCAGATGGTATCTGCAGGAGGCCCTCCTCACCTGCAGAGCACAGTGATCGATTGGGGTAAGACGGTCTTTCAGGTATCCTGGTCCTGAGCTGTATAGGGCTTTGTACACCAAAACTAGAACCTTGAACTTGGCTGTCATTTAAAAGTGATTGTCAATATTTATTTGTGTATGTCTGAAAAAAGGGAAATACATATATTTTTGGGTATTCAGGCAATTTATGTCAACATTGATATGTGAATGTTGACATTTATCAGATTTTGGACATTCGCTATAACATTTACATTGACTTCAAATAGATTACTGTGCTGGGATATTTTTTTCTTTATTTCTTAATTCTTTAGAAAATGTAATGTTTTGGTTAAGAATGTTGTGAATTATGTTTTTGAATTATTTATATTTGGACCGAACTTAGTTGTTGGCAAAGTCTGAAAATTAAAAAGAAATAAAAATAAAATTAAACCCAAAGGGCATGCTCCAAAGCTCAAGATGAGGAGGGCATCTTCTGCATGTGCATGTGGACCAGTCCCTCCCTATGCATGTATGAAGGGTTCCCACATGCATAGAAGAGAACCCAGGAGTTCTGGTGTAACACCTGACTTTGGAGTTCCCAGATTACAGCCCAAAAGTTATTGTGTAAATAAGAATAATATGGAGGTAATAAAAAAAAGGTATTGGCTCTTTCATTCTTATGGCGACCCTATGAATAGGGTTTTCATGGTAAGAGGTATTCAGAGCGGGTTTACCATTGCCTCCCTCTGAGGCTGAGAGGCAGAATAAGGGCTCAATAAATCATAGCAGAAGACACTACAAGCTGCTTTTCTCAGTATTATTTAGTTTTCCATTATTTTGATAAATGGGCATCATTTCATACAACTTCATACTCAACCAGACCACTGGCTCATGTAGCCCAGTATTTTCAATTCTTCTTGACTGGCAGTGGTTTGCCAGGGTCTCAAACAGAGGGATTTCCTAGCCCTGCTAGACAGGATTCCTTTAATTGGAGATGCCAGGAATGGATTTGAACTTGGACCTCATACATGTGAAGCATGTGCTCCATTATTGAACTTTGGGTCCTCCATAGTGTGCATCTCTCTCTCTCTCTCTCTCTCTCTCTCTCTCTCTCTCTCTCTCTCTCTAACACAGACACACACACACCACCTTCTTTTTAATGGTCTTGAATAGCTTAGGTACATGTTTTGTAAACTGTTAAAGCTCTTAAACAGGAATTCAAGATTTTTAATGCAACATTGTATGCATATTGCATGAATATATTTAACATATATTCAATATTTTAAAATAGGATGTTTGACTGAATCTTGAAAGAGAAAACCTGACTGAAAAATTATATGACATGGTTATTTCCCCTAGAACAGTTCAATATGCTTTTCCTCTGATTTTTTTTGCTTACTTGACTGTTTTCCTGAGTAATTTTAAAACACTATCCTTTTTTTCCCCCATATGGAGAGGTGTGGCTTAAAGGCGTGGTGACATTAGAAGGATAACCAGTATTCAGATTGTTCTTTTCTCTCTTTTTCACACATACTCACACACATATATAGTATGACATATTGCTGTTATGCATGTTTAATGAAAAAATATTGTTTTAAAATTGCTGCAATCAGCTCTCCTCTCTTATGTTAGTAGTACTTTTCTTAGAGCATAGTTGTATTCTGGGTTCCTTTGAGGCCTATTAGGAGTTAATAAGATCTATGGCAGACAGGAGATTCCCCACCACTACTGCCCTTTCTTGCAGTGCACTTGGCAAGTGAATTTGGGGTACATTCTAAGGGAATACTTAGCACAAATTCATGTAACAAAGGCCTGATCATTTTTAATCTTAAAAAAAGAAAAGCAGTAACAGGAGGTTGTGATTTTGACTGGACAGATGGCAGGGGAGGGAAGGGACAATCTAACCCTTTTGCTGCCAGCTGTTTCCCTGCAGAATTACCCTGGCATCCAACTTCTTTCCCTTAACAATGGGTTCACCTACATAGGAGGATTTTTTCATAGCTTCTTTTACCTTCATTATGGATTTGCACCATCCGCAGTTCCTGCTCCATGATAGCTGCCAATTGTTTTTTCCCATTCACACAAGTAGGCATTCCTCTGGGAAGGATTAGCCTTGCTGTTTCCTTGTGGCCCTGCCCTCTAATTATACATTTCCACTCCTGCTGGTTGGTAGGTGACTGAGCATGCTCAGTCTGTTCTACCAACTGCAGTAGGTTCCTTTTAAAAAAAACCAGAAGTGCGAATATCTGTGTTTCCCCTACCTATGGTTGGTAGGATACAACTGAAATATAAATCTTTGTTTGAGCAGTGTTACATTTTTGCACACAAGTTGGGAGGGGAGAAAATAAAGGCACCATTGACAGCAACATCATTAAAACGGCCAGAAGAATGGAGGAGAGCAGCCAGAAGTTGCTTGTCAGCCCACAGGAAACAAAATAAAAGAAGTCAGGAGGAGATAGCAAGTGTGGAGAGGAGAACAAGTGACACACCCACCTAAAAGCATTGGAGCAGAGTGTCTGCAACCACTAGTGAAACAGTGTGAAGTTTTTTTCTCCACTTTTTGTAATCTGAAGATTGGGTTAGTATGGATTTACAGGGGGAAACTGTTTGCCAGTAGAATCATGTGAACCATGCAAATTGAAATGAGATGTGAGTAGCACCAAACACACAGTAAACTACTGTGTAGATGAGCCCAGTGTTCCATGTGTTTGGAATCCTGTAGTGAGAGCAGCAGTTTAAAGGTGATTTTGAGCTGAAAACCGGCCAGCAGAGAGAGAGTAAACCGGCCTCTCTGTCTGATTGATCCTCAAGTCAAAATTACAGTCACCTGATGCTACTTTCAATTTAAAAAGAAAACAAAAAATGTAGTTTTTCACTGAGTCAAACTGTCTGCTTGCACTGCAGTGGTAAAGCAGCTCTAAGGGGGTATGTGAGCCTGTGGCCCTCCAGATATTGTTGGACTCCGACTCCCATCAGGCCCAGACACCATGGCCAATAGTCAGGGAATTGGTCCAGCAACAACTGGAGGGCCACAGGTTGCCCATCCCTCTATTTTAAAAGAATGAAAGGTCGTGGAGAAGCTTCACACAATGGGGAATCGTGTATGGTTTGATTATAGGTGAAAGGAGGAGAAATAAGAAGCAACAAAGTTTTCATATTTTTGGAGCTTTATTGGTTAAATATTTATAAACCACACTTTCATAGAAAGATAACAAAGCAGGGTACAATATGGATACATAATACTACAATAATAATATCAAGAAAAACAGCATATCAATACAACTGGTTGGTAAAAAAAAAAATCAAGTTCCCAAGGCCTGTTCGAACAACACAGTTTTCAGAAGACACAAAGGGATGGTTCCCACTGGACTTCTATTGGCCTGCCATAATAAATGCTCAGTCCCTGGTAAAGGCTGACTGAACCTGAGGACGAGGGACCACCAAAAGTACCCCATCAGAAGATCTCAGTGATGGTGGTAGAACATAAAGAAGCAGGCATACCTTAACGTACTTTGGGCCAAGTTGTTTAGGGCTTTATGGATTAACACACAAACCTTGAACTGGCACCACAGCAAATCAGCAAGCAGTGCAGCTCTCTCAGAAAAGGAGTAACATATTGTTGGTAACCTGCTCCTGTGAGCAGTCTGGCCACAGCATTGACCAGACACAGGGGCAGCCCCACATAAAGAATGTTAGAGGAATCAAGTATTGAGGTTATCAGTGCATGGACCACTGTGCCACACAACCATGCCTAGACTAAGACTGACACCGGAGTAAAACTGATACTGGCTTAGCTAGCTGGCCTTAAATATCTCCACGTTAAGAATGACGCACTGAAATTGTTTTGTTCATTAAGATATGCAAAAGTGTGTAGCGACACTATAGGTATCTGAAATACAAGAAGGGGATTATCCGGTAAGGCTGGTTTTTCATCCTAGTTAGGGTGTGGTATAACTTTAATAAGTAAACTAAATAATTACTTATTTACAGATTCAGCAAACAGGGAAATCACACTGACTTTTGAAATAATTGAGGGCCATTGTACGGGAGTGGAGAAAACTCTGGATTTTGAGATACCAGCTTCACATTACTGCTCACATTTATTCTCGCTTGAGTGGCCTTGGGCCAGTCAGAACTTTCACCCTTACCAGCATCAGAGGTAATAAATGTGAATTATAAAGCACTTTGTATGCTGAAAAGTGCTACTGAGATGTATGTAATAATATAGTTTCTCTGGATCAGAAACACAATTGATATTGTTGGTCAAAATAGGAAAAAAATCTAAGTGGTCACCAACTTTTTGGGGTCTGTAGGCACATTAGGAATTTTGAGAATGTCATGGAACCACTTGTTCTGGTTGCTTTTCTCCTCCCACCCCAGGTCACTCCCAGATAGACAGACAGAGGGGTCATCCAGACGACTGCAAAATGTGTGACACGCCCGCTATGTGTGTGCATTATTTTTCAGTCGTCCAAATGACGTCTCGCGCTATTACTCATTTTCGCAGGTTGAATCCGCTTCTTGCAATACTGGCAAAAATGCGATTTGCTGTTTAAAATCAGGAATCATCCGCTGTGCCTTCAGGAGGTAGGATGCAATACCACGGACTTTACAGCTGATGGGTGGTTCTTGGGCGTTTCCCCTTGCCCCTTCTCCTCATTCCAGCCAATCACATATCTGCACTTTTGCGCATGTGCGAGAATAAGCCCGGGAAAATTGAACCCATCATCGCAATGGTGGGGTGTTGGGGGGTGTCCGCAACTACTGTGCAGATGCATTTTATTTTTTGCCAGCCTGCAAACTGGGCGGCCACTCTGGGTGAGATCTGCAATGCACAGCAACCAAAAAGGAGCTGCTGGTCGGTTTCATGCCTGCCTCCAGAAAGCTTTGTCAATTTCATTCTACTGGCTGGGGTTTTTGTTTCAAATCATTTGGCTGCGGGAAGGAAAAGGAGAAGGAGGGGTGTGTGACACGTTTCTTGCTTTTTTGGAGAAATAAGTGCAATTGCCAGCATGTGTATCTCCTTAAATATCCATAAAGGCAGAAAAGGATACATTCCATAAAGGCAGAAAAGCATACATAAGCGTAATATCTCAAATACAAACAAGAAAGCAAGCAGGCTTCAAATGGGTAGACCTGGTGGCCTGGTCTACCCATTGAAATGCATCGACTTTGGGCCGCCAGGTCTACCCATTGAAATGCATCATTGAAACGCATTGGCTGTTGTGACGCCAGGTTTACACATTGAGACACATGGGCTTTTCTGCCCCCAGTTCTACCCGTTGAAAGTAATGGGCATTCCCTGCCCTGCATATGAGTGGTTTGCTACAGCGTCCCCGCTGCCCGGAACCATAGAGACTGGAGAACCATAGAGCAAGAAACGTATCACTCCCCCTCCTTCTCCCTTTCCTTCCCGTGGCGAAATGATTTGAAACAAAAACCCCAGCGAGTAGAATTATTATTATTATTATTATTTATTAAATTTATATACCGCCCGACTAGCATAGCTCTCTGGGCGGTGAACAACAGATTAATACAAAATCCAATAAAATCCAATAAAACGAACCACAAAGTACAGAGAATGGGAGATCTAAAAACAATTACAATACAATTTAAAACAAAATTAAGTTAGATTAAAAGCCCTGGAAAAGAGGAAGGTTTTAACCTGGCGCCGAAAAGACAGCAGCGTCGGCGCCAGGCGTACCTCATCGGAGAGACTGTTCCACAGTTCGGGGGCCACCACCGAAAAGGCCCTAGTTCTTGTAACCACCCTCTGAGCCTCCCTGTGGGACAGAGCTCGGAGGAGGGCCTTCGATGAAGAGCGCAGTGTACGGGCAGGTTCATATTGGGAGAGGCGTTCCAACAGGTACTGTGGTCCCGCACCGTATAAGGCTTTATAGGTCAAAACCAGCACTTTGAATTTAGCCCGGAAGCAAATTGGAAGCCAGTGCAAGCGGGCCAGAACAGGTGTTATATGTTCGGACTGCTTAGTTCTTGTTATCAGTCTGGCAGCCGCATTTTGCACTAGCTGAAGCTTCCGAACTGTCTTCAAAGGCAGCCCTACGTAGAGCGCATTGCAGTAGTCCAGTCGCGAGGTTACCAGAGCATGTACCACTGATGTAAGGTCCTCTCTGCTCAGATAGGGACGTAGCTGGGCTACCAACCGAAGATGGTAGAACGCATTCCGTGCCACCGAGGCTACTTGATCTTCTATTGACAAGGAAGGTTCTAAAAGAACTCCCAAGCTCCGAACCCGCTCCTTTAGGGGGAATGAAATTGACAAAGCTTTCCGGAAGCAGGCGTGAAACCAACCAGCAGCCTCTTTCTTGTTTGTATTTGCGATATTACGCTTAAACGAATGTATGCTTTTCTACCTTTATGGATATTTAAGGAGATACACATGCTGGCAATTGCACTTATTTCTCCAAAAAAGCAAGAAACGTGTCACCCCCCTCCTTCTCCCTTTCCTTCCCACATGAAATGATTTGAAGCAAAAACCCCAGTGAGTAGAATGAAATTGACAAAGCTTTCCGGAGGCAGGCTGAAACCGACCACCCCCTCCTTCTCCCTTTCCTTCCGCAGCGAGAACTCCTTTACAGCCATATTGTGCTTTGTTGTAAAGGGGGAGAGGAGCATATGTCATTTTTTTGCTGACCAATTGGTTGATAGGGAGAGGTTTTAGAGGCGGAGCTTGGAAAAAGCGAAAAGAATGTAAGGGTCTTACCACTGCATGTGTGGGTGCAAAAAAGCATTTTTTTTAATTGGGAAAAAGCAAACTAAAAGGCAAAGTGAGGACTATCAGATGACAAACCGAATATGGAAACCGTGGATTATCCCGCTCCGTTTGGATAAGCCCAGAGACAGCAAAGGGTAAAAGTCAGATCCACTGGAATTAAAACACTCTTGAATCTGTATAATGTTACACAGGATTCCTAAAAGCCACCATCGAATTAAAGCTTACAGTGGTAGACTGCACACTGAACATCATGGGTGGTGCTTGGCAGCACCACAAAAATATGGAGTTAAGGGATGGATCATCATAGGTCTTCATGATTTTTACATAGGATGATAATGAAGCCCCCAACAAATCACAAAACACGTCTGCAGCAACAGAGGTAATCTATAATACAATGTTTTTTAGGAGATCCTTTGTAAAAATTATGAGCATCCATAAGGATCAGAACCTCAGATCCATGTTTTTGTGCCATGGTAGAACTGGAAAACACCAGATGTGTCCTTTTTATGGTTCAGTGGAGACAGATGTGATCTATTTGGGGTGGTGGTATTTGAGTTTGATGGTGCTGGGGAGGGAACCATGAAAACGCTATGCAATTTCAAGACCTATATTTTTTATTTATTTTATTTATTTATTACATTTATATACTGCCCCATAGCCAAAGCTCTCTGGGTGGTTTACAGCAATTAAAAGCATTAAAAACAAATATACAATTTTTAAAACACAAAAAACAATTTAAAAACACAATTTAAAAACACATGCTAAAATGCCTGGGAGAAGAGGAAAGTCTTGACCTGGCACCAAAAAGATAACAGTGTTGGTGCCAGGCGCACCTTGTCAGCAAGATCATTCCATAATTTGGGGGCCACCACCACTATCTGTTTGCTTGTTTTAATGTATTACAAGTCCCAGGGTGGGTTACAACAATTTAAAATACAACCTTAAAACAATTTAAACAACTTACATTCAATTACTGGATTTGACTTCTGCTGCCTCCTTCCCATACTCCACCTTTTCCTCCCCCCAGTTTCCCATAATGCTCCCCTTTCCCTCCTACCTTTATGAGTCCCTTCACTTTCTGTTGAGGTGACAATTTGAGCCTTGGAAAGCACAAAACGGTGAAAGAGGAAGTGGGAAGGGTAATCTAAGCGGGACAACTGTGGGCTTGTCATTGGGGTCCAACACATGCATCAGATCATACTCTCGGACAGAAACTGCATTGGTTGCCCAGTGGGATGTCCTTTGTGAAGAAAAAGATGGGGAGTGCAACCCTGCTGATTCTCTTGGACCTCTGAGTGGCTTTCAATACCATCAACCATGGCATCCTTCTGGATAGTGTCTGAGTTGGGTGTTGGAGATATCACTTGGCAATGGTTGTTCTCTTATTTGGATAGTAAGGCTGTGCACCAGATTTGGCTGAGTCCTGAGCCAAAATGGCTCTTATCCAGTCCATTAGCAAAACAAGACACCAATCTAGCACATCCACTGCCATATCTACGTAAGGCAGAAGCGGAGCTGTGTGTCATCAGCATATTGCTGACAATGTACTCCAAAACTCCAGATAACCCCACTCAACAGTTTGCAGTAGATGTTAAATAGCACAGGTGATAAAATATAATCCTGCAGAACCCCACACTTAAGGTTCCACTGGACCGAACAACATTCCCCAAGCATGACCCTCTGAAGATGGCCATCCAACTAGGCCAGGAATCACTGCAAAGCAGAATCACATCCCCCCCAACTCAGACAGCCACTCCAGAAGAATATGATGGTTGATGGTATTGAAAGCCACTGAGAGATCAAGGAGAATTAACAGGGACACACTCCCCCTATCTCTCTCCAGACATAGGTCATCATACAGGATGACCAAGGTAGTTTCTGTGTTAAACCTGGCCTGAACCTGAAATGGATCTAGAAAATTTGTTTCATCCAAGAGAACCTGGATCTCTTCTTCAACCATGTGCTCAAGGACCTTGCCCAAGAAAGGGAGATTAGCAGCTGGTTAATAATTACTTGGTTTTTGCTAATCTAGGAAGTGTTTTTAAAGGAGTGGTCTTAACAGTGCTGCCTTTAAACAGGTGGGGACCACCCCCTCTCGAAAGGAGACATTAATCACTCCCCCACAGCCTAGGAGGCTGTCCCCTCTGTTAGATTTTATCAGCCAAGGGTCAAGGGTCAAGAGCACAGATGATTGCCTCAACAGAACCAAGTACCTTGTCCATGCCCTTGAGCCTTATTAACTGAAACTCATCCAACACAGTAGGACAAGACAGTGTTCTGGACACCTCTTGAGACTCATCTGCTATAACTGTGAACTGATGGATGTAAGCAATTTTACCCTCAAAATGCTTTGCAAACTAATTACAGAGAACCATCGCTAGTTCTACCACCTCCTTTGAGGCAGAGTGTAAAAGGCCTCATACAACCCGGAAAAGCTCTGCTGGATGGCATAATGAGGATGTAATGGAGGCCATGACATATGCCTTCTTTACTGCCTTGATCAGTTACTGTCGTGTCCAGGACTGGGCACAGTAACCAGACCAGGTTGTGAAAGCAATTCAGTCTTTATTAAGGTAATATCCAAACAGAGACTGCGCCTTCTCATGAAGGAGCACAATACACGTGTCCAGCGACATGCAAGAGGGTTGACAGAACAAAGGAATTCTCGCCCCCCTTTCCTTATTAAGGGGGCTTTCTGGCGTGAATTCTCTCACTCCGCCTTAGGGTGCTTTCTTCCCCGCCCCTCCTCTCTCTTCCCCTGACTCGTTTTTGTTTTCTCTGTGTTTGTGGTGATGGGGGCAGTTCTATCTCCTCCCCTTCTGAGGATTCTATCTCGGGTATTGGAGAAAGAGGGGGGTGAGTGTCAGGCGGGCTTTTCTCTGGCTGAGGAGGGAGCTGAGCTCCCCCTCCTTCCTGGTCTAGCCGCTGTGGCTCGATGAGGGGGGTGAGCGTGGGAAATTCCTGAGAAGCGTCTGTAACTTTGTCTGTAGGAGTTTCAAGGCCTCTTCGGCTGCTGGGCAACACTATCTCTGAGTGTTCTCCCCCCCCTCCTTCACCCAGCTCTGGGAAACTGATCTCCTCATCTTCTGAAGTGCTAGGGTCCCAATCCTGCATCCTGACAGTTACATTGGTTCCCAGTCTGCTTTGGGGCCCAATTCAAACTGATAAAAACCCTTAATGGTTTGAGACTGGGATATCTGAAATATCACCTTCTCTCATATATACCTATCTGAACCTTGAACTATGGAAAAAATATGCAATTTCAACAGGACCTATGATTCTTGATGTTTCTTCTCCCCCCCTTTTGCACCCCATTATGAACGTAGAACATAGGAAGCTGTCTTATACTGAGTCAAACTATTGGCCCATCTAACTTAGTATTGTCTACACTGAAACTCTGGAGAGCCACTGCCAGTCAGACAGGAAACATTCTCAGCCTCTTCTAGAGAAGCCGAGGATTGAACCTGGGACCTTCAGCATAGAAAGCAGATGCTCTGTCTATACTATTGAGCTATGGCCCTTCCCCATCCTCTCTTCTTCCTTGTGACACCCTGGTTGCGGAATGCTCTCCCCAGAGAGGCGCACCTGGTGCTTTCTTTATGGCCATTTTGGCACCAGGTGACATTGAATTCTCCCTGGCCTGATCTGATTGTTCTGATCCATGGTTTCTGTGCTGTTTTAGCCATCTGCTTTTGAAGTGCTGTGTATTTTTAGTTAGTTTATGTTAGAAGAATTTAATGCTGCAAACTGGGTTTTTATGATACTGTGTTCTTAATTGCATTTTACCATTTTATATTATGAGCCATCCCACTTGTTATTTATTTATTGCATTTATATATCGCCTCATAGCTGAAGCTCTCTGGGCGGTTTACAACAATTAAAAACATTAAAAACAAGTATACAAATTTAAAACCATACCAAATTAAAACCCATAAAAACCGATAGGCAAGTTAAAACATGCTATTCAAATGCTGTTGTTGTTGTTGTTGTCTGTTCCACATCCAGGTGTCCAAAGTGGCAACAATAAAACATAAAAGTTCAATTTAAAACAAAACCATAAAAACCATATAAAGAGCACAATGACCATAATTATATCTACAAAGCCAGCTCCCAACATTTCATTACAAATTACAATCTAGCATTACCAAAACACACACACACACACACACACACACACACACACACAGAGAGAGAGAGAGAGAGAGAGAGAGAGAGAGAGAGAGAGAGAGAGAGAGAGAGAGGACAAGATGCAGATAGGAACAAGCTTGATTCATAATGGCTGGGATCACTAGGTGTAGGGAATGGTTGCCATTCATTTCTATGGGGAACTGTAAAGGATGCTGTTAATGGCTAATCCTGATGTTCCATAGCCCAGCCCTCACTGACAGGAATCTTATGGGGAATGCAATAAACCTGAAATATACTAGTGTTTCTGCCAGGTATACCCCACCTGTCTTAATGATGGGCAGTTTGCTAGTAATCTTAAAACCACGCCAAGGTTAGCTTCTCTATGTGGAATTGGCGGGGGAGGGGGAGGCATCCTGACCTTTGCCTTAGGCAGCACAGGGTTTTAGGCCAGACCTGTGAAGATGCAACACTGAGCACATGGCTTGCTGCTGCAGACAGGAATCTTCTGATTGGGGCTCCCACCACGTCTGTAATAGGGGTTGCTTAATGGGGAGAAATTTTCTGGTTGAATCTCTTGTGTGTGGACTGTGCAAGATCTCCCCTGACTGGATCAGGGCTATTCCTTGGAAGTAAGCCCGGCTGATTTTAATGGGGCTCACTTCCTAATAATGCCTTTTAAGACTCTGGCATAAAATAAACAGGCATTGACAACAACTGGCAGGTCATTTTGTCCTGGTCTTTTTCCATTGGCTTCAGTCGGAATTATAACACCTGTTCAATCTGACTGTGAGTTGCCTCTTTGTTTTACTGATTCAGTGAGGAGGAAAACATTGATCTGCATCTCAAAAAGATTGGAACAGTTCTAACCACTTCACATACTACTATTGAAGTAAAGAAGCATACTGTTGGAAGATTTATGAAAATATTAATGGAAGAAAATAATTGTACATATTTGTTTTGGAGGAATACCAAATGAATATGCTTATGGCCACCACAGCCTTGTCCTAAACACACCCTGCAAAGCAGAAGTCCACTCTGGATTCTAAATGCACAGAATCTAATCTGGAAGCTGTTAGACACATCCAAGTTCTGTTGAACTCAGCGACGCTCAAATTAGTCATAGGCAACTTTATCAGGAATGGGATCATTGTATAGTAGTCAATTTCATGAAGCAAACTGGGATTTTCACATTAAAATGTCTCAGACTGGGATTTCCCAGGCTACTTTCAGATACTAAATTCACATCATTACAAAGTAGAGGTAAATTGCTCTCTGTTTTTTCAGTTATATCACCCATTCACATAGACGGTAATACCTCAGTTAACAAAGTATTTATTTATTGTATTTATTATTTGATTTATATCCCACCCTTCCTCCATCAGGAGCCCAGGGCGGCAAACAAAAGCACTAAAAACAGTTTAAAACATCATAAAAACAGGCTTTAAAATACATTAAAACAAAACATCTTTAAAAACATTTTAAAAAAAGCTTTCAAGACATCTTAAAAAAAGGTTTAAAATATATTAAAAAAAAAATTCTAACACAGATGCAGACTGGGATAAGGTCTCAACATAAAAGGCTTGTTGAAAGAGGTAGGTCTTCAATAGGCACTGAAAAGATAATAGAGATGGCGCCTATTGAAGTACATGTTTTCCTGGGCATTACTTCTTTAACAGAAAGTCTGGTACCAGACGTAGGAATAACATGGAAAGAATAGGTTCCTACACCCCAAAAAAGAGCAGTTCACCATATTTTAGCAAACTCTTAATTCAGAACTAACAATACACATGTCTGAAATGAAACAACCAGGTCAGGTAAGCCTTGCATACAGACCACTTGAAGGCTTCTTCCAAAATGCATTCAGGGATGCCTGCATTGCCTTTTTTTAAAAATCATGCTCATCTTGCTATAGCAATCTAAAGCTCTGAGCATAGTTCCTTTCTCCATATAATTGAGCAGGCAGGCAAGGGGCAGCCGCCACCACCATCCTGTGCTTGATCTCTCTCTTTCTCTCTTTCTCTCTGCTAGCCTCCACTACACTTCAGCAGATGCATCTGCAGTAAACAGTGCTTCCATGGCACCCAAAGTACTGTTTACTGTGGAGGCACCTGAGCCACCTGGCAAGGAGCACCATTCCAGCCACACATGAGAGAGCTGCCTGCAGCTGCTGCAAACCAGTAGATAAGGAGCCACATACTGACTATGTCAGAGTATGTGTCCTCCTACACCCGCCCCCCCAAAACAACTTTATTAAAAGTATCTTCTTTCCTGGAGGATTTGTTAACTGAGGTGTTAATGTCTTTCAGCCCTCTGGCAGTTGTGTTGTGGGGTACCACAGGGTACTATCTTGTCCCTGATGCTATTTAACATCTATATGAAGCCCTTGAGAGTGGTTATCAGGAGATTTAGGGGGTGGTGGCAGCAGTACGCTGATGATACCCAGCTCTATTTCTCTGTAACATCTGAATCGGGAAAGGCAGTGCAAGGCCTGGACTGGTTCCTGAACTCGATGGTGGACTGGATGAGGGCCAATAAACTGAGTCTGAATCCTAGCAAGACGGAGGCAGTGTGGGTTGTTGGTTCCCATCTGCATTGGATGGGGTGGTACTCCCTGTGAAAGAGCATGTTTGTAGCCTGGGGGTGCTCCTGGATCCATCTTTGTTGCTAGAGGCCCAGGTGACCTCAGTGGCTAGGAGTGCCTTTTACCAGTTTCAGCTGGTAAGACAGCTGTGGCCATTAGTGGGCATGGATAGCCTGACCACTGTTGTCCATGCACTGGTAACCTCCAGCCTGGATTACTGTAATGCATTGTATGTGGGGCTGCTCTTGAGGTTGGTGCAGAAGCTGCAGCTGGTGCAAAATGTGGTGGCACAACTGCTCACTGGGACAGGGCATCACCAACATGTCATTCTGCTGCTGAAAGAATTGCACTGGCTGCCATTAGCTACCGGACCAAGTTCAAGGTTCTTGTTTTGGTGTACAAAGCCCTATACAGCTTGGGACAAGGACACCTTACTCCTTATATACACAGTCGATCACTATGCTCTGCAGGTGAGGGCCTCCTGCAGATACCATCTTATCAGGAGGTCCGTTCTGCATAACATAGGAAGTGGACCTTTAGGGTAGTGGCACCTACCCTTTGGAATTCAACTTTTAAAGATACAGAAGACCTCTTGGTTGCCAGGCCCGGCCTCCAAGAGGTCTTCTGTTATGTACCTTTAAAAGTTGTGCAGGGGAAAGGAGAATTCCATCTTGCGGTTTTTCCCATTACAGTGTTGCAAGAACACCTGCACTTGGCTGACTTTCTCTTCTCCTAAAGATACAGGATCAGTCACAACCCTATTCTGTAGCGATCCCCAATTATGGAAACTCAGTTCTGCATGATGTCAGGTAAGCCATATCTCTGGTCTCTTTTAAATGGGCCTCAAAGATTTCTTTATTAACTGTGGCCTTTGGGGGTTAATTTAGGATCTTGAATGTTGGGGTGTAGTTTTAAATGGGCTATTTTTTCTTATATTGATTTATACTGGTGTTATTTTAATTTTTGGATGCAACTGGGTAAATTAAGTGTTTAAATGTTTTATTGCTATGTTTGGTCGACTGTAAACTGCTTTGAAAGGCAGTCTTGCTTGAAAATAGTATAAAAATATTTTAAATAAGCAAATAAATAAAAAATAAATTATTAATTTTGAAAATCTAATTTTCAGTGAGAACAGGTGTACTGAACACTTATAAACTCCACCTGATTTTCCATGTCATTGTAAAAGCATACAGGGCATTGCTTTCCCTTGCTTGCATTCTTAAAGTGATACAGTTTTGAATTTTTAATATCTAAATATCAATAATTTAAGATATGCAGATGATACCATACTACTAGCAGAAACCAGTAATGATTTGAAACGAATGCTGATGAAAGTTCAAGAGGAAAGCACAAAAGCAGGACTACAGCTGAATGTCAAAAAGACTAAAATAATGACAACAGAAAGTTTATGCAACTTTACAGTTGACAATGAGGACACTGAACTTGTCAAGCATTATCAATACCTTGGCACAATCATCAACTAAAATGGAGACAATAGTCAAGAAATCAGAAGAAGCCTAGGAGTGGGGAGGGCAGCTGTGAGAGAACTAGAAAAGGTCATCAAATGTGAAGATGTATCACTGAACACTAAAGTCAGGATCATTCAGACCATGGTATTCCCGATCTCTATGTATGGATGTGAAAGGTGGACAGTGAAAAAAGCAGGTAAGAGAAAAATCAACTCATTTGAAATGTGGTGTTGGAGAAGAGCTTTGTGGATACCATGGACTGCAAAAAAGACAAATAATTGGGTGTTAGAGCAAATTAAACCAGAACTATCACTAGAAACTAAAATGATGAAACTGGGGTTATCATACTTTGAACACATAATGAGAAGATGATTCACGAGAAAAGACAATCATGCTGGGAAAAATAGAAGGGAGTAGAAAAAGAGGAAGGCCAAACAAGAGATGGATTGATTCCATAAAGGAAGCCACAGACCTGAACTTACAAGATCTGAACAGGGTGATTTATAAGAGACGCTATTGGAGGTCACTGATTCATAGAGTCGCCATAAGTTGTAATCTACTTGAAGGCATATAACAGCAACAAAAATGTCTTTGGTGTGATTATCATATAGTTTGGGTGTGACTGATATAATTTAAAGCTTCCCAGTGTTGGTTTTTGGGAGGAACAATTTAAAAGTCTTCTAGATGCTAATGCATAAAATGGTATAAAAAGCCATCATTTCCATGTAAATATTCATTACAGCATAATAGCCTAGTTCTTGAAATACACTGTGAGAAAGGGAATGGGATTCACAATGACAGCATCCCTTGGCAATAGAAACTTTAATTTGCAATTATTTAAGACTGTCTGTAGCTTCAAATGGCATAGATACAGTGAAAATGCCTGTAAAAGAAAAGTGTGAGAAGTAGGGTTGCCAGGTCAGAAGCATCCCAAACTCTGAGATTTTAGGGGCGGGACCTAGTGATGTCATAGTGGTGGGACCTACTGATGTCATTAAGTATGATACATTAAACATCAACCACTTGGTTGGAGCATACCACTCAAACAAAAAAAAATCTGATTGGAAATTAAGATAGAAATCTTAGTTAAATGGAGGTATTTCCAGGTCCAGCTGAAGTGACAGGATCATTCCTTCTCACCTGCGTAGAGAGCCTGGGTAAGGAACATTTAATCTAGCCACTTGCTTCTGGCAAGAAGGGTTTAAGTGCCCTCAGGCCAGGCCAGTCACCAGGAGGCCATTGTAGGAAGAAAGCCTAGTGTTGTGGAGATATTAGATGGGAGCACTCAGGAATAAAGATGGATGCCCCTGAAGGCTGCAGTTCTAAACACACTAAGGGACTAAGGGCTCATCCAAATGGAGTGGGATAATCCACGTTGTTCATATGCGGTTCGTCATCTGACAGTCCTCACTTTGCCTGTTTGTTCGCTCTTTCCCAATAAAAAAACCTGCTTTTTTTGCACCCATACACGCAGCAAGAGGACCCGTACTTCTTCTCGCTTTTTCCCAGCTCCGCCCATAACACTCCTACCTATCAGCCAATTGGTCCGCAAAAATATGATGTATGTTCCTCTCCCCCTTTGCAACAAAGCACAACAAGGTGCATGCGCTTGAATGTATGAGCGAGAAAGTTTGAATTTCTTGATGGTTTGGTAGCAGTGGCTGTAATGGAGTTCCTTGTCGCTCACCACTCTGGAGCAGTGCCGACTGGGGGGGGGTGTCTCCAGGTGTCCTTGACCATCCAGGGGGATTGTGGGCAGTGCAAGGGATCAGCGCTTGTAATCGCCGGGCAAATCCCCCCGTAACCCTTGGGCTCATTCACTGCAGGGTTCAGCCCCGGACCGGAATGCTGCCCCTGAGGGAAGCAAACAGTGCCCCCCCCCACAGGTGGCCGCTCTTGGCTCGGGCAGTGAATGCGGGCAAACAGCCCTGCATGCTGCTGTGTCAATCTGCATTGAAGTGACCAGCACAGGCTTTGTGGTGTTCCCTCTGATAAAAGAAACATGCAAACCGCTTATACAACTATAATTCCTGTATTTTTGGTTGTTTGTATTTGCGATATTTTGCATAACCGACTGTATGCTTTTCTACCTTTAACGTTTCTGGAGATACACATGATTGCAATTCCACTTATTTCGCCAGAACAGCAAGTAACGATGTGTCATGTCTAGGAAGGTAGACCACCAGTCTCTATGGTTGCGGGTAGCTGAGACGCTCTAGCAAACCACTTATATGCCAATAATTCCTGTGGGTTTTTTGCTTGTATTTGCCATATTTCGCAAAAGCTACTGTGTGCTTTTCAGCTCAGCTGGGCTGTGGAGAACCTGCAGGCTGTGGTTGAAATTGACAAGACTCAAAGAGAGTAGCCTTGCAGGAAGGAAAGCGAAATTGACAAAGGGTGCTTGAGTGTCTGTAATCCAAGAGGAAAGCCTCTATTTCTCTCCTCCCCCCCCTCCCTCGACTCTGGATGCCTGGAAGCAAAGACCAATACATTCAAGAAGGGCATTTGATGTGGGGGGTGAGGGGTGGGAAGTGGAGGTTAGGCAAAGATAAATATTTTCTCCTTTGAAAAAGTTTACAAACAACCACAATTGCAGATCTCACCCTGAGCGGCTGCCCAGTTTGCAGGCTGGCTAAAAATTAACTGCTGTTGCTGCTTCTGCGTAAATGTGTTTTTTTGCATTTGCGCAGTAGAAGTTTCAGGGAGGGCCCCAACACCACACCATTGCTCTGATAGGATCCTTTTTCCCGGGCTTTCCCCAGACATTTGCACACATGCGCAACAGTGGAAATATGTGATTGGCTGAGAATGAGGGAAGGGATATGGAGAACTGCCCAAGAACCGCCCATCAAATGCCCACAGCTGTAAAGTCTGCGGTATTGCATCCGAGCGCCTGCAGGTACAGCGGATGATTCCCAGTTTAAAAAAGCAAATCGCATGATTTGCAGTATTGCAGGAGCGGATTTAACCGTGTGAAAATGCGCAAAAGCGCACGGCGTCATATGGACGACCGAAAAATAATGAAAACACAAAGCGATCATGTCACACACTTTACAGTCGTCTGGATGAGCCCTAAGTCCTATAGAACTCAACAGGACTTACTTCTGAGTAGATATTGTTAGTATTGTGCTGTTGGTGAGGCTTGACTAGGGATCCTCTGCTACGATATCCATATCCATTACAGACTTGATCCTTCATTGCAGAGAGAGGTTTGAGACAAGAGTAAGAGTTAAGATTCCCTTCTCTTTCCTGCCTACTCTGCAGGTTGCTATAAACTTACTTGCTATAAATAGGGTTGCCAGGTTCAATCCCTGAGACTGATCCTGTATCTTTAGGAGAAGAGAAAGTCAGCCAAGTGCAGGTGTTCTTGCAACCCTATAATAGGAAAAACCACAAGGTGGAATTCTCCCTTCCCCCTGCACAACTTTTAAAGATACGGAAGACCTCTTGGTTGCCAGGCCCAGCCTGATTCCACAATGGAAGCTACAGACCTGAACTTACAGTCTCAGGGATTGAACCTGGCAACCCTAGCTATAAACCCAATTCTAGTGAATAATAATTGACACAAAGAAAACACACATGGTTTGGTCTACCTTCACAGGCAGTAGATTTGGAACAACAGCAATTGAAGCCTCACTTCCCAGTATGTGAATTCTCTTTTACCACTGTTGGGCAAGAAACAAACCATCATGCAAATAACAAGCTGAATCATCAGTGAGTTTAAGGGGCTTGAGCTGACCACATGGAACCACTGTTGTTACTTCTATGGATGTAAGGGAGTAAGGTCAGAGGTAAATGAAATGCAAATAGAAAAAGAAGCAATACCATAGCAACCACAACAAGACACCTATGAGTAAGACAGAAAACTAAGCATCCCACAACCAGTCAGGATTGCTAACCAAAACTAAAAAAATCCTGGCAGCCAGTCAGCAAAGGTCACAAAAAAACCCATGCAGCACAACCTGACCCAGGGTGGGTGGGCTGCAGTTTGTGCAGAATGCTGCACCACGATTGCTGACATGAGTGAAACCCTATCGGCAAGTAAAACCTCTGTTCTGACATCTGCACTGATAGCCGATTTGCTACTAGGCCAAGTTCAAGGTGTGCTTTCCATGTTATGGGTGCCAGATAGTACTTGTTCTGCTCTTGTAAGAAATTGATCCTTTAGTGTGGCAGTACCTACATTATGGAACTCCCTGCCTATTTCCATTAGGCAGGCGCTTCATTGTACTCATTTTGGCATCTGCTAAAAACATGTTTGTTTAAGTAAGCCTAGCTGGGCATGTAGAGAGCATGTGTGGTGTAGTGGTCAAGGTGTTGGACTATAACCTGGGAGACCAGGGTTCGAATCCCCACATAGCCATGAAGCTCACTGGGTGACCTTGGGCCAGTCACTGCCTCTCAGCCGCAGAGGAAGGCATTGTTTTAATTCCTTCTGTAAACCTCTTTGACGTTTTTTTACAATAAAGCAATATATAAATGTTGTAAATAAAATACATAAATAAATTTCGGAGTCACTGTGGCCCTTGGGTCTTTTTCCTCTTTTAGGGACAAAGGAATCTGCCTTATACTAAGTCAGGCAGTTTGAAACCGTGTAGTTCAGTATAGTAGGGCCCCACTTTCCGGCGTTCCGCTTTCCGGCGTTCCGCTCATGCGGCGGCTTTCAATTGGGAAATTCCCTGTTTTAAAGCCGATTTTGCCATTTTGCGGCATTTTCACGCGATGTGACCCATTAAAGTCAATGAGTTCTGCTTTACGGCAGGGGCCTGGTCCCTAACCCGCCATATAAGCGGGGCCCTACTGTACTGATGATATGGACTAGCATTGGCTCTCCAGGATTCCAGGCAATAGTCTCTTCCAGAGATTGAATTTTAGACCTTTGCATGCAAAGCATGTGCCCTACCACTGAGCTACAGCACTGTTTAAAATGTATCTTTTAAAATTGTTCTTTTCAATTCACTAATGAATGCACAGCATACTAGGGCAGATCCACGCCGTGCATTTAAAGTACTTCAACATACATTTGAAGCACATGAATATCACCACAGAATCATGGGAATTGTAGTTTGTTAAGGGTGGTGGGAACTATAACTGTGAGGGAGAAACTACACTTCCCAGGATTCTTTGGTGGAAGTCATGTGCTTTAAATGTGATTTGGATGTGCTTTAAATTTTTGTATTTATCTGCATTACTTTATAAACTTTGCCTGTGAATAAATCATTTTAATTAAATTTTAAAATGGGAATAAGCTACAACGTTTACTGGGTGACGATCGGCTACACTCCATCTCTTAACCTAATCTGCCCCTCAGGGTGAAAACAGCAGAGGGGGACCATGATCACCCCAAGGAAGGAAAGCACACTTAAAATGTAGAGGAAAGTATCATTTGTAAATAATTTACAACCATAGTGTGAAATCAGATATATATCAAGACATCACAGAGACAGTGTGGTGTAGTGGTTAAAGTGCTGGACTACAACTTGGGAGACAAGGGTTCAAATTCCCACATAGCCATGAAGCTCACTGGGTGACCTTGGGCCACCAGAATTTGGTAACATGTGCCTCTGAGCATATGGTAAGTGGTGGCAACACCTGTAATCAGCCCAAATAATAGAAAGAAGATATGTCCTGTGCTGATCTCGTTTTAGCCAGGAGGAAGCAACATTATTAAGACAGTTGATATAGTTTAGATGGTCACTTTAAATATGTCTGATTTACTTTGCAATTTTAGTGAAGTTTCCTATAGGAAATCATTTTCTTTTGCTTTTGTTTCTATGAATATGTGAAGTACAGCAACACTTTGCAAAATTTATACTAAAAAACCTCCAAACATAATTGTGGAATAATGGCACTGACTTCTGCAAAATAGTCTCCAGTGGACCTCAGAAGTATCTCAATTTGCACAAGATAAGACAGTGGAAGGTGAAATATATTCTAGCAAAATTCTAGATGTGCTCTATGTTTTTAATTGATCGTGAACACCTTGCCTTAAATAAAGTGGTTTAAACATAGCAGGCTGAAAACATGCATCCTCTTTTTTCCAACAGCTAGAGTCATTGCTGAAGTAGCAACATATTTTGATCAGTCTGATTTTACATCAAACTGCAGTTTCAGATTCAACTGTTAATGCACCCAAAATAGAAATAGAACATAACCTCCAATATAAAACACAAAAGGCTGTCTTCACCATCACATGACAATGACCAATAAAAAGGCTTTGAAATTAATAAAAATAAATTTGACACAGATTTCTAGGATGAATAAGGAGGGGGGGAAATTCTGGTTTAGATTCTCTGTAGAAACATTAGTAACACAGGAAAGAAGCAAAGTAAGAAGAACACCAACAAACATACAAAAATATAATTCTCCGTCTTTGGAGATGGCAGGTGTTGCCACCACTCACCATATGCTCAGAGGCACATGTTACCAAATTCTTCCAAGCTACACAGCAAGTGGATTGGACTGTGAAAGACCAACCCAAATTGTGTTTGCATTTTGACAACTTTGTAGGGCAGTACAATATCTCAGAGAGGAGTTCAGGTCTCCTGCTCCCCTGGTGCATTCACTATAGCTGCCCAATTTCCCTTCTTTTTAAAGTTTGGTAGAAATATATGTGGGCTATAGGCACATTCTTAAACCGCAAGGTTTTTTGCGTATTAGTGAATACTTGTTTTATGGTTATTGGATTTTAAATAGCTTTATTTCTCATTGTGAGCTGCCTTGGTTTCCAACCCTACCTCACAGGGCTGCTGGAAATATTCCATATACACATACACTGGAGATGTAAAAATACATACATCCCATATAATAGTTTATTTTCAAAACCAGTTGGCCATTGCATAACATTTTTTAAAGTATTAGTTTCCTGCCAAATAAAAGTAGTGACACCTAAGTAAGCCCTGCCTAACTTCATTTAAAAAAAAAGGATTGGAGGGGGAGAGAAAGATTTACAAGGCAACGCTTTTCTATGTTCACTCAAAAGTCCCATTAATTTGCAGCACAATCCTAACCATGTCTACTCAAAAGTAAGTCCTACTGAATTCAATGGGGTTAACTCCCAGGTATATGGAATTAGTATTACAGCTTTTCTCCCACAAAAGTGTCATATTGGGAACATTTTCAAAACAGGTTATGAATAAGACAAATAAACTGCCCTCTTCAACAGTCCAGTAAAATTTAAACTTGATTGACTCCTTAATCAGAAAAATATAACACTGCAGCATGTACACTTTTTAAAACTTCTGTTCAAAAATTATTTGAAAGATAAGATGTATAATATGCCATTTTTGCAAGTAATTAAAAAAAACTGCATGTACACTTTCCTTATAACTAAAATTGTTTACTGTGTATATCAACCAAGATCCTGCTATGATCTTCTGTTGTAGTGCAATCCTATGCATGTTTACTCAGAAGCAAGTCCCAATCCTGTACAGAAAAAGTACTCTTCATGCTGCTGAAAGCTATATATTAACTGAATTCCTGATGTGGGACAAGCAGGAAAAGGAAACTGTTCTCAGAACTTGAAATAGGGTTTAGGTATTCCCTGAGGGTCAACAAATCTTGTCAATAACAACCCTGACTTCACCTATTGGCTAAAAACCTGAAAGGGCAGGGATTAGAGCAGCTGGCACTATCAGAAATTGCAGGGGGGGGGGCGCTGCTGACATTTTGGTTTATATCTTTTGAACCAGACCACCTAGAAACTTAATTTTTAAAAAATAAAAGCTAAGAGTCTAGAGATTAAGGTGACTCACCTGGAGACCCAGAGAGGACCCCCAAAACCCGAAGTCTCCAGTGAAAACCAGACAACTGGCAACCTTAGGAAGTAAGGCCTACACTAGAATGGTGTCTTCCTGCTAAATGGGAGTAGATGCTTCAGTGACTATTTAATAAAACTTCAATTGGCAGACTTGGCACAGTCTTTTGATGGTTGGAGTTTGGGCATGATTTCACAAACTATTTTCATTTCTTGATTAGGGTATTTTCTCTGCTCTATCCTGAGACATAAGTGAGAATCATAATGTATTTAAAACCACACACACAAATAAGATACAGAGATGAACACAACAAAAACTTCACAAAATTAAAAGAAGGCCAAATTATCTTCACCATCACCACCACCCTGCCAATTTATTTTTGACCATTAAAAGGCAGAACTAATAAAGTTTAGAGAGTGACTAACTAAATGTATCAGGCAGAATCCAGAGTGAGTTAAGCACATTTGCCACATTACAACCTTCATTGATACAGAAATTACTCAAAAAGCAAAATTATCAAATATATATGATAATTTTGAACAAATGCATAGTAGTAATGCAATGAGTAAAGTGATGATAGATAAAACAATTGAAATTGAACATACAAATCTGAATTAGAACCCAGAATGAATTTTCCTTACAACTGAATTAAGTTCAGTACATGAAATGGCAGTGATTGTTCAAGATGGCATATATGTGTATCTCAGGTTGAAAAGGTCCAGAATTCATTTTTTGTCTTCTGTCTTGATGTTTCAGTGTTTCAGATATTGTTTTTATTTTTTTAACTATATTTTTATGTTTGTCTGTAAGCCACTTTGGACATCAATTTGTTTGGATGAAAAACAAGAAAGAAAAATACAAAATAAAGACATAAATAAAAACTTAGAAACATGGCTTTTTTTCAAGTTGCTTTGCTCATCACAAATGAAACAAGAATTACTATTATTATTATTATTATAATTATACAAATTTATAGACCACTTTACAGCATAAAGCCATCGAAGCAGTCTACAAGATGAAAATGGAATAAAACACCAGTACTAAAAAAAAAAAGAGTTCAACATACTCAAAAAACCAGAAAACCACCCATACAAATTCCAAAAACAACAAAACAATTTCATCGGACACCTCAGGGAAAGGCTTCCTAAACAAAAATGTCTTCAGTAGGCATCTAAATATCACCATGCTAGGTGCCTGTCTGATTTCAGCTGGTAATTGACTCCAGAAAGCTAGAGTGCTACATTAGAAGCTCGGTTTCTAGTATGAGCTAAGTGTACCTCTGGCAAGCTCCTATTATCCAACCAGACCTTCTGGTGCCTCTGCAACCTCTTGACTCTATGTCTGGATTGCTGCTGGATTCAGGAATCATAACATCAGGATGGCCAGATGCAAAAGAGGACTACTGTACTGTTAATAGCTTTGTAGGAGAGAGAATATCAGCGGGTGTACCTGCTATGCTTCTACACAATTATTGAAGGTGCAGGAACCCTGCCTCTTTTGCATCTGGCCACTCTAGTCAACATCTAGTAGTTACATGGAGGGCCTGGCTCATGCTGGAGGCTGTTTGACTGATGGAGGAAAAAGACACACCCTGTTCCTCCATCACTCCATCACCCTAGCTGAATATACAGGGACGATGTCTGTTGCACAGTTTTGCATGGGATAGATAATGGAGGAATTACTATAGCTATACCTTAATGTGACAGATGCTGAATATGTATATCCAATGACAAGGAGCAAAACAATCCTTACATCATCATCATCATCATCATCATCATCAAATATTCCTTTAAACTAAGCAAACTATATGAGCCTCAACATATGGTGCTCATAAAGTCCCAATAATAAATGCACACATGAACCCAAACCATAAAACTGGAAAAGTCATGTAGAAAAATGGCTTTGGACAAAGGGTAATTTCATCAACCAATTCAAATTTGCCAACAGTAACAGTATACCTTTGGGAGGCTCCCAAAGTGAAAAAAAGATTTTGAATTTTTCTTTTGTGATTTAAGGATCTTGTTTAAGGAAATACTGAGCAAGCATGTTAACCAGAAGGATGTTCACAGGAACATGTTGATCAGGGTGGATGTCTTTGGGAGAGGAGCCAATGATTAAATGCTGCGTGAGACAGACATTTCTTGATCACTGTATTTAGCCAGGCACACAGAATTATTCATCGTAATGATGTGCTATAATTGCTCCTTATATTAGTAAAGTGGGTGCACTGGACATGTGGAGAGAGAGGGAAGGACCGGGTCTGTGTGCAGCCAGGAGAAACTGCTGAGATGTGCAGGAAAATCTTGTATATGTGAGGTGATACCCTACCTCCCACAACTCTCTCCTAAACTGCACTACTCTCATGTTACCTGTAAACATCAACAAGAGCGAGCACCACACAAATGCAAGCACTCAGTTGGCTAAAACTGGGAGACAGACGGAAGGAAACCAAGGCTGCTGCCTCTTATTGCCCTTCAGTCTGTGACTTAAATGTGGAAGGAATGCATTGTGTGGCCTTGGGCATAGATCCTTTGAGATCAATTTCTACCCTTATAGTTTAAATTAGGTGTGGGGAACCTTTGGTTGTCCAGGTGTTGCTGAACTACAACTCCCATCCATCCCTAGCCATTGGATATTCTTGCTTGGGCTGATGGGAGTTGTAGTTCAGTAACATCTGGAGAGCCAAAGGTCCTGCTCATCTGGTTTAATGAACTGCATCAGGGAGGGGAATTGGCCTCAGAGGGCACCTCTAATTCATTCTGATTTGTTTGCAGGGAAATTGAACGTGGTTGGCTATTTCTTGAGCATTCACTCTCATTTGTTTACAGGGAGGCTAGACAATGCTGGGTCAAAGCAAGTGTTATCCCACACTTTCCACTGCATTTTCCTGTCCATTTCCTTACTGCAAAAGTCCAATCTTTTGGGGGTTTGGGTTTGTTGCATAAGACCCTCCAATCAACTATAATGGCACAACTAGAATTTGCCGGTATGTGATTGAATCCCATCTGAAAATAGTGGCAGCCTGGACGTATCCTCAAGTGAATTCCTGTGCCCTCCCTTCAACTGTGAATTTGTTTTCATGGATCCCCACTTGTATTTTTTCTAGCTGTTTTTTTGGTCATGTTATAAGGCATAGCCCAAAGTGTTATGATTTCAATAGGATTTCATTGGGACTTGAGTGCATAATCATTGTGTGCTGGATCATGGCCACAGAGTCTTCATAAAAGTTTGTTTTTAAAAGCCATGTCACATGAAAGAGTCATTGGAATACTCCTCAAGTTACCTCTGGAATCCTCACCATCCATATTCAAATAATCCAGTTCAGGCTGTGGTCTAAGTACTGGCTTCCTTCAATTGAGTTTTGTTGTGTACTTGGCAGGATTTCACATCCAAACCTCCCATCTGCAGCCTGCACCTGCTCTGTACAATTTTTTAAAAGTCAAATAACTCTGAACTTCCTGCACTGCCCCGGTTCCTGTAGGCAGACAGCTTGAAGACAAGCCCATTCGTTATCATACGATGCGGGGGTTGGGTGCAGAAAATAGTGTCGGCTTTGATATTCCACAGTTTTGTTTTTGTCCTTTAGAAAATAACTCCCATCTCACAAACAACTGCTTCCTCAAGACACACACGGTGGGATGTGAGGGAGGAGACACAGTGTTGCACTAGAAAGAGAGTGGATTTGCTCCCTGATTTACTCAGGCATTCAGTAAGCAGCTGGGAGACTTTTCTATTGTAGCTTTTAAAAAAAATTGCAGGAAAACTAATTCTGTCACCCTTTGGTGCTGTTGTGGTTTTCTGATAAAAAAGACGTAATTTTAGGTGAACATGCCTTCCTTGTGCTGTGTATGGGAGCAGCTGCGTGTGACTTATCACCGGCAATGGATTGCCGTGCAGGGTAGGGATGGAAAGATCTGTTGATTTTGGTTCTCTCTGTTTTTATTTTTCCTAACTTAAAATCCATTCTCCAGATTTCTGCAGCAATTTGTGAATAAGTCCTCATGAAAATTCTTCAGCATTTTAGGGTGAATTTCTCTTAATAAATAAATTTTTGTATGCAGTTTTAACAATTCTACAAATTGTTGCAAGCAATTTCCGCTAATATAGTGCATTTTTATGTTATTTTCACCAATGTATTCTTTTTTATGCACACTTTTACCCAAAATATGTATTTTAATTGTATTTTATGTATTTTAATTTATTTTAATGTGTTTGTGATTTTACTGTTTACAATTTTATTCTGTACGTGTTTGATTTTATTTTTGTAAGCCGCCCTGAGTGCCCTGTTATAGGGTAGAAGGGCAGGATAGAAATATTTTAAATAAATAAATAAATAAAATATGCATTTTTGTAAACATTATTTGGTTGGAGAACTGCATTGCAAAATTTGGATACATGCAAGTTTTGAAAGATGCTGGTGTTTCAATTCTCATATTGTTTCAGAAAGTGTGAATTTGACAGATTCGGCTTCAAATGTGAACTGAATCAAATTTCTCCCTTATCTCTAATGTAAACAATGGATGGAGCAAAGAGATTTCAGTTGTGGGAGCAAGGTTTTAAATACTCAAGAGCAATTTGCAAAAGGGGTGTTCCAGGGGTGTTGTGGGGGTGGGATTGGGCAGGGGAGGACTTAAGCTGGATTCTAACTCTGTTAACCTTCAGTCATGTGACCTGGCAACCCGGCAGAACTTAAATGGGCAAAAAGGGTGGTAACCTCTTTTTCAAAGGCTTGTTTTCGCCAGGCTTGGGCTGGCTGAGCCGTCACTAGCCCTACTCCTCAATGGAATTTGGATCTGGTGTACTTTACGATGGCATAACTTAAACAGGAGTAAATTACACTGGCTTCCCATAGTTATGATTACTCCCGTAAGAGTAGCGGACCCATTGAAATAAATGGGAATTATGTTATACTAATGTAAGTCCCATTGATTTCAGTGGTCTACTTTAAGTGTGACTCAATCTGGATCCAAGCCAGTGTATTTTAACAGCATTTTTGTGGTTAGTTTATAACAACTAAAGGAACATTATAATACAGGTCAAATAGTCATCTTTTATTTCTTTGTGCCATTGACATGCATACCTAAACTGTAGGTACTTTTAACTCTTTGTAAGTGTTATTCTTCTGTATAGATCCAGTGTGTTGGCTAGAAACATAGGTGCTCCTGAGGAATGCAGTTAGGGGAAAAGGTGTGTTCCCTGTTGTTCCTTAATGGTGCCCCTGCTCCAACTTCCAGTACAGCAGCATTTTGGAAACCTAAGAACACATGTTGGAACCTGTGAGGCTCAGGCACATGAGTGTGTTTATGTGTGTGAGTGAGAGAAGTTGGGCAGAGAAAGGATGGAGGTTTTTTTTCCCCTTCCCCCCTCTCTCCTTGCAATCCTCATCTAATGAGGGAGGGGAATTTAGCACAGCATCCCAAAAGAAGGAGGACGCACTGGGCCTCCTTAGAGTGTCCTTGTCCAGAAGCTAAAACAAAACAAATCGAAACAAAAACTGCCATTGAGGAAGGGGATCCAGGGAGGCCCATACCGTATCCCTAGATAGCCAAGCGTTGTGCCTTTCTGCTGTTCTCTGCTGCAAGGGATTCTCCCTGACAGCGGTAGGTGGCATGTGGAGGCAAGCTGTGAGCTATAGCAGCTTGTGGTGTCTCATGGAACAATGAGGGATTGGAATGACCACCTGCTATTTTCTTGCAAGAGTAGAGGGGTCTCTACCATGGATTCAGGCCCTCACCAACTGGGGAGCCTCTCTCCAATTTGTCTGTTTGCATCCATATGTGCCAAACAGACGTTACAAACAGATGGGAGGTAAACGCTGTCTTGCTGACTCATCTCAAGATTCATCTAATCCCGTATTCAGTGCCCCACAGTGGCCAGCCAAATGCCTCTGGTGATGATTACCCCTTGTTATTTCACCCCATTTATACCAGTTCCATCTACCTACTCCGTTTGCCTATTCTGTTCATTCCCAGTGGCCACTGACAAACCCATCTTTCCCAAATCCTCTTTTTTAAGGTCATAAGCTAGTAGTCCTCGTCAGATCTTGCAGGAAGATATTAGACATCTCATATAAAAATGCTGCTGTTATAAGAGCAATAATACCAGCTGAACTGTTACTCTGTCATTCAGCACCTAAAGGCACAAAATCACCAATTACGTTTGCCCAGCTTTGGCAATGTGAGGGTGCACATGAAGAGCATTCAGTTGGTATAAAATGCTTCTACAAGGTTGCAGACCAGAGCCAGTTTTATGGGGCATGTTGCTCTACTTTAGATAGATAGATAGATAGATAGATAGATAGATAGATAGATAGATAGATAGATAGATAGATAGATAGATAGATAGATAGATAGATAGATAGATAGATAGATAGATAGATAGATAGATACTTCACTTGTACTCCATTTTTCTTCCTTCATAAAATCCAGGGCTGCTTATATGTGGGTTCCTAGAAGGTCTCCCATGAAGATACTGACCACATCCAGATCTGGGCCACAGTCACACCAGACATTTATTCCATTATTATTCCACTTTAATCAGTCATGGATTCCCACAAAGAATCCTGGGAAGTGTACTTTGTGAAGGATGCTGAAAGCTGTTAGAAGACTCTTGTTCCCCTCACAGAGCTACAGTTCTCAGAGTTTTCTGGGAAGAGGAAATGATTGTTTAACCACTCTGGCAAACTGTAGCTCTGTGAGGGGAACAGGGCATCTCCTAGCAACTCTCAGTACCCTTCACAAACTACACTTCACATGATTCTTCGGAGGAAGCGATGACTATTTAAACTCCAAGCAATATGGCTATATCATGTACGCTTAGACAATGCCCTGTAGTAATTATTTTCACAAGTCCTGAACTGGTCATTCTGCCCATTGCTGAAATTTCAGGAAGGGTTGTTTGTGTCTATAAAAATCCTCCTGAAAATAAGGACTTTTCATCCAAAAAATTATTGGATGGGGAGTGAAATTGGAAGGGAGATTCTTACTCTTATATGAGGTGGCCAGATGCTCTTTCATCTTTATTTCCCCTTTTCCAAAGATAAGCAACAGTTTGGCAGCTGCGCTGCTGGGCACTTTAAACTGTAGCCTCAAATGTCCTGGGGAACAATGGAAAGTGTTGACATACTGTCATTTTCAGAGTTATTGTATAGAAAAAGAGATGGTTGCTCCCATGAGGGTGGCCATCTTTTCTCCCTGGGACTGATGGTGCATCATCAATGATTACACACCATTATTCCCAGCGGCATTTAAGGCTGCAGTTGTAAAGTGCTTGGCAGCCAGTTCCTGCTTACCATTAGAATTCAGGGTTTTAAAAAATAAATAAATAAACAAGTATCACATGGCCTTCTTGTGTAACAGGAAGTACCCTCCGCTACAGTGCCTCTGAAAATCATAGAAATTTCCCTTCCGTGGGAGACAAAGGGCCTGCAAAGGGTGGGGGGAGAGTTTATATTCATCTTTATATACTGACTGCTGGTTAATTTCTAGACGCTATTCGAGGTGCTGGTTATCACCTTTAATGCCTTTAACAGTTTATGGAAGAAATGTTCCTGAACTGAACATTGCAGCCTTGTCCAGGTTGCACAAAGGGCAGGTGCCTCTTTGGTCCACCTTGGTTACACTGCTGCACACCTGACTTGGCAGAAAGTGGACAGATGGGTTGTGAAGTACACTGCACCTCTGAAATTACGAATACTGTAGGCCAAAGGATGACCTAGAGTGCATCCACTCTACCACACAGATTCAGATTTGATCATCCTCCTGTTTAACCTACTACATTGAGTCAGCTTTTCTTGTAACACAATGGTCCACATGTTGCTCTACTGACCTTCTAATGTAAAAACTGAACTTTGATTCCAGTGGTGCACAATCTCCATTTTCACACCTGCTACCAAAACTATTAGAAGAGCTTTGTGAGAGAGTTGTTGCAGATTCTTTGGAAATATAGATAATAACACCAAGCATGGATCTGGTGGAATAATTTGGCAAACAATGGAAGAGATTTCCTGAGTACATCTCACATCTTCAACAATTTAGGGCCAGAACCAGAACACTTTAAGGACCATTTCCCCCTATATGATTCCCCACCCCAACCCTAACCCATGGTCAGCCAGGGAGGCACTTCTGTGTGGCCAAGCACAAGCTGGGGTACAGTCGATGAAAACAAGGGGAAGGGAAATGTCTGCAGCAGCATCCAAAATGTGAAACTCCCTAACCAATGATATTTGTCTCTCCCACCTCTGTTGACTTTTCATACCCGATTAAAATCTGTTTTGTTTGTTTTGTTTAGGCAACAGTTTGGCTCACTTTTGGTTTGATTATTCCAATTAGGCTTCCAATTATATTGCGATTAGTTTTATTAATTTATTCTTGTGATTTTACAGTATTTTTCTTTTCTCTTGATATGTTTGTAACCCAGCCTAAGCACTCTGCCAGAGATACAGGCCCGACGCCAGTGGATGGCCAGGTTGGGCACTGGCAGAGAGCCCCTGTGGCTGAAAGGGGCCCCTGCTGCTGGGGATGGCAGGCTATAGCTCCTGCTCTGCAATTCGCACTAGCATTGGGTCATGGAACTTGCAGCCCATGACCCGATGCTGGGGTGAATCGCAGAATGGGAACCACCCTTCCAGGCAACACCCCTCCTGCTGCTGGTGCAGGCTGGGCACACTACTTCCCACGTTGCCACATCAGTGTGCTGCGTACACAGGCTTTCCATCAACCAAGATGGCAGCGGGGTGATGGCATGCATGATCTTGGGTGATGGCAGGTATGCACATACAGTGGGCTAATGCACTGATGCGGTCGAGCTTATTTAAGACCACAGCAGCAGCAATAGTGCCACCACGTTAATGCCACCACCTTCAAGGGCCAGTTGCAGTCTGGTTTTATTTATTTATTTATTATTTTATTAATATCCCATCCTTCCTCCCAGCAGGAGCCCAGCCTTGCAGAGATAGGATGAAACCCAGTAAATATTAAATAAATAAACTCCAGGGATGTAGCCTCACACAAATATGGAAAGTGATATAAAATGGGTAAAGAAAGATATCATAGGGATTACCCATGGAGTGACCCCTGTGGGTAGTGTAAATACTACATCATATATCTTTAGTTAAATAACTGTTACTGTAAACCACCCAGAGAGCTTTGGCTATGGGGCGGTATATAAATAAATAAATAAATCCATGACATTTTATGCATTGCTGCCTTGTCCAGGTTGCACAAAGGGCAGGTGCCCCATTACTCTACTGTCATTACACCACCACACACCTGACTCGGCAGGAAGTGGATCAATGGGTTGTGAGATATACCACATTTCTGAAACCAGGAATGCTGTAGGCCAAGGATGGCCCAGGGTGCATCTCACATCTTTTAGGCTGGTGTGGCTGTGATTTGTAATCAACATGCATCATGGCACATGTGACAGTCCATCTCCATAAAAGTTAAACTGAAGGCTTTCACTTGTAGAATTGTTCATATACATCTGGTGACTAGCCGCAGCCGACCTGATGAAAAATCAAACTCCTGTCCATACCTCTGTTTAATGTGTAGTCTAAGCCCCTTATGTCTCCATTTATTCACCATAGTCTATATGACGTTCCCCGCCAACTGCTGATCTCCCTGATATTCTACTCACTAAATCCAGAGTTTTCCTACCCAGCAGAACCAATTATAAGCCACTTGTACTAAGGCTTCTGCAGTCATTTTGCCCACTTTTGGCTGGCGCTGGGATTAGTTATTTTATTTATAAAACAAAAGGAATTGTTATAATTTTTGGAGAAACTAAGTTTTGTGATCAAAGGAAAACTGGGTATTTTTAACATACGATGCACAACATACACAGTTTTATTTTGGGGCGCAAGCACCTACATTTGGTAAGTAAACATGTTTTTATCTTTCCTCCTTCACATTCAGATTTTGGAGGGTGTGTCTGGCTGCCTTAAACTTTATTTTTTTGGATTTATGGAAAACTGAAATATGCATGAAATTAACTTCATACTGTTTGTTTTGTGCACAAACAATTACCATTAAAAACACCAATTCTCTCATTGATGCCTTGTTATGGGGGGGGAAGGAGGAGGGACTTGGGCAAAATATATTGTTTATAAATTTCTTGTAGGTTGGAAAGCATCGAGAGCATCAAGTTAAGATGAATTTGCATCATCATAGGAATCCTGCTTACTCAGTTTTTGAGGTAAAAACAGCAAATGCCTTTGTAACAGAAAAGGTGCTTTCCACACATGTTGTGTAAATTCAGTCAACAGGAAGTTCTGCTTTGCACACTTCCTCGGGGTGGGAGTGGGAATTTTGTAAACAAACCAAACATGTAGGCAAGTGTGTGGAGGTGTTACCTGTGCATGCTTCATGAGAGATGGAGGAATGGGTCTAGAGGTGGGAAAGGAAAAGACTTAAGTTAACCAGAAAATGACATGCCTACAAGAGTATGGACACAGAAACGCTGGATTTTGACAAATCTGTTATGGGTACAAACCAATCAGGTATGGACCCTTAGAGGACAAATTGAATAAGGGAAATGTGGATCTACAGGAACAGTATGCAAAATAAGTAAGCAAAATAATAGACCCAGGAACATCTGATCCAGAATACTCAAATCCCTCCCATCAATTGGATCCATGTCTGACATTACAAGAAGTTGCTCTGACAGCTTTTTCTCTCCCCAGCATCCTCCTTTAGGCTGAAGCATCTTAGCAGCTTCCTCAACCCACCGCCCCCTTGTTGACTCATTCTGCCACAGGCCTCAAAAGGTATGAGTCACTGTAAAGAATTAGAACGCCTCCCCTATCATTGCCATGCATTATATAATGTAAGGGAGTTTTAGTGGATAAAAGGAAACAGCCCTTCTGTAAGAAAACATCACCGCAGACTTTAGAAGCCTCAGCTACTGAGTATTGTTGTGCGATCTCCCAATCCTTGAGCGGGGAGAAGTTGCAGGGGCAGTGCTACAGGGTTGAGTTTTGTTTGGATGAGACATTACTGGAGACTTAGGGTGACTTTGCAATATTGTTTTGTTTACAAATGCACAAGCAGAGCATATTGGAACTCAACGGGCAGCAAGTATGCTAATCCAAAACCAGCTGTCTGTCACCCCCCGTTTCCAAATTCAAGCTGCAAAACTGCTTCTACTGTCTTTCTGCCTCTTCCCTTAACTCTGACGGGTGTCATATTCCAGAGGCAGGGGCAAGAGATTCCGAGTCATGTTCCAGGGAGCATCAATCATCTGAACAAAGGAGGATCTCCCAGCATCTGTAACGGTATTAATTCAGAGGCTATTTTCACTAATAGGCAAAAATCCTTTGCAGTTTAAGAATGTACCTATAACCAACAGATATTTCTATCAAACTTTTAAAAAGCAGGGAAATTGGGCAGCTGAATGCACCAGGGGAGCAGGAGACCTGACCTCCTCTCTGAGATATTGTACTGCCCTACAAATTTGTCAAAATCCAAACAATTTGGGTTGGTCTTTCACAGTCCAATCCACTTGCTGTGTAGCTTGGAAGAATTTGGTAACATATGGGACTAATGTCAATGATGCAATTTTGAATGCGTCTACTATAGAGGATGAGAGAATTTGGGGGAGAAAAAGGAGCCCTTTCCTTCCCTCTGTTATGGTGGCTTCAAGTTCGGCAGGAAAGCAGTAGCAGCCAGTGGAGCAAGAAGAGCTGTGGTGACTGATGCGGTAACATGTGCCTCTGAGCATATGGTGAGTGGTGGCAACATCTGCCATCTCCAAGGATGGAGAATTACATTTTTGTATGTTTGTTGGTGTTCTTCTTACTTTGCTTCTTACCTGTGTTACTACTGTTTCTACAGAGAATCTAACCTAGAAAAAATTTTTTTCTCATTATTCATCCTATAAATCTGTGTCAATTTTATTTTTTATTAATTTCAAATCCTTTTCATTGGTCAATGTCATATGATGGTGAAGCCAGCCTTTTGTGTTTCAAACGGGAGGTTATGTTCTATTTCTATTTTGGGTGTATTAACAATTGAATCTGAAACTGCCATTTGATGTAAAATCAGACTGATTACAATATGTTGCTACTTAAAGCAATGAATCTAGCTGTTGGAAAAACAAACTTGGCCTGCCCAAGATGCCTGTGTTCAATTGTATTTTTATTGCTCCTTTTATTTCTTATATATTGTATATGAGACCAAGGTGGCAGATTGCATGTACTGGAGGTTGGGACCAAAGGGCAGTCTAGGGATTCTGCTCGTGTACCGCCCACCCTGCTGCACGACGGACTTCCAAGCTGAGGTTCTGGGACTGGTCTCGGATGTACGGGTGCAGTCCCCGAACCTTTTGGTATTGGGGGACTTCAACGTGCACTTGGAGGCCAGTCTCACTGGAGCACCTCGAGACTTCTTGGAAACCATGGCTTCCTGGGAGCTGCACCTTATTTCAATGGGCCCCACCCATGTAGCCGGTCATGCACTCGACCTTGTGTTTGTCTCAGGAGAGGAGGGGAGTGGTCTGAAAATTGGGGAAACATCCATCACCCCCTTGTCATGGTCAGATCACTACCTGGTGAGGATGGACCTTTCACTGCCGCAAACCCTCTGCGGGGTTGAAGGGCCCATTAAGATGGTCCGCCCCAGGCGCCTGATGGAGCCAGATGGATTCTTGAATGCGCTTGGGGATACTCTGGAGCAAGCAAACAGCCACTCAGCTGAGGCCCTGGTGGAGGGCTGGAATGCTGCGATCACCGGGGCACTGAACCGAGTGGCTCCAAAACACCCTCTCCCCCTGAACAGAACTCAGACGGCACCGTGGTTTACCCCACGGTTGCGAACTCTGAGGTGGGAGGTGAGACGGCTAGAGCGTCGGTGGCGAAAGTCTCGCTCTGAGGACGATCGAACACTGGTTAGAGCTGCTGCTGCAGCCTATCATGTGGCAATAAGGGCAGCAAAAAAGGATTTTTATGCTTCCTCTATTGCATCTGCAGAGTGCTGTCCCAGGAGACTGTTCCAAGTGGTCCGGAGCCTGGTCGGTCCAGTTGCTCTGGCACTGCAGGAACATGATAGGTCTCCTGTGACGAGTTTGCTAAACACTTTGCGGATAAAATCGATCGTATTAAAAGCGATATTCTGTACACTGTGGATACAGGGAGTGAGCCAGAGGTGATCAGTGTTGCTTCGATGGCGTGGGATCGGTTTCAGCTTCTTCCTTCTGAGGAAGTGGACAAGGTGCTTTCAACTTTAAAGCCGACCACCTGCCTACTTGATCCTTGCCCTTCGTGGCTCATCATGAGCTGCAAAGATAGACTGGGAGAAAGAATCAAGCTGATGGTAAATGCATCGCTTGAAGAGGGAGTAATGCCATCAGTACTCAAGAAGGCGATAATAAAACCAATCTTAAAAAAGCCCTCCTTGAACCCCGAAGATCTGAACAACTTTCGCCCAGTCTCAAATGTGCCATTCTTAGGCAAGGCAGTTGAGCGGGTGGTGGCTAAACAGCTGCAAGCACACTTGGAAGAAACAGATTATCTAGATCCATTTCAATCGGGCTTCAAACCGGGACATGGAACAGAAACAGCCTTGGTCGCCTTGGTAGATGATACGAGAAGGGCGTGGGATAGAGGCGAATGCACCTTCCTTGTCCTTCTCGATCTCTCAGCGGCTTTCGATACCGTTGACCACGGTATCCTCTTGGACCGCCTGCAGAGGTTAGGTATTGGGGGCACTGTATTACAGTGGTTCCATTCCTTCCTCTCTAGGAGGTACCAAAGAGTAGCACTGGAGGAGGAGGTTTCAGATCCCTGGCCCCTCACTTGTGGGGTACCACAGGGATCTATCCTTTCTCCAATGCTTTTTAACATCTACATAAAGCCGCTGGGAGCAATCATCAGGAAATTTGGGCTGCAGTGTCATCAGTATGCGGATGACACGCAGCTCTATCTCTCATTTAAATCTTCACCAAGGTTGGCTGTGGAAACCCTGTCCAAATGTCTGGAGTCGGTGAGTGGCTGGATGGGAAGGAATAAGCTGAAGCTGAACCCTGACAAAACCGAGGTGCTGTTTGTGGGAGACAAGGGAAGGCTGGGAGATATAGACCTGGTGCTTAAGGGGTACAACTGCCCCTGAAAGACCAGGTTCGTAGCCTGGGGGTCGTTCTTGACTCCCAGCTGTCCATGGAGGCTCAAGTTTTGGCTGTGAGCCGGGCAGCTCTGTATCAACTCCAACTGATACGGAGGCTACGCCCCTACCTTCCCAATCATCTGCTGCCACCGGTGGTACATGCCCTGATCGCCACTCGCTTAGACTACTGTAATGCGCTCTATGTGGGGTTACCCTTGAAAACGGTTCAGAAGTTACAGCTGGTACAAAATGCAGCGGCACGTCTGATTACAGGCGGCCGCCGTAGAGATCACAACACTCCTGTGTTGAAGGAGTTACATTGGTTACCGGTAGTGTACCAAGCCCAATTCAAGGTGTTGGTCTTAACCTTTAAAACCCTATACGGTTGTGGCCCAGCTTATCTGAAGGAGCACCTCCAGCATCGACAGGGATGCCACTCAACAAGATCAGCCTCAGAAGACCTTCTCTGGATCCCACCAGTCAAAACAGCTAGACTGGTGAGGACTCGAGAGAGGGCCTTCTCAATTGTGGCCCCACCCTATGGAATTCTCTCCCAAATGATCTACACCATGCCCCGTCTATAATGAGCTTCCGCTGGACCCTGAAGACCTGGTTTTTTAGGCAGGCTTTTGGAACGGGCTAGTTTTATTGTGTTTTTTAATTTTTAACCGTTTTATATACTGTTTTAACGTGTACGTCGCCCAGAGTGGCTGGCCAACCAGCCAGATGGGCGACTAACAAATCTCATAATAAATAAATAAATAAATAAATAAAAATATAGTGAATGCACCAGGGGAGCAGGAGACCTGACCTCCTCTCTGAGATATTATACTACCCTACAAATTTGTAAAAATGCAAACACAATTTGGGTTAGTCTTTTGCAGTCCAATCCACTTCCTGTGTAGCTCGGAAGAATTTGGTAACATGTGCCTCTGAGCATATGGTGAGTGGTGGCAACACCTGCCATCAGCCCAAATAACAGAAACAAGACATGTGCTGTGCTGATCTTGTTTTAGCAGGGAGGAAGCAACAATATTAAAACAATTGATATAGTTCAGATAGTCACTTTAAATATGTTTGATTTACTTTGCAATTTTAGTGAAGGGGCAAGAGGGAGGAGTAGGGGTGGGCAAATTTGATCATTTGCATGCTTTTTTAGTTCAGTGCAATTTACTTCTGTAAAATCAAACTTAGGATAAGTGAAACTGACCTGGGGGAGGGGCAAGGAGGAGGGAGTAGGGGGAAGGGTAGTGATGGGAAGGGTGGGAGGCTGGCCACTGGACAGAGGGAATGCCCCTTTCCTTTCCAAAAGAAAAACATTGTGAACAGTATCATTGTTTTTCAGGGTTTTCCTCACCTTTTTTATTCTACCGCAAGAACATATAGTCTCCCACTCAAATTTAAACCAAAGCTGTCACTAGCCACATCCACAACAGGCCTTTATTTCACTTTAGGCAGTCGTGGCTTCCCCCAAAGAATCCTGGCCACTGGAGCTCTGTCTGGGGAATAGAAGTCTCCCATCAACTCTCAGCACCCTTTACAAACCAGGATTCTTTGGGGGAAGCAATGACTGCCTAAAGTGAAATAAAGGTCTGGCATGGGTGTGGCCACCTGATTTGCCAAGCCAAACAGCTGTAAGTCTGGCTTTTAGAACACTGACAGTTGTTCTTATTGAGCATGCTAGTGCTTATCATTGACTTCAATGTTAAATTTCTTAAATTAATTAAAAATAAGCCAGGCATGCTTAGGTAGGTGAAACTGACCATGGGGGAGGAGGAGAAGAGGTAGGGAAGGCTGGAGTGGTCAGGGAAGGAGAAAGGAGGAAGAATGGAGGAGGAGGGGAGAGGGGAGGGGAATGGGAGGAAGGGGGGGACAAGAGACAGAGAAGGAGAGGAGGGATGGGGATGGGGAGGGGAAAGGAAGGTCTGATCATTTGAATGCTTACTTAGTTCAGTGGGATTTACTTCCATGCAGAAGATGAAGGTCAGAATATGGTGCAATGACAGTAACAAGAATACAGGTACTCTGTGAACATGGCTGATTTTAAATTAATTTCAACAAATTATAAGACCACTGACAGAAAAAAGTCTAACGGGTCTGGATTTTTTTAATGTCATTTTACACTTTGAACTTAGAGGGTTGTTAAGCAAGCATTTCTGAGTTCAGGACTATACGTTTTGTAAGGTTTTGTTTTGAAATGAGCTTATGGGAAGCAGCAGAATGGCATGGGGGGTATTTCAATTTAACTTTGCGGAATGCGAAAAATCCATGCTGGCTATAGTAGACAGCCACTCTTGTGGCTTTATAATTAAGTCAATAAATACATTGCAGCAAGGTAATCATCCTTAGAGCTGGCAAACGGATGTCAGAGCCAGCCAGCAGGAGATTTAGAAGTGGAATGAGGACACACATGCTCAGTGAGTTTCAATCCTTTTATAGTATCAATAGATATAGAGAAATTTTGTGTGTAGGGGGGGTGGAATCACCCATAACAAACATAGATATTTATCATCTGACTCAACAGCATGGTCGTAAACCCTCTAGTTAAGAAATCAAAATGCAAGGGGAAGGGTCTGAGATTCTAAGGCTCCCTCATAAAGCCAGCCAGTGGAAAAATCAGTGATCTCAGCTGCCGGAGGCAAAGAGCCAACCGCATTACTAATGTGGACTTCTTTGACAGCGGATCTCTTTGGCAGCAACGGTGTTGAAGCTCAGTCAGAGCAAGCTTAATAAGAGAGGATGCCAAACAGAGAAGAATTGGTTTGGGTAACCGTGGACCACTTTTCTCCTGGCATGCAATCAGCAGCCAATATTTCTAAGACCTCCTGAGGTTCAAAAGAGTTGCAGATAGGGCCAAAAGGTTACAAGAGCCTGCTGGGGGTGGAGCAGGGAACGAACCATTTATCAGTAAGAGTGGCCTCCTTTTAAAATCTGCCACAGAATTAAAACACACACACACACAATCACCCACATGTGTTGGAATGCTGGAAAGCCCCCAAGGAAATGGAGTTTATGCTAATGAGATCATCCTTTCCAGAAGGCAAAAAACAAAACTCTGCAACACTCAAAGCCTTGACTGAGTTTAATTCCAGGCCAGATTATTCTGGTGCAATTGATGGACAAATAAACACAGGCATGGTTGATATTGTCATTCCTAGGGTTCATTTTAAATGCAAAAGGTAATGGGGAGTGGGGAGGGCTACTATAAACCTTTAACATCCCTTTTATGCTGCAGCCTGGGAGGTTCTGCATCTCCCATCCCTTTTCTTTAAAAACAAAACAAGTCTCCCCGGAAGTCTGTCCTGTGATTTGGCAAGTGCTCAGAGAAACCAAAGCACTTTAATAAATCAGCACTTTCCACTGCCTCATCAGTAATAACACAGAGGTAAATATCTGGTATATTTTGCCACCACATCTGCTTTCTGTTATAAAACAGTTGGCCAAGGGAAGGCCAACAACAACCTTGGGCTTTTAGCTCCTTTAACAATCTTCCTGGCAGGTATTCTAAGTCCTTACATCATTTGAAAAAAAGAAAATCCCAGCCTTGTGTTAGGAACACTAACAATTCCTAGAACAATTTCAAACTTTACTCTAGGGCCAAGTTGTCACATGGCATTATCGCATTGCTCTGACACAGCAGGGGATAAACACTGACTTGGTTCACTCATCACTTTAAACCATAGCTAAATTAAACTGTGGTTTAAAAGTGAGCATGCAACGTGTTGGTGCACGCTGCTGAAATTGCTGGGGCCTGCCCACTGTTTGTGGCAGTTTTGAATAATGTACACATTCTTGCAAGCAATTATGTTCACATAATGCACTTTTGTACGTTAGTTTCACTCATATATTATGCACACTTTCCCCTAATATCTGCATTTTAATAAACATTGGTTGGTGAATTGCACTGAAAAATTTGAATAAGTGTGAATTTTCAAGGATGGTTGTGTTTAGATTCTCTTATTGTTTTGGAAATTTGATGGATTTGGCTTGAAATATGAACTGAACAGAATTTCTCATCCACCGCTATACTCCAGCCTCCTTTTCACACACACCCTTTAATACTAAATGTATTAAGTGCCTCTTCAAAAAAGTTTGAAACCCAGTGGGAGTAAAAAAGATATGGAGCAGAAATGTGGCAGGCCAGGAAAGATTAAGGCACCCCCTCTCCAAGGCTTCCCCACTCTAAGTCTTCCTCCAGAAGTCAGGCTTTTGTTACATTTGTATGTGTGTAACATAAAATTTCAAGTGGCCACTAGCTTTATTGAGTATTCTAGACTAGCTATGATGGATGCTAAGAAAGTAACCAACACAACCTTATCTTCATACACTCCTGACACAAATCCTATTTATTTATTTATTTAGATACTTGGCCATACTGACTATTTAATTTTGCTAATAATGTGTGTAGCTTAGTACCCCAACCTATAGCTTAGAAGCAGTAGGAGTGCAGTTAGGTCATTTTAGATTCTGAACTTAATGGTCATATGGAAGAGATCCTTTTTAGATGGCAACAGCAGTTACTGCCAAATGCAGTAAGCCCGAGCCCTGTTGCATTCTGGGTGCCCTTCTGCCCATTCTGATAAATGGAGACCTGAACTTCTTGAAAATCCTGCCCCGACGGCATCACTACTTTGACTTAAACAATAAAGAACAAGAAAGATTATAAATAAACCATACAAAAGATACTCCTATTTAGTTATAACCAATGGAGCCACCATGGACAACAGGAGCTGACAATCATTTTTCTATCGAGGATCACATTCTCTCAGGGTTACCTATCAGCAATGAGTTGGGGGCAGAGTCAAAACTGGGTGGGGTCCCCCTTTCTCATTCTTTCTGCCACCCCCTTTTCTCTGTCTTTCTGTCCCTCCTCTCTCTCTCTCTCTTTCTATTTCTCTATTTTCTCTCCCCTGCAACTTGCTTACACTTGCTTACATTAAATCACATTTGTCATTTTAATGCCCATTCACCCAGTTTGAGAAAATCATGTTTGAGCTCCTCATAATCCATTTCCGTTCTTACAACCTGAACAATTTGGCATCATCATCATCAGACTTAACCACCTCACTGCTCACTCCTAACCCCAGGTCATTTTTGAACAAATTAAGAAGCACAGGTCCCAATACTTGGGGCCCCCTCTTCATGCCCTGGTTGGCCAGCCAGGAACAATGCCTGATTCAATGGATCTTGGTCTTATCCAGCAAGACAATTCTTGTTTTCCTAATGGAAGTCATTGAAAGCGTCCTGGAAAAAGACAGATACCTCTTCACACAGTACATTCCTTGTGGGAAGCCGACAGAGGAGTGCATACAGCCCACATTGACTTTGTACCTGGTTTAGCTAAATGGATTAGCAGGTAACCAGCCAGACGTTTAGGTGAAATCTTCACTCTGTGGGTATAGATATACCTGTTGGGGATTGGTTTTGGATCTTGGTGACCAGGTGGAACAGCTGAATTGAGGTCAAATTTTGGCATAAAACAAAAATGTCTGGTTTTTAAACAAATGCTTGTCCTTTCCACAAACAGTTCAAAAACTGCTGTAACTTCCCTCTTTGGTTTATGATTTACTTGGAGGGTGTATATTTATACAAACTTGCTTACTCTTGAAGAAACCCTTTCCTCTTTCTATAAGTAGCTCCTCCAAGAAGAAATGATGACTTTGTTTTACATGAACTCCACACCCTTTTGTACTTTACTGCTCGGCCAGTCCTTTGGTCTCGGGTACTTATTCGATTGCACAGTTAGGTGTGGAGCTCTGCTTTTGATAATCATTTATTACTTGCTTTATGGCTGCTCAGGTGTTCTATAGATAACCTTCTGAAGACAGCCCTAAACTATTTTATAAACTGCCTATATGCAGAATCCAAGGAGGTGCTGAGTAAGCATGTAAAAAAAGCCCTTCTGGTCAAAACCCAGTGTCCATCTGGCCCAGCCTTGTAAATAAACACACAAAAGCCACTAGTCTGCCAAAAGAAAAACAAATTACTGGCCCACTAAGCAGGGCCAGGCCTCCTGTTAGGTGGAGTGAGTCAGCTGCTTGAGGCAAAAGATGTTGGAGGTGGAAGCAGCCTCCAACCCAGCCTTTCCCAACCAGTGTGCCTCCAGATGTTGTTGGACCACAATTCCCATATTTCCTGACCATTGGCAATGCTGGCTGAGGCTGATGGGAGTTGTGGTCCAACAACATCTGGAGGCACACTGGTTGGGAAAGGCTGCTCCAACCATTCCCCCTGAGTTCCCTAAGTTAGCCTGCTGTGTGCTGCCTAAGCTAGCCTGCTGCCCTCAGGTATCATGGTGGGTGTTGTCCCATCACCAGTGTTGAAGTAAGATTCAGTTGCCAGTCTGGTCGAATTCTGTACATGGAACTGGAGGGAGGGGGCACCATCTTTATATTTGCCTCACGGCCAGTCCTGCTGCTAAAAGGCTAGCATCCTGTAGTTCCATGCTGGCTACAGAGGAAAAGGGATCTCCTCCTCCAGAGCTAGCAAGGAAATCAGCTACTAGCCTCTGAACAGGCTATTTTAAAAAATGTCTTCTAACCTTCAGGAGTACAGTCTTCATTCCTTTGAAGTAAAGAAAAAAGACACCAGGAGCTACAATCACAGGTCTCTCACATCCCATAATTTGGTGTGGAGTTTAGAGTTTAAAGAACAGCACTTTCAAAAATTTGAGAAATACTGATTTCTTCATAAAAAGAGAGAGCTAGCATAGCCACTAAAGAGACTGAGGTGTAAACCATGAGGCTCCCATGAACTCACAAGGTAGCCTTGGTGCCGTTTTTCAGTCCCAGGCTCCCATCCGCAATTTGGGAATAATTTATTGGTCTATCCTTCTGTGACAAATCGGAATGAAGGTGAGGGTACAGGGACCACCAAAAGGTACTTCAAAAACTTTCATCAGGGGCTGCCATCTTAGTCAGGGTTGATCATTAGGCTATTTCAGGCACTAGAGGCTAGGGGTGGAGAACAGCTGCAAGGTGTTGAAGGTCAGGCTGCATGTGTCATGTAGCCTGCCTGCCTGCTGCCTTAGGTGCAATGGAAGACCCTGTCCTATTGCCAACACTGAAGTAAGATTCAACATTTCAACTCTGCCTCCAAATTTCCGTTCAATATCTGCAACCTCTATTTTGATTTCACCATTTTTATTGCAGAAAAAGTTGATTCACAGAGCTACATTGAAGCAAAAATTGAAAACAGTTTTGGAATAACTGTATTTAGAACTGCAGTGCAAACTCATCAATTTAAAATACAAGTCCACATTGGAACAATTGAATCATCTGTCAAATGTTGAGTGCTTTGAAGTAAAATCACATCCATCTCGAAAAGGTGCCTCTCCAAAGAAGGAAGCATTGCACGCTCTTGAGATAGTTGAGCACTGTAGATGTCAAAGCACATTCTGCAGCGTATAGGACCCAAGAACAAATATGTGATTGTTAAGGGAAGAGGGTGGACACTTTTTGATCTGATAACATGTAAAAAAGAATTTTATTTAAAATTTTATTATAAAAAATAGGTAGTAGAGGTAAAGCACTAGCTTGCCACAGGCCAAATGCCATTTTAGCCACATGTGGCGAGTGGTGACCATGTTGGACAGGAGAGCTATAGAGGCACAAAACTAATTGGAACCCGATAGTAATAGTAAATGAAAAAGTCTACGTACCGTATTAATCCGAGCAGGCATGGGGTGGTGGTGGTAGTGAATGAATCCTACCTAAACACAGAAGTATAATAATAACGATGAAAATGTAAAGCAGTATTTATTTAAGAAAATTAAAGTTTGCATGGTTGTTTAAAAGTAAAAGGGAACAAGAAGTTTAAAACAAACTAACATCAAATGTATAAAAACAACAAAAGTATCTTAAATACCTCACCTACGGTGCTGGCTGACCTAGTGGCTCCTTATATACTTGGTGACAGAAAATAGATCTTTTGTTTAAAAGATGGATGACCCACATACACCTTTCAGAGCGAAAGAGCCAGGAGGAAGAAGGAAATCCCCCCATGATTTCCTGAGCATTCTAGGCCAAAAAGGAAGTTCTCTGTCTGGCCACTACAAAGCTCCATTTTGAATTTGCCTGTTTTAATAGATGGAACATTCACTTGGAGAGGTGAGATACTGACCCACTGTTGGATATGATCCCAAGCCTCGTTAGCCACAGCTAGCAGCAGGCATATACCAGCAGTAGCGTAACTAGCTTTTCATGTGCCCTGTGCAAGGTTTTATTTTTGGGCCCCTTAATTTTTTTTGGGGGGGGAAATAATAATAAAAACAAATACGATATAACAATTGTTTATAAATAATTTTCATTTCAGCAAATCCATTTCAGGGGGCCCTTCGTCCTGTGCCCTGTGCCTGTGCACCTGTTGCACCTGCCTAGTTACGGCACTGTATACCAGCCAATCAGAGATAATAACTGAAATGAAATATGAATTTAAGTATTACTGGCTTATTCACAACATAGCCTCAATAGCTGGATCTGCCAGGATGTAAGATATTCCCTCAGCATTCACATATATTAACTTTTAATATATATATTAACAAAACTGACTCAACTAGGTGAAGGATTAAAATCACTATGTGAGGATTTTGGAAGTGTCTGGCTGGTAGACAGACTACAATTCACAACATACATGTGTGTCCATAGTACACACCTACCTAAGCAAACAGGCTTGCTTCAGAGTGGTTTTATGAAGCTAGTCAAGTTAGTTGATCAGACTTTGTAAATCCAGCATATTTTCTGCACACCTACCAAGATGTTATAAGGATTATTATGAAAATGTAAGCATGGCAAGCTGTGAACATTCAAGGGAGCCAACGTTCAAGAGTGTCCTTACATGCACAAGATCTTGTTGCATGAGTTAAATTCTTAGATTTAATATATTTCCTCTGAGAAGATGACTGTTCGTGTATTATTGTATGCCCCATCAGCCTGCTTATTACTTGGACAGAGTGGGTGGGGGATTGATAGCTTCCTCTGTTTCTGCCAGTTATACCCTGATGAGAGAAAGCATCCATTACTTGCTGGCATTCTGTTGAGCAGGCAGATTGGAACTCCTGACCACAGAGGTGTTATCTGTCTGAGAGTGCAGAATGTTGGTGTCTGCAAGAAAGAAATCTGAACAGGTCCTCAGGTTTCTCCAGTCTTTGCATTCTACTTAGAGGGAATGAGCACAACAGGATGACATTTGCCACTGTCAGTTGGTTTACTTTTACTCATGTTCGGTATTTGGAAGCAAGGAATGGTTATGCTTCTTGCTTGAGAAAAAAACAACAAACCAGGAATTATGGGTCTGTACTGGCACCTCCTTTTATGGCATTTGCTTCTTTAAAGGCCAGGTCTAAGGCAAATCTCATGACTTGTGGTGGGGCCATCTCAACCATTCAGTTACTTACTGCCTTGTGCATCTCTTTTTGGATATATTACCCCTTTAAAAAAAATTTGCAGGCTTCTTTAACCTGAACATTTCATTCCTGTAGGGTTTGTCACCAATGATCTTTATCTTTCTGTCTGGCTCTCTTTCATAACTGCTATTTTGATCTGTTTAAACTGATTCACACTTAATTTAGGCATTGCTCTGTCTGTAGGGGTGTGTGGGTATATATATTTCAAAGTTCATGATGTTTTTTAAAAAACAGATTCAACATTTCAAATTACAAAAAATCTCACCCAAAACTCACTGCAAAAGTCAAAATGCACACAAAAAACATGCAGTACCAATTCTTATGCAAACAGTACAATCCTATACATGTCTATTCAGAAGTAGTACCGAGTGAGTTCTATAGAGCTCCCTCCCAGATATGTGGATATGGGATTGCAGCCAAAGTAACAAATTATTTCAAATTATACTGTATATTTAAACCTCACACAACAAAATGGAAAAACATAGTTTTACTGAGATTGGATTCAAGTTTTTGTAAAATAAGCAAAAAGCTATTAATTACAAGCAATGCTCAGAGTAAGCATCCATGGCCCACGACAAGTATGAAAACCAGTGCAGTACCGTGGATAGAATGCTGGACTTGGACAAGGAAAACCTAAGTTCAAAAATTCCCACTTAACCGTAAAGGTTTATGGGTATAGGGAAACTGTATGCTGCCCTGAGTTACTTGGTGGAAGATTAGGTTACAAAAGTGTTTTTATTTATTATTATTGTTGTTGTTGTTTGTTGTTGTTGTTAGCATTAGCATTAGCATTTATTGCCCACCCTTCACCCAGAGGTCCCAGGGCAGTTTACAGCAGCCTTAAAATACAGTGTTGAAAACAAAAGCAACCAGAATCACAAAATAGGGTGGTCCTAAAAATATGTCTCAGGTGCCAAAGGCCAGGATGGAGAGGTGCATCTTCAGCATTCACCTAAAGTAGGGTTGCCATATTCCAGTCTCACAAATCCAGCAGTCTAATTTGCATATTATGCAAAGTATTTGCTAATTATGCAAGTTAAGCATATTAATAGTTGCATTATCCAGTTGATTTGTTTTCCTACCTGGTAATTACCAACAAAAACTGAAGGAAGATGTGAGAAATCTTTTTTTTTAATGTACATTTTCAGCCTTAAATGCCTAGGGCTCTAGTTTCCAACACTATGGAATATATATTTATGTATTAAGAAGATTTATATCCTGCCCTTCCACTGTTAAAAATAGAGCTCAGGGCAGCTTACAAATGTAATAAAAACTATAAAAGTGTAAAGTTTGGGAACGCCTGGTGTAAGGCATCTGCCTATGTGCCTATGCTGCTCTCACCCCTTATTTAGGTGCCTGGGATGCACACATGTGGGCATACCTCTTTACCATTATGGAAAGTGATTCTTAATAATGTGCTATCTGCTCTAGGTCTCCAGACACAAGGTTGCATAGTTGTTTATGGACATGACCATAAATTTTTTTTGTGAAGTTCAAGTTCTATATAACATCATTTAGTAAATGTGCTTAGGATTGCACCAATGACATTTCCAAATATGTACTTTCACACAGACTTTGGTTTTCCGTAACACAGTGTTTGTTCAGGCATTCTCACTTGTGGGGGGCACTACTTGCATAAGCACATCGTGATTGGATACACACCTTAACCAAGACACAGACAACAAGGCACTCAAAACAAAACAAAACAAAGTGTTTTATTTTCTGAGGAGGCAGCTCTTCCTTGGGAAAGTATTATTATTATTGTTGTTGTTGTTGTTGTTATTATTATTATTAGCATTAGCAATTAGCATTAGCATTTAAATCCCACCTTATCTCCAAGGAGCTCTTGGTGGAGTACACAGTTCTGGCCCTTCTCATTTAATTGCCACAACAACCCTGTGAGATTGGTTAGGCAGAAGGGCAGCGACTGGCCCAGGATCACCCAGCAAGCTTCATGGCTGAGTCTCCCAGGTCTTTGTCCAGCACTCTAAGCACTATGCCACACTGGCCCTCAACTTTGGAAACTCACAACCCCCCCCAATTTCAGGGCTATAATCCGGGTAAAGCCAGGCTAACCAGGCAATATGGCAACCCTAGCCTAAAGCTGTAGAGTACAGTGAGTTTGCCAGATGCATCTTTAGGAGCTACCACAAAGAATGCCATCTCTCAGGCCACAACTCTTTGAGCTTCTGAACTATGGCAGAACTACCAAAAGGACCCCCTCTGCTGATCTCAACATGCAAGAGGGTCTGTACTAAACCTTATCAACTGTGTGGAATGGCAGCTTTTGCCTTATATGGCACCTTGGTGATCGTGTATGTATATTTATACACTAGCATACGGAATTTTAATTAGTCCTTCCCCCGTCAAAGTTTTAACTTCTAGAGCAAAAGGGAGGGCCTGAAAGGTGAAGACTGGCAGTACTAATCAGTAGAGCAGTTGAGTAATTTTAGGGCCTCTCCAGATTACCTATTTATTGAGTATTAATTCTGATTAGCTTGCTTGCAAAAAAGTTTATGGTTAGATTATATTGGGTCTTTATCAGATTGATTTGTTTATGGGGTGGTTATACAATAATGTGCATCCTGAATTCATCCTGATTTGCTTGTGAGATGTTTACACATCTTTCCGTTAGTCATTCGTTTATTTCACACTTTCCAATGCGTTCCCACATTACTTTCCAAACCACATAACATCTGTTGTTTTTGAAAAATGGATTTGTTGTATCAGGGTGACAGAGTGCTTTAATCCATTTTAAATACGTAAACCTAAAGTTCCGTTGATGTGCACCAGATCCCTTCTGCAAAATAATGGTAGTCTGGAAGCACCCATGTACTCTGGACTTAATGGTCTTACAGGAAGGGCCCACTTCTGAAGACAGTGTGCATTACTTCAAAGTGTAGTAAACCAGCTCTGCTGCATTTGGGGGCCATCCTGCTCAATCTGCTGAGCAAGGCACTGGACTGCAATCACAAAGTCCTGCCCTGGTAGACCACTGACTCCCCAAAGACAAAATACAAGATAGTGCTTTACTGTATAAAGGTACCAAAATTAGGGAAATTGCACTGGTATATGAACTTGCATTTTAGATTCGGATCCAAATAGCCTTTCTTAGGTTTTTGTGAATGTTTGCATCAGCAAGCTCATGGGCTCACCCCTAGCAAGAGGACCAGCTCAATCTGGAAAAAAGTATTTCAGATGTCTAGGTACCAAAATCACATTTTCAAAAGCCAACATCAGTTTTTTATATGCTCTATTTTGTATAAATATACACTGTTTTAAAAAATAACAACAACAACAACAACAACAATAGCAGCCTTAGGTAAGATGTGTAGATGTCTATTCTGGGCATGGTTAAGCTTTGCTTTTTAGCATTTAAAATTCATCTCAGAAATGTCTACCAACTTCTTGGCATTCAGTAAAATAAATTCTCATTGAGCTCTTATGATAGTGACTTGATAGGTGTGAGGCTTATGTTTCCTCTTCTCAGAGGTTTCCTCTTAATATGGAGGCTGTTATTAAGCATGTCACCATGTTGAATAAGTCATCTTGTTTGTCACGTTCCTTGGTCTAATAACTGGCCTCTGTGCTCATTGCTGAACTGTGAAACACCCCTATTAAAGAAAGAGAATTTTCACCCATTGATCCAATGCACAGCCAGAATGGTTTATTCTTACTCCTTGAGAGAGATTAGCAGCATTCCTCTTGCAGATTTGTTATAGATTAAAGGTGAGTTCTTGATTTTTATTATGCCATGGGATTCTTTGCCACTGAGCTAGCTCAGGATTTTCATATCAGTCTACCCTAAGAAGAGCTTCTACTTATTTAGTATATTCATTTCATTACAATTATTTCAGTGGAGCTTCAGTTTACTGAACCTTTGTCACTCCAATTACTCTGAATTTACTGAATTTACTTAAGAATAAATTTGATAAGTGTATTTATTACAGTTGTGTCCAAAGAGTTCTGAGTGTCTTATATGCATTTAACCCATTTTATTCTCACAATAACCACGAGGTAGGTAGGATAAATATTTATGCATAGCCAAAAAAGAAGAAAAAATCACATTACCAAAATAAAAAGATTACACCAATTTGCATAAAATTTGTACATGCTAATGTATATGTATAGATGCAAATTTAGAAATACTTTTTAAATTGTATCTCTTAAAATAAAGCTACAATATGTTTCACCAGGGTGGGGAAGACTGTGACCAGGTGACCCATGTGCCTGCTTAATTTGTTGTCCAAATTATGTTGATGGACAACTTCAAGGCCCCTGCTTTCCCTCCTTAAATCAAACTTGGACTGGACGGCTTTCAAACTGAGAATGCCTTCAAACAGAACAGCTTTGCAAAGCAAGCACATAGACATCCTAGAGGTAGATTTGGCTGAGAGATGGTCACCACACTAGGGTAAGATTACCCATTGAACTTCATGGTTCTTGAATATAGGCCTTTCCTGCCCAACACTCTATACACATCATATTGGTTCTTCTTCACTAATTCTTCTTGGAGACCATCCCATCACAATCTTGTTAACAGAACTTCTTTTCACCCAGATCTATGTTATAAACAGACACCACATATCTAGATAAAAGAAGATACACACACTTTTAAAGCCTTGGGGGTCATTCTGAGAGCACTCATGCTGCAGTGAATCCAGGTGTATCTTTTCCTCTCCAAGGCTGAGGCTGAGCTCTGAAAAAATGTGTTGATAATTTTGAAACTGAATATCCCCCTCTGGTTTTGCAGTTAATAAGGGATGAACAGATACATGCATGCATTTCTACAAGGCAGTGTCTCTCTCTGTGTGTACAGGCAGGCACACTGTGTCCCTGAAGCCTAAGACAAAGAGCCAGTAGTTGCCTTGCTATTAGTACATATGTCATTTCACTTGTGAAACTGGACTCACATACACAGCAGATTATTCCCGTTTTCATCCATGTCTGTCTTCACCCATGCTACACTTGGTTACCTGTAAAGTACACCCAGTACCAGGATGCATTCCTTTCTAGAATCTGAACCATGACACAAACCATAGTGAGATCTCTCTTTTAATTTAAAAACAACACACTGACAAATTAACCTCCATATTTCCAAATGTTACTGTGGACCACACAGTTCTCCTTAATCACTTATCTACCAAATTATTAATATTATCTCAATGATAACAACATGGCCTATGACATTTTGCTGCCTGAGAAGAAGGACAAGATAGACTTCCAGGAAGGGTTGCTTTGCCTGTGCTGCCTCTGAGACGAGCTCTTGTCTCAGAAGAAGCTTTTTCAGCTTTAAAATCAGTCACAACGCTCTTTTTGACTGGTAAAGATTTTCTCCCGGTCAGGGAGAAATGTAGAGATTAACCACAAAGCCTGTTTTTGTGGGGAGGACTGGTTTTCATTTATTTATGAGAGAAGGTTCAAACTGCAATGCCGGACGGACTTTCATCAAGCTCTTGCTGATTACAGCGACACGTTTATCTTTTCTTTAAAGAAAAACGGACTTCAACAGGCAGATAAGCATCCTTCTTTCTATTTTCTTTTTTTACTTGGTTTAAATTGGTGTAGCAAAAAAGAGATTTGTCAATGAATCAGCTGTGAAGAACTTCTAGGTGAGTTTATGGCTTTTCTCTTTCACTAACGAAATTAAGGAGGAAAGAAATTGAAAAAGCTTATCTTTGTTTTTATCGCAAAAAGCTGTCCTGCAGGTGCATTCTAAAGATACCAACGGAAGAGGGATTTCTATTTCGAGGAGGGAGGAACAAAAACTTTTTTTTGGTCTATTTCATTTTGACGAATCTGCTTGTTCACGACGCCACTAATTGTTTTGATGTTGGGAACTAAGTTTGTTTTTGTATTCCTGAATACATAGAGATAAGGCAGGCTGTAATGTCTACACTGATATAAGCAAGCCTGGAACATTAACCCAATTGTGGCTGAAATAATTTTTGTTTCTGTAGTTTTAAGAAAGACAACCAGGAAAGTGATTGAGACCATGGAAGAAATTATGTTTCAGAAAATAATGGCTGAGATTGAGATAACGAAACAAACCCTGAGACAGGGTAGACAGGAGATGAAAATTGAATTTAACAAAATGATGCAGGAGCTTAAAGAAACAATGGATTCTGTGAGAGAGGAGTTTGATGGGATAGGGAAGCTACAAGCCCTGGAGATTGGAACAAATGTGAAATTGGAAAAAGATTTGGAGTTTATGGATGTTAGAAATAAAGTTTACTGTTTGGAATTCAACGTTGTCTCTGAAGAAATTAATGAAGATTTTGGTGGTAAAGTTATCAATGTCTTGGATAATTTTCTGGACTGGAATGATATGATGGAGCTTGACATAGAAAAAATCTATGGAGTTGGCTACAGATATGTGACAGTGGAGAAACTCTTAAGAGATGAGCCAGTGCATTTTGTAAAAAAGAAGAACAGAGATATGACTTTGCAGCAATATTTCAGCAACATATTCAGAATTCTTGACTGGAATGATGTGATGGGGCTTGACATAGAAAAAAGTTATGGAATTAACTACAAATATGTGACAGAGCAGAGATGCACGCAGAGCAGAGATGTGACTTTATAACAATATTTCAACAACATATTCAGAATTGATGGCAAGGACATATTTGTGATGGGGGAAATTCCCATCAGACTCTTGTTATATGACTATGGCTATGACAGCAAGATCATCATGGGATACTGATAATGGATGAATGGATACTGAAACCACTGGATTTAACAGGACTATTGAAGATGGAAGATGGAATTAATATTGATAATGGAAGAATGGTTGTGGAAATTATTGGACTTGGCAGATTTGACGAGATGGATTAATTGATATGTTTGCTTGGACTATGGCTATGACAACAAGATTATTATGGGATACTGATAACGGAAGAATGGCTACTGAAATTACTGGACAACAGGATTATTGAAGATGGAAGATGGAATTAATATAGATAATGGAAGAATGGCTATTGAAATTATTGGGCCTAACAGATTTGAATTAGATGGATTAAGCGATATGTTTATTTGGAGAAAAATTGAAAGATATATCTCTCAAGGAATTGAAACCTCTCTTGGACTTTTTGTGGAAAGAATAAAATAATGTTTATGAGATTTGATGATTAATTAAGATAACTACTGGAGGAAAGTGATTTTATAATATAATTTTAGAGATAGGATTGTTATATATTGTAGACCTATAACTGATCTGCGACAAATCGGAAGTCAACATTTTATTTTATTGTTTAATTGTTTTTGTTTTGTTTTGTTTCTTGTCTTTGAAAATTTGAATAAAAATTAATGATAAAAAAAAAGAGAAGAAGGACAAGATAGCACTCCCACCATTCCAGGTATAGAAGCTGACTGGACTGTCAGCTGAATCTTATTTTATTGCATTTATTTTTATTTAAAATATTCTATCCTGCCCTTCTACCCTACAATAGGGCATTCAGGGCGGCTCACAATAAAATCATGCCCAATAAAATAACAAAAACATTAAAACAGATAAAAATACATAAAACACAATTAAGAAATAGAGGGAAGTGATATTAAAATTTTAATACTGGCAATTGGATGGTATCCTCCACCACACCATTACAGGGGTCAATCTGTCTTGCCAGACTGAGCTTTCTTCAGCCTCATACAGTCCATTTTTAGCCCAGTGTAGGATGTGTCCTACATTGATGCTGCAAACCCTGTAGCAGGTTTGGGGAAGCTTTGGCCCTCCAGATGTTGTAGAATGACAACTCCTATCAACCTCAGCAAACTTGGCCAATGGCCAGGGATGATGGGAGCTGAAATTCAGCAACATCTGGAGGGCCAAAGGTTCTGCACACCTGTGCTATAGACACTTACCTGGGAGCAAGTCCCATTGAACCCAATAGGGCTCAGGTCTGAGTAAGATTGTGTTGTATATCTCCAGCTTTCTATTTCCTGATATGAAAATTGTCTACCTTCAGTTCAGCCAAATTTTAGCACGAGATTATTTTTATGACTAATACAATTATGGAGTAGTACATTATGACACACAACAAACTACCCAGATCTTTAACCAGCACTATATAACGTTATATATAAGATAAGTAGTTATAGCCAGTAGTTACATGTGAAAACGATCAAAACAGGTGTGGGAGGAGAATAGATCTGCTAACAGATAATAGGACATGACTACACAATCCGAGATTATGATTAGTAAAACAGCTACATATCAGTTTTCATATCTAGGCTAGTAAGCTCCTGCTCATCACTTATGAGTGATGTTATAAAGTCTGAATCGCACTGATAGGAATTTCACAGAAAGAACTCCAGGCAGTATAAAAGTAGAATGTAATCCCTCTGAGGAGCAGTTGTGTCAGTGAAGGGAGACAAGAGTACACAGAAGCAAAGGTAGAAGAACATACGAAAAGCTCTGCTGGATCAGACTATTCTCAGAGGGTCAGCCAGATGCCTATGGGAAGAAAGATGTGAGTGCACCGCTGTTTCCTGCTTGTGATCTCCAGCAACTGGTATTCAGAGACATATTGCCTCTGACACTGGAGGTAATATAGCCATTATAGTCATTGACAGCCTTATCCTCCAAGAAGTTGTTTAACCCCATTTTGAAGCATTCTAAGTAGGGGTCCTCTTGTGGTAGGGAATGCCATACATTAAATATATGCTGTATACTTCCTTTGTCCTGAAATCTCCCAACAGTCAGCTTCATTGGATGACCCCGGATTCCCGTGGGACAGGTCAATTCAATAAAGATTCAGAAAGTTATATAAATGAACTTGTTATTAACAATGCTACTGTACATTATTAAAAGCGTATCAATGCATTAAAGTGTCCAGTGTTCCCAGTAGCAAAGAATTGATACTGACAGAGGAACTCCTGGTATGAACTCAATAGTATCTAACATAAACATGTCTTTCCCTCACAAAAGCCTCCGTTTGGGAGCACCTTCACATGCACACACATATGCAAATATAAAAACAAACTAAAAGAATAAATAGAACATCAGAATATTTAAAGTATTAAGGTAAGTTGATAAATTACAATGCTCTGAAGAAGGACCTTTAATGACCTTTGAAATTCATCTCTGGTGCATGGTTCAGCCAACATGTTTTAATCATATTTGGGTAATTATGGTGCATTTTTTGGCCAACAGCCACTAATACCTCACCAAAGGCTTCTGAGGAAGCTTAGCAGTCATGGAATAAGAGGAGAGGTCCTCTTGTGGATAAGGAATTGGTTAAGAAGCAGAAAGCAGAGAGTAGGAATCAACGGACAGTTCTCCCAATGGAGGGCTGTAGAAAGTGGAGTCCCTCAAGGATCGGTATTGGGACCTGTACTTTTCAACTTGTTCATTAATGACCTAGAATTAGGAGTGAGCAGTGAAGTGGCCAAGTTTGCTGATGACACTAAAATGTTCAGGGTTGTTAAAACAAAAAGGGATTGCGAAGAGCTCCAAAAAGACCTCTCCAAACTGAGTGAATGGGCAGAAAAATGGCAAATGCAATTCAATATAAACAAGTGTAAAATTATGCATATTGGAGCAAAAAATCTTAATTTCACATATACGCTCATGGGGTCTGAACTGGCGGTGACCGACCAGGAGAGAGACCTCGGGGTTGTAGTGGACAGCACGATGAAAATGTCGACCCAGTGTGCGGCAGCTGTGAAAAAGGCAAATTCCATGCTAGCGATAATTAGGAAAGGTATTGAAAATAAAACAGCCGATATCATAATGCCATTGTATAAATCTATGGTGCGGCCGCATTTGGAATCCTGTGTACAGTTCTGGTCGCCTCATCTCAAAAAGGATATTATAGAGTTGGAAAAGGTTCAGAAGAGGGCAACCAGAATGATCAAGGGGATGGAGCGACTCCCTTACGAGGAAAGGTTGTAGCATTTGGGGCTTTTTAGTTTAGAGAAAAGGCGGGTCAGAGGAGACATGATAGAAGTGTATAAAATTATGCATGGCATTGAGAAAGTGGATAGAGAAAAGTTCTTCTCCCTCTCTCATAATACTAGAACTCGTGGACATTCAAAGAAGCTGAATGTTGGAAGATTCAGGACAGACAAAAGGAAGTCCTTCTTTACTCAGCGCATAGTTAAACTATGGAATTTGCTCCCACAAGATGCAGTAATGGCCACCAGCTTGGATGGCTTTAAAAGAAGATTAGACAAATTCATGGAGGACAGGGCTATCAATGGCTACTAGCCATGATGGCTGTGCTCTGCCACCCTAGTCAGAGGCAGCATGCTTCTGAAAACCAGTTGCTGGAAGCCTCAGGAGGGGAGAGTGTTCTTGCACTCGGGTCCTGCTTGCGGGCTTCCCCCAGGCACCTGGTTGGCCACTGTGAGAACAGGATGCTGGACTAGATGGGCCACTGGCCTGATCCAGCAGGCTCTTCTTATGTTCTTATGTTCTTATGTTCTTAATATTTCTAATGAAGGTATTGCCCAATTTCATTAGAAGATTTTGCCATTTCTTTCTTGTGGACAGATCAGCACAACTATTTTGCGTTTATGTTACACTTCCAATGTACTTGAGTCTTATGAGTTCTTTTTAAGAACCCCAATACATTACCAGCTATCCCCCCCTCAAGAAGTAACACAACTTCATAACATAACATACGTTCATAACTTCATTGTAGATGTTTGCCAGCCTTTGAAAATATAAGCATTTAAGACTGTACCATCAATGTCGGGGAGAACGGTAGTTACCTTTTCTATCAGATTTTAACTCTTTTTTTAAAAAATTGTGCCATGCTTATAAGGATGCTTTTTTCAGTGTTGAATACCAAAATGTTTACTCCTTAAAAAATGATGATCATTTAAGCAGGGCTTTATTTCTAGAGAAAAGAGGGGCTGAGTCTCTCAAAAAGATGGTATATCAGTTGCTGGGAGGATGGCACATCGTCACTCTCAGGGGCACTTGTGGCCACATTTGGAATACCCATATAAACAGACACTAGGCTTTTAGCCACTTGGAGTAGCTGTTACCTCTGTGTGTGTGTGTGTGCTTTTAAAATTGAAAGGTAGCACTTGGACCTAGCAAAGAATGAATTCTCTCATTTTCTCATTTTCCAGCCTTCAGTCCACTCCATTTCCTCATTAATTTGTGAATTCATATACATTTTTTGTGCAGCTTTCTCCTAATATACACATTTTTACAATCATTTTCCTTTAATATAATGTAGTTTTGTTCATTATATTTGCTAATGTATGCGTTTTTGTGCACCCTTTTTGGTTGGAGAAGGATAGTTGTGTTTCTGTTTGCTTATTGATTTGAGAAGGGCAGATTAGGTAGGTTTGCTTTAAAATGCAAACTGAACAAATTTATCTCCCATCCTTATTTAAAATCTGCATTTGATAGTTTTTACTTTTGAATTTTAATGTGGCATTTTGCTTTTGAAAGCTCTCAAACTGTGAGACAGAATGGAATGGAAGGATAGGAAGGAGTGCCTACACATGAATGACAGCACATATGTTGTTGTTGTTATGTGCCTTCAAGTTGATTACGACTTATGGTGACCCTATGAATCAGCGACCTCCAATAACATCTGTTATAAATCACCCTGTTCATATCTTGTAAGTTCAGGTCTGTGGCTTCCTTTATGGAATCAACCCATCTCTTGTTTGGTCTTCCTCTTTTTCTACTCCCTTTTGTTTTTCCCAGCATTATTGTCTTTTCTAGTGAATCATGTCTTTTCATGATGTGTCCAAAGTATGATAACCTCAGTTTCATCATTTTAGCTTCTAGTGATAGTTCTGGTTTAATTTGTTCTAACACCCAATTATTTGTCTTTTTCACAGTCCATGGTATGCACAAAGCGCTCCTCCAGCACCACATTTCAAATGAATTGATTTTTCTCTTATCTGCCTTTTTCACTGTCCAACTTTCACATCCATACATAGAGATCGGGAATACGGTGGTCTGAATGATCCTAACTTTAGTGTTCAGTGATACATCTTTGTATTTGAGGACCTTTTCTAGTTCTCTCATAGCTGCCCTCCCCAGTCCTAGCCTTCTTCTGATTTCTTGACTATGAAAGCATATATGAGGCACATATGAAAGGATTCTTTCCCAGCATTCCACTGAATGAGGGCTGGGGCAGGGCCAGCCGGCACAGTACCACTCCACCCTCCACACATCATCTATACACAGTGGAGGTTGGTCCAGTGGGGCTAGTTGGGCAGCGCCTCACCAACCTCAGTCTGCTTTCATCAGCCTTCTTACTTATAATCAGTCCAGGGAGAGGCCACGGCGGTCAGCTGTCTCCTCCTCAGTCAGTGTTGCCCTTATAGAACTCACCAGTGAGGAGGATGGAGACCAAACTAGAATTAGTTGGCTCTGCCTGTCTTTGGCTCTGGCTCCATCTACTATTTGGGCTCTCTGCCTTCTGCCCCACCAGCACCAGTGAGCACCAGCCACCATTGGTACTTATGTGTTTCTGTGTATAGGGAAAAGGGTTTAAACAACCCTTCCCTCAATTTACTCAACTGTAAGAAAAATATTTTCTTTCTATGTCTCAAACTTCCAGGGTTCAACTAGAAGAGCGGCTACTAGTGACTGGTATCATCAAGCAGCTGCTGACCCCATGCCACAGGAGCCAATTGCCAATCCCTGGAGCCTACAGTCCCTGGTCTTCCTCGTTGCTGTTGCAGCCTGCTCACCTACCTTCTCCAAGCAAGCAAGCAATAAGAGGAGCAAGGAGGAGGTGCAGTCACCTCTGTACATCTTGCCCTCTCCTTCTGGACTCTGGAGGTGGTGCAAATTAGGCCCGGAGGGAGAGTTGAGCAGTTGGGCAGTGGATGTACTGGTGAAGGGCAGGGGGGCACTCTCAAGTCAGGCCCTCCAGGAGTATCTTGCCAAGGGGACCTAAAAAACCTGGAACAGGCAGTGATCCCTAATATTGAAAACAGATAATAGGCTGAGCCCTGGCAGAAATTAGTTAAGTAAACTCCTTACTTTATCTCTAATGAAAGAATATAAGGAACTGTTTGGTCTACTGAGGACCATATAGTTATTAGATGGAAGGCTTCCAAAACAGTACACAGTTAGTAGCTGGGGTTCAGCAAGGCCCACATGTGCACACAAAATGCTTCTGTGCTTACATGGGAGGACACTTGCTTTTTTCCCTTCTGCCAAAAGTCCTTTGAAATTCATGGCTGCACTGACCTTCAGAGCCAGTGTGTGTGTGTGTGGAAGAAGGGAGGGAGGTGGGGAACAGAGGCTGTCATCAGACCAGAAGAGCAGAAAAGTCCACGTACGTGCATGGAACATGGTCCTTTGGAGCCTGCCAATATACATAATGTAAGATTATATATATCTCTAAGGGTATTTAGAATGTTTGAATATGTTATGTTTGCTGGTTCTGGTAGAATAATATTATAGTTGGTTTTGTGTTGATTGTGAGACATGGCTCATTTATCTTACCTGACAGGAGGCAAAGGAGCAAAGGAGACTTACAACTAGCTTTTCATGTTGAATTCTCTGGAGGGTAACATTTTTGAAAGCTGGTTGAGTCAAACAAACTGCCAAAATGGTGGATGTGAAAGGGCAGCTGAAATGGGGAGATAAAAGTCAGGTTGCCCAATGCGTCCAAAGGAGTGAGGAAGAATTGGAGCCATTTGCCAAAATTTTGCTACACTTATTCAGCTTGTCAGGAAATGTCATTTCCCATGGGTCTTACGTTTTCTGCCTTTCTTATCAAGCCATATCAAACACCCATATAAACAGACTATTTAAGACCATCCATATGTATAATCTTTCTGAACTGATATAAGAAGTGCAGGAACACAAAGGTTGTCATCTGTTCATAATTTGATGGGTTGCTTATTTTAGGACACTTTTTTCTACTTGAAAAATATTTCTTTGTTGTCAAGAGCAAGTTCACACAAGAAACAAAATCCCAGAGGATAACAGCAAATTAAACTGGAAAGTGTATTTTGTCACTTTGATCAATTATTTTAATCAATAGGCCCTCTGTTGATAAACTTGGGGCCTACACTGACATCATATCACTTTGATCATGCATATAGGGTTCCTAGGTGTCTAGTTTTTGGCCAGAGACTCCCATTTTTAGGGGTCCTCTCCGGGTCTCCAGGTGACTCACCTTAATCTCTGGACTCTTAGCTTTCTTTTTTTAAAAAAAATAAGTTTCTAGGTGGTCTCGTTCAAACAATATAAACCAAAATGTCAGCCACCCCCCAGCAACATCTGTTAGTTGCTGTAGTTTCTGCTCTAATCCCTGCCCTTTCAGGTTTTTAGCTAAAAAATGAAGTCAGGGTCGTGATTGACAATAGCAAGAACGAAAACTCATTTCAGGTTCTGAAAACAGTTTCCTTTTCCTGCTTGTCTCACATTAGGAATTCAGTAAATATATAGCTTTCAGCAGCATAAAGAGTACTTTCTCTGTACAGGATTTGGACTTGTTTCTGAGCAAACATGCATAGGATTGCACTACAACAGATCACACAGCAGGATCTTGGTAGGCATAAAAGTGTACATGCAAGGTTTTCTTAATTACTTGCAAAAATGGTATATTATACTTTTTATTTTTCAAATAATTTTTGAACAGAAGTTTTAAAAGTGTACATGCTGCAGTGTTATACTTTTCTAATTAAGGAGTCAAACAAGTTTAAATTTTGCAGGACTGTGGAAGAGGGCAGCTTATTTGTCTTATTCGTAACCTGTTTTGAAATCCTTTCCAATATGAATTTTTTCTGGGAGTAAAGCTGCAATGCTAATTCCACATACTAGTAGCTGACCCCATTGAATTCAGTAGGACATTTGAATAGACATGGTTAGGATTGTGTTGAAAATGGGACTTTTGAGTGAACTTAGAAAAGAATTGTGTTGTAAATCTTTCTCTCCCCCTCCAATCCTTTTTTTTTTTAAGCAGGCAGGGCTTACTTAGGTGTCACTGCTTTTATTTGGCAGGAAACTAATACTTATTTTTTTAAAATAATGTTCTGCAATGGCCAACTGTTTGTGACAATAAACTGTTATTCACTAATAGGCAAAAAAACTTGCGTTTTAAGAATGTACCTATAGCCCACATATATTTCTACCAAACTTTAAAAAGAAGGGAAATTGGGCAGCTATAGTGAATGCACCAGGGGAGCAGGAGACCTGAACTCCTCTCTGAGATATTGTACTGCCCTACAAAGTTGTCAAAATGCAAACACAATTTGGGTTGGTCTTTCACAGTCCAATCCACTTGCTGTGTAGCTTGGAAGAATTTGGTAACATGTGCCTCTAAATAATAGCCCACAGACTGGAAGCGTTCAACATACATCCCAATTGCAAAGAAAGGGGATCAGGGAATGCAGTAATTATCGAACTATTGCCTTAATATCCCATGCAAGTAAAATAATGCTCAAGATTCTACAACAAAGGCTCTTACCATATATGGAGCGAGAAATGCCAGACGTCCAAGATGGATTTAGAAAGGGAAGAGGCACCAGAGATCATATTGCAAATATATGTTGGATAATGGAACGGACCAAGGAATTTCAGAAGGAAAGCCTTTGATTGTGTAGATATAAAAGAAATGGGGGTGCCACAGCATCTGATTGTCCTGATGCACAACCTATACTCTGGACAAGAGGCTGCTGTAAGGACAGAATATGGAGAAACCAACTGGTTCTCAATCGGAAATGGTGTGAGACAGGGGTGTATTTCATCACCCTATTTGTTTAATCTATATGCAGAACATATCATACGGAAAGCGGGATTGGACCAAGATGAAGGAGGTGTGAAAATTGGACAGAGAAATATCGATACCATACTCAGCAGAAACCAGTAATGATTTGAAATGAATGCTGATGAAAGTTAAAGAGGAAAGCACAAAAGCAGGACTGCAGCTGAACGTCAAGAACACTAAAACAGAAGAGTTATGTAACTTTAAAGTTAACAACGAGGACATCAAACTTGTCAAGGATTATCAATACCTTAGCACAGTCATTACCTAAAATGGAGACAATAGTCAAGAAATCAGAAGACGGCTAGGACTGGGGAGGGCATGTATTAGAGAACTAGAAAAGGTCCTCAAATGCAAAGATGTGTCACTGAACACTAATGTCAGGATCATTCAGACCATGGTATTCCTGATCTCTATGTATGGATGTGAAAGTTGGACAGTGAAAAAAGCGGATAAGAGAAAAATCTCATTTGAAATGGGGTGTTGGAAGAGAGCTTTGCGGATACCATGGACTGCGAATAAGACAAATAATTGGGTGTTAGAACAAATTAAACCAGAACTATCACTAGAAGCTAAAATGATGAAACTGAGATTATTATACTATATTATACATAATGAGAAGACATGATTCACTAGAAAAAACAGTAATGCTGGGAAAAACAGAAGGGAGCAGAAAAAGAGGAATACCAAACAAGAGATTTCATGAAGGAAGCTACAGACTTGAACTTACAATATCTGAACAGGGTGATTCACGACAGATGCTATTGGAGGTCGTTATAAGTCATAATTGACTTCAAGGCACATAACAACAACAAATCTAATCATGGGCAAAATAGAAGAAAGATTGGATATCGATGCAAATCCTAATATAAATTTGAAAAGGATTTTTTATCAGTGTGTTGATAAATTTTGGAAGAAATAAATTCAAGATTTAAAAATCACGAGGATTTGTTGATAGCCATATCGAGTGCAGATTCCGATTTGGATATTAATAAATTAATATTATTGGAAACACTCGGACTCGGCATTAAACTTCCATCTGTGGCAGAATTAAGTGTCATAAAATATTTTTAGAAAGGTCTGATAACAAGACAGTCTTTACGGCAGTGTATGAACAAAGGGTAGCTTTCAAAGACACCTACAAAATGTTAGCTGTGATAAAAACTTTTGGTTGCAGCACTGCAACAATGGAATCTACTTTTCCCATTCTTACTCATTTAGATCAACCTCAAAGATTGCCAATGCTACATGAAAGGTTAGCAAACTTAAATTTGTTAGCTTTTGAAACAGACCGAACGAAAAACATTGACATGAATCTTTTCTTAAAAGATTTCAATTCCAGTAAAAACAGAAGATTGCAATTATTTTAAATGAAAAATGTTTGTATAAATGTGAATTTTTGGTAATTTTTATGTTGTGATTATATGTTTACTATATTATTTTTTTATGTTATGTTAATGATATTGACATGTATATTAAAATTTTAAAATCATTACAGAAAGAAAAGAAATACTGCTTTTTTATTTTCAGCTAGACCCCCTTACAACATCATCCGCCCCCTCTACATTTTGCTCCTAGCTACAGGCCTGCTACAGTTATTTGTCTGAGAGTGCTATCTGTCCAGAAAGGATGTTGCCAGACTATACCGAATAGTAAATATTCTCCAGTAATTTTAGGATCCACATGAAATTGAATAATAATTATGAAACACTCAAAACAGTTTGGTTATAGAACAGTAAATAGATTTAATACATCCATTCTAAAAGATTTTTTTTCATTCTTAAAGATACCCCCAGTTTCCTGGACCAACGTGCAAGACTTGCATTAAAATGAACTGATTCACCTCACAAAGCTGTCACAGTGGCCAACCAGGTGTCTACAGGAAGCCCACAAGATCTCCTCTGACCTAAGAATTGTATTTGCAAAACCCTGTTGGCCTTGAAATTGGGCTGGCATTGGCATTGCTTACGCTGATTTAAAAGAGACAGCAAACATCTTGCACAACAGGCCTACCAACATGCTGAATCAGCATTTTGGAGCTATCACGTCCTGCCACAAATATTATTTTTCTCTCTTTGCTGCAGTTATCTTTTGCTCTCTGCTCTTCTTCTTGTCTCTTTCCCCATTCCTTCCATATGTCTCTTTTTGCCAATATCTTTCTGTTAGGATATCCTGTTTCAGATGAAAAGGAACCTTTGATTCTCTCTGTCTCCATCTCTCTCTCTCTCTTAAACACACACATTATGGCACCAAAAGACTTTCCGCAACTGTCATTTTACAAAATATAAAGGGAAAATTAAAATTAAAGGAAGCAAATTATTACAAAATGGAATCAAGAGTATTTCATAGAAACATAGAACCATAGAATTGTAGAACTGGAAGGGGCCTATAAGGCCATCAAGTTCAACCCCCTGCTCAACTCAGGGATCCAAATCAAAGCATACCCGACAGGTGGCTGCCAGCTTGCCTCTTGGATGCCTCCGGTGTTGGAGAGACCACCACCTCCCTAGGTAATTGGTACCATTGTCGTACTGCTCTAACAGTTAGGAAGTTTTTCCTGATGTTCAGTTGAAATCCTGCAACTTGAGCCCATTATTCCATGTCCTGCACTATGGGATAGTCGAGAAGAGATCCTGGCCATCCTCTTGAAAGATTGCCGTACAGAGGAGGGCCAGGATCTCTTCTCAGTTGTCCCAGAGTATTTTGTTTTATTATCCAAATGGCAATAAAATCCAACAATAGTCTTATATCATAATGTGCTAAGGATTTGGTGGTAGTGAAGCTTCTGAGATGGGCTGAGCTCATCTCTCCAACTGCAGTAAAGTCAGAGCTTGGAAAAGTTACTTTTTTAAACTACAACTCCCATCAGCCCCAGCCAGCATAGCCACTGGATTGGGCTGATGGGAGTTGTAGTTCAAAAAAGTAACTTTTCCAAGCTCTGAGTAAAGTATATGAAAACAGTACTGTGATGAGGGAGAATTAATACCAGGGAATCCCAGGACAGTGGCTGCATACACACTATTCATTTAAAGTACAGTGAAAGGACAATATTTTCCCCAAAGAATCCTGAGAACTGTAGTTTACCCCTCACAGAGTTACAATCATCAGCACCTTTAAAAAAAACTACAGTTCCCAGGATTCTTTGGGGAACATAACATGCCTTCAATGTGCTTTAAGTGTATGCTATGTGCAGTAGTGTAGTGGCAAATTCAGAAGTACAGGGTCTCTTCATGATAGTGACACCACACCCCCTCACAACCATGCCCCCTCACTCACATGCTTGTTCTCCATCATCATCTTCACACTCCTCAATCCTTTCTGTGTGCATCTTCTCCCACAATAACAGATGTCCCCAGGAGCCAATCATCATGAAGGGGGAGTGTGTTAGCTTCTGAGAAGAGCCTTCTCAATGGCTGACTCACCTCCTTTCACTCTGATTGGCTCTAATCAGCAGGAAACGACAAGGGAAGCATGTTAGAAGATTCTTGTCAGAGGCTAACACACTCCACTTTTATGCTGATTGGCTCATAGGACCCTGGAGACATAGGTATCCTGCTGGGACCCTGCTCCCCAAAACATAAGGGGTCTAAGATCCCCTGAGATCCCAGATGACTAAATCATTATATGTGTGCAGCCACTGTGTGTATAAAGGACATTTTCTTGCTATTGCTATTAAGATAGCTGTTGGAGTGACTGTATGAAAGGCTAAGGACATCAGTTGTGTGTGAGGATGGAAGGATTTGTCAGGTTTTGGTCTCTCTGTTTAATTTTTCCAATCTTAAATTCATTTCTCCAGATTTCTGCAGCAATTAGCGATTTTTTAAAAAAAATCCTTATGAAAATTATTCAGCTTTTTAGTGTGGATTTCTGCTAATAAACACATTTTTGTATGAAGTTTTGACTAATGTACACATTTGTTGAAAGCAATTTCTCCTAATATAACACATTTTTGTATGTTATTTTCACAAATATATTCATTGTTATACAAACTTTCCCTTTATGCATTTTTGTAAACATGGTTTGGTTGGAGGACTGCATTGCAAAATTCAGATAAATGCAAATTTCGAAGGATGTCCATGTTTTGGTTCTCATATTGTTTTGGAAAGTGCAGATTTGATAGATTCTGCTTTAAATGTGAATGGAATTGATTTTCTCCCCCACCCCATCCTAAAATAAGCTTTCTGAGCTTTTTTCATAAGAAGCTATATCTGTCCCTGGAGGAAGCCAGACAATACCTCTAAATGTCTATTCCAATAGGGCTGGGGCAACTATGTCCCCCCTTTGCAGGACCATTAATCCTCCATGAAAGGGTGGGGATGTTCAGCAACTTTTCGTTGGGGGTTGAAATTCTAAGACCGTTCAGGGTTAGTACACTTTTCTTACTCTCACTATTCTTTTGAAGAAACAGGATTCATTCCAATCAGATTCCATTTGATGTTAAAGAAGAGGCACACACCACCATGATCATAAGCAGGAACTTGAGATTGACCTCCAACCTGAGACTCCCTCCTTCATTAGGTTCTCCCTAAAACAGATGAGGAACTGTGAAGGACCAAGAACTCTCTGATCACTCCATAGCCACATGGAGCATTCTGCTCAGGAGTACTGCCTGGATGTTGGAAGTGGCCCCAAGGCTTTTTTCTTAAGTAACAATGAAGGGGGGGAAGGAGAGAAGCTTTTGGGCACATTGTATTCATTAAAATGTAATAACCTTATTATTTATTAATGTTTAATAGTTAAAGGGGAGGCCCCCTGAAAGGTGTTAAAATTTCACTCCCCCTGCAAAAAGGATTAGTTTGATCTATGGGTTCACTCCACCCCTATCAAATGGTTAAAAAAGCTGAGCCAAAATATTTAGCCCATTTTTAATTATAATACATACTTCTTCAGTCATGATGGGAAGACAGTGGAGGTACAAATCTCAAGAAATTTGAGAACAGAGGGATTAGGGAACCTTAAACACCAGGGCATTTTTAAAGGAATTGTTACTGGGTGTCCATTTTTTCATTCAAATGGCTTGCACATTGAAGCCTGTCTACTATATACAAACCCCAATGAGTGGATTGAGGTGAAAGTGGTTCAAATTTTTTATAAGGGAGTGAATAAAGCATTGCAAATGCATTTATACAAGTTACTAGCCTAAGCAAAATTCCTACCAGCCTGCCCACCCACCAGTAAATACATGAATTAAAAAGCAAAGTAATAATAATGATGTCTAAAACTCTAATTTCAGACCTTGGTTAAAAACACAAGTGTTCTGATATTACAAAAATATATTTGGGGATTATTATTATTTGTGGTTTTTCAGTAACTGAAAGAATGTATTAAAAATTGCATAATGCACAATAAAAACCAAGAACACTGAATCGGCTAATGCCAGAACTTTAAGATCACAAAAGGATTGCTCTGGGCTTAGACAGGACTAAAAATAATAAAAAATATTATTTCATATTTATATTTTGCAGTAAAACAGGAATGCTTTATCTTTCTGCAAAGGGTTTCTCTCCCCACCCTCGGCCCCCAGCATCTATCAAGAATCCTATCTGAATTTGTGTTCTTGGTTCATTGATTAAATGTTGTGTGCCATTTGTGTCTGCCAGGTGTCCAAAAGCTAGGACTGGGTGTCCATTTGGATATACAATTATTACTGAAAAAATGCCTTGCTAAACACAAAGAGGCTGTGAACTGCTTCTTATCTAATTATTCTATTTAGAATATTTAGAATATGTTTATGTTTGTTGAAGACAATTATGCCAATGTACAATTGCGATAAGCCAGGCTTGGCACTAGCCAAGAATCTCTCTCCCCAACTCTTTAGGATGCAGTGTTTGTTTAAAATGTTGATTGCTCTGCTTTCACCACAGACTGAACTCTATTTCCTGCTTCCTGGTAATTCTGTCAGAACAATAGCAAAGGCCATAGAAGGTGCTGTGTTGAGTCAGCTTCTTTTTCCATGAAGGTAACAATCAGTATACTAAAGTCGCTGGGAAGTTTGCCGCTGCCTTCAGTGCCAGTTCAAGTATACTGTGAAGACTTGTGCATATATAATGACAGGGGATTTGCTTCTGTGAAGCTGCTGATACTATTTTATGAAACTGGTGCAATCTTTCAGTAGTCGTTTCACCAAAACAACAAAAGTTGATTATATGCCAGATAGACTGCTGCCAAAATTAATTCAGTCACAATATCTTTTGTGGTGTTGTTCACATAGGTTGGAAAAGAAGGCCCTGCCTGGAAGAGGCAATAGAAGATAATGAATTCAGGAAATGACTGACTCAGCTACACAGTATGTACTCTTATCATACACTTGTTATTAAACATGTTTGGAGTGCCAAACATTAAACTTTGATGAGTGCACATTGAAAATGGACTGTTGAAGCTATGTAGTCCTAAGGTGTGATCAGGTCCAGACCCACCATTAGATAAAGTGAAGAAATCACCTCAGATGATGCTGAGGGGCAGGGACAGGTGGAGAGGTATTGGAAGACAGAACTGTGTGTGCCACACGGCCTCCCCCTCCAAGCTAGCCAAGTGCTGTCACATGCAATTGTTGAAGGAAGGTTCAACTGCCAGTCCAGTCGGCTTTTGTGAGTGAAATGGGGATGTGTATGCCATCTTATCCTTTGCCCCAGGCAGCCACCCCTCTCTGCAGCCTTATGCACATTTACTTAGGAGAACTGTCAATTTTGGCTTCTCTCAGTTTCTCATTTTTCCAATCTTAAATTCAGCTCTCCACATTCCCATATCAGTTTGCATTTAAAAAATAAATAAATGTCCTAATAAAAATTCCTCAGCATTGAGTGCAAATTTCTCCTAATATTCACATGTTTATATGCAATTTTGCCTAATACACACTTTTCCCCAGAGCACTTTCCCCTAGTACAATGCATTTTGGAATGTTATTTTCACTAATGTATACATTTTTATGTACACTTTGTCCTATATATGCATTTTTGTATACATTATTTGGCTAGAGAGATGCACTGCAAAATTCAGAGAAGTGCAAATTCTGAAGGATGCCTGCATTTTAGGTCGTGCATTGTTTTGGAAAGTGCAATTTATTTATTTATTTATTTATTTGCCAATTTATAACCCGCTTTCGTTCACTGAATTCAAAGCGGCGAACGACAATATAAATTCATACAATATAGATAAACTCATAAAATCAGGTAACAAATCCATTAAACAACAATTAAAAATTAATATTAAATAAAACAGTAACATTTACATATTAAAAGCTTGGTGAAATAAAAACGTTTTAACATGTCGACGAAAATCTAAAAGGGAATTAAATTAAATTAATTAAATTAAATTAGGCAGGTTCTCCTTTAAATATGACCTGAGTTGGACTTAGAAGTAAGCCTCACTGAACATGGCAAGACTTACTGCCAAGTAAAAATGGGTGGTGGATCAGAATTCATATTTTTCTGTAAATAATGATTTATTTATTACATTTGTATCCTGCCTTTCTTCTATCATTGAAAAGTATGTTGATATTCCAGGTTATCTCTCATCTAGGCACTGATCAGACCTGGACATGTTTAGTTTCAGCTAGGTGGCTGCATCATGTGCCTAGTTCAGATCATGCCCTGGTACTGTTTGATGACTGGCAGTGAAATATGTATATTGTCTCCACTGAGATGCATTATTTTAGGGAATTTCTATCTGTAGTGTGAGAACTGCAATGGCTCATTAACATAAGCAAATTCTCATTTAGTGTTTCAATCTTCAAGGGGATGAATATGCATTTGTGAGCCAGCGTTAAGCAAAGGTGATGGAATACATTATTTATTTGAACATGTATATTCCACCTTTCTATGATAAAATCAAACTCATGATGACTTTCAAATAAAAATATAACTCATGACAAAATTAACAATAGTCCTATCTTCTACCACCGACTCATCGTAACCTCCAAAAACACTGATAAATTCTGCAAAAGGATTCCAAAGGAATGGGGGTACCTGGTTCAGCCTTACTAACACATGTGATCAACTGCCTCTTACTTGTGTTGAATTCACCTTTCCTCTTCTTGTTCCTATTGAAGAAGAGTTGTGTGTGCCACTTGGTATCCTACCCCAACAACGTTGTTGGTCCGTTAAAATATATTAATGGAAGCAAAGCCCCATTTTGTTCTTCTTTTCACCTGCATTATGCTTATGAGTTTTTTAAAAATGTGCATCCCAGACAAGGAACTTGTCTAGATGTTTGTTCAGCAATTTTGGCTCTATAGATGATTTGGTGCCAAGTCTATGCTTGGTGTTCAGTAAATGATAAAGCTACAGATAATTGTGCCAGATACGTCTGACAGGAATGTGTTGTTTTTCCTCCCATGTGTAATGCCCTTCTTTCAAAATACCTTGCAGGGAAACTGTGAATTGTCCAAAAGAAATTGCAACACCTTTTAAACTTATTATCTGAGGATGCTATTTGGATGTCTCATTAGAATCGAGATAGACTGTAAAAAAACTATGCATAATATTTATAAATTTATGTGCACAAGCTTTTGCACAGATTGCTACACTAAGATGTGAGTCGGTTGGCAGTTAGTTGCGTGTAAAATGCCACATATGTCTGAAATGTATACTTCATTCAGAATATGTGGCATTCCGTTAAGTTCAATGGGATTTCAGAAACATGTTTTAATCCCTCCCATTGAAATTAGTAGACCATAAATATGATCTGGTTGGATTGTGCCTTATATTTGTAACATTCGAAAAAGGGATTTTAGGTTAGGGTGACTTGAGGCCTTAAGCACAACCTGCTTGGATAGTCTATATTGCACAAGCTTTATTGAGATGAATGAAATTTGCTGGGAATAGTTTGACTAGCAAATTAAGTTTTGATTAATGACAGACAGAAGAGGAGAGAGAACAATAACAATAAAGCAAATTTAGGTGTTAACAACTGTACTTTATTGGAGTTATGTATGTTATAATCTTAATATCTAACACTGTGACAGCCCATGTACTAAATCTCTGTTTAATAACTTTTTCTTTCTGTAATATCTCTGTAAATTTGCCATTTTAAAAAATGAAATAACGAAGAGTGGAATGAGAGCACAGGCTATTAAGGATGGGTGATGATGTGTTGTTGCCCGAACTCCTCCTGACTATAACCCGATTAAGCATTCCTAGTTGCAAGATGATAATTGTGCAGGGAGGGAGAAGTGGAATTGGGCTTCCTAACTACACCCACTCTGTCCCATCCTCTCACTAAATTGTCTGATCCATGTACTTCTCAGTCAAGGGCAACAGCTGCAGCAAGGAGCCTGCTCTAAGAGTATAGACTTCCTGTGCAATTTAGAACCCTAATCCAGCCAAAGTGAAGAACGTTAAGCTCCGTTAATTTCAGTGAGAGAGATGTGCAGCACACTGGTGCATCTTTACTATTGGATGTCTAACTATGTTCAGTGGTGTTTATTCTCAGGTAAGTGTGCATAACCACATGCTTAACTCTCCTAGGGAAATCAATGGGACCTGAGAGTGCTTCATATTGGTTGACTCATGCTCAAAGTTCTTTTGCAGCACCAAGAATATAACTTGTCTTTACAGAACTTTGCTTCACTTGGCCATATATATCCATATTTTTTCTTTTATTATAATCAAGTCTCTAAAGGTCATTTTTTCCCCAAAAAATAATAATACACTGTTTAGAAGTAGCTAAGAATGTCTGCATCACATTCACCCTCACACATGCACCCAGGGCTTTTTGTGTAACAGTATTCACTGGCATGGAGTACCCGCAGCTCTTTTATTGCTGCCTGTAGGAGCTATTTTGTGTTGGCACCCATGGCACTTTTATCAATATATGAGTACTGGCACCTCACTTCTTCTTTTTACCAGAAAAGCACTGCATGCACCCCCTTACCCTTAGCTCCTACAAATGTTGCTCTGGTCATGAAAATATAGTAGAATTTATCTTTATCAGAGCAGCTGTCAGCTGTTTGGAAAATACATTTTCCCATCCAGGCTTGTTCCCAGCAACAGTTGAGAGAAAGGAGATGAAGTAGGAAAGCAATCAAGTTCAAGTGGGTCACTTTCCTTGGATGTTAGAAACTGGCAGTAACAGACAGCATGCTGGGATGGCAGCAGTCATCCGATCTTCTGGCCACTGAGTAGCTGCTGCTTCCTCAGAAGGACAGGAAAAGGGGCAAGGTGCCAGAGAGTTTGGCATGGTGTAAATGTATATTTACATATATCCCCCTCTCCCTCCAAGCAGCAGCAGCAGTAGCAGCAGCAGCAACTCAGCTCTCAGGAGGTCAGGTGCGTGCCACTGCCTTACTGCACCCACACCATCGGCTACTGGAACGTGTTTCAGCATTGCAGTATCATCTTGGAATCAGCCAATATAAGGCATCTGTTGCAGAGGAGGAGGAAGACATCTCCTATGAGTTGATCAGGTGAGTAATAAAATGTTTTTGCAGATGTAGGTGCTGTTGTTGCTCCACCCTGAGGAAATGCACTAAGAAAAACATGGGCCTGAAATTAGCTTGGACTGACACACCTTGGTAGGTAGGGCATTAGGGCTGAGCTGGGCACACCCAGTTCATCCTAGATCTGCTTAGGCCTATCTTTCACTGAGGCTGTCAACTTGTATTTGGGCTATACCACATTAGTTCAGACAGCAGGTCACATGACTGAATACTGCTCCATAAAAAAAATCTCCCCCATAGAAAGCTAGTATATCAAGAAGAACAGTTCTAGCATACCATGCTCCCTTAACATGCTAACTTTCTAGAGGGTGTTCTGTTTTATGCTGAAAAGATTCAGTCATGTCAGCTTCCATTTCTAGTTTGAAGCTGTGACAACTAAGCCTTATTAGTTGGTGCTACCTTAACCATTTCTTTATTTTGTTTACATTCACAGTTCGTATTCGTTGCACCACATTTTTTCAGTATATCCCGATAGGCTTAAACCCTGTCATAGCTTAACATTTGTAACAGCTGTCAAAACTAAAATTTGAATATTAATAGCATTCATAAATTAATTTAATGCAACTCCATTTTACATAAAGCGTGGGGCCCATCTCTGTGGGATAATTCTGGTCTGCATTTGGGTGATTTTATGGTTGTTATGTTTAAAAACGGTTAATTGTTTTTACTGCTAATTTAAATATTAGAATGTTAATATTGTATAGTATTGATTTGTTGTAACCTGTCTTGGAAGAGTACAAACCTAAAAGGTGGGTTAGGAATCTGTTAAATAAAATAATAAGATGTGGATGGCACAAAGAAAAGCCTGGATGCTTTATAGGATATCTGCAGTTTAAAAATCTCTGCCAATGGCAGTGTCTATGGGGCTGTTACCCTGCTATGGCTAACAATGGAATAATAGTCAGCTGGTTTGATTGTTTATAAGGGAAATGATTGAAAGGGCTAGGGAATCTTACATTTCTAATGGCCCAGTCTTCAGTACTGATTGATATGTGGCCTTCTCAATGTGGCAGTGTTTGTGCTTAAGTGCCCTATTTGCCAGTGGTGTTATTTGGTGCAGGCATCTGCCATCCCATCCTCCGTGTTTCAGACCACCTCTGATGGTCTTTAGCAGTCCCTGTTTCTAAACTAGTTCTACCCATATAAGCAGTATTTACTACAGGTTCCTAGCAAAAGCACATATGCTTTTGCTTAAAAGATGGTGACCAGTGACAGTAGGACCAGCATAAGACATTTTGCTGCCTGAGGTGAAGGACAAGATGGCATTTCCACCATTTCATGCACAAAAGCTGACCAAACTGGCAGTTGACTCTTCAACAGTGGCAATAGAACAGAGTCCTCCACCACCCCTGAGAGCAGCAGGCTAGGTTAGGGGGGACAGGCGGGCCACTTGCCTCACATGGCAATATCTGCCCCTCAGCATCTGCCGCCTGAGGTGACTGCCTCACTCTGCCAACAACTTCCAAGCATGTGAACTGCCTCATGAGAAGCACAGCATGTAAATGAGGATGGAGTATATTGCCTGCTTTGCCAGCATTACTACAAGAAGTTAAATAAGTTAGTTTTTAAGGAATCTGTACATTTTTACAGGAAGAGAGCCTTCTCCTTTCCCACTAATAATTTCCTCTCTCTCTCTCTCTCTCTCTCTAATGGTAAACAATTTTGATAGATTGTCATTACTAGAGGTGGACAAATATTAAATCAATTTGCTACTGGGAAGCACTGTTCTGCTGTGTAACTCATTCAAGCTGTTTTAATTTTAAACTCTGAAAACTTTAGGAGGTTTTCTGTTTTGTTTTTTGCAGGGTGTGGAGGGTGGGAATTGCATTTGAAAAGATATAAAGACCAGACAGAGATAAGCAAAGGTGATTATGGCAACATTTCATGGGAGGATGTGATATGCATAGTAACTTCATTTCTCAGTTTCATATTGTAATCACGGCTCTTATCTGTGAATATATCATATTTTAATAAAAAGTCAGTGACTAATTCCACCAAATTTGTTCTACAGAGTGCCTTACTAAACAAGCGTCCTGGTTTTTATTGCATATGAATATTCAAGATCTACTTTTGCAGCTGAATGACTCTTAGCTTCAGCCAAATGTGTACTCCATAGTGTGAGAACACAGAAAGGTAGGAAGTGTTACCATGTCAAACAAAGAAAGTAGCAAGCTTATGTCAATGATTCTGCCCTCTGTGTCACAAGAAATGATGAGCAAAACAGGACTCGAACTTCCTGTTCTTACACTGACTCCCAAGCAGAGTCACAGTAAATGGAAAGAATTCCAACCACTGGTTGAGAGTCTGCAGTGCTGCTTTGGACCTCAACCCCAAATGAACATCATGTTTCTGGATGCCTAGTCTTGGGTTCCTCTGTGGTTTAGCATCCCCATTCAAACTAGCTCACTTTTGCAATAATAATAATAATTTCAAAAGATAGTTGTGTAGGAGTGGGGATAAGGCAGCAAGATAAAGCATATCCTGAGGTGTTTAGTATTCTCTCGTTGCCTGTGGGATTCTGCGGGTGGAATACATACACTCAGGCTTCCATGCCCCAGTAAGTTCTGCTCTAGTAGTAAATTGGAGTCCACACCAGAGATAGGTAGTTGGGAAAGAGCTTCCTCTCTATTAGGAACGACACAACCATCTAGCAGCAAGGCAGAGCAGCTCCTGCAGCCTTCTACTTATTACAATAGACAGAGAGAGAGAGAGAGAGAGAGAGAGAGAGAACAAGAATCGCATGCAGTGAGACTAAAACCCTGCTTGATGAGTATTGCCAGGGCGGGGGATAACTGGACGGTTCCATTACAGACCCTTGAAAGGTACACGCAATGTACCACGTGGGGGTCAAGCACACTGCACAGCCGTTTTTTTTTTTTTAATAATTTTTATTCAAATTTTTCAAAAAAACAAACAAAACAAAGTCAAAAAAACATACAACAAAAAATAAAAATAAAATAGTTGACTTCCGATTTGTCGCAGATCAGCTATAAGTATATAATATACATCAAACCTGTCCCTTAATGTATACATACAGAATCCCTTTTCTCCATAGGCTGTCTTAGTTAATCGTCAAATCCCAGTATCATCATTTTATTTTGATCTTTCAACAAAAAGTCTAAGAGAGGCTTTCATTCCTTAAGAAATGTATCTGTCGATTTTTCTCTAAGTAGACATGTCAATTTATCCATTTCTACTAATTCCATTAATTTCAATAGCCATTCTTCCATTGTTGGTGTTGATTCGATTTTCCACTTTTGTGCATATAATAATCTTGCTGCCGTAATCATATATAATATTATTCTTCCATATTTCTTTTCTATTTGTTTATCCATAAAACCCAATAAAAAAAATTCTGGTTTTGACTGAATATTTATCTTTAGAATTTTTTGCATCTTCCTACCTATCTGTGCCCAAAATGATTTTGCCTTTTTACACAGCCACCACATATGATAAAATGATCCTTCTTGTTGTTTACATTTCCAACAAACATTAGAAACATTACTATACATTTTTGACAACTTTTCTGGAGTCATGTACCAACGGTACATCATTTTATAAAAATTTTCTTTAAGATTATAGCATAGTGTAAATTTCAAGCCTTTTTTCCACATATTTTCCCATTGATCCATTTGTATGTTATAACCAAAATTTTTTGCCCACTTTACCATACACTCTTTTACTTGTTCTTCCTCCATATCCATTTTCAGTAAGAGTTTATACATTTTCGCAATTATATTTTCATCATTTGTACACAATCCTATTTCAAAATCAGATTTACTTATTTCAAACCCATACATTTTCTTGTCCATTTTATATCTTTCTAACAATTGTAAATAGGCAAACCATTGAAAACTATATCCTTCCTTTGTCAGTTGTTCTGTCTCTTTCATTATATATTCTCCATGTACATTTTCTAATAGTTCTTGATAAGTTAACCATTTCTCTTTTCCAGCCATTTCTCTTCTGTAAAACGCTTCTTGACTTGAGACACATAATGGTATTTTCGAATAAAGCCTTAGTTTATATCTATTCCATATTTTCAACAGAGGACGTCTTATAAAATGATTGTTAAAGTCTACATTTACTTTTACTTTGTCATACCATAGATATCCATGCCATCCCCACTTCAAATTATGGCCCTCCAAATCCAATAGTCTTTTATTCCTTAATAAGATCCATTCCTTTATCCAGACTAGACAGCAGGCAGCAAAATAAAGTCTCAGATTTGGTAATCCCAGTCCTCCTCTTTCTTTGGCATCTTGTAGTAGTTTAAATTTAACTCTTGGTTTTTTTCCTTGCCATACAAATTTAGAGATATCTTTTTGCCATTGTTTAAAAGGTAAATCAGAGGATATTACAGGTATTGTTTGAAACAAAAACATCATTCTCGGTAATACATTCATTTTTATCACAGATATTCTACCCATTAATGACAATTGTAGTTTATCCCATCTTAGCAAATCTTTCTTAATCTCTGTCCATAATTTTTCATAATTATTATGAAACAACTTTGAGTTTTTATTTGTCATAATGATACCTAAATATTTCAACTTTTTCTGGATTGTAAAATCTGTCTTGTCCATTAACTCTTTCTGATCCCTTAAAGTTAAATTTTTCACCAACATCTTTGTTTTTTGATTGTTGATCTTAAATCCTGCTAACGGTCCAAATTCTTTTAATTTGTCCATCAATACATTAATTCCTTCCAAAGGGTTTTCTAGTACAATTATCAAATCATCAGCAAATGCTCTCAATTTATATTCTTCTTTTTTTATCTTTAATCCCGAAATTCTTTTATCTTGCCTTATATCTCTAAGCAGCACTTCTAAGACCAGAATAAATAAAAGGGGAGATAAAGGACATCCCTGTCTTGTACCCTTTTGTATTTCACATGAATCCGTTAAATCTCCGTTAACAATTATCTGAGCCTTCTGAGATGTATAAATCGATCTAATCCATTTTATAAAATTGTCTCCAAAATCCATTTGCTCCAAAACCTGAAACATAAATTTCCAATTCAAATTATCAAATGCTTTTTCAGCATCTAAAAAAATCAAAGCTGCTTGTTTATCATTTCGCTGTTCTAAATATTCTAACACATTCAAGACATTCCTGACGTCACGTAATTGTCTTTTAGGTAAAAACCCTGATTGATCTTCCTGAATAAATTGTTGCAATATTATTTTCAATCTTTCTGCCAAAATCATTGTAAAAATTTTATAGTCATTATTCAATAGAGATATTGGTCGATAATTTTTTGTTTTAGGTATTAATGTTATATTAGCATTTTTCCAACTATCCGGTATCTTTCCCTCTTGCAGAATAAGATTCATTGTAGACTGTAAAGGTAGCAAGAGTTCTTCCTCCAAACATTTATAATACATTGCAGATAACCCATCTGGTCCTGGCGCCTTTCCTAATTTAATTTTGTTTATAGCTTCAGATATCTCTCTTGACGTAATAGGGCCATCAATAGCTTGTCTCTGAAAGTCTGTAATTTTAGGCAAATTCTGTTTAGATATATACTCTTCTACTTTTTCAGATGGAATTTCCTGACACTTGTACAATGTTGAATAATATTGATGAAAATTCTTTTTGATTTTTACATTATCTGTCAGCGTCTCATCTCCTTCTTGTATCTTTAAAATAATATTTTTTTGATGTTCTTTTCTTAATTTATATGCTAACCATTTCCCAGGTTTATTTGCAAATTCAAAAGTCCTTTGTTTAGCAAAATTTAGTTTCCTTTCAATTTCTCTAACTGTCAGCATTGATACTTGCTTCTGTAACATTTTAATTTGATTTACAATAGAAACTTTAGTTGGATTCTTTTTCAATTCTTCCTCTTTTTGTTTTATTTCTTCCAAAATTAATTGCATTTTCTGTTGTTTCTTTTTTTTTAATTCAGAGTTACATTTAATAAAATATCCCCTCATAAATGCCTTACTTGTATCCCAAATGATATTTTCACTTGTTCCTTTATGTAAATTGTGTTCAAAAAACTCTTTTAATTTCTTCTTACATTCTTGTACTACTTTGTCATTCTGTAATAAAGATTCATTTAGTCTCCATCTAAATCCAAGATTTTTTTTTTTTAAAGTTAATATCACAGGATTGTGGTCCGAAAAAGTTTTTGGTAATATATCCATTTTAAAAATATCCTTCGCTAGGATTTTAGACATCCAAATCATATCAATCCTCGAGAATGTTTTGTGTCTTTCTGAAAAATAAGTAAATTCCTTTGCGTTATCATTTATATATCTCCAGGTATCCACCAATTCTAAATGTTCCATCAGTTCAAAGCAAATCTTCGGTAATTTACCCTGTGTCTCTTTGATATTTTTTTCAGAAAGCCTATCAATTTTTGGTGAGATTACCCCATTCCAATCACCCATGACACACCAATGATCATATGAAAACTCTGACAATTTTTCCATAAGTCCTGTGTAAAACCTTGTTTTATCTTCATTGGGGGCATAAATACCCACTATCAAAATGTTTGTACCCTGTAAAGTAATTTCAACCCCCACAAATCTACCACTATCATCCAGTAATACCAATTTAGGAAGCAATTGTGGGTTAATGTAGAGAACAACTCCATTTTTTTTTTTGGTCCAGCCGAAATAAATTCTTCACCCAAATTTTTACAAATCAAATATTTGGAATCTTTCTTCTTAATATGAGTTTCTTGTAAACAAATTATATCCAATTTTAATTTTTTCAAATAATGAAACTCTTTCTCTTCTGCGCCGTATTGGCTCCATTTATATTCCAAGTTAGATATTTGTAATCCATCTTTAAGCGTGTATTTTAAAATGTGCCTGATGCTCCTTTTAATCCATCATCTTCCTTCCCCTCCTCTGCATATCCTTGTTGACTTTGTTCCCCAGGAATTATATCCATATCTTTGAGTTTATCTTCATCCATATCTTTTGAAGCTTTTCTCAAGAAGTCCCTTGCTTTTTGAACAGTATTCAATCTATATTTCTGTTGTCTGAATGTAAAGATCACTCCTTCTGGAACATCCCATCTAAATTGAATTTTGCGTTGTTTAAGTTTTTCTGTAAGGAAAGCATATTCTTTTCTCTTACGTAAAAGTCTAATAGGAATTTCTTTCATCACCAGTATTTCCTTACCATCAATTTTAAAGGTATTTTTAAAGTGTTGCTGTAATACCATATCTCTGGTCGTCTTCTTTATAAAGTGAACAAGCACATCTCTTGGAATTTTTTTCATTGTTGCATATCTGGAATTAATTCTATAAACTTTGTCTATTTCAAATTCCATCCGATCTTCATTCAAATCCAGAAATTTTACTAAAGCATTAACAATTTTATCTCTGATGTCTTCACCTGTTTCCTCAGGGATTGCACGGACTCTCAAACAATGTTCTTTATTTCTCATTTCAGTCACAGCCATATAGTCCAAGTTTTTTTCTAATTCCAGATTTAATATATCTGTTCTATTCTCCAAGATTTGTACCTTTTCTTTAGTATTTTTTGCATCCTCCTTTATTTGCCCAATTGTCCCTTTAATCTCATCCACTTGTGTTTTAACATAGTCTTTTATATCCATCAATTCAGTTTTCATTTCCTGTTTTATATCATTAATCCCTTCCATTATTTTTTGAAACATATCTGGGGGTATAGCCCCTTCCTGTGGGTCAATAAGACCTCTTCGCTCCTGGGCCTTAGTTGCTTTTTTAGTTGTCATTTTCAAAAGAAGCCTTTAATTTCTGATATTAACCACTGTTCCAAAACCTAGAGGCAGTCTGTTTCTTTTTTTTTTCCTCCACCAACAAAAGAGTTAATATTCCAGGCCTGTTATTATAGTCCAGCCAGCACAGCACAGTTCTTATCTACGTCCAAGAATGCAAAACAATTCTGGTTCCCAACACCAAACGATTAGTAACATATACGAACAGCAGATTCGTCCAAAAAAAAATAGTCCAAGGAGAAAAATAGTCCAAAATATATTTCCATCAAATAATAATTACCTCTCATCCGTTTTTAAACTTTAAAACTCCAAATTCAGGCCAGCTTTTTGTCGTAAAAAAAAATATATAAGTTGTTTACATTTTCTTTCTTCCTTAATTATATTTAAAAGAGAAAAAGTATGACTCACCCAGGTTTCTCAGTTGCTGATTCGTAAACAAATCTCTTTTATTGTAGTAATTTAAGCCAAATGATAAGATTTAGACAGAAGTAGGCTCGCTGGTTAAGGACGTTTTTTAAGAAGAAAAAAAAACGCTTCGCTTTGGACTTCCCGGAAGTGAGTGCTCAGCTGGTGACTGTCTCTGAGAGATCTCTGCCTCAGAGGAAGCTTTTTTCAGGTTAAAAGCCAGCCAAGAGGAAACTTTGACTGGCTTAAATGTTCTCCAAGGTATAGGAGAACCGATCAGATTTTCCACAAGACTTCGTTGAGCTGTCGGCGGCTGGAATTGATCAGGAAATCCCTGAGATAAGAAGGCATGCCGATCGGCTGAAGACGGAGTCAGGACTTCCATGCAAGCTGTACTGGAAAAAAGCACACTGCACAGCCGTTTTAAGCAAGACTGGGGAAAGGCCGTTAGTCCACCAGCTTTTACCAGTATGAGGGTGGAGCCCAGTGCAACAGCAGCCCATTCATTTAAACCTGCAATGTCCAACTGTTTTTTCATAATTGTCAAAATTGTGGTGAATGTCTTAACATTTTTGACATATAACATGTGTTTTTTAGGGTAGAAAGATACACAGTAATGTTTTGAATTATTTATTGATAGAATTAATGAGAAATCTGACATATCTTTTACTGAAGTAGTGCAGGGAAATCAAGCATAAAACCAGTTAGACTACATTTCAACTCCGCCTCCCAATTTTTATCCAATATTTGTGACCTATATTTTGAATTTACCATTTTAACCACAGAAAAAGTTGATTTGCACAGCCACGTTGAATCAAAAAATTGAAAACCGTTTTGGACCTGTATTTATATAACCATGAACTCATTTTGATTTAGAATATGAGTCCATATCATAACTATGAAATAATCGCTGAAAGGCTAAGTGCTTTGAAGTAAAATCAAATTCATCTTGAAAAGGTGCCTCTCCAAAGAAAGAAGCACCACAGATTCTTGTGACAGTTGAGAATTGTAGATGAAATTGATTTTTCATAAATTCAAAAACAATTCTGCACTTTTCAAAATCGGAAAAGGAATTAAGACTCAAGGACAAATCTGTGATCTTTAAGGGTAGACAGTGGACATTTATTTTAACTGGTACACATGTAAAATAATGTTATTAAACATTTTATTTGAAAAATAGGTGGTAGAAGTTTGCCACAGGTCAGTTGCCATTTCGCCACATGTGGCGAGTGGCAATGTGTTGGACACCAAGGATCTAAACAATGTCTGCGGGGGAGGATAGACCCCTAGCCTTGGCCCCCCAAAACAGACTCTAGCTATATAGGAAGGTTGGGGAACCTATGGAACTCCAGATGTTGCTGGAGTCCAACTCCCATCATTGTTGTCCATTGGCCATGCCAGCTGGGACTGATGGGAGCTGGAGTCCAACAACAGCTGGAGGGCTAAAGGTTCCCTACCTCTGCTCAACAGAGAAGGGACCGATCCAGTGGGGAGGGGTGGAGCAGGCAAAACATCTGTAAACCTACTCAGGCCCAAGAATGCCCGTAAAAATGGTACTTCTAGGAAATTCGCCTCAGCCCAGCACCTGATAGACTTACAGCTTAGAGCTAGCCTTGGCTGATGACCCTGACAACAACTCAGCATTATTATCCATTGCTTTTCTGTCTCGCAGATTTCTAAAAACTCATAACCTCTTTCCTAACTATTCTCTAAGTTCTACTCTCTTTTAATATTTCAGTCTCAGCACTATACTGAATTAAACTTGTAAACTAAATTAAACTTTTAAACTAAACTACCATTGTGTCAGACATGCTCATAACATACTCTGCTCCAAATCATAGCTTTGCTTATGAGTCTTTCCTGTGTTTTTCTTCCTCTGATGTCATATAAGACTAACAAACGTATGCAGGAGGAAATCAAAGCCTACATGGCCAACACAACCGCTTCTTAACCACTGTGAAAAAATGCAAGCTGATGAGATCATGAAGACCTTGTGAGGGACACAATATTATTGAGCAGGCCTGCACAACTTATTATCCACCAAGACCAATACGTGCCTACCACCCTTTTATCTGACAGCCCGCAAGGGACTTGGTCTCATCATGTGGCCTGTGTTTGGCTTTATAGGTCACAATTGTGCACGCCTGCTTTATAGCATGGTGGAATGGCTGCAGATGAAGTTGCCCAGCAGCCCAATCTAATACTTAGGATGAGGTGTACCAACAGCTGTGCCAGCCGGTGCTACAGCCTGTAGTTGTAGTGGCATTATATTAGCATTGACATATGCTCTTTGCTTATGAAGAATAAGCAACCCTACCTTCCTGTTCACCAGCTCCCACTAGTGGTACACGCCCTGGTCACCTCTCGTTTCGACTACTGTCATGCGCTCTACGTGGGGTTACCCTTGAAAACGGTCCGGAAATTACAACTGATACAAAATGCGGCGGCTCGACTACTTACGAATAGTCGCCGCTGAGATCACATCACACCAGTGTTGTTCGACCTACACTGGCTACCAGTTGTTTTCCGAGCCCAATTCAAGGTGTTGGTATTGACCTTTAAATCCCTACACGGTTTCGGCCCAGTTTATCTCACGGAGCGCCTTCAACGCCACCAATTTTGCCGCCCGACAAGATCGGCCACACAGGGCCTTCTCTCAATCCCGCCAACAAAAACAGCCAGATTGGCGGGTACAAGAGAGAGGGCATTCTCAGTGGCGGCCCCCACTCTTTGGAACTCCCTCCCACAAGATCTCCGGCACGCCTCTTCCCTAAATGTGTTTCAGAAAGCCTTAAAGACTTGGCTCTTTCAGCAGGCCTTCGGGGTATCCAGGGAGGGTTAATTGTTATAACTGTAATGCCTCCTGCCCAGTTTTAATATTGTTGCTGCAGATGTATTGTTTTTATATTGTATTACTGTATTTTATCAATTGTATTTTAACAATTTTGTAAGTCGCCTAGAGTGGCCATTGGCCAGATAGGCGACGAAGAAATTAAATTTATTATTATTATTATTATAGATCTTCCCAGTGATCAGTGATGAGCTGCCATTCATTTAAACATACTTGCACACTCACAAAGCTAAGCATATCAAATCTATTTGCTTGGGTGGGAATAAAGCCAGATTTGAGTTTTGACCTGAGAGAAACAATTTGGGTGTTTGAAGATGGCGGGCAAGAAAGAGACATAGAGACTGCCGTTTTACAACTTGCAACACTTCACAGATGAAAACAGGTCACTCTTGTGCCTGAGTAGGTGGGACAGGGTCGGAGTCTAGTAGCCCAGTGCCATGGCCTGCTGGACAATAGTGGGCTAATGCAATCCAGGCTCAGATGTGCCACAAATAGAAAGCACGAACTAAAAGTGCATACAAACAGATGCAAGCCACTTGTTACATGGCAAGCCAAATAATTGCACTTTTATATGCTCTATGTTGCTCTGGTATGCTATGAAAGATATTGCTCCCATTTTATAAGTGAGAAACACTATAGCAGTCAATGACTAGCCAACGATCAGACAGTGAATGGCATAAAAATTTTATGCAAAAATAATTAACTAATAATTAGGGATGGAAAGATCTGTCAGTGTTGATTCTCTCAGTTTCTCATTTTTCCATTCTTAAATTCAGTTCTCCACAATTTGCAATTTAAAAAAATCCTCATGAAAATTCTCCAGTATTTTAGTGTGAATTTCTCCTAATAAATAATGTTTGTACTCAGTTTTGACTAATGTACATATTTTTGGAAGATATTTTTGTATGTTATGTTCATTAATTTATTCATTTTCATGAACATTTTCTCCTAATATGTGCATTTCTGTAAACTTTGGTTGGTTGGAGAACTGTACTGCAAAATTCAGATAAGTGAGACTTTTAAAGGATGGCTGCCTTTCAGTTCTCCTGTTGTTTTGGAAAGAGTGAATGTGATAGATTTGACACTAAATGCAAACTGAAATGAATTTCACCTCCATCCCTAGAAGTAATATTGGGATTGCTTCTGAACATATGCAGATTGTTGTTCTTTTCTCTTCACTGAGCAATTGCAGTCTCCCCCTCCTCTACACAAAACTAAGAAGCTGGTAAATCTTCAGCTCTTTCTTTTTAGAAATTATGCACTGATTTCAGCTCTACTGCAAGTAAACTATAAGAATACATACATTCTGTTCTTCTCCACACAACAATTCATTCCTAATTTTCCTTCCTTCAGACATTTTAGCTGTTTTATATGTTTGTAAAATTGCCTTGAGATGCATGTAAATGGCAATTCATAATTTAACAAATAATAAGATCTCACCAGAGCTCAGCCTAAGAGTCTGTTTTCAATGGAAGATCAAGATTATGAGATCTTGGAAATAGGAAAAATACCCGTGGCCACATGCCTTACCCTCTCCATTGAATGGCTACAATCTCCTGTCTTCTCACTCGCTTAGGTTGACACTGAGACATGCCTTGGCAAGGGGTTTTGTTTTTGTTTTAATTATTATTACAGTACAAGAGCTTAGCTAACTGTCCTTTCCATCAACAACAAAAACCCGCTTCTGGTTTCCTCCACTTCCCTCATTCCAACAGCCCCAAAGGAGGTTTCCACACACTCCTGTCACTAATTAGTAAAGTAGAAGAATGAACTTTTATTTTTTAAGAAAACAAACTGTTAATGTTTATTAATACATATGGATGTGTAAATGTGTACCAGCGAAGAAAGCACTTCCCTTATCCAAACTCCTGACTTTCAATCCCGCCCCACTACAAACTTTCAGAAGTGAGATGGGGAGAAGCAGAAAGTCCTGCTGCCGATTGGTAGTAAAGTACCTAATTTGCATTGAGCACTAAGACTTTTAGAGAAGTTCAGAGGGGGGAAGATTCAGCAAATGAGCTAAAAGAACACATTTTACAAAATTTTATTTTCACTGGCCTCAAGCACAGAACTATTTATTTATTAGTCGCCCATCTGGCTGGTTGTCCAGCCACTCTGGGCAACGTACAGAATAAAAACATACAAATACATTAAATCATTAAAATCTCAACAATATAATAAACCTAAACTACACTTCATGCGACAATTACAGTTTTTGGCATTACTCTTAACTTGTAGGGTATCTGAAATCTACCCTGTATATAAAGACCTGCGGGGAAGCTTTGCCATGCCTGCCTAGGCTTTAGCTGCCATAGGCCAAAAAAACAACAACAAAAAACGCAGTCATCGTACAAAATTTGCACCTATTTGAATTTTGCAATGCAGTTCTCCAACCAACCAATGTTTACAAAAATGCACATATTAGGGGAAAAGGTGCATGAAAGTCAATATCAATGAAAATAGCATACAAAATGCATTATATTATTTATTTATTTATTTATTGTTTCAATTTATATACCGCCCTTAGCGAAATAGCTCTCAGGGCGGTGAACAAACAAAATAAAATACAATATATCATAATAAAAATACAAAACATATACAAACAAACAACGAAAAGCACAGCAAAAACAAAATAAATACTACAAAAATTAAAATACAGATTAAAAGATTAAAAAAGTTAAGAAGATTAAAATGCCTGGGAGCATAAAAAGGTCTTTACCTGGCGCCGAAAAGATAAAAGTGTAGGCGCCAGGCGTACCTCTTCGGGGAGGCTGTTCCACAACTCAGGGGCCACCACAGAAAAGGCCCTAGATCTCGTAACCACCCTCCGGGCTTCCCGATGGGTTGGTACCCGGAGGAGGGCCTTAGATTCTGAACGAAGTGAACGGGTAGGTTCATAGCGAGAGAGGCGTTCCACAAGGCATTGAGGTCCCACGCCGTGTAAGGCTTTATAGGTCAAAACCAGCACCTTGAATCTCGCCTGGAAGCAAATAGGAAGCCAGTGCAGACGCGCCAGGACAGGTGTTATATGCGAAGACCGACTGGTCCTCGTCACTAATCTGGCAGCTGCGTTCTGCACCAGCTGAAGCTTCCGAACTGTCTTCAAGGGCAGCCCTACGTAGAGCGCATTACAGTAATCCAATCTTGAAGTTACCAGAGCGTGGACAACGGAGGCGAGGTCGTCCCTGTCCAGATAGGGGCGTAGTTGGGCTACCAGACGAAGATGGTAAAACGCATTCCGTGCCACCGAGGCCACTTGGGCCTCGAGAGACAAGGAAGAGTCGAGAAGAACCCCCAAACTACGTACCTGTTCTTTCAGGGGGAGTGTAACCCCATCCAGAACAGGGTAAGCATCCACCATCTGAGCAGGGAAGGCGTTCACCAACAATGTCTCGGTTTTGTCTGGATTGAGTCTCAGTTTATTAGCTCTCATCCAGTCCATTATCACAGTCAGGCAACGGTTCAGCACATCAACAGACTCACCTGAGGAAGATGAAAAGGAGAAATAGAGCTGCGTGTCATCAGCGTACTGATGGCAACGCACTCCAAAACTCCTGATGACCACACCCAGCGGCTGCATGTAGATGTTGAAAAGCATGGGGGACAAGACCGATCCCTGGGGGACTCCACAATGGAGAGTCCATGGTGTCGAGTGATGTTCCCCAAGCACTACCTTCTGGTGACGATCCGCGAAGTAGGAGCGGAACCACTGCCAAGCAGTGCCCCCGACACCCAACTCCGCGAGTCTCCCCAGAAGGATACCATGGTCGATGGTATCAAACGCCGCTGAGAGATCAAGGAGAATCAACAGAGTCACACTCCCCCTGTCCCTCTCCCAACAAAGGTCATCATATAGGGTGACCAAGGCTGTTTCGGTGCCAAAACCGGGCCTGAAACCGGATTGAAACGGATCTAGATAATCGGTTTCATCCAAGAGCGCCTGGAGTTGGCTGGCAACCACCCGCTCTAAAAATGTGTTCAAATGCATGCAAAAATGTACTTATTAAGGAGAAATTCATGCTAAACTGCTGAAGAATTTTCATGAGGTTTTTTTTTTTAAAAAAAATAACAAATTGTTGCATAATTGTGGAGAACTGAATTTAAGACTGGAGAAATGAGAACCGAAGAGAATCGAAATTGACAGATTCTTTCATCTCTACCCATTATATAACCAGTTGATTACTGCTCTCTGCAGTTAAGGGCCTCCTGCAGAAACAGTCTTATCAGGAGGTCCATTCCACACAATACAGAAATTGGTCTTTTAGTGTTGTGGGCCCTACTCTTTGGAATTCCCTCAAATATTAAACGGGTGCCATCTCTGTTGTCTTCTCAGTGCCTGCTGAAGACCTTCTTCTGACAAGTTTTTAAAGTAGAGACGTTTATTCCAGTCTGCATCTGTATTGTGATTGTTTTGAAGATGTTTATTATTATTATTATTATGAAATTTCCAAAACTGCCTCTATTAGTGTTGTGATTCTTCTGCACTTCAACACAGAACATTGCAATAATGTTCTTGCATTAATTCAGGTCAAATTCCTGCCCACAGGTAGGAGCACTAAATAAGGAAAGGGCTGAAAGGGGGATCTCCTTCCATGGTGCCTGTAGTAGCTGATAGAACCAAGAGTCACTAAAGTCAGATGGTGGCTTTTGTACATGTGGTGCTGCACTGAGAGGCTAATGTACGAATTAGGGATGAACAATTTCAGATTGTTCTACAATCTGGGATTAGAAAGTAGGGCTTCCAGTTAGAGGGTGTAAACATTGGTAGCCTTTATCACAGGCACCTCTCCTTTCAGATATTAATCAGTGGCTAAAAGTTACAGAACCATAGAGCGTAAAACTTTCAGCATCACTGCAACTTTTCCCAGATATTCCACAATGGGTTTCCACAGCTCTTTACAGGGTTGGGCACAATTATTATCAGCAACACAAATAGCATCCTGTTGCTTAACACGAGAAGCACATCAGTTCCCAAGCCCAGGCTTCATCAGCCTTGTTCAGCAGAAAGAAGCCAAACTCTGTGAATCCCCTAACTCACTTGGGTATATCTTTGAAATTGAAAAGTAAGATTTGTCATAGTTATTGCCATATTTCTGCCAACAAAAATAGCAATCTTGTAAGAAACAACTCTAAAATGCAGCATTTTAAAAATCCTACACAAGATGAGAGAAATAGAGCAAGGGGTTGGGCCTCTTGCAAGCGTCTCACTGTCTATAGGGAGGCAAGGATTAACATCTCTAATGCCAAAAGCAACTGTTTATTAAGTGAGCCATAGCTTCAGGGTATGCAGATTGAGAATATTCATCAACTCTGTGTTTATGCGTTTATAAATACAGAAGGGAGTTTGCTTCAGACAGAGGAAAGCAAGCTAATATGACTGAGACCTAGCTTTGTGCAATACATATCTCTGGGAAGACAGAGGCAATCCTTTCTCCAACTGCAACCAAAAATTCCACTGGTCTAATGGGGAAAAAATAACCGGAGACACAACTTTGATTGAAAGCAAAGCATGAAGGTGAAGGGAACTTCAATCTGCAGCTGTTGGTGATGGCCATAGCTCAGTGGTAGAGCAACTGCTTTGCATGCAGAAAGTCCTAAGTTCAATCGTCAGCATCTGCAGGTAGGACTGGGAGAGACTCCTGTCTGAAAGCCAGGAGAGCCACTGCCAGTCAGTGTTGACAATACTGAGCTAGAGGGACCAATGGTCTAGCTGCATTAAGGCAGTCTGGTGAGAGATCCCTATCCTCTGCAAGCTATAAATCCCAGAGTTTCCTAGGAACCAGTCTCACCTCATATTAAGCAGTAAGGCAGTTTCCTATGTTTCTACCATACTGAATATGCTGGACTAATATGGGCACCAAAATATTATACTAGGCCATATTCTTATTTAGAGCACAGGTAGCCAATATGGTGCCTTACAGATGTCATTGGACTACAGCTCCCATAATCTCTGGCTATTGGCCCTGCTGGAGGAGGTGATGGAAGTTCTACTTAAACAACTTCTGGACCACATATTGGTTATTTCTGCTTTAGAACTTGGTTTGGTCATATGTGGGACTCCACTCTGCAGAGATCAGAGGTTTTCTCCAGAACTATCTTGCCATTTATTTGCTCCCCAAGCACAGGGATATTTTGAAACTTAATTTTGAGCTGAATGGAACTGGACCCTGCCAAATATGTATGCATGATAGAATGTAACATTTGTTTATATTAATGGTAGTTAAATACTCATCTACCTGCAGGTTTGCCACCTTTCACCAAAGAAATTATGGTCAGTCCATCTATATATTAAACAAACAAGGTTTCCCCCATCTGAAGTGTAGCAGATGGCTACCAAGAAGAGGACATTTTCAGTGGTGGTGCGTAGCTTTGGAATACTCTCCCCAAAGAGCCTTGTCTGTTGCCACCTTTGATGTCTTTTTGGAGCCAGTCTTGTGAGAGGGGAAGCATTTTCCACAAATGCAAAACCAAAACCACCACTGGATACAACCCTATGTTTGTAGTGTGGATTGCCTTTTTTCAACCACAGCATAATCTGAGATATCTGATCATAAAGGATTCCAGCTCCTATAGAGATAAATGTATGTAGATTTCCCCTATGCAAATGTACATGCTCAATGCACAGATTTTTTTAGGGGGGTAGGTGATGAAGCTGTGCAATCTCAGGGCCAGGACCAGAAGTGCAGGCACACTGCCCCTTTAATTGTGTGAATGAGAGTTAATATCAGTTGTTTATGATAGCTTCCTGTAAACAAACTGAAACATAAGCCAGACAAAACAAAAGTACTTCTGGTTGGTGATCGACTGGTAGTAATGATCTTGAAAGTAATAGGTTTGCAATTTAGGGGTACTCCTAGATATGCCCCTGCTTATACATGTGCAAGTGACAGCACAGGTAACAGTCTTTACCAACTCTATTTGTTTGCCATCTGAACAATTTTCTGGAGAAATCAGATTGGCAGAGCAATCCAGCTCAGGGGAAGCTGGAATAAGTTGTGCTGGAGCAACAGAAGGTGGTGTAAATTTCCACCACATCCAATTGCCATTCAGGAGCCTCTGAGTTGGCTAAATGCCAGCTCAGCCAGGAGCTGCACACAGGGACCAGAAAGTAAAAGCCTGCTCTCCCAAATACCCCTACCAGGGAGTAAGTCCTCTCCATTGTTGTCTATTGTATTAATTTTCTTAGACTGACCTTTTGCCTGAATCAAGACCTGCAGGAGTGCTCCAAACACAAGTTGGATGTGGCCTAAGTCCCCTCACCCCAGCCTCTGCTCTGACACATCCCTGACATGCCCCCAGAATGCCCCTTTTTGGGGACTTACTCCAGCTTATGGCAGCTTCACTAACATGGGTCCCAACTGAGCTAGCTGAGCCCCAGCTGAAGAAAGGTGAGGGACTTACGCTGGCATAACCTGGCTGAGCTGGGACCCAGCTGAAGATCTGCCGCATCCAACTCCCCTCAGCCCAGTGTAAATATCAGTTGGATTGCGTTCCTAGTCTCACTTGTTCATGATCTGGTCACTTTCAGGTTGGGCCTCTAATACCCTCCACTGGGGCTGCCCTTGAAGACAGCCCAGAAAGTTTAATTAATTCAGAATGCTATGACCAGACCACATAATGCTAAATTCATTGCAGCTGCATTGGCTACCAGCTTGTTTCTGGACTCAGCTCAAGGTCCTAACTTTGGCCAGAACTCAGGAATTATCTCCTCTCATATGAATCTGCATGAAATCCGCATTCAGTTTTTACTTAGAATCTATTTATTTGATACTTGCTAAGTATTTTTGGTGCTGTTATTGCTGTATGATTATTGCACAGTTGTACTTTCACCTGTTTTATGTCACATATTTTTATATTTTGAAAGCGGTCATGAGTGTGCTGGGGTAGAAAGGCAGGTTACAAATGCTACACCGAATAAATGACCAAAACATTTTATTTTTTAGGAATAATGAAAGGAAATGAGAAAGGCATAGTGCAAGTCATGCTTCTTTCAAAGCACACATTCATTTGAATTATAATATGTAATATTAGCAACTAATGAATAACAACTCCAATTACTTAATTGTACTATGAGTATTTGTGGTATATGAGTGACATTTTGGCACCTGAAAGGTACAGTATTTTAAGCCAATTAATATGGCATATAGAGCTTCAGGGGATGCATCTTCATTCTGTATTTGTGGAGTCAGCATTACCAAGGCATCTCAAAGATAAAATAATGCTGCGTGTTAACTTCAATGCACAATTTTGACAGGAGAGATTGTGTCAGCAATCCCCAAACACCTACAGAGCTTGGGAAATCCACTTCTCACAATTGCAGCTGCATAAAATAGAGCAACTTCTTAACAGAGCAAGGATAAAGGGCCCTTCAAATAAAAAAAACTGCTGCTATGATGATAATCGTACAGTAACACAGGACCCCATTCATATATGATGGCAGAAGTGTGACGATCACTCTCTGTGGCTTCTTCCCGTGCTGCCAGGACCATGTTCGGAAACTTGCAAAAACATGGGTGAAGAGCAATCATGAGAGGGCAAACCGGGTGGGAAGGACCTGTAAAACTGGCTCTACCCCCATGGTTCGGGCTTTGAAACATTCCTGCAGTCATGGAAAAAAGACATGGGGAAGTAGCTCCATGTTGCTGTGGTAACATATAGAGAAGCCCTCTGTAACATTATCATCTGATGCTATTGTTCATCATTCATCAAATATTTGTCTGTTTCAGGTCTGCTACCTTTGCTGCTATATTGCAATACTGGCTCTATTGTTAGCTGCCTTCAGCCTTTGGAATAAGAGACTTGGAGGAATGTAAATCTAAACAAACCATCACCTGCTAGGCAGAGATGGAACTCTTGATTCAGGAGTGCTCCTTTTTAAAAAGAATAGCCACAGCCTGTTTGTCAATGGAGAACTTTCCTCTTACAATTAGTAAAATAGCTTTCCTACTGTAAGAGCAGCTGCCGTTCAGTTTTTAATCCCCCAAACTTGTTGCTAGGTGTGCCATCTAAACAGCTTTAATTCCATCAATAACTCCTTTTAAACAATATGTAACTTGACCCTTCAAGGAATTTGATAAGTCTTTGAACAAGAAAAGCTAGATCTAAGGTGGCATAGTTGTGCATGTTTGCTATGTTTTGTATTAGGTAATACACATAGTTACCCAGTGGATAATCTGTTAACACACATGCATATTAGTTGACAAAGGTGATATATTTTATAATAAATACTGAATATTTCAAAAAAATTATTTTGTTTTGTTTCTTTTTGTAAAAAAACCTAGGAGCTCCCATGATGGACCCCAGTCTTGTAAACACTTGTTTCCACGTAGTCTGTGATCACACTTGAGGGCAGGGATCCTAGACTATTTAAAAGTCATATAGATGTGTAATTTTGCAGGTTTTGTCTATTCCTATATACCCCTCCCGAGAACAGATCAGAAGAAAGGACTTTGCTCTATGTTCCCTCTTTCTTGTGTGTAACACTGACTGGGTCATGCCCCACGGACTTCTCTGTGTTGATGCCCACCCTTGAAATTCCTCATCTAGAGAGACTCATCAAGCTTCTTGCCTGTTTTATTTCTGTTACCAGATGAAAATATCCCTATATATAAGACATTTCTTGGCCATCAAATGACTGCAATTTCTGTTATTATTTATTGAAATTATTAGCAATTTTTCTTCACAAAAGTGAACCCAAAGCAACTTATAATCAATACAAAGTTTAGTTTGGTTGTACAGTTCAGTAGTGTTTTTAGGTTTTTATTGTTCTTTATAAAGTCTTTAATAGGATTCTTTTTTAGTCTTATGTTATTAGTCTGAGAACTAATTTTAGAGGAAAAACAGAAAAGCTGCATCAACTCAAATTCCCCCTTCCATAATACAGGATCTCTTTTCTTCACACCTGGACATACAAGTCATAAGCATAAATGCTTGCTGAGATCAACCTTGATAGTTCAATAAATCATTGATCTGGTGTGTGGCAGCTGTGAAAAAACAGAAATTCCACAGTAGAGATAATTAGGAAATGTATTGAAAATAAAACAGCCAATATTGCAATGCTTTTATACAAATCTATGGTGCAAGCACATTTGGAATAGTGTCAAATGTACACTTGGAATACTCTCAAGAAAGGAAAGGGGTGAGGAAAAGGGCTACCAAAATAATCAAGGAGCTAAAGCAATTTCTCTGTCAAGAAGTTTACAACAAACACAAGTTTTTGGTTTAGAAAAAAATGAGTTTCTCCTGCTCTAATACTAGAACACAGCTTCATCCAGAGAAGCTGAACAATGAGAGATTCCGGACAGACAAAAGAAAGAGTTTGCTATACGTAGATGGCTTTAAAAGGCAATTAGACATATCTATGGAGGACAGGGCTATCAGTGGTTAAGAGTCATCTTGATAGATATATACTGCTCCAGTGGAGGAAGACTATAGCTCCTATGTCCTCCTGCATGTGGGCTTCCCAATGACATCTTCCTATAAGAATCATTGGTCACCAGGAGTCACCAGCATGGTGTGGCAGTGCTGCAGAGCCATCCTCCTGACACCTGAATCGCTGCCACTTACCTGGATGGTAGGACGGCAGGGCAAGGCAGTGGCGAGATCAGGCTGCATGATCGCACTGAGAGGGGCACCAAATTGGCTCCACTGGTACCCCTGCACAGCCCTGACCCTGACCCGACCCTGTGGCATCCAGGTAAATGGCAGCGACTTTGGTGTCAGGAGGGCAGCTCTGCAGCACTGCCCCATTGTTTTGGTAACTTCTGTGGGTCACTGTGCAAAACAGGATGCTGGATGAGATACGCCTTTAATATGATCTATTGTAGCAGACCTCTTATTCTTCTGATAGACATAAATGTGAGTATTCCATGTTATGCATCCTGAAATCTTCCACACACATTTGTATAAAATTAATAGGGCCTTAAATAGACCTGCCTAGAAAAGCTTATACATTATATCTTCATAAAACTGTTAAAACCACCCAGCCATTTTTGTAAACCTTGAAAAATGTACTAATCAAATCAGATTTAATAATTCTCTTATCTCCCTAAAACCAACTAAAGATGGATTACAATAATACTTAGTGGGGAAATGCTATAAAGATTTGTTATGTTCATCAGTCATCAGCACACATTAGTGCTATATTTAGGCATAAGAAATACTTTGGGGAATATGAACAATTTATATTTTGAGTGATATTCAGACTTACACTGTCGTTAATATGAACAGTTACCTGGCAATGGCATTTCAGTCTATAGAGATGCATGCATACAGATCTGAGATTATACTGCAATTCACCGCTATCTGCACAGTGATATCACCCTGTTTCTGGATGATGGGGAATTAACTTCATATTTGGAAGTTGTTAAGGGAAACAGAGGGAGATAAGATCACTTGGAGTCCTATGCTCTACACTGTCGTGCCAAAGCTGAAGGGAGTGTGGGTTTTAAAAATAAACACGAGGACTCTGAAGCCAACAACCTCCTGTGGACTCTGGGGCAGGAAGGAAGCAAATCTCATTTTGATGTGAGATATAACAGCTCTATTCTGAACAATGTTTCACTGACAAAAGGCAACGTCTAGGTCAGAGAGAAGATGCACACACACAAATGTCCTCTGGAGCAATTGGGTTGCTGCCAACATCTGCCGGATCATCTGTAGTTGAACCTTGGTGAAGTGATATGGATGAAAGAAAGCAGAGTCGGCAGCTAGGGGCTGGAGAAGGTTGGGCGAAAGCCAGGGAGGGATGGTGACAAGAGTCTTACCACTCTCTCTAGCTCCAAAACAGAACAGAGGTTGCAAAGGGAGCCATCATTCAACAGATGGCTTGCAGATCTTTAGATGGAAGTATGCTGAATGAGTGAGAAGAGGAGTAAGGAAAGGAGACAACAGGCTCGTTTCCTCTAGCTAGAAGTTCTGTAAATTTCTATATGAAAGTCACAGTCCTCCTCTGCATGCTTACCTGGAAGTACATCTACATGCATCTAAATTCTAGCATTTTGTTTCTGAAGGATGTGCAATCCTATTTTATGTGTGCCTTTTCACAATAAGACTCTGGAATTTAGATGGAGCCAGGAGCTGATACAGAATGTAGTTCCTTATGGTACCTGAATTAAGGCTGTGCCTAATGAGCACAGTCTAGCAGAGTGCACACCGAAATAAATTATTTTAGGCATGCTTAACCATATTGTCCCAGACTTTAAAAACCCTTTAAGTCATTATGAATGTTTATCTGCTGTGTTATTTCTTAACACAATTTGTTGTTTTATTGTTATTTTTGTTGATTTTTGAACTTTATTGTATTTTTTTGTCCTTTTACTCTAGGAGCACTTATGTAGTGAAGACGCAGGATATCAAATGCAATTAAGGCATAACTTAATAAATAACGTATCTCTCATCGGTTACAATGAGACTGGAGCTGCAGTCCTGGGAGTAAGACCCGTTGAATTCTATGGAACTTACTTCTGAGTAGAATTATATAGGATATGCACTCTCAAGAACACAAGAAGAGCCGTGATGGAACAGGCTAAAGTTAATCTAATCCAGCATCCTGTTCTCTGAGTGGCCAACCAGATGCCTATGGGAAGCCTACAAGCAGGACCTGAGTGGAACAGCATTCCCCGCATCTGCTGTTCCCAGCAACTACTATTCAGAGCCCAACTCTCTCTGACACTGGAGGAAGAATCAGGAATTTGGTATGAATCAGGAATAATTTCTCCCCTGGAGAATTACTAGTCCCTGAATCCTCAACTACTCTGACAAGGATAGTTTTCTGCCATTCTGACCATGATTCCTGATATTCCCTGAAAATAACTTTCTGAACACATTATCCTTTATTATTCTCTTTGTTTAAATTTTGAACTGGTTACCAATGCTAGTTTCATTTTGGGTTTTTTTATTTCTGGTTTGGATCCAAGGTAACTGAGAGTGTTGAGTTCCAGTTAACTGGAAAATCCCCTTGGATTTTTTTTTTAGTTTAAGCTTTGTTTGCAACCCTGTGGATCAGAGAAGATTATTCCTCTCCTTCTAGGACATTCCTTCTAGAGTGACATATATTTGGATTTCTTCAGCTAGACAAAGTAATAATTTATCATCAACATTTATTTTACACCATGATGCAGAAATATCAGCTCGCTATCTTTCTAGCTATGTCTCATTGGATGGAAAATCTTATTTTGGGGGGGGGGTTGTACCTTTCCTCAATATTTGTATTTTATGTAAATATATAGCTGTGCCCTAGAGAATTTGCATAAGCCATGTTTGGAAATGTAAATCTAATTAATATCTTTTGGCTTCCATTTTAGCTTCAGAGCCTAACAAGAAGGAATGATTTAATCCTACAGTGTATCTTTACCTTATGGGAATTTTGGGAAGACAGGGCAACTCCATCTTCTAGTAAAAGTACATTCAATACTTTTAGGTATCTTAAATTGACCCCTGAATCCCATAGGCCAGGGGTAGTCAATGTGATGTCCTCCAGATGTTTTGAACTACAATTGCCATCATCCCTGACCATTGGTCATGCTGGCAGGGACTGATAGAAGTTGCAGTCCAAAACATTGCGAAGGTACCATGTTGGCTACATCTGCTTTGGAATCAATGGGGAAAATCCTGATCAGCGAGTTCACCAAAGTTGCTAAATTGCCTTTTGTATCACCCTCAGCTAGGGTATTTTAAAGATCTGGGTGAAATATATTCAACTGTGTTTAATTTTCTGTTTTCTTCTTCCTCATCATCACCACCGCCACAGTTGGATGGAACAGAACTAACTTTTGCATTAAATAAGAAGAGGTGTTTAGTAGTTTTAAAGTCTTAAACCAGGCGGTTCTCACATGAATAAAGGGCAGCAGCAGTAGGTACTTCATTCATGGGAGATAGACACAACGCTCAAAGTCTGGGTACCAATGGCAGAAAATACTGTTACACCATCTCTGAAATGTTGCAGAGCAGTGCACACAAGCTACACTCATGATAGCAATTTCAAGCAACTGTCTTCATCAGGAGGCAATGGCTAATGATTCCCCCCACTCCCAGAATGATCTTTCTCTAGAAGAATCTCTCTCTCAGAAAGAATGCTTGGGCAAGAAGCCCTTAGTGGGTTTCCTTTCCCCCCTCTAGATGGTCTTATGGAAGCCTCTATCTAGAACGATCTCTCTCCTTGCTTTCTTTTTTAAGGGATAAAACCACGTCTTATTTCTGGGTCAGACAAAGTAATATATGAAGCATCTGTAAGAAGGAGCTCAGAGATATTGGGCTGGATTCTGATTTAGGTGGGCTTAATGCTAGTTAAATTGTGTAAATTGTTTTTGCTGATGTGTTTCATGCTAATTTTCATTGGGTTTTTTGCTGGGCTTTTTTGTTTTTGTGATTTATTTTATTTTGGCTTTTGTGTTTTTATTGTGAATTGTATTTTGTTTTTTATTGTTTATGTAAACTGCTCAGGGCACTTGGTTAAATGAGTGGTATAGAATTGTAATAAATAATAAAATAAAAATAATATATTTAAAATTGAAAGCCAAATGCAGGGCTGTGTATATTCTGCAATTATGTGCAGATGCCTTTAATGCATGCACTTTTTGGTGCTCAGGATCTGGCATCCTGAGAATCTCAGTCTCCATTTTTTTTTCAAAGAAGCATGCTTCTAGACCACATGGATGCAAGGATAGGCTTGCAATTATATAAGCAATGGTTGGTAAACACTCTGCATTGAGGGGAGAGAGGATATGTAGGAATTCCAGGGTTCAGAGGGAGGGGCTTCAGTGCTGTGACCCCATGACCCAGAGCTACAATTTACAGAGTGGTTTAACAATCAGTCTATCTTCCCTGAGAATTATAGCTCTGTGAGGGGAATAGGGGCCTTCTAACAACTCTCAGCAGCCTTAACTACACTTCCCAAACTACTCTTTGTGAGAAGCCATGACTGTTTAAAATGGTATACTACTGCTGTAAATGTACAGTGTGGATGGGGCCGTAAGTCTCACTCTGAAGCACTGTGGAAGTGACACTACACTGGGGAGTGGCTTGCAGACCCAGATGCCCAGAACAAAAGACTGATGGGCAGGCATCAGCAGTGGCTGCTACTGGGATCCTAGTAATTGCCCAAGGTGCTGATAGCGATGCAGAATTTGGCTAAATGTGGCTCAGTGTTTCCATTTCACTTCTAGCCATATGCAGAACTGTTCCTCCCTTTATTAGAGTCTTGCCAGGACCTGAGTACATTTCAGAACTGTTGGAAAACTTTTTCTTTTTCTTTTTCTGGCTAGCTTTCGGTGTCTAAGGATGAGCCAGTTACAGGGGTGGGGTTTTGGCTCTGTTATGTTTCCATCATTCAATTTCTATCTTACTATGAGTTATTTGTAATTTGTTTTTAACCTGTTGTTGCCCCAACAACTAAGCTTTAATGGCTTTCATATCATATGAGAGAGAGAGAGAGAGAGAGAGAGAGAGAGAATTGCTTTATCTTGCTCTTCAGCCAAGAAAGGCTGCCATGGCAGCTTACAAACCTCTCTCTCTCTCTCTCTCTCTCTCTCTGTCTGTCTTTTGGTGAACCAATTGCACAAGGGGAAAAATGCAGTGATACTTGCTTATGTTTGGCACACTTGTTGACATAGGCCATTGATTTGTGAGAAAGTGCTCATTTCCCCCAAAACAAAGCTTGGTTTACTCACAACCAAGTTCTTTACTGCATACAAATCTGAAACATCTTCAACACATTTTAAATAAAATAAAATAGGAATTGTGTACTTGCAGCACATGTGTTTGCAGATCATGGTCATACCTTCTATCACACTGCTAATGCACTGCAAATAAAGCCACAAGAAAATAAGAATGATCCACAGTGTATTGGATTGCTGGGGCAGTAAGGATGTACAGAACTCTCTTGAGAAATTTGACTCCCTTGATTGATATTCTTCCCTTGGAATGCATTGGGTTACAGTGCTATCTAAACCACATCTAGTCAGAAATAAGTCCTATTGAATTTTATGGGGCTTACGCCCAGTTCAAATGGAATTAAGATTGCAGCCAGTCAGTTGAGCAGGGACCTCCAAAATAGTTGTCAAATTTTTCTTTAGGCAAAGCTCTTTAACATGCATGGAACCTTCTGAAATAATGTTTCTACAGTCTTATCAAAACTGTTTTTACTTTGCAAGAAATTGCTTGTCTGCTTTAAGTGTGGAGGAAGGAACTTTCAAATATGCCTTGGAATTTTGCTGTAGGTGAAATTTGGCAATCCCTGCCTCTCATCTTTCCCTCTGCTGCAGTCTTGGAGCTTCTTGTTTTGCTTCTGCATTTGAACCACCTGAATCCTTGAAGAAATAGGCTATGAAAGCCTGGAAGAACATTTCTCACGCTATTTAGAAAGCTGAACTTTTCAGTCTGGATTTACTCTGAATATTCCATTCAGCTCCACCTCTCTCCTGCAATTTGGGCAACCTGACAACATGTACATCAAACAGAGTAAGTCCGGCATGACTGTTATTGATGTGGTATTCCACCACGCTGCATCCACCAAGTGCTGGAGATTGATATGTTCTTAATTTTAGTATTTGTAATTGGATGATGTTTTATTCTTGATGGCTTTTGCCAGTGGTTTTATTATTACAGTTGCATTCTGCTGTGTTTTTACTGTAAGACACCCCAAGTTGATTTTACTCTTAGAGGCGGCCTAGAAATGTTTTAAATGAATAAATATATTTTTGTTAAAAAATATATTATTCCATAAAAGATGAGCAGCCAGTAACCTTAGTCAAATGCAGGGGTAGCTAAAGTGGTGTCCTCCAGATGTTATTTGACTACAACCCCCATCATCCCTTTGGCCATGTTGGCTGAAGCTGATGGGAGTTGTAGTCCAATAATATCTGGAAGGCACATTGTTGGCTACGCCTGGTCTAATGTACACATAAAAGCTTTCTTATTTTCCCCATGTAACCTAACATCAGGATACACAATTACATGGCGAAATATTTATGTGATGCAGATGGCACATGGAGACAGCTGGCAGCCATTTCTGCTTCAGTGGCTGTGTTTTCTGAGCCACCACAATAATAAGAATCATTGGAAGATTCCATGTACTGCCCAGTGGTCAGGGCCAGATTGGGATAATGAGAAGCTGTCCTGAATCTAGATCTGGAAGATATGCGTTCTAGCTACAGATGGTGGAGAATTTGATTCAGTTCAAATTTAAAGGTGAACCTACCTAATTTGTACTTTCCAACACAATATAAAAACCAAAACACATCCATCTTTTGAAATTTGTACTTCTCTGAATTTTGCAATGCAGTTCTCCATCTGGAGAACTTTCTCCATGTGGACAAAAATGTATATACTGAAGTAAAATGTGCACAAAAATGTATCATACAGCCACAAGAGTGGCTGTACACTATAGTCAGCATGGATTCTTCGCATTCCTCAATGTTAAATTGAAAATACCCCCATGCCATTCTGATGTTTCCCATAAGCTCATTTGAAAACAAAACCTTACAAACCTTATAGTCCTGAACTCAGAAACGATTGCTTAACAACCGTCTAAGTTTTCATGGTGATCCACAAAACAGTCAGAGCGAATCAAGAGTTCAAAGTGTAAAAAGAGAGAGAGAGAGAAACATTCCTTTTGGACTTTTTTCTGTCAGAGTTCTCAACATTTGTTGAAATTAATTAAAAATCAGCCATGTTCACAGAGTACCTGTAATCCTATTACTGCTGACCTTGCCCCATACTCTGATCTTCATCTTCTGCAGTATAAAAGTTTAAAAAAATGCCTGGCTGATTTTTCATTAATTTAAGAAATTTAGCATTGAACTCAATGATAAGGCTGGGCATGCTCAGTAAGAACCAACTGTCAGTGTTCTACAAGCCAGACTCACAGCTGCTGGGCTTATCTAATCAGGGGACCACACCCACACCAGATCTTTATTTTACTTTAGACCAGCCTTTCCCAACCAGTGTGCCTCCAGATGATGTTGGACCACAACTCCCATCAGCCTCAGCCAGCATTGCCAATGGTCAGGAAAGATGGGAATTGTGGTCCAACAGCATCTGCAGGCACACTGGTTGGGAAAGACTGCTTTAGACAGTCCTGGCTTCCCCCAGAGAATCCTGGGAAGTGCAGTTTGTGAAGGGTGCTGAGTGGAGGCTCCTATTCCCCAGTGGCCAGAGTGATTTAAAAGTCAGCCGCTCTGATTGAAGCTTTGTGAGGGGAACAGGGCATCCCTAGCAACTCTCAGAACCCTTCACTAACTACACTTCCCAGGATTCTTTGGGAGAAGCCAGGACTGCCTAAAGTGAAATAAAGGTTTTGTATGGATGTGGCCAGGGACAGCTTTGGTTTAAATGTGAGTAGGAGGCTACATGTGCTTGCTGTAGAATAAAAAGGTAGGGGAAACCCTGAAAAAGAATGATACTGTTCACAATGTTTTCTTTTTGGAAAGGAAAGGGGCTTCCCCTCTGCCCAGTGCCCACCCACCCAATCTCCTCCTCCCCCTTCCTCTGTCCCAGAGCTTGGAAAAGTTACTTTTTAAAACTACAACTCCCATCAACCCCAGCCAGCATGGCCACTGGATTGGGCTGATGGGAGTTGTAGTTCAAAAAAGTAACTTTTCCAAGCTCTGCTCTGTCCCCCTCCTCTTCAAACACAATTTGGGTTGGTCTTTCACAGTCCAATCCACTTCCTGTGTAGCTTGGAAGAACTTGGTAACATGTGCCTCTGAGCATATGGTGAGTGGTGGCAACACTTGCAATCAGCCCAAATAACACAAACAAGACATGTACCCTGCTGATCTTGTTTTAGCAGAGAGGAATCAACAATATTAAAACAGTTGATATAGTTCAGATAGTCACTTTAAATATGTTTGATTTACTTTGCAATTTTAGTGAAGTTTCCTATAGTAAATCATTTTCTTTAGCTTCTGTTTCTGTGAATATGTGAAGTACAGCAACACTTTGCAACACTAAAAAAAAGCTCCAAAAACAGTTGTAGAATAATGGCACTGACTGTTCTGCAGAATAGTTTCCAATGGACATGAGGAGTGTCTTAGTTTGCACAAGATAAAACAGTGGGAGGTACAATATATTCTAGCAAATTTCTAGGTGTCCTCCACGTTTTTAATTGACCATGCCCACTTTTCCTTAAGTGGAGTGGTTTAATCATAGCAGGCTGAACACATGCATCTTGGGCAAGTCAACAGCTAGATTCATTGCTTAAATAGAAACATATTGCAATCAGTCTGATTTTACATCAAATGGCACTTTCAGATTCAACTGTTAATGCACCCAAAATAGAAATAGAGCATAACCTCCAGTTTGAAACACAAAAGGCTGGCTTCATCATCATATGACATTAATCAATGAAAAGGCTGGATTAATAAAAATAGAATTAACACAGATTTCTAGGTTGAATAGTGGGAGAAATATAATTTTCTAGGTTAGATTCTCTGTAGAAACAGTAGTAACACAGAAAAGAAGCAAAGTAAGAAGAACACCAAGAAACATACAAAAATGTAATTCTCCATCCTTGGAGATGGCAGGTGTTGCCACCACTCCCCATATGCTCAGAGGCACATGTTACCAAATTCTTCCAAGCTACACAGGAAGTGGATTGGACTGTGAAAGACCAACCCAAATTGTGTTTGCATTTTGACAAATTTGTAGGGCAGTCCAATATCTCAGAGAGGAGGTCAGGTCTCCTGCTCCCCTGGTGCATTCACCATAGCTGCCCAATTTCCCTGCTTTTTAAAATTTGATAGAAATATCTGTTGGCTACAGGTACGTTCCTAAACCACAAAGTTTTTTTGCCTGTTAGTGATTACAATATTTTATTTATTTATTTCAAACATTTATCTACCACTTCACCATTTGCAGTTCTCAGTGGTATTCATAAAAAGAAGCCATACATAAAAACATAAAAAAACAATCATAAAACCAAACACCACCTTAAAATGCCTTCTGAACAAGAAAGTCTTAGCCATGCGCCTGAAGTTCAGCAAGGAGGGTACTTGTTTAATATCAGTTGGGAGAGAGTTCCACAGGCTTCGATCCACTAAACCGAAAGCACAGCTTCTAGTTGTGCATCTGAGCCCTAGGGGACCACCATTAGGGAAAATGCATTATAATAGAGGGCATTGCTTTGCAAAAATTAGTACATTAGGCAAAATTGCATACAAACATGCATATCAGGATAAATTCAGACAAAAATGCGGATGAATTTTCACGAGGACTTGTTTTTCAAAAGCTGCAAACTGTTGTGGAAATGCGGAGAACTGAACTTAAGATTGGAAAAATGAGAAACTGAGAGAAACCTAAATGGACATATTCACCCAGTCCTCCTTCTAGCTCAAGGCCCCTGCAGTCAGCGGCTTATCTGGGTTGAAGTAGGCACAAGATATTGCTGTGTAGACTGCACAAAGGCAGAACATAAGAAGCTGCATTTGTCCATCTAGCCCAGTTTTGTCTGCTTTGGCTTGCTGTAACTCCCCAGCACAGACCATTCCATCACCACATGCTACCTGATCTTTCTTTATCTGGCAATGCCTGGGATTGATCTGGGGATCTTCTGTGCATAATGCATGCATTCGACCACTGAGGTATGGCTAAGGATGCTAAGCTCCTAGTATTTATACCAGGCCCGGCCAATCCAGAGGCTTCATATTGCTTCTGGTTGCAAGCACCAATGTTGCACGTTCCCATCAATATCTGACGTGAGCTCTGAGCACATAGATCAGGGTAGCTTCCCAATGTAAACTGGCTATTAAGAAATAATGTGCCAACATTTGCTTATGTCCTCCAGTGGGATCTTTCAAAACTTCTGCTGCCTTTGATTATAGGTTTAAACCCTTTGATGCTTGCATAATCTCATATTCACTTTCAGGGTTTTTTGGGGGAGGGGATGTAATTATGCTCCTGGTCAAAACTGTTATTGAACTGCACCTGGAAACTTCAGCCTAGATGCCAGACCTGTAATTCCTGGTATTTCCCTGGGTTCTCTCTGGCAATTTGGAGAGTTCTGAGGACTCAGTATGGACTGGTATGACTGGTTGTTACACTGCACTGTGTTTTGTTTTCTCTTACAGGATTTTTTATGAGACCACAGTAAATTATTATTGCGGTGGTATAGCTTGATCATGTCATACAATGCAGAGGTGTTGTAATAATGTATTTCTTAAAAACAACAACAAAGTAAGACATGAGGCAGATGAATTCTTCCACCAGTGAAATATCTGTCTTGTGATCGAGACGGATGATATTTCGGATTTCTCTGGTGGGGAAAAAGATTTCATGGTGTGGGCAAGGGTTAAAGGGGAAGGAAGATTCTTGGTAAGTTTTAAAGACTCGGGCATTTTCAATGGTAAATTGCAAAAAAGCAATGCATATTTACAGTATTTGTTGTGGTTGCTTTTGAAAATACTTCATAACAACTATAACAATACTAGTTATGAGCCCCTTTTCAATGCATGCGTCTGTACCCCTGGCATGTATACCTTAGTCCAAAGCAAGGATGGGGAAAAATTCGATTCAGTTTGCATTTAAAGCTGAATTTATTAAATTTGCTTTTTCCGAAACAATTTGAGAACTGAAACACCGGCATCCTTTAAAATTAGCAGTTATCCAAATTTACAGTGCAGTTCTGCAGCCAAGCAACATTTACAAAAATGCATGTTAAGGGAAAGTATGCATGAAATGAATACATTGGTGAAAAAAACATACAATAATGCATTATATAAGGAGAAACTGCTTGCAAAAATGTGTACATCAGTCAAAACTGCATACAAAAATGTATTTATTAGGAGACATTTGCACTAAAACGTTGAAGAATTTTCATGAGGGTTTTTTATATTAAAAAAAGCACAAATTGCTTCAGAACTGTGAACAGAATTTGACATTTTTTAAAAATGAGAAACGGAGAGAATTGAAACTGATAGTACATTCCATCCCTATCCCAAAGGCCCATTTCATTTGTTAGGCAATGAGGAAGCCTTCTTAGGTTTGCATGGGTTCTGTGTTATATGCTGTGGTAGCTGCAAGAACTGGCCAGATTTAGCGTGTTGTGATTAACAAACATCTAAGGGCTAGGTCTCAATTATCCAGAGCAGTTTGGAAAATGCTTTCCCACGATGCAACTTCCACTTTGCTTTGGGAACATGTAGATTGGGGTGGAGAACCCTTTTCAGCCTGAGGGCCTCATTTCCTTGTGGGAAAACATCTGGAGGCCACAATCCAGTGGTGGGTGGGGCCAGAGGAAAATGTGGGTGGAGCAATGTAATTTGTACAATAGAAACCACAGGTTTATACACACTCCTCTCTCCATCCAGGCAAGCAAGAGGCATCATCAGAGTTCAAGGACACACTGAATTCAGACAAAAACACTCAAGGAGGATTGGTTGGTTAGGGGTGTGGCTTAGGGAGAGTCATGGGCTTGTCAGAGAGGTCTGGAAGGTCACATTTGGCCCCCAGGTTTGACGTTTCCCACCTCTGGAGCATATGAAGGAAACACATGGATTGTACCAACAATGTGGTTCTTTCCACACAAACATCCTCCCCCCTCCTGACTGGGTGATGTTAGTTTAGGAAGGAAATATGGAATTGTTCCTGCTCAGTACATTCTTCATACTTCCAAGTGATATGACATCACAGCATACAGAAGTGGCTTCCATGCTGCTGCTGGAGATAAATGTGAATTGACACTCAGTGAAGCATGTGCAAATCCCAATGCAGTCATGGGGTGCATCCAAAATATCCCCACCACACACTTTTGTGAATTCACCACAAAAAAATTCACTGGTGCCCCTGCAGCTTCCCTGTGTGATTCCAAAGACCATGAGGATTGTGGGTTATAGTACCAGCAACCTGGCTCAAACTGTGTGCTCCCATCAGCCCCAGTTGGTATGGCTAATGGTCAGGGATTGTGGTATATGGTATGGAAATGGTTAATGGTGATTGACAGAAACCACTGCCCTGCCTATGACTCATGGGTGGGATTTATGGTACAGTGTGTTTGTGTGTGTGTATTTCAGCCCTCTTCCAATTCTGTTCTGTGTAAGCTGACCTCAGAGCTACTGTTCTACTGCTGTAGTCTGCTGTGGTACATGGTCAACAAGAAAGTGTGCAGCTGTGTGATTAGATGCATGAACGACCCACTTAAGGGTATTACATGGATGATGGGAGTTGTACTCAAACAACATCTGGAGGGCCACAGTTCCCAGTCTACAGTTCCATCCTCTGGCTTGAAGCTCTAGCGGTGCAGTGAATCTTAACCAGCCCAGACAAACCTTGCCCTGAGCACTCCTGAAACAACTGACACTTATTATACAGCCATAAGAGTGGCTGTATACTATAGCCAGCATGGATTTTTCACATTCTGCAATGTTAAATTGAAAATACCCCCCATACCATCCTGATGCTTCCCACAAGCTCATTTTAAAACAAAACCTTATAAAACTTATAGTCCTGAACTCAGAAATGCTTGCTTAACAACCCTCTAAATGTTCATGGTGATACACAAACCAGTCAGAGAGAATAGAGAATGCAAAGTCTAAAAAGAGAGAGAGAAACCCCAGAGCCCTTTTGGACTTTTTGTTGTTGAAATTCATTAAAAATCAGCCATGTTCGCAGAGTACCTGTGATCCTATTATTAACCTTGCCCCATACTCTGACCTTCATCTTCTGCAGTTTAAAGGTTCAAAAAAATGCCTGGCTGATTTTTAATTAATTTAAGAAATTTAGCATTGAACTGAATGATAGTGTCGGGCATGCTCAGTAAGAACCAACTGTCAATGTTCTAAATGTTGGACTAACAGCTGTTTGGCTTTGCTAATCAGGGGGCCACATCCACACCAGACATTTATTCCACTGTAAATAGTCATGGCTTCCCCCAAAGAATCCTGGGAAGTATAGTTTGTGAAGGGTGCTGAGGGGAGACTGTTATTCCACTGACAGAGCTCCAGTGGCCAGAGTGTTTTCACAGTGAGCCACTCTGATTGAAGGTCTGTGAGGGGGACAGGGCATCTCCTAGCAACTCTCAGCACCCTTCACTTTTGAAACACAAAAGGCTGTTTTCACCATCATATGACATTGACCAATAAGAAGGCTTTAATAAAAATAAATTTGACACAGATTTCTAGGATGAATAATGAGGGAAATAAAATTTTCTAGATTAGATTCTGTGTAGAAACTGTGTAGAAACATTAGTAAAACAGAAAATAAGCAAAGTAAGAAGAACACCAGCAAACATACAAAAGTATAATTCTCCATCTTTGGTGTTGGAGGTGTTGCCACCACTCACCATATGCTCAGAGGCACATGTTACCAAATTCTTCCAAGCTACACAGGAAGTAGATTGGAGTGTGAAAGACCAACCCAAATTGTGTTTGCATTTTGACAAATTTGTAGGGCAGTACAATATCTCAGAGAAGAGGTCAAGTCTCCTGCTCCTCTGGTGCAGTCACTATAGCTGCCTAATTTCCCTATTTTTTAAAAAATTGATAGAAATATCTGTGGGCTATAGGTAAGTTCTTAAACTGCAAGGGTTTTTGCCTATTAGTGAATAAAGTATAAAAACTAACTTTGGTACAGCACCTGCATATCAAAAGAAGGTAACTAACTTAGCCTAAATCTGTGAAAGAATTTGCTATGATGAACTGAGAGATAATGGAACATTATGCAAAGCCAAAGCTGTTTCTATGTGGTATTAACTTATAAAATTGCAAAAAAAAAAAAGAGAAAAATATATTATCTTGCCACTGGACATAATTTAATGGTGACAAATACTGTCACCAGGTGTAGAGTGTTCATACCAAAGGATCAGGTTACAGTCCTGGCTCTTGGATCCATTTATGGTCATTGTTTTCCTCATCCAGGATATTTTATTTACATTGCATGCCTATTAGTCTGAATGGCAAGATAGCTAAAGAGTTTCCTGTATTCCATGTCAAAAAGTCCATTTTTTGTGAGTGTTTCTTATTTTATTATAAATCGTCTAGAACTCTGATATGGTGTTTTTCAGTAAAATAAAAAATGAGAAAATGAAAGGAAGGAGCAGAATATCAATATAGCTAAATAACGTAATTAGTTTATCTCTCGTTCTGCTCCCTCTCATGTCTAGTTTGGACTGTAAGTTCCTCTGGGCAGATCCACCTCCTCCTATGAGTACATGAATACAGTACAATATATCAGATATATTAAAATTATCAGTTGTAAAATAACAGCATGGCAGATCAGAATACAGAAAAAAGAGCAACCTCTAAACTTTAGGTGTAAAGTAAATGGGTTGTATACCATGAGGATTGACTTGTTCTTGGTTTACAGCTCGTGGTTTGTCTGGAGGAAACAAACCATGACCCCAGCTTCAGAGAAACCAAACCATAGCTTAGCCCTGGGTATTGCAGCAGCAAGAGAACTGAAGGAGGAGTGCAGTAGCAGGGATCTCCTCTCTGGGAACCCACCTGCTCAAATGGTCATACTAAGCCATGGTTTGGCTTTGCACTTCATGTAAACAGAGCCAATATCAGCATAAAAAGCGAATTCTCAGTTAATTTGAGTTGTGTGTAATGATGAGTATATCAGTCTGATTCTGGTCTGTGTCACTTTTACCTGTGTTTACCTGTAAGTCTCTTATGTCCCATTTATCTGCTGATTTTGTAAAAATAGAAAAAAGTTGAAACATTCATATTTAAATGCACTCTTATAATATTTTCTCTCTAAATGTTTCCCCCCCAAAATATGCATTTCTAAATATATTTTTGTATTTTTTTAAAGCCAAGAACTATATGAAAGCATTCAGAAAATGCAAATGCTGGTGGCTGAATCTGAGGCTGTAGCTCAGTGGCAGAGGCTAGCTTGGAAAAGTTACTTTTTTGAACTACAGCTCCCATCAGCCTAATCCAGTGGCCATGTTGCCTAGGGCTGATGGGAGTTGTAGTTCAAAAAAGTAACTTTTCCAAGCTCTGCAGAGCCCATGCTTTTGCATGCAGAAGATCCCACAGTCAATCCCTGGGATCTCCAGATAGGGCTAGGAAAGGCTCCTGCCTGAAACCATGGACAGCCTCTGTCAGACAGTGTCAGCAGCACTGAGCTAGATAGACAAATGGCCTAATTTGGCATACAACAATTTCTACTCACTTGGGAGAAAGTCCCATTGAATCCAGTAGGACTTGCTTCTGAGTAAATATGCACAGGATTGGAGTGTAAGTTGCAATCCACACTTCATGTATTGGTTCAGCGTATGATGAAGTAGTCACATGATTGCTTCATTGTCTACAAAATTCAACCCATATTTGTTGTTGTTGTTATGTGCCTTCAAATCGATCATGACTTATGGTGACCTTATGAATAAGCGACCTCCAATAGCATCTGTTTTGAATCACCCTGTTAGGTCTGTGGATTCCTTTATGGAATCAATCCATCTCTTGTTGGGCCTTCCTCTTTTTCTACTCCCTGCTGTTTTTCCCAGCATTATTGTCTTTTCTAGTGAATCATGTCTTCTCATGATGTGTCCAAAGTATGATAACCTCAGTTTCATCATTTTAGCTTCTAATGATAGTTTTGGTTTAATTTGTTCTAACACCCAATTACTTGTCTTTTTCGCAGTCCATGGTATGCGCAAAGCTCTCCTCCAACACCACATTTCAAAGGAGTTGATTTTTCTCTTATCCACTTTTTCCACTGTCCAACTTTCACATCCATACATAGAGATCGGGAATACCATGGTCTGAATGATCCTGACTTTAGAGTTCAGTGATACATCTTTGCATTTGAGGACCTTTTCTAGTTCTCTCATAGCTGCCCTCCCCAGTCCTAGCCTTCTTCTGATTTCTTGACTATTGTCTCCATTTTGGTTAATGACTGTGCCGAGGTATTGATAATCCTTGACAAGTTCAATGTCCTTGTTGTCAACTTTAAAGTTACATAACTCATCTGTTGTCATTACTTTAGTCTTCTTGACGTTCAGCTGTAGTCCTGCTTTTGTGCTTTCCTCTGTAACTTTCATCAGCATTCGTTTCAAATCATTACTGGTTTCTGCTAGTAGTATGGTATTGTATGCATATCTTAAATTATTGATATTTCTCCATCCAATTTTCACACCATCTTGGTCCAATCCCGCTTTCCATATGATATGTTCTGCAGATTAAACAAATAGGGTGATAAAATACACCCCTGTCTCACACTCTTTCCGATTGGGAACCAATCGGTTTTTCCATATTCTGTCCTTACAGTAGCCTCTTGTCCAGAGTATAGGTTGCGCATTAGGACAATCAGATGCTGTGGAACCCCCATTTCTTTTAAAGCATTCCATAGTTTTTCATGATCTACACAATCAAAGGCTTTGCTGTAATCTATAAAGCACAGGGTGATTTCCTTCTGAAATTCCTTGGTCCGTTCCATTATCCAACGTATATTTGTGATATGATCTCTGGTACTTCTTCCCTTTCTAAATCCAGCTTGGATGTCTGGCATTTCTCGCTCCATATATATTAAGAGCCTTTGCTTTAGAATCTTGAGCATTACTTTACTTGCCTGGGATATTAAGGTAATAGTTCGATAATTACTGCATTTCCTGGGATCTCTTTTCTTTGCAATTGAAAATTGTATATTATGGCTTCCTGCCTGTGGGCCATTGTTTAGTTTTCCATATTTCTTGCCAGATTTTTGTCAAAATTTGGACAGATTTAGTCTTAGTAGCTTGTAGCAACCCTATTGGTATGCCATCTGTTCCTGGTGATTTGTTTTTTCCAAGTATTTTAAAAGCTGCTTTCACTTCACATTTCACTAAAATTTCTGGTTCTTCATCATACGGTTCCTCCGTGAATGAATCTGTCATCCTTGCATCTCTTTTATAGAGTTCTTCAGTGTATTGCTTCCAACTTCTTTTTATTTCATCTCGGTCTGCCAGTGTAATCCCTGTGGATTATTCAACATCCCTACCATTGGTTTAAATCTTCCTTTAATTTCTCTAATCTTTTGGAATAGGTCTCTTGTTCTACCCTTTTTGTTGTCCTCTTCTATTTCTATACAGTAACTATTGTAATAGTTCTCTTTGTTGCTGCGTCTCTTTGACCCCCTCTAGGATGCACACCTTAACGTGGTGAGGGGGTTTGAGAGTGTTGAAGAAGCTGAAAGCAATGCCATCAGGAGTCTAGACCAAGAGGCTAGACTCCTAGCAGGGGCACCCAAGGCGGAATGGTCAAAGCTGAGACACCAGACTAAGATGCATCCAAACTCAGAGGAAGGCAATGGCAAATCACCTATGAATACCTCTTACCACGAAAACTCTATGAAGAGAGTATCTAAAATGCAACACGAGATAGTGCAGGAAGATGAGACCTCTAGGTCAGAAGGCACTCACCGAGCTACTGGGGAAGAACAAAGGACAAGTACAAGTAGCGCTGTGATGACGCAGCTGGGTTAAACCCAAAAGGAAGCCCAGAGTCTGATGCACACAGATGCAAAAGGAGAGTACGAAGTTGTACAACGCAACCCATATTTATTAGGCCCAGTTACATTACCCAATTTCAGCAGCTTTGTGGTAGTGTGGTAAAGTGGCTTATGTTGTGGCCTATCATGTGACAAACCCAGCCCACATTTTTAGCATACTGTGTATGTTGGCCCACTTCAACAAAATAGCAGATGAGATTCATTGCAAAAGTGTACAAACCGTTAACACTGGAAAAGTTATATCTTATTTTGAATTGTTCAAAATATTTGTATCCCACATCCCCAAGGCACTGACAACAAAGATAAAAACAACACAATTCCACAAAAATGCCAGCTCAACAATTATACGACTTCTGGAAATACACACACATACAAAAATAGGCTTTGCACTGTATCAGAAAGCTTTGCAAGCCATGCAGCTTTGAAACTTTTGGGGGATGTTGTTCCATAGTAAGGATGAGGAATCTTTGGCTCTCCAGATGTGGTTCTACTCCAGCTCCATCGGCATGTTCAATGGTAAGGGATTATGGGAATTGTAGCCTAACAACATCTGAAGGGTCACAGGTTTCCCATCTCTGTTCTGTAGCATTGGAGCAATTGCAGTAAAGGTTCTGCTTCTTGCCAGAGGTGGCCTTATCTCATGCGGTGCCAAGACACAAAGCACATAAGCAATGGTTAGGTCATATAGGGGAAAGTGGTCTTCTGGGTCCCTTATTGTAGGAAAGAACCGAGCAAGCTAACAAAAGGTAATAACCTTGAATTAGACTAATTGACAGCCAATGTAGTTAGTGCCGAAGAAGGTGAATATGTTTCTGCCTTCTGATATCCAAGAAGAGACAGGACATGATATTTTTTCATTATCAGGGACTTCTCCAGATGACCTATTTACTGAGCATTCATCCTGATTTACTTGCATAAAGCTTATTTGGAGATTAGATTATATCTATAGTCTTTTATTAAGTCGTGTTTGTTCAGATTTGTTTGAGGGGTGGTTATATGACAATCAGCATTTGTCCTGAATTCATCCTGGTTTGCTTGCAGTGTGTTTATATGTCTTCCCATTAGTCATTCATTCATCCCACACTTTGCAATGCAGTTCCCCATCACTTTCCAAACTGCAAGAAGGTTTTTTTAAAGTGGATTTGCTTGTGCTAGGGTTACAGAATGCTTTAATCTGCTTTAACTGTGCAAATCTAAAGTTCCAGTATGCACATAAATCCCTTCCACAAAATAGCGAAAGTCTGGAGGCATTTAATGCAATGTAAGACCCTTGTGTCTTCATTAATTCTTTCATATGATGTTGGCCTCTAATCATTGCCTTCCCACACTTTCCCCTCCTTTAATCCACGGTTTCTCATACCAGCTATACTGCATAAAGGAGAGAAAAAAGCAATCTAAGAAAGGAGTCATGGTTGCTTTGCCTCCAGCTATCCTATGTGGATGGTTCTAACTCCACCTCCATCCATGCTTCCTGTTTCTGTTGGGCTCCTATTGGCTCCTTCACCCCTGATCTGAGCCAGTCAGCAACACTCCCTGTGCTGGGAGGGGAGGAAGGAGTGGGGGTGCTTGTAAACAAAAAAGGCAGACCTACAAGTGTGGATGAGGAAATACTTTGATTGGAGTACAAAGAAAGCAAAAAGCAGCCAGGTTTGGACTACCAGCAGACAATTCCAATATGGAAAATGAGGATTTTTAGTATGGTCTTGATAAGCCCTAAATTTTTGGTTTTGGGTCATTTTGGAGGTAGAGATGAAGCTTTTGCCTATTCCATAGTCAAAATAAATTCCCAGCAAAAATAACCGGCGGTCAGGGTTCTAAAGGTACTGCTGCTCTGATGAATTATGCTGTTGTTATGTAGTTAACTCTGATTAGTATATGCATCTTTTCTCTTTAATGTACATAATGCCTCCATTCTGATTTCCTATTTTCATCTTCTGGCATTTCTTTCAGACCCAGGGTTACAATTAGCAGAAATCTAACAGGTAGGGCTTTGGCTTTGAAACAAGGTACTGGAGGGCATATCTTACTTGACATGTTGCATTGTGAATTTCAAGTAAAGGTGTGGGAGGCTGACTTTCTTTGTAATCTGCACAGGTGTGCACAGAACTTCAAAGCCAGCTACAGTAGAGTTTACAGCTGGGAGAAAAAAATCTCAGTCAAACTGACAACAACAACAAAAAACTGCTGAATCATAAGGTAGAGCCTTCCCTTGAGTAAGCCCTTGGTGATGTCACCCCAATTTCAGTGATCATGGGTAGAGGGAGGTATAGCCATGGGGAGGTGGTGAACTATCATAAAAGACGAGGGCAAGGCTTTCTACGCCTTGTTCCTCACTTCCACTCCTTTCATGGACAGGTTCCTCGTTGCTCATCTGCTGTGCCCACTGGCCTGTGTGTGGTGTTGTTTAATGCCAGATTGGTACACAATAAGACCACACCTATCCAATTTGGTGTGCATTACCGAGACCTGGGTGGATGAGCTGGGAGGAGTTGATCTGACCCAGTTTTGCCCACCTGGATACTTGGTGCAACACCAGCACAGGCTGCAGGGAAGGGGAGGAGGAGCTGCTGTGGTCTATAGAACTTCCATGTCTGTCACTAGGAAACCACTCTGTCTTGGAGCTGGCTGTGAGGGCCTGCACCTGGTGTTGAGCGAGGAGACAATAAACCTGAATTGCTGCTGCTGTACCATCCACCCTGCTGCCCGGCAGCTTCTCTATCTAAGCTGGTGGAGAACGCCTCGGCTGTGGTACTGGAGGAGCCCAGAATGATAGTCCTGGGTGATTTCAATGTCCATGCTGAGGCTGCCTCTAGTGTTCCAGCTCGGGACTTCATGGCCTTCATGACGACCATGGGGCTATCTCAAGTTGTCACCAGATGGAAGCATAGGTCAGGGCACATCTTCGAGGGAGGAAGAAGTGGTCTGGAGATGGGGTGGTGGTGGATGTCATCCCATTGTCATCGTCAGACCACTTCCTGGTAAAGTTTAGTCTTATGGCTCTGATCCTCCCCTGCAGGAGTGATGGACAGATTAAGATGGTCCACTCCCAGAGGCTAATGGAATCCACTGGATTCCTGAATGCCCTGGGGAGTTCCCAGTAGATACAGCAGGTGACCCTGTTGAAGCTCTTGTCACGCTGTGGAATAGCGAGGCGCGTTGGTCTCTTGACACAGTTGCTCCCAAGCACCCTCTCCTGTATTGTGGAGCCTGGTTTGCACCCTGGTACGCCAATGAGCTAAGGGCAATGAAACAGGCTGGATGGCAGCTAGAGCGCAAGTGGTGAAATACATGCTGTGAGGCTGATCGGGCATGAGTAAAACATCATAACCGTGCCTACTTTGTGGCAATGAGATTGGTGAAGGCCCACTTCTCTGCCACTATCACATCCTCAAATAGTCATCCAGTGGAGCTTCAGGAGATTTGGGGCAAGGTGTCAGGAGTACGCTGATGATACCCAGCTCTATTTCTCCATAACATCTGAATCAGGAGAGGCTGTGCAAGGTCTGGACCGGTTCCTGGACTCTGTGGTGGACTAGCTGAGGGCCAATAAATTAACTCAATCCTAGCAAGACGGAGATGCTGTGGGTTGATGGATCCTGAGTTCGGATAATTGGTCAGTTGCCTGCTTTGGATGGAGTTGTACTCCCTCTGAAAGAGCAGGTCTGTAGTCTGGGAGTGCTCCTGGATCCATCTTTGTCACTAGAGGCCCAGGTGACCTCCGTGGCTAGGAGTGCCTTTCACCAGCTTCGGATGGTAAGACAGCTGCTGCTGTTTCTGGACAGGTATAGCCTGACCACTATTGTCCATGCATGGTTACCTCCAGATTGGATTACTGTAATGTGCTCTATGTGGGGCTGCCCTTGAGGTTGGTCTGAAAGCTTCAGCTTGTGCAAAATGTGGTGGTGAGACTGCTCACTGGAGCAGGTTATTGCCAACATGTCACTCCACTACTGAAACAGTTGCACTGGCTACCCATTAGCTAAGTTTAGGGTTCCAGTTTTGGAGTATAAAACCCTATACAGCTTGGGACCAGGATACCTGAAAGACCATCTTACCCCTTATTTACCCAGTCGATCACTGCCCTCTACAGGTGAGGGCTTCCTGCAGACACCATCTTATCAGGAGGTCCGTTCCACACAACATAGGAAACGGACCTTTAGTGTAGTGGCACCAACCCTTTGGAATTCCCTTACCTTTAATATTAGACAGGCACCATATCTGTTATCTTTTCAGTGCCTACTGAAGACCTTCCTCTTTCAACAAGCCTTTTAAGTAGAGACCTTATAACAGTCTGCATCTGTGTTGGAATTGCTTTTTAATGTATTCTTAAACCTTCTTTTAAAAATGTTTTTAAAGCTTTTAAAAATGTTTTAAAATATGTTTTGTTTAAATGTGTTTTTAATGGTTGTGTTTTAATATATTTTGAATTCTGTTTTTATGATGTTTTAAAGTGTTTTTAGTGCTTTCGTTTGCCACCCAGGGCTCCTGCTAGGAGAAAGGGTGGGATATAAATCAAATAAATAAATAAATAAACTGTTTTGCATCCCCACCTTGAAAACAGGTGTGGTGATTGAGAAGCTCTTCAGACATGAAATCTGGGCAGTGGTCCAAATGTACTCGCAAACTAGCATTCTTTCAATGTCTCAGTCTGTTTGGGGTGAATACAAGTTAATACAAGTTAATAGGGAGCAGAGTTACATCCCCAGACTGCCTTTGTAATACATGGATGTTAAAACATGTTTCACATGGATATTAAAATACATGCATGTTAAAATAAGAATTAAAAGTTGGGAGCTGGAATCTCTGACTTTAAATGGTGCAGCACTGGGTCAACCAAAGACTAACCAACAAACCTGGAAGAAAATTCAGATTCATTTAGTTCACAATGATCTCAGTCTCCCTGGAGACTTCAGCGCATTGCAAAACACAAGCCTGAGTCGTGCAGATGGATTAAGTAGGGCTATCCATCATATGATGGCCTCAACAGGGTGTGGCTTTTGAAGACTGGGTGCGTGCCAAGGACCCACTGCATGTATATCTTATCTGCTGAAGTCAGCTGCCAGTGTTAGATGAGTACATGTTGTTTCTATTCAAAGGGGTGGTCACATGATCCTTTCTAGCCGAAAAGCTTGGGAGCCTTTTTCTGTTCAAAAACATTAGTTTAGGAAGTAGAAGTAATGAGAACACAATAAAGAAAATAGTAAAATTCAGGAGAAAGCAATAATTCTGTATATACTTTCCTGAAAGTAAGCTCCCTGAACACAGTGTAAACATGCATAGAAATGTTCCCTAAGATTAGGGGTTGTACTCAACTAAGTCCTATTCAGAGCAGACCCATTTTGAATGGACTTAAGTTAGTCATGTTTGTTAATCACAACAGGTCTAGTCTGAGGAGTGACACTGAATACCAACCTAATATTTTAAAAACAGCTACTATTGCACAGAATTTTGCAAGAACCTTGGGATTCACAGTATTCCTTAATATAATATTGAAGCTTTGTCAGTACCTTGTTAAATAAGCCTCCTGACATCTAGAAAGGAATGAAATTGCAAGTTTGCCTTTGGAGAGAGAGTTGCAATACACAGCTGTTTACAGTGCCAAATCCAATCATCTGTTTGGCTTCTTTGTGACATCATTTCATGATTCTGGATAGATGATCATCCTGGGAGGAAGAATAAGCCCTGTGTGTGGGAAATGGTGCTGAAACAAGGCCACATTCACACCAACCATTTATTCCACTTTAAGCAGTCGTGACTTCTCCCAAAGAAACCTGGGAAGTGTAGTTTGTGAAGGGTGCTGAGAGTAGTTAGGAGATTCTTATTCTCCTCACAGAGCTACATTCCTCAGAGTGGTATAACAATCAAGCCCTCTTCCTAGGGATGGGAACTCTGGGAACTGCAGGTTTGTGAGGAGAATAGGAGTCCGCTAACAACTCTCAGCACCCTTCACAAACTACACTTTCCCCAGGTTTTTTTGGAGGAAGTCATGACTGTTTAAAGTGGAATAAACAAATGCAGAGCCCTTCAGTATCTGTCCTTCTGTACTTTATCTGAAAGGGAAGGATACAGCTTGACCTCAAGGGAGTGGTTTGCTAGGTGGAGCTGAGAGTGATTTAGCTAGACAAGAGCAAAAATCCGGCAGTCATACTGACAGGAAAAGGAGAACAAATTGTACTGAATGAAAGCATGTTAAGGAGAGAGAGGTACCTGACAGTAAGAGAGGGCCATCAGATGAAAATATGGGGAGCAAGAAGCTGTGGTCTCATATTTTCTATGAACTTGTATGAAGGTGATTTGTCCTTAAATAAGAGAGATTTAGGCTGCAATCCTATACCGCTTACGTAGGAGTAATGGACAAATCTGTCAATTTCAGTTGTCTCAGTTTCTCATTTTTTAATCTTAAATTCTTTTCTCCACATTTCTGCAACCATTTGATAATAATATTTATTTTTTAAAGATCCTCATGAAAATTCATCAGCATTTTAGTGTGCATTTCTCCTTAAAACATGTTTATAGCTAGTTTTGACTAATATACACATTTTCCAAGCAATTTCCCCTAATATGATGCATTTTTTAATGTTATTTTCATGAATACATGAATTTTTATGCACATTTTCTCTTAATACATGCATTTTTGCATACAGTACTTGGCTGGAGAAGTGCATTGCAAAATTTGGAGAAGTACAAATTTCAAAGGATGGATATTTTGGTTCATATATTGTTTCAGAAAGTGTGACTTTGGTAAAGTTTGCTTTTAAATGTGACCTGAATTGAACCTTTCTCCCATTCCTATATGGGAGTAAGGCCTATTGAACACAATAAGGTTTACATCTGAATTATACATCCAGAAGAGTGGCTGTATACTATAGCCAGCATGGATTTTTCACATTCTGCCATGTTAAATTGAAAATACCCTGCACATGCCATTCTGCTGCTTCCCATAAGCTCATTTCAAAACAAAATCTTACAAAATGTATAATCCTGAACTCAAAACCACTTGCTTAACAACCCTCTAAGTTGTCACGGTGATCAGGGCTGGTGACTTACATGCCAGAGCCCTTAGGCACCAGCTTGCCCCAGGCCCTGGCATACACACGCACACATGCGAGTGCGTGACTACCTGTCTTTCGCAGGGAGGGAGCTTCTTCCACCCGCCCATTCGCTGGCTCTTTTGCGGCTGTGCAGGCTGCTATGTGTGTGCATTGCTGCCATCAAACATGTCTATTATATTATTTTTAAACTAGTTTGAACTCTTTTAGCTATATGTGTATATGGTTTTAATATTGGAAATAGTTTAATCTTATTTTAATGTAGACTTTGTATGTTTTTAATTATACGTATTTTTTATCTGGAAGCCGCCATGAGTTCCAGTTTTGGAAAAATGGTGGGGTATAAATAAAGACAACAACAATAATAATAATAATAATAATAATAATAATAAATCCTACTGAACTCAATAAGCATGCAAATGATCAGACCTCCCCTCCTTCTCCCTCCTATTCCCTTCCCCCTGCCCCTCCCCTCCCTTCTCCCATTCTGCCCCCTCACCACTGCCCCTTCCAATACTCTCCCCCCCTTCCCTCCCTGTCTCCTCTCCTCTCCTTTCTCCTCCTGTCCCATGGTCAATTTCACTTATTTAAGCATGAGTACAGAGGAGTAAATCCCAGAACTGAATAAGCAGGCAAATTATCAGACCTACCTTTCCCCTCCCTCTTCTCCCTTTCCCCCTCCCCTTTCCTCTCTCCCCTCCCCCTCTGTCCCTCCTTCTCCTCCCCCTCTTCTATCCCCCTCCCTTCTTCTCCTCCCCCTCTTCCTTCTTTTCCCATGCCCACTCCAGCCCTTCCTCCCCTCCCCCTCCCCCTGATCCCACCATGATCAGTTTCACCTATCCTAAGCATGATTGCACAGGAGTAAATACCACTGAACTCAAAAAGTATGCAAATGATCAAACCTGCCTTTCTCCCCCTTTCCCCTCCTGCCTGCTCCCCTCCCCATTCTTTCCTCTGCCCTTTGTCCTCCCCTCCCTCCTCCTTCCCTCCCCATGCTCTCCCTTCTTCTCACCCATGATCAGTTTCACCTATCCTAAGCATGATTGCGTGGGAGTAAATCCCACTGAACTAAGTAAGCATGCAAATGATCAGTCCTTTCTCAGCAAACCTGGACAGGATCCCTTTTCTTACCTCCAGGATTAAAAAGCAGATAAACTCACTAATAGGCAAAACAAAAACAAAAACCCTTGTGGTTAAGGAACGTACCTATAGCCAACAGATATTTCTATCAAACTTTTAAAAAGCAGGGAAATTGGGCAGCTATAGTAAATGCACCAGGGGAGCAGGAGACCCGACCTCCTCTCTGAGATATTGGACTGCCCTACAAATTTGTCAAAATGCAAACAATTTAGGTTGATCTTTCACAGTCCAATCCACTTCTTGTGTAGCTTGGAAGAATTTGGTAACATATGGGACTAATGTCAATGATGCAATTTCGAGTGCGTCTACTATAGAGGATGAGAGAATTTGGGGGAGAAAAAGGAGCCCTTTCCTTCCCTCTGTTATGGTGGCTTCAAGTTCGGCAGGAAAGCAGTAGCAGCCAGTGGAGCAAGAAGAGCTGTGGTGACTGATGCGGTAACATGTGCCTCTGAGCATATGGTGAGTGGTGGCAACATCTGCCATCTCCAAGGATGGAGAATTACATTTTTGTATGTTTGTTGGTGTTCTTCTTACTTTGCTTCTTACCTGTATTACTACTGTTTCTACAGAGAATCTAACCTAGAAAATTTTATTTCTCTCATTATTCATCCTATAAATCTGTGTCAATTTTATTTTTATTAATTTCAAATCCTTTTCATTGGTCAATGTCATATGATGGTGAAGCCAGCCTTTTGAGTTTCAAACTGAAGGTTATGTTCTATTTCTATTTTGGGTGTATTAACAATTGAATCTGAAACTGCCATTTGATGTAAAATCAGACTGATTACAATATGTTGCTACTTAAAGCAATGAATCTGTTGGAAAAACAAACTTGGCCTGCCCAAGATGCCTGTGTTCAATTGTATTTTTATTGCTCCTTTTATTTCTTATATATTGTATCTTATTGTATTACAATTTGAATCCCATAGAATTCATATCGCAATACAATAAGATACAATGTAAGAAACAAAAGAAGCAATAAATACAATTAAATATCAATATGATGGCATGAGATGTGCCATCTCCTGTCTTCAACCATAAATCCACAGACATGCCATAGATCATCTGAACGAAGTTCATGGAGCACTAGTGGTCCGTGGACCACAGTTTGGGAACCCCTACCCTATAGCAACAATACAAAGTTTACATTTCAGAGTTCCCTTCCTCCAACAGCTGAAGGAGGGGAAGAAAATCTATACTCCATTTCTGAACTTTCCTATAGCTCATGGGTGACATTTATTGAGGCACCTGTGTGAGGTTTCACAGACTTAGTGAATGGCTTTCCTTAAATTGCACACTTGTCTAAATGCACAGAATAAAATTGTTGGAGCAAAGCATGTTCTGGCAGTCTCCAGGGAGATCAAAGGTTTCCACTTAAGAATCCATTATGGAGACCACTTTAGCTTCAGCTCATCAGAGCAGGCATCTGTGAATTTGTTGAATGCTCACCTAAAATAAAACTAGGAGGATGTACACTTGCTGAGGTCCATATCCCAGCAGGGGTACCAGTATCACCCAGCAGAGGCTGCTAGCCTTGCTCTCTTCCTCCTTGCTGTTCCTTCTCATTCACCTGCCCTTTCCAAGTATGTGAAAAGTGAAAAGAGCAAGGCAAAGGACTAGAGCTAGTCCAGATTGACAAGGACCACTTCTCAATTGTTTCACCCAGCTCAAAAATCAGCCATTTTGCTTCACCTGTATTTTGTGGGTGAGGTGAAATTATTTTGGGAGGAAGATAGTTGGAGTGGCCATCATTTTGTTGGCCATCTGAGGTACTTCTTGAATTTTTGGAAATTCAAAATGTTGGCCACCGTAAAGAATGGCCACATGAACACCAAAAAAAGATTCTAAGTGGTTCACAAAGTATCAAAACCAATTACACAACACTTGAAATAGAAACATCCATAATTAAAATATAGAACAAACCAATCCCATTAAAACAGCATAGCAATTATAGTGGACAGTGGTTGAATATCTAAAGGAAAAAAACCATGTTTTTACAGAAGAGGCATATCATACCTCCAGGAACTCATTTTCTTGGAGAGGTATGGTGTTAAATGCCCCTTCAAACAAAAGGCAGTGACTGAAGCAGCCTTATTAAAAATAGAGTCAAGTGCTAATCCATGCAACCCTATTTTTAAACCCGAACTTCTAAGAAAAAGATTTTTACATTTGGATCTTTCTTTTATTTGAATGAGAATGTCTTGCAACCTCCCCACACCCCCCAAAATGCATTACTCCGAAGCAAATCCAAAGGTTTAAAAGATGCTTCATGATTGGGGGATTTTGGAGGTAAATCAGAGATTAATGAGATCAATTTAATAGAGTCCAATTGGACTTAGTAAGTAAATGTGCTGAAGAATCAGTGAAATAATTTGAAGCTATTGGGGTAAGGTAATTTCCTGAAGCCATTTCTCCTTGAAATGCGGGCTCAAGTTCACAAAGTTTTGGTCGAGTCACTGTTTTTCCCCAGCCCTACAAAGGAGCAAGAGCTTCCACTCACCTTGCCCTCTCCTTCTGGGCAGTGGCGTAGAATGGATTGGATCCAAAGAAAGAAGGCAAGCAAGTAGGCAGCAGTGACAATGACAGGCAAGGAGGTGAGCCCATTTAGGGCGGCAGAACTACTGAGGTCATCTTGCCCAAGTGTCTCTCTCCTGCCTAAAAAAATCTAGAGACAATCTGTACTCCAGGGTAGCTCCGCTCCAGTAAGAGGACCTCATGGAGGATGTAATATATCTTATAGAATGTATAGAAAGGCATTGCCCCAATGAAGAGTTCTGTGACACACAGGCAGTCTCTTCATGCTACCTGCTCATCATGGTCTAGCCTTCCATATTCACAGCATGATCCAGGTAAGAGCATTCATTCTGCATTTGATTTGGAAGCCATGCCCCTGACCTGTAAAGTAATGAAGAATGGTGCCTGATAGCTATATCCTTTGACCAAAGGCTCAATGGGGAGAATGACCTATGTGTGCTTGTTCTGATAGGATGCACCCGCAGCTTGACATTATCAAACACTTCAATTTGTGATCCTTTCATCTACGTTTTCTCCCCTCAAGGTAGAAGCCAGGTTCTTCAGAGCTGTCTGAGATGTCAGCTTATCTAAGAACTGCTGTTTCAATCTTGAGTAAATATGAACATACAGCTTTGTCTTTTTTTAATGAGTCATGGCTTCTTCAATGTTTAATCTAATCTGTCTTATTATTTTATGGAAATCTTATTTGCAAGCAGATTTTACTTAATGAGAATTGGGTGGGGAGCAGTGGAGTGAAATTTGTCAAAGGCTACAATCCTATGTAAAGTCAGGGCTGATCTACGCTTTCAGGTAAGTCACGGTACACAGGTCCTAGGATTTATAATGTTCAACTCCAGATGCAGAACAGCATGCATGAATATTTCCGCACCTCTAGATTTCCCTGCTGTTTTGCCAAAGGATTTTGCCCTTTCCTGAGGCAAGAGGTTCAAGATCTGAATGACCATGAAACACACTGATGAGGAAGGAAAATGTGGTTTTTATTGAAGCAAGCTGTACAGTCTAACAAGCTGAGACTCCTAACAAGCAGGCTCTAATCTCTTACACTTAAGCAGCTGATGCTGACAGCTTTGATCTTATGTCTGCCTCCGTTTCTCCCTGGTGGAAACCTTGTTATCAGCAACAGGTGGAGGTATCCCTTTGGCTGGCCCAGTTTACACCAAGCTGCATGCCCTTGCAAGCTAGTGCCAAGGCTTATCTGCCCAGATCAAGGGTCCTGTATTTATACCCAAAAGACCCTCCGGGAGGGGGCACCTTGTACCTATGAGATCATTATCTTCCCAGCACCCAGGTTGCTGGCTTCTCACACAGGTGACTTTTGTTTATCTCTTCTGACCTTGTATTTGCTAGAACTTGGGCTGGGAATACAGCTGTCACACTTATTCCCAGTCTTTGCCCGTGCCCTCCCTCATGGGCATAGCTATTTTATTTTGACTAACAAGAGGCTTCTTGTTTACAGAAGCAGGGTGAGAACATTTGCAAACCAATTAAGCTCACTGTCCCTTCTCAACTTGGGAAAGCCATAAACAAGTCCATCTGGGCAAGCAGGGGTGTGAGACGAGCTCATCTGGATTGTTTCGGTTAATTGAACAACTTTTCCCAAGTCCTGTTTTTGAACAAAGGCAGAGTAAAAAACTTCTTTCTCAGCTAACTATAAACCATGTCAGAAAGCCTGTGCTGTGAGCTCTCCAGACTCCAATACTATGCAATGACAGCGTGCAAAAGCAATAAGCACCCCATAAATCAGGGGTCCTGAGGCAAGAATTATGGGGCGGGACCATGGGGAATGCCATACTAGGCCTCCTTGTACATCTAGATTCTTCTGGAAATATTTGGCACTACACCTGCCCAATGAAAAGAAGAATGTTCTAGTCTAGTCTTTTCCCTCACGTGTTAATTTTCTCCATACATGAGTGATTGTTTACATGGCAGAAATATTCAGATATGTAATCCACCTGCAGTGTGACATGGTTTGGTTCCAAGTTCCGTGCCACATGATTAATTATAGATGCCTTTTTTCTGAGTAAACAAAGGATTGGACTGAAATACTATTTTAGTGTTAGAGACAGAAAAATGGTTATTTAGAATGTTGCATATATAGGATCAAACAAACACAACTGGAGTGGTAATTGGCTAGACAGCAGTATCTCTGCAATATAATGGAGATTGCACATGACACTGGTAGGGTGAGAGCTGATATAGTGCTGTTCCTGACCACATTTCCAGAGGAAATAGCCCCACCCATGCAGGAGGAGGCCACACTACTATTCTTTCCCATGCCAATGTTTCTTAAGGGATGACACTGGTATGGGGAGGAGCCATAGCTGGGGTTCTTCCGTTGTGGCCGCGTTTTCTCATATTATTTTGGCAGTGCAGGAAGGAACAGCATTACTGCAGTACTGATAGCATAATGTGAGGCCCAATCTTCATGCTACTAGTGGATACCAAATGGTTTTGCTGCAATGCAAAACCAGAACAAGATTATATATTGCAGATGTCAAGGTAGCACTGCATTTAAATACAAATCTATTTTGTATTAATAGCTGCCCTGGGCTCCTTTTGGGAAGAAGGGCAGGATAGAAATTTAATATTTATTTATTTATTTATTGCATTTGTATACTTCCCCATAGCCGAAGCTCTCTGGGCAGTTTACAACAATTAAAAACATTAAAAACAAATACACAAATTTAAAAACACATTTTTAAAGAGCAATATTTTAAAAACAATTTAAAACACAATTAAAAAAATTAAAACAATTTAAAACATATGCTAAAATGCCTGGGAGAAGAGGAAAGTCTTGATCTGGCGCCAAAAAGATAACAGTGTTGGTGCCAGGTGCACCTCGTCAGGAAGATCATTCCATAATTTGGGGGCCATCACTGAGAATAAATAAAAATAAAATAAAATGCAGAAGCCAACAATTCCCAATGGTTATATCTGCATTCACAATACACATTTTAGCCAACTGACGGAGATAAATGTATTATCCAGTGTACATATAAAACATGCTGGATTATTTTTAGACCAATGGTCCATACACCCTAAGGTGGAATAACATGTATAGCATGCACTAGACAGATCTCTTCCATAGCCAGATGCATTTTGACCAATCAACAAGTTTGAACAAACAGCTTGAGCATGAAGCTAAAAGCCCTTGGAAGGCCTGATCATGGTTTAGATGTGCTGCTATACCTAATTTCTTTCTTTTTTCTCCCAAAACTTTTAGAAGTTAAAGTTGTTTACATTCAGAAAAGCACCACTGGCCAAAACCCACAGGAGTTGTCCCATACCCCATCATTTTGAAACAAATTGCTGTTGCTCTTGAGAAGTATCATTTACAGTCTTTGGAAAATAATGGTGGCATCACTCCATCTGACAATTGTAAGGCTGCCTTTGGAATACTGTGTTCATGTGGCCACATTCTTTCAGCTACCTGCCCTTATCACGATTGTGTGTCAAATCATAAGCATCCCATAGAACTTTACATTCATATTTATTGGTGTAGGCAGATAGACTCTGTACTGCCATATTTAGTGATTTAGGAACATTTGAGGTGGACTCTGTATTCAGTAGTGGATGGTGTGGAGGGCTGCCCCACTGACCTGTTCTCCTTCCAGCTGAGTTGCTGTTGCATAATGGGATGGAGATGGGGATGTGGCAGTGAGGTTGGTGCAGTGAAACCATGTCAGAGTGTTGTGGTGGCTCCACTGCTTAGGGATGGGATCCATTGGCCAGTGCCGGTTCAAAAGCATTCTGTTGACCTAACAAGCCGGTATCAATTTTTGATTCTTTGTCCACTAGCCATGGCTTTTACCAATCCATTTTTTCCTTACAAAAAAAATTGGCATGAATATCGGTATTTTGAAAGGAAATATCAGTATTATCATTCTTAAAATAAATATTTTCAAAAATAGCCATGGAAAAGCACTACATAAAAATCTGATCCACAATGATAGAGAATACGCAAATTAATGGAAAATTTGGTACCAAGTCCAAGTGGGCATAATTCTAGCACATCGCTACCACTGGCGCATTTGTATCGCACCAACCTGGCTGCCGCCACCCTGCTCCCTGTCTATCTTGGTATGCAGCAGTGACACAGCTGGAGGGAGACTAGTTGAGCACCACTGCCCCACCACACTGGCCACTATTGTCTACATTGTTCTGCTCAGCTGGAAACATTTCAGGTTTGTAAGAGTGAATTTTTAATGGAAAAGCTCAAGTTATTGGTGTTAGGTGCAGCACTTATTCCTCCATAATTCTGATTTATCTCTTATGGGGATTCATATGTTAAATGCAAGAGGTTCTCAGAAGAAAGTGTACAGCATTGATGCATGTATTTTTTCCCCTCAAGACCAGAAGTTGGGAAACCTTTTTGTTTTGTTTTGAGAATTGCTATCCTACAGAGATCTGTGAAGTATTTCTTTTTAACAGTTATTCATCTTGTTTATTGCACAAGACACCCATCCTTCTCAGTATGGTACAGCCTAAAAAGGGGTGGGAGAAACAGTCCAATTTTGAGGAAAAACAAAGAGCAGAATCCCGGCAAAGCTCAGCCCTTCCACTGATTTCAGCAGAAGGGCCTGTGCTTCACTCTCCTTTTGAAATCAGTTAGATGCAAAAATGTTTCACTTCAGCTTTACCCTTTTTGGGGGTTTTTGGGTCCTTTCTAGAGGATGGCAAACCCATCAAAATGGAGAATGCAGAGACAAAGGCAAACCCACGCGTGCTCTCAACAGGGAGCTGCTGCCAATCATGGTTACCTGATTAGTAAACATGAATTTTCCACGTGTACACTTTATATGTTTAGATGTGTCCTTATTGATTAATTTAATAAATATGTATATTGCTTTTCAAGAAAAAAATTATTCTCAGAGCAGCTTAAAAGCCACATATCAACCATACTATAAAATACAATTTATTTGTTTATTGCATTTGTATACCGCCCCGTAGCCGAAGCTCTCTGGGCGGTTTACAACAATTACAAACACTAAAAACAAATATACAAATTTAAAGACACATTTTTAAAAAGCAATTTAAAAACACATGCCAAAATGCCGGGAAGAAGAGGCATTTATAAGATCATAAACACCACAAAAATCTCAAGAATAATATTTCAAGACGTTACTAAAAGCCAAGAGCAAGGATGGGGAACCTCAGGCCTGGGGGCCAAATGTGGCTGTCCAGGCCTCTCTAACTGCCCTTCAGGACTCTCCACAGCCCCCTCCCCAACCACACCCCAGGACACACCCTTTGCCAGCCCTACTTCACACCCTCCTTGAATGTTTTTGCCTGACTGGAACGTGTCCTTGAACTCTAATCCTGTCGTTTGCTTGCCTGGATGGAAGATGAGGGGTGTGCAAGTACAAAGATACATTTTACGTTTGTTATTATTCCATCCACTTTTTGCCTGTGACCCTATCCACCACTGGAATGTGAACCCTGTAAGGTTCCCCAGAAGGAAATGTGGTCCTCAGGCTGAAAATGGTTCCCCTTCTCTGGCCAAGACAATTAACACTAATCCTGAACAATGTAAAAATTACCAAAATCATGCAAAAACTGGAGAATCGTGCAGTTCAGATACCATTTAGTTGATAAAGGATGTAGTAAAGAGTTCGCTCTCTAAGGCTCATTTAAAGCCCATAAGAGATGGGGTTTGTCCGATATCCCATGAAACAGCACCCCACAATTCTCCCTACTTGTACACTGAAAAATGTAATGAATGTGTGAAGCAATTAATGTATGAAGTAGCCCACAGAATTCCAAAGCCAACCTTTATGTAGGAAATTCTGCACAACTGAGTAAACGTGACATAAGCGTACAATGCAGAATTCCAAAATATGATCAGGACTTAATTTTCAGAATAAAAGTACAGTCCACTTCCACCCAATGAACTTTCCTTCACGTTCTCATGAATCCTAATTTGATACACATATAGCCTGATCAAGAAACTGTCCTTAGCTTGCACTGAGAAAGCTTCTTTATTTATCCTCTCAGTTTGTGTTTGATGCACAGAGAAAGCATACTGTCAAGCCTTCCCTTAGCTGTTGGGAAATTCATTATGGCACAAAATATTGGAGGGGGTGGCCTCTTTGGTATGTAGAATCCAAGTCACATGCAACTTTACTGATCTATACCACTATTTTGAATTGTGCCCAGAAAATAAATGGAAGTTAGTGTATACCTTGGAGCACTAGTTATTATATTCTTTATCAGCTGCAGACTCTTAAAACAATCATCAAGGGCAGCCCCCACTTACTAGATATTATAGAACTAAAGTCTTGCGTTAAGTCATTCATGATGCCTAGTAGATTTGAACCAGATAAAGCCAGGAAACAGTAGTCACTAAGCACATTGGTGTCTTCAAGATTCCATATGTCCACAAGCCTCAGAAACACAAGATTCCTTATATAGCTTAAGAGCATCATCAACACTCCATACTCCTGCATTGTTTTACTTCACAGAGTCTGACACACATGCAACAGCTTGGGCTAGTAAGGTGGAAATCTGTAGGTGAGCCAGTGTAGTCTAGTGGAGAGAACCTTGAACTTGAACAGTCAGTCTTTGGTACCTCTTTAGGCTATGTCTCAGCCTCAGACCATGAAGCTTCTGGCTCAAGTCCCAGAGTTTGATATGTTATTGGCCCCACATGTTTGATGAGGATGATTATGGAACCAGCACATCTGTACTGCACTGACTTCTACAAAAACAACAGGGGTGCCCTCCTGAATGGAAAGATGCCTGCTTTTTGTGGAATACATCCAACACTACTGGTTGTAAATGGCCAGACTCTTTTGTTGAAACATAGGTTCATCCCAATCATGTACAAAGCACAGTGGGTGGGTGTGGATGGGCAGGAGTCCAATTTACAGCAAAAATGTATTTCCCCGTAGCTTATCTTCCTGTAGTCTGTGCCCCCTGGGTGTTTTTCTCATTCCCAAGCCCTGACAAAAAGTTAGAGGTGAGAAAAGGACTTAGGTGGGAGAGATGCTACAAGGAAATAAATTAGCAGATGTAGAAAATGGTTCAGGTCTTCTCATCCATGTCCCTTCTGCTCTGAAATCAGATCACACACACACACACACTTTATGCATGAATGGGAAAGGCCTGGGTTTAAATAAATCACACACACACACACACTTTATACATGATTGGGAAAGGCCTAGGTTTAAATAAATTGATCTGCCACTGTCACATGTATTTCTAGCCTTGATCTGCAAAACTTGGCTGGCCATCTTGTACAAACACTCTCTCGCATATAATTCTGAATTCTTAACATTTGGGGGGGGTTCTAGTGCTTGGTTTCTACTTAAGCCCCTCCAGTAAGACCACAAGACCCTCAAGACCACAAGAATTTCCTGTTCTTCTATGTTTCATTATTTTCACTGTGCTTTCAACAACCACAGGAGAATAGAAAGCTATCCAAACTATTTTTTCCTTGGATCTTAAACAATTGAAAAGGTATGTTTCCTTTTTTTAAAAAAAAAGTTCTATGCAGAAAGGTACATATCTGTGGAAGGTGGGAGGGGCTCTTCATTTAAATGTACTTGACTTTTCTGACAAGGAAGACTGACTTTATTGTCTGTCAGTTCCCTACTAAGTTCATTATAATTTCCCTGCTTTGCCCTTTAACTTTGGGGAGGAAGTGTTGCTCATTGGTGAGCAGATGCTTTGCATGCAGGAGGTTCCTGATTCACTCCCTAGCACCTCCACTTAGCAGGTGAGGTAAAAGACCTCTCTGCCTGAAGTAGAGGCCCCGTCTGCACTATACATTTACAGCATTATCATGCCACTTTAAATAGACTTGGCCACCCCCAAAGAACTCAGGGAACTGTAGTTTGTTAAGAAAGCTGAGAGCTGTTAGGAGACCCCTGTTCCCCTCACACAGCTACAATTTGTGGAGTTCCCTGGAAGAGGGATTAACTGTTAAGTCATTCTGAGAAGTACAGAAATGTATAGTGCAGAGGTGGCCAGAGAGGCGTTGCCAGTCAGAGCTGACAATATCGGGCTAGCTAGGCCAGCCTTTCCCAACTAGTGGGCCACCAGATGTTGTTGGACCACAATTCCCATCTTTCCTGACCATTGGCAATGCTGGCTGAGGCTGATGGGAGTTGTGGTCCAACAACATCTGGTGGCCCACTAGTTGGGAAAGGCTGAGCTAGGCAAATTGTCTGACCTGGTGGAAGGCAGCATCCTTTACCCCCATATATTTGTTTCTATAGCCAAAGTTCTAACTTGTTCATTAACTAGCAGGCTTTGACCTAAGGCAAGGGTAGGAACCATTTTCAGGGCCACATTATGTCCTGGGCAACCTTCCCTGAAGGTGTCACATGGTATTGGTGGGTGGGGCTACAAGCAAAAGTAGGCAGACTACAGATATGACCCTTAGCTACATAGGTGCCATGCCAAAGTCAGAGGTTTTCACACACACCCCTCTACATCCAGACTCACATGAGGTGATACCACAGTTCAATGACATAGCAAAAGCCCTTGAGGAGGACATGGAGCAGGGCTGGAGAGAAGTGTGGTCTGGGGAGAGAGCCAGGTGCTGGCTAGAGAGACCTGGAGGGCGGCATTTGGCCTCTGGGCCAGATATTGCCCCCCTTAATAGAAGGGTTTCTTTGAGCCTGCTCAGACAATATTTTTCCTCTGCTCTGGGCCAATGTGTGGCAGGGAATGACCTGGGTGAATGAGGGGGCATTTGCAAGGAAGAATTGGTAAGTGGGGAAAGAGTTAAGCACCCCCTCTAGATTGTCAGCTATCCCTGACAAATGCTACCTGCCCCCCTCAGCAGTGTCAAGAAGGAGCGACAGATACAGATACAGGGGCGTCACTACCGGGGTGCGGAGGGTGCGGACCTGAGGGGGGTGACACCCAGAGCCGCCCCGTGCCATTGGCCAGCAAAGGAGCTGAGAAGCGCTCTGGGTTGGCACAGCCTCCTCAGAGGCGGGCGGGTGAGACCGACAGCAGGCGCCCACTCGCTGGCAGTGAAGCCAGGATGGGCCTTCCACCACCAGCCTGGAGCATGTGGTGAGTGCGTGCGCCATGCACCTGGGAGGGCGTGCGCCGGAGGTCCGCACCCCCCCGCACTCCTGCTAGTGACACCGTTGCAGAGATGGGAATCCTAAATTTAGTCTTAACACATAGCTTGGGCTTCAAGATAGCCTGTAGGCCTCTGTCAAACCACTGTTGAGTCACAAAGGGCTGGTCAAGTTATGTTTGGCAGGCTTGTTGCAAATGTTTACATATTCTTCTTTCCCTTCCCTTTGTTCTCCTCATTCACTGGTTTTTGGATCTTGAAACCTGTAGGGGAAGGAAAGTTACCTTGTCTGGAGAGGACTCACTGTAGCCAAGCTGGTCTGGTTTGAACTTTTCCTCTCCTTCTGGCAATAAATTCCTCTTGTCTCTTTCTACGAGATTCACTTCCACACTTGTGCCTCTTCTGTGGTTTCCCTGGAAGCGGTCTTAAATGGTCCACTAGTCACATCTGGAGCAAGGCACCTCTCCTCTCACCATTTGTTCATCACTTTCTTGGCAGCTTTCTCTGGGTGGTGCACAGTGCATGATGCTGCCCCCGCCCTGTGCAATCTTCTCCAATGTGAAGACCTGTCACCGTGGCTGAGCCTCAGACTTCATGTTTGTGCCCAGACTCCCAGTAAGTCCTGAGCTTACCACACCATAATTATTCTCAGCTTTGGGTTTTGGTAGATCCTATCTTCTTTTTTGACTGTGCAACGTTGGAACAGTCATAGAAAGAATTATTCCACGGGCAGCCTTTTACAGATCAGTAGAAGAGATGTACAGATGTATGGTGTTTCTAGCACAGCCTTCGCCAACCTGATGTTTTGGATCAGCCCCAGCTAACACGTGCTTGCTGGGGCTGATGCTAGTTGTAGTCCAAAATATCTGAAGGGCACCTAACTGGTGAAGGTTGTTTGAGCATGTCACTTGGGTTTTTTTACACACACACACACACACACACACACACACACACACACACTGGGCTGGGGGTGGGTGGCAGGGAGAGAGCAATAGATATTCAGATACATAATGTTAATTTGTAAAGCAGCTTCAGCTGCCCCCAAAGAAGACCATATCTTAGGAGCCTCCCACAAGGCTCTTTCTTGCCAGCCATTTTTAAAATTCAAACTTCTTATGCTTTACTGTTGATACAGCCAAGATACTGTTTCCCAAGCTCCTAACCAAGTATTGCCTGGTAGCTAGTAGCCACCAGTTAGTAAAGGCCCTTCAGCTAGCAAACTCATGCAAACACCTTGACAAGGGGCTCATCTACATGGGAGCATTTCTTCATAGCAAATACACTTCTTTTACCTTCACTATTGATTTGCACCATATGCAGTTCCTGCTCAATGATAGCCACCAATTGGTTTTTCCCATTCACGCAAGCAGGCATTCCTCTGGGAAGGATTAGTCTTGCTATTTCTTTGTGGCCCTGCTCTCTAATTATATATTTCCACTCCCTCTGGTTGCATTTTGGATACTCTGTTCATAGGGTTTTCGTGGTAAGAGGTATTCCGAGGTGGTTTACCATTGCCTTCCTCTGAGTTTGGATGCGTCTTAGTCTGGTGTCTCAGCTTTGACCATTCCGCCATGGGTGCCCCTGCTAAATTGGGTGTTAGAACAAATTAAACCAGAACTGTCACTAGAAGCTAAAATGATGAAACTAAGGTTATCATACTTTGGACACATCATGAGAAGACATGATTCACTAGAACAGAGAATAATGCTGGGGAAAACAGCAGGGAGTAGAAAAAGGGGAAGGCCAAACAAGAGATGGATTGATTCCATAAAGGAATCCATAGACCTGAACTTACAAGATCTGAACAGGGTGGTTCATGACAGATACTCTTGGAGGTCGCTGATTCATAGGGTCGCCATAAGTCATAATCGACTTGGAGGCACATAACAACAACACTCCCTCTGGTTGCTAGATGATCAAGCATGTTCAGTCTGTTCTACCAAATGCGATAGTTTCCTTTAAAAAAACCTGGAAGTGTGTTTTCCCTGCCTGTGTTGGTAGGATACAGCTGAAATACAAATCTTTGTTTGAGCGTTGTTATGCTTTAGTGCACAAGTTAGGGGGAAAAGAAAATAAAGCCACCATTTGCAGCTGCATAAAAAAGATCAGCAGAATGGAGAATAGCAGCTGAAGTTGCTTGTCAGCCCACAGGAAACAAAATGAAAGAAGGAAAGAGGAGATAGTGGGTGCGGAGAGGGAACGATGGACACACCCACCTAAAAGCATTGGAGCAAAGTGTCTGCAAGCACTAGAGAGTGGAGGCTTTTTTTCTCCACTTTTTGTATTATCCACAGATTTAGTACAGATTTACAGGGGGGAAACTGTGTGATAGCTTCTGTTTGCAGGTAACATCATGTGAACTATGCAAATTTAAAGGAGGTATGGGTACCACCAAACACACTGTAAATCACTGTGTAGATAAGCCCTAGGTCATTTCACATATTTTAAGCAGATGCTTGTGTGACCCACCCAGCTGAATGAGCTTAGTCTCTATGTACCCTGGGCTCCCAGATGCTGAACAACTTACATTTGCAACTTCAGGAAGGGAGTAGAAACAGAAGGGTTACTACCTAGCTTCTGGTGGATTGTGATCAGGGCTGGATTATACATTAGGCTTAGTAGGCTGAAGCCTAGGGGCCTGGAGCTCTTGGGGGCCCGTGCAAGAGCTTCCGAACTGCCCACCATCCCCCCGCTTCACTTACCTTTTTCTCCACTGTTTTTTGCGGTTTGCCATCAATCAAGATGGTGGCCGAGGTTTCCTTAAGGGGCTGAAGCCTCTGCAGCCATCTTGGTTGATGACACACATGTGTGCTACACACGCACATTGCTGCCATCAGCCAAGATGGCGGCAGAGGCTTCAGCCCCTTAGGGAAACCTCGGCCACCATCTTGATTGATGGCAAACCTGCATGCGCAGTGCGCGCAGCTACAAAAAAGCGGAAAGGTAGGTGAAGCGGGGGGAATTGGATGAGATGGGACGGGACGGCGGGCAGCTCAGAAGCTCCTGTCCTACGATCCCTCCTGCGGCTGTTTCAGCAGATCTGCCTAAGAGGAGAAGGGCCCCCCAAGCACCAATCATCCTAGGGGCCCTCCTCAGCTTAATCCGGCCCTGATTGTGATCCATGGTTGATGGACTTTGATTGTACAAGTTGCCCAAGCCTACTCTTAGAGTCACAAATCATAACTGTAAGTCCCTTTGATGCACATATTTGTGTAGAAAAGCAACTAACAAATTTAATATAAATAATCAGTTGTGCATCTTATTTGAAACACGTACGTTAGCCTGAGCAGGGAATAGAATGCAGGGTCCTAAGATACGCACCATAGACTTGGCACCTCATTCTCATTGGGATCATAAACCTATGCCTGAACTTTACTACTGCAGATTGCAGGAGCAAGCTCAGGTGATTAAATGCTCTCCCATACCAAAGAATTTCCTGCACAAAGAACACTGGATATCTAGGAGAGGTCTAGGCAGTATGAGGTGGTACAGCCCAGACATAGATAATAACAGTATGGCCAATCTTTCAAATCAGAGGCAGTTAAGAGTTTGACCTGAGGTTCAGTTATTACATTGCCTTGGGCAATAAAGTCTGCTATTAGCAAGGGCAGGCAGGACATGTGAAACAGACCACGGCAATAGTAAAATCTTGCCCACAGTGGCAGACATGGATGTTGGCTCTGTTTGTCTGATTAAGAAATTCTGAATGAAGGCAGGTGTGTGTGTGTGTGAATTCATCTATATGAGAAAAGAAAGACTCCTCAGAAACTTTTCTAAAGCAATTTGCAAGTGTGAAAGACATGGCAACCATGGTGGTTTTGTTAGATTATGTTAGCCCAAGTTTCTCCAGCGAATATCCCTGTCCCAAGCAGTGAGAGAGAGCCAGCAGATATGTTGGATTCTGGCAGGCTCACATATCTGCTCAGTCATGAAGTTCACAGTGTGACCTTGGGTCAGGCACTGACTTAACATAGCCCACCTAACAAAGGGATTGTGTGCCAAGCCAGACCTGTCCTCCAAACACCTCCATCCCCAAGCTTGAAACACCGGCAGATACTGCACTGATAAAAATGGCAATGCTCTTGCTCCACAGCCCACTAGCACCAAGGCAGAGGAATTGCCATCCACCAGGTAAATTCATAATTCCACTCACAAGCGTTTCATGTGCTTTCAGCCACCAGCTAATTTTTCTGGCCTTTCCTCTGCAGGCAGCCAAGCCGATCTCTGTTGTGTGTGGTACTTGGGTGACATAAGCTTTGGCTTAGTTGAACCGATGCAACTAGCCTCTTCACAGCTTCCCTGTGGTGAAGGTGAATACTGCTAGCTTCTCAGCCACCCACAGTTGCTAATCTCCATCAGCTTTGTGCTTTTGGGCTTCTATGGGCTTTTTATTTCTGCTCTTCTGCCAACAGGCAGGCAGGCAGTGCAAACAGCAAGACGTTGCTGCCTGATTGGGCGTCAAAGTGCACGTCATACAGGCAGAACTGCTGCAGGAAAGAGAACGGGAAAGATTAGGTGAAACATTAGCCACGTTTCCTTGGCCCTCTTCCAATGTCTTTCAATTATTCCTTTATGTGCTTTTTGGTGCTGTGCTTACTTGGCATCCAAGAGGGAGGCTTTGGGAGGATTTCACAATGGGCTTGCCATTTTTACAGTGCAAAACAGATGTGAGCTTATCACCAGTGGAAATTTATGTCTCCACAATCCCCTTCCTCACCTCTCCTTTGGAGTTGAGGTAAAAGTTACTCCAAATCAATCCATCACGGTTGTAGGCTAAAAATAATACAAGTTGTTACAGTCTGGAACAGTTTGTGGGAGTTTTTTGGAGGGAGGGACAGAGCACTTGGAGAGCCAAACATCAGGTCTTATGGATTCATACAGCTCTTGCAGCTTGAGTACTGAAAGTCTGGACCAAATGTCTGCTGATGCATAAAACAAACATAATTCCTGTTTTCTGCTATATTCATCAAGGGGGGGAAATCCTGAAATGTATATTTCTTAAAACGTTAGATAACATTTCCTAACACCCATACTGGATCCAGTGGATCAGTTGTACAAACCATGGAAGGGCTGCATGACCCATTCAGCAAAACAAAAAGAAAAGAAAAGATTTAGAACAGGGCACTATGCAGCCAATTTCTGCGCTACCCAACCTTGCAGGTGCACTGCCCCTACACCATCCTGGTAAGCAGCAGCCAGGAGGTGACAGGGAACTGAGAGCTGGAACTGAATCCCAGCACAGAAGTGTGTAGTGAAAGACAGCTCATCTGTGTCCAGGGGGGTGGGGCAGAAATTTAGTTCACATCATAATGTGAGCTTATGTAATTTGCCCTTCCTGAAACAATACATGACCCAAAATGCAGCTATCCTTGAAATTTGCACATCTCCAAATTTGGACTTCAACAACAGCAACAACAAAAGTCCAGTGGACTTCAACAACAGTCCAGTGGACTTCAACAACAGTCCAGTGGACTTCAACAACAGCAACAACAAAAATGTGTATATTTGGGGAAAGTGTGCACAAGTTTCACATTAGTGAAAATAACATAGGAAAGTGCATTATATTAGGGGAAAATGAGTAGACAAAATAAGGGCTTATCCAAATGGAGCAGGATAATCCACCGTTTCCATATCCGGTTTGGCAGCTGATAGTCCTCACTTTTCGCCTTTTTGTTCGCTGTTTCCCAATGAAAAAAAATGTCCCAATGAAATTCCCGATTTCAAACAGCAAATCGCATTTTTGCCGGTATTGGAAGGAGCAGATTTAACCCGCGAAAATGCGTGACACAGCGTAACGTTATTTGGACGACCGAAAAATAATAAGCACACATAGCGCATGTGTCACACATTTTGAAGTCGTCTGGATGAGCCCTAAGTTAGGGGAAATGCACACTAAAATGCTGATAAATTTTCATGAGAACTTTTTTTTAAAAAAAAATCACAAACTGATACAGAAATATGGTGAACTGAACATAAGATTGGAAAAATGAGAAATGGAGAGAAATCATAATTGACAGATTTGTCCGCCTTTATCTGCATCTAACTCCATCATCAGGCTCCATCCCCTCCTGTGTTATTATGTGGGGAACCTTTGGATCTCCAGATGTTGCTGAACTACAACACCTATCAGCCCCAGCAAGCATGACCAATAGTCAGGGACGATGTGAGTTGTAGTTCAGCAACATTTGGAGGGTTAAATGTTCCCCACACCTGCCTTATTGCATACAGATCTGAGTTGTTCATTTTGCTCTCTCCCTCTGTGGTTGTTTCTGTTAAGTTGCTCACTGGTCTCTTCCTACTCACCCACCCTGCATCCTTTTTGGAATGTGAATGATAAAGGGGGAAATCACTAGAAGTTGGGGCTTACTACAACCTGTGCCAACATAAGCTTTAATTTCTGAAGCAGTAAAGATCCATTTGGGACATGTTCTCTGATGAAATGAAGTACTTGTAAAGCCCCACTGCATTGGTTTTGATCATCCCTATTTATCAAGGACTGTCCGGATTTTCTGTTACCTATTCCTGCTAAATTGTTGTCTTTATTTTGGCCCTTTATTGACTTTGGATAGATGTGGCAGGTGCTTTAAAAATATTTGATTAGAGCAAGTTGCTGGAGGTGCCACTGTTGATATTTCAGCCCCCTCCCTGACATTAACTTGTAGATTAATGTCTGGATGAGGTGGAGGACTGTTTCTTGTTCGCTAGTGCACATGTATGCCAAGCCATGCACATGAACACTGAAGAACCATCTAGTGTACAGTCTCCCATTCCATGCTGCAGCTGGGAAGGATCTGTTTGAATGGTGAAATATGACAACATACTATTGGTCAGGACAGGCTAGATAATAAAATGGTGGTTTCATAACAAGATTGTGATTTAGAGGACAAAGTTATAGTGATATCTTCACATTGCCACCCACACATTCATATTTTCAGCCCCATGCTCAGGTGCTAGAAAATGTCACAGATTTTTAAATTTACAACAGACTTTTTAAAAATCTCCCTGATTTTTAGACTTCAACATTGTTTTTAAACATTTGTATTGATTTATGGTGCCATAATATTCTCAGGTGCTTTAAGAAATCTTAGAGGAGGCAGGGTACACAATTACAAGAACATTCTAAAAGCACTCACAATCTTGAGAGTTCTCATTAAATTAATGTTACAGTGTATTTAGCTGGTTTGTGGGATTTGCCCAAGTAACACAATTCATACTCATAAGCAAATACATGCCTCCTTGCTGAAACTACACTGCTGTGAGCTTTGGCTGGCTACTGACTAGAGAACACCACTTGTTTAGTTTACAGAAGCAGAATTATAGGTATCCTTAACCATATTTGCATGCATAGCTTCAAGGTATTCTAAATGCAAAAGTCCATATTTCAATTTTGCAGTGCAACATATTTCTCCTTCATCTAGAACGTGGCAAAATTCTCTATGCATATAAAGTTCACCCCCCAATTCCATTATCTTAATAGCACTTATTAAGTTGTGTTTAAAATCTGGAACATATAGGCAGTTAAGTTCAAGTTGTCTTTCGCCTTCTGGCATTTTGCAAAGCAGTTGGACTGTGCCTATTCTTTGAGAATAGAATGTATTTCCAGAGGCAATTTTTACTTTCTGTGTAAAGTTTTTAAAATACTTAAACAAATTTTGTTCTTTTATTAGGTGGGTTGTACATCCTGAATTGATTAAAAATCTGTTTTCATAATAATCTTTCCTTTCATCAGATACATGGTAACAAGAAGCCTTTGTTTCTGCCTTTTCAGTCGTCTTTGTTTAAAGTCAGGCTTTGCTCCTGTCTGACACCTATTGCAATCTCTTTGAAGATGATTTGGAGATTTGCATTTAAAACAGAGTTTCCTTCTGTGTTCTGTGCCCTCCTATGGATTCAGGCAGTAACTCATGTCACTATTCTTTGTTTGTTTATCTTCCCTGCCCATAGTAGGGTTTGCCTTTTCAGACAGAATATGTTCCTGTCTCTCTTTAAAATCCTGATCTTTTAAACATGACATAATCCTATTCATATTCTGATCTGTCTGTTGTAGCACACAAGCAGTTAATTTATGATGTTCATGGAGAGAGCTCAGGAGCAATGCTTTTTGCATCTCATCATCAAATTTTCTTTCACATCTCTCCAGTTCTCAGAGCAGTTTTGTGAATTTTTCTAGGTGTGTATTGAGAGTGTCTGCCTCTCTCTCTTTCAGAGTAAACAAGTCCTTGTAAAGGTACATTGCATGATTTTTAGACTTTCATATATTTCTTCTAGCTTCTGCCACATTTCTTTTACATTCTTACATCCTATGCAAACATTTAGTGCCTCATCTGATAATGCAGAAATAAGCAGAGATTTCACTTTTGCATGGTGACGTAGCAGTTTCATCCTCTGCCAAGGGTTCAGGATCAGTCAGGATTTCATACAGATCCTCTCCTTCCAGGAGTGCAGTCATTCGAAGACTCCAAACCGCATAATTGTCCTTCTCTAGCCTCGGGATGCTTCTCTTAAGTGTTGATTCTTCAGCCATCCTTTCCTATCTTTTGTTCTGCTTTTCTTTCTCTAACTTTGATCATATAATAAATACATATTTTTCTAGCATCTTGGGTTCCATCCCTCTTTCTCCCCTGGTTTTGGATGCTAGCCACTTCCTGTTGTTGCTCTTTGTAGATCACACACAGTATTTAGCCTTTTTAGCTTTCAGGCACAACTTGAAATTCAACTTAGCTTACTGGGCCCATAACCCTTTGTTATGTAAATTTGTATAGATGTTAGCAGAGATTGTCAACTGTCTCATATGCATGGGTGCCAGTGTGTGCATTTACCTAAGTAGCAGGCTTTTACCCTGCATTGAGATCATTGAGACTTAAGACTTAGTAAAATAAGAAAAGCTATTTTATTTATAGAAATACATAGTAGATGGAAAGGCATACCTAGTTCTAACTAACTAAGTTGGAGGTGCAATGCCCAGGTTTGGGAGTTTCCCTCATGGCTTAGGAGGGAGAAAGCAGAGACAAACGTGTCTCCTCTTTCTCAGACAGTCGAAGAAGAGAGGAAGGGAAAGGGAGGAAGGAGGATAAGCTTCCTTAAGCATATCAGTCTAATGACGGAAGGAAGTCAGTCAGAGCATCACAGGTAAAGGTAGTCAATCCCGGCCATCTGGAGGACCCTAGCTCTATCTCCCTTCTGGAACATAAACAAAAGAACAAAACAGGGGTTGCTCTTGCCCTACTTCCAACACTTCATTCCTGCGTTACAGGGAGGACACCAAAATCAATTCTTAAGTTTTCAAAGGCCAGGGTCAAGAGATGCTGTAAAAAAGTTGGTGGCAGATATACTTCTGTGTGGAGGAATTTCCCCATTCTTGGGGCCATCACTGACAAAGCCATCATGAGCCACCACCTCACAAGCTTCTGAGGGAGGCAGAATCATCAGATGGGCCTCCTGTGCTAAACTTAATCACGAAGCTGATGTTTATTTATTTATTTATTACATTTATACCCTGCCTTTCTTTTTCATGAAACCCAAGGCAGCTTACATATGGTTCCCAGGTGACCTCCCATCCAGGCACTGACCAGACCTGACCCTGCTTAGCTGTAACAGGGAGCTGTTCTTATAAAGGAGAAACTCTTTCAGATATTTTGTGCCCAAGTTGTTAGGGCTTTATACACTAATGTGAGAATCTTGGGCTTGGAAGCAAATAGGCAACCAGTGCAGCTGCTTCAGAACAGCTATAACATGTGTTCTCGCAGCCATCCCCGCCAACAACCTGGCTGCTCATTCTGCACCAGTTGCAGCTTCCAACCCATTTTCAGGGGCAGCCACACAAAGAGTGCATTGCAATAGTCTAATCTGGAGGTTACCAGAGCATGAAGTACAGCAACCAAGTCATCTCTGTCCCAAAGGGTCGTAGCTGGTGAACAAGCTGTAGCTGGAAATAAGACACTCCTAGCCGTTGAGGCCACCTGAACCTCCAATGTCAATGTTGGATCCAGAAATACCCCCAAGCTATACACCTGCTCCTTCCAGGGGAGTGCAACCCCATGCAAGCAGGCTGCTTCCCTACTTCTCAGACCCAAAAATTTAGAACATTTAACACCTCCATCTTGTCTGGATTCAGTTTCAATTTGTTGGCCCACATTCAGCTATCACTGTCTTCAGCACCAGAACTGCCTCTTGTGATTCAGATGGTACAGAGAGATAGAATTGGGTGTCATCCATATACTGATGGCACCTCAAATCTCCTGATGACATCTCACAACAGCTTCATATAGATGTTAAATAGCATTGAGGTTGGGGAGATGGATTCTTATGGAATACTTGGGATAATTCCCAAGACTCTGGCTACTTTCACACATGGGGCTGATTGTATTACTTTAATGGATTAAAAAGGTAGCGCTTCTGTCCAGATTTTTAAAATATCTTTCACACTGCAGTACCTGTTGCGTTAGGAAACAGCAGCTTTTCCAGACGATATACGAGCATTTTGTGTAACTATCTTTCACATGGTTTGTTTTTGTCCCTCACTCATACACATGCACACTGTTCCCCACTGTATAGGTGGTCTAAGATCTCGTCCCGTTGCCATGCAAGCCCTCTCCCTTTAGGATCTGACTTTTAACATTATTTTAGTTTTATTGACTCAGGAGTGTGTTAGGAGCTGGATAGGAGAGTGTGACCCTGCTCATTGTCCTTGAACTCTCTGTGGCTTTTGATGGTATTGACCACAGCATACTCTTGGAGCAACTCTGGGAAGTGGGGGGTCAGGGGCACCATTTTACTGTAGTTCATCTCCTACCTCCAAGGACACTTCCAGAGAATAGTAACAGGCAATTCAGAAGCTGCTTTCACACTGCACTTTCTTCTGTTATTCTGACAATTTCTTACCTGGTAATTTGTGCATTAAATTTGATCTTTCACATGACGTATAAGCTAGCTCTGGAATTCTAGTGGAATGTAGTGCAAGTTCAGCACAAATGTCTGTGATAAATGATACCAGAAATACAGTAGGGCCCCACTTTTCAGCAGCCCGCTTTTTGGCATTCCGCTAATAGGGCGGTTTTCAATTAGAGTAAGGCACCACTCACATGGCGCTTGTTCCACTTTTACAGCATTTTTCAGGCATCGGGTGCCATTTTATTGACGGAGTTCCACTTTTTGGCAGGTTTCGCTTTTAGGCGGGGGTCTAGAACATAACCCGCCATATGAGTGGGGCCCTACTGTAATCAGTTAACAAGGATGGAAACCCAGAAAATCACGGGAATTTTTCACTAGCTGTAGTCACTCATGTGACAGGCATCCCAACATGCAGTGCATTCCCACCCTTTAGTCGCACAGGCTTTTTTTGCCTGATGAAAATTGTATCAGTATTCTGGCATAGGCACAGATAGCAGCAGCATTTCCAACAATGAGCAGGGTCACACTCTCATTTCCAGCTCCTAACAAAGGTCATCTGCCAAAGTGACCACGGCGGGTTCAGTGCAATGGGCAGGCCTGAAGCTGGATTTAAATAGTCTACATAATCAGTTTCCTCCAAGCATGCTTAGAGCTCAGCTGCCATCATGACTTGCTTCTGCTTAAAGGTAAATCAATCCCAGCGGAAACTAAACTAGCAGGGAGAATGGTTCTAGCCTAGCCTTGCAGGGTGACCAAGGCCGATTCAATGCTGAAACCAGGCCTAAACCAGATTGAAGTGGATCCAGATAATCAGTGTCATCCAGGAACTCTTGCAGTTGCTCTGCTGCCACCTGCTCCACCACCTTCCCCCCAAACGGGGTGTATATGACATACATAATATACATATTGAAGCAGTAGGTCCATGACATGTGACATTTTGAAAAGGACACCTGCAGAGGCTTGGGGATCATCCATGGGGCAGATCTATGTTTTATACCTCTCATGTTTCTTTTTCCATGCAGGGCTGGCCCTGCCATTTGGGAGAGTGAGTCAGGTGCCACATCCAGCCAATTTTAAGTGTCACGAAATGGCAGCAAGTTATTTAAAAACGGGTTTGTTGACAACCCTACATAAAAATCTGCACTTATATATTGTCTGTGGCCAATCCTTTGGCTGAGCTGAGGAGTGGGGCAGAAATCTCTTAGAATAACAGGGCCTGGACAAGATATGGCTATGACTGGCTAGACTCAGGGCAGCGTCTTATTTCACTGTGTATGTATTGCTTTCTTGGAGGGAAAAGCCTGTTTTATTCAGCACCTGGATAGATCCCACAATGTGGAGCTGTGGGAAATTAGGAACAGTTTCCTCCGCCACACACACACAGGCAAATCCAAAGTATAGGAAACAGCATCTGAGCTTGAAGGAGAAGAGTTGCACATACTAGTTTCTTTCTTTCTTTCTAACTGACATTTGTTTAAGTTTTAAATTGTGTTTTAAATTGTTTTTAAAAGATGTGTTTTTAAATTTGTATATTTATTTTAATGTTTTTAGTTACTGTAAACCACCCAGAGAGCTTCGCTTATGGGGCAGTATATAAGTACAATAAATAAATAAAGTTTTCAGGCAATAACATTTATTTTGTGTTGTCGTTGAGGTTCTGTCCCCCTACTTTTTGCCATGATACGCAACACTGAGAGTGACCACCATGACATAATAACAGAGATTTCTCAGGGGTCTGATTGATCTTGCCAACAGCAACTCTGTAGTGTTGGCAACTCACTGAGGAGACCTGACAAACTAGCATGGCTGTTTTTCTGTTTTTTTTTTTTTTTAAAGTTTGGATGAGTTGTCAGAAAAGGCTTATCCCTCCCCAGCCACTTCGAAAAAGTTGTATTCCTTAGGGGGATTAGGCTGCCTTACACTGGGCTCTAACATTAGATCAGGGATGGAAACCTGAATGTTGTTGGACTGCAACTCCCATTGTCCCTGACCATTGGCTGAGGCTGATAGGAACTGGAATTCAACAACAACTGGAGGGTGACAGGTTCCCCATCCCTGTCCTAGATCTTCCAAAGATGACTGGGCAATACCCACAAATCCACTAAAAGCTGCTGGGCTCTCCTCTGGACCAGCCAAGAACTTCTGGCCTCTGATCTCTATTCTACCACTAGATTGGCAGATAGCACTGTCCCCAGGCCAAAGTACAGTTGTTTTTATGTCAATAGTTGGCAACTCTACAGCTGGATTCCTTACTTACAGATGTTCCGTGATCTTCTGGTTGGCCTTGGTCTTTGCATTTTGGAATAATTCTTACAGATGGCTTATTTTATCCTGTCCATCCATCAGTCTGGCTATCCCTCCTTCCATCTTTATCCTGAAGACACGTGTGTGTGTGTGTGTGTGTGTGTGTGTGTGTGTGTGTGTGTGTGAGAGAGAGAGAGAGAGAGAGAGAGAGAGAGAGAGAGAGAGAGAATTAAAACAACTTTATCCTGTCTTACAACACCCTGCTTCTGAGTCACCCAATGCCAACTTGTATTGGGATTGGGAAGTCTTACGTACATCAACTGTACAAAATACACAGACGGGTTTTGGTACTCCTAAGGAGGTGTCCAGCTATACCCACAGTACTAGAGAAGGTAACTTTAAATGGTGTTGCATATCACTCTTAAAGGTCATGAAGGGACACAGAGAAACAAGGGATAGTTTCTTTGATACGCAGGCCACAATCCCTATGTAGACTCAGTATTCCCTAACTCTCATGAGTTGGTTGTTGCAACATTTATTTTGCTGATACTTGTTTCTTTCCCTCCTCTTCTTGCTATCCTGCCTTAGGCTATCAAACAAAGCTGCCTTACCTTCTACCCATAAACAATGAGCTATTAAGGGAACAGCAGAAACCTTGTAAGCAGCGGAGGGGTGGCATGTCAACTGCAATTCAAGACACCGCCTCAGTGCTACAAATGTTATGCCAGCTACTGCTCTCCACTCTGCCCGAACCTGCTAGGAGAAGGCAACTTGAATTGAGGGGACTCTATAAAACCTCACCTGAATATTGCTGCAAAATAGTTAATCACAAGAAGTTGAATATGTTTCGATTTTAGTAAGGTTTTGTAAGCCTTTCTCACAGGGGCTCATTCAGCACATGCCAAGGGAAAGAGGAAAAATAAGGTTTCTGCAAGCTGCTTCAAGTTGTGTAGGTGAGGAGGTCATGCTGAGTACAGCCACCTGAGGATTTGTGTTGGGGGAGCATCATCCCCCTTCAAAAGGGTCCAAGTTTTCTTCAGATGTTTCCAGCAAACCTGCCAAACAAAACAAGTATTTGCAAAGGAAGGTTCCACATGAGTGGATACTCAAATTCCTGCATACTTAAAAAACAATAAAATATCACTCTGAAGCATATAACACACTAACAAGTAGCACACTTTTAGACAGTGTAAAAATAAGGATTACCAGGCCATGATGCCTTTGTTTTCTTCCTCCTGACTGGAAGGAGTTAAGGCCACAGCAAGGGACTCTTGCAGAAGGATGTAGCAGGAAGCCTCCTCTGAACTTGTTTTGTTGCAGCTTCACAATAGCCCCCTGCCCCCCACCGAAGCACCAGCACGGAACAAGAAGACTTCAAAAGAAAACAGGGTATTTTGACCCCTTTGAAGAGGAAAACATTGGCCTGGTTCAAAAGCTCATTCCAGGCTTCATAAGTCATACTTTATGAACCTTTATGTGACTTTGCAATCCAGTTTTCCAACCAATGCACCATAGTTTATGAAGCTGTAAACAAGCATTGGAGCCTAGCAATTCTCCCATACCCTCTGTGTTTCCCATTCTGCATTGCTTTGGTATGAAGATCCTAGCTACCTCCAGACAGGGATGTTCGACTTAATGTATGTTAACATTCTGGCTTATTTTCCTGGTTTCTTAAGTCAGAGATCCCTGGTTCGGATGTAATCAAGCCACAATCTTTGCACCAAAGCTGACACATGACCAGGGGAGGGGAGGGTCGAGGAAGGAGTTTTGGAGTGTTTGGCCCTGATGCTCATTCCTAGCTTTATAAACCATGATTTATGGTACTTGGAATAATTGTGTGTATCAGGCCATCACATCCACTGAGATGCAATGCAGAATTACTCACACCCTACAGATAGCAAGATCTGTCAATTTTGGTCCTCTCCATTTCTCATTTTTCCAGTCTTACATTCAGTTCTCTACTTTTCTGCAGCAATTTTCATTTTTTTAAAAAAAAACTCCTTATGAAAATTATCCAGCATTTCAGTGTGAATTTCTCCAAATAAACACATTTTTGTAGACAGATTTGACTGTTGTTGTTATATGCTTTCAAGTCGATTACGACTTATGGTGACCCTATGAATCAGCGACCTCCAATAGCATCTGTCATGAACCACCCTGTTCAGATCTTGTAAGGTCAGGTCTGTGGCTTCCTTTATGGAATCAATCCATCTCTTGTTTGGCCTTCCTCTTTTTCTACTCCCTGCTGTTTTTCCCAGCATTATTGTCTTTTCTAGTGAATCATGTCATCTCATTATGTGTTCAAAGTATGATAACCTCAGTTTCATCATTCTAGCTTCTAGTGATAGATTTGGTTTAATTTCTTGTTGTTGTTTTTATGTGCCTTCAAGTCGATTACGACTTATGGCGACCCTATGAATCAGCGACCTCCAAGAGCATCTGTCATGAACCACCAGTTCAGGTCTGTGGCTTCCTTTATGGAATCAATCCATCTCTTGTTTGGTCTTCCTCTTTTTCTACTCCCTGCTGTTTTCCCCAGCATTATCATTTTAGCTTCTAGTGACAGTTCTGGTTTAATTTGTTCTAACACCCAATTATTTGTCTTTTTCGCAGTCCATGGTATGCGCAAAGCTCTCCTCCAACACCATGTTTCAAATGAGTTGACTTTTCTCTTATCTGCCTTTTTCACTGTCCAACTTTCACATCCATACATAGAGATTGGGAATACCATGGCCTGAATGATCCTGACTTTGGTGTTCAGTGATACATCATTGCATTTGAGGACCTTTTCTAGTTCTCTCACAGCTGCTCTCCCCAGTCCTAGCCTTCTTCTGATTTCTTGACTATTGTCTCCATTTTGGTTAATGACTGTGCCGAGGTATTGATAATCCTTGACAAGTTCAATGTCCTCATTGTCAACTTTAAAGTTACATAACTCTTCTGTTGTCATTACTTTAGTCTTTTTGATGTTCAGCTGTAGTCCTGCTTTTGTGCTTTCCTCTTTAACTTTCATCAGCATTTGTTTCAAATCATTACTGGTTTCTGCTAGTAGTATGGTATCGTCTGCATATCTTAAATTATTGATATTTCTCTGTCCAATTTTCACACCTCCTTCCTCTTGGTCCAATCCCGCTTTCCATATGATATGTTCTGCAGATTAAACAAATAGGGTGATAAAATACACCCTCTCACACTAGAAAAGGTCCTCAAATGCAATGATGTATCACTGAATACCAAAGTCAGGGTCATTCAGACATGGTATTCCCAATCTTTTGTTTGTTCACAGCCCTGAGAGCTATTTCGCTAAGGGCGGTATATAAATTGAATAATAAATAAATAAATAAATAAATCTCTATGTATGGATGTGGAAGTTGGACAGTGAAAAAGGCGGATAAGAGAAAAGTCAACTCATTTGAAATGTGGTGCTGGAAGAGAACTTGGCACATACCATGGACTGCGAAAAAGACAAATAATTGGGTGTTAGAACAAATTAAACCAGAACTGTCACTAGAAGCTAAAATGATGAAACTAAGGTTATCATACTTTGGAGACATCATGAGAAGACATGATTCACTAGAACAGAGAATAATGCTTTGAAAAACAGCAGGGAGTAGAAAAAGAGGAAGGCCCAACAAGAGATGGATTGATTCCATAAAGGAAACCACAGACCTGACCTTACAAGATCTGAACAGGGTGGTTCATGACAGATGCTGTTGGAGGTCACTGATTCATAGGGTCGCCATAAGTCGTAATCGACTTGAAGGCACATAACAACAACAACAAAGCTCCATTTCCCCACAATTCCTAGTTCTTCTCTGTTCACTACTTTTGCATTCCAGTCCCCCATGATTATCAGCACATCCTTTTTTGGTGTGTGATCTTCCTGTACTTCTGTGTAAAATCTCTCCAATTCCTCTTTTTCTGTGTTTGCTGTTGGAGCTTAGATTGGATGATGGTTATGTTAATAGGTTTCCTGTTTGATCTCATTGATATCACTCACTCAGACCTTGTGTTATAGCTTCTAATTATTTTCGCTACATCACTTCTCACTATTAAAGCAACCCCGTTTCTTCTTGATTTCTCATTTCCTGCATAAAATATTTTGTAGTTGCCTGATTGAAAATGTCCCATTCCCATCCATTTTAATTCACTCACGCCAAGTATTGTAATGTTGATATGTCCCTCCAATAGTGGAACCGCCCCTTTTTTCCCCAGTAGAAAATCTAAGGACAAAGGATGCAATTTTGCTGGCTGTCTTCCTTATGCAGATGATCCATGCCCTTGATTTGGTTATATTAAATGGAGGCGTGGTGGGAGACTTGCATGGAGAGTTTACTTACGTTTCGTGCCACGGGGCATCCACTATTGATTACATTGTGGTTTCCCCTAACTTGCTGAAGTGTGTCTCTAGATGCAAAATAGGTGTAAGGGATGAGAGTGATCATCTCCCTCTGATTCTCACACTTAATTTGGGACATAAAAAGTCATTATTGGCCCATGAATCCCTGTACAATCTAGTGGTGGAGAGAAGGGCCACCCGCATTAGGTGGACCTCGGATATAGCTAATAAATTATCTAAATTCCTATATTCTGCTGAGGGTCTTGACCTTAGGGACAAGTTTGTATTTGAAACTGCCCCGATGTCTGTTTGTATACTGTACCAGGAACTGCTGGGATTCATAAGTAACTCTTTAAACCTCAAAAATCAGCCGAGTCCAGGTGCCTTAGAGCGAGTGTCCAAGCCCTGGTTTGACAAGGACTGTGTGGCATTGAAGAATACCCTAATGGCCATTTATAAGAGATATAGAGCTGCTGAATTACCAGCACTCCCAGCTGAATACCTAGCTATTAAAAGACGCTATAAAATTTTAATAAAAGCGAAAAAGAAATCCCACCAAAAGGAAGTCTGGCAGAGTTTAATAGAAGCCTCCCGGCTAAAAGATTCAGGAAGGTTCTGGAGGCTGGTTTCAAGGGGGTGCCCATCTGTCCCGTCATGTATTGAATATCATATACCGGCCGGTGAATGGGAATCATACTTTGCTGGCATCTTTGCCAAGAGCCACAAAGCTGATAGTTCACCGTGGGATGATTTTAATATGCTACCCAGTTGGCCTCCGGTCTCCATTTGTGAGATTGCTGTACTTATTAATAAATTAAAGACAGGCAAGGCGCCTGGTGTTGACAATATCCCCCCGGAACTCCTTAAAAAACATCTAGATTGGTGGGCGCCTATACTAGCAGCTTTGTTCACGGCTATAGATAAATCAGTCTCCATTCCTGACGACTGGTGGATGGCTATCGTTGTCCCCCTCTATAAGAAGGGTAAAAGAACGGACCCATCGAATTATAGACCTATTAGCCTCCTCAGTGTCATCAGTAAACTTTATGCAAGCCATCTTTTAGAGAAGCTAACCTCTTGGATGGAGGATGAAAACATCTTGACCGACGAGCAAGCCGGTTTTAGATTGGGTTGCTCCACTGTGGACCAGGGTCTTGTTCTCCAGCATTTGGCTGAAAAATACTCCTCATGTAAAGGGGGGGCATTTTTCACCGCCTTTATAGACCTTAAATCAGCTTTTGATGTAATATCCTGGGAGAGATTGTGGGCGAAACTGATGGACACAAATATTGATAGACGTCTGCTCTGTTTAATTCGCTGTTTGCACGAGAAGACCCAGTTAAGGGTAAGGTGCAATCAGGCTGGACATTTGTCTGCGCTGATTCCATCTTTTAACGGAGTGAAACAGGGTTGTGTCTTAGCGCCCTCTTTATTAATTTTTTACGTTAATTCATTGGTGAAACGTCTATTGGCAGTAAATTCCCACCCACCTCCATTCTTGTGAGGAGACATATTTCCTGCCTACTGTACGCTGATGATATTGTCCTTTTATCCCAAACACCGATCGGATTGCGTCGCCTGTTAAGAGAGCTTATTTCTTTTTGCAATGATGAACTTTTAAAAATTAATTACGCAAAATGTAAGGTTTTAGTTTTTTCCAGAAGGAGACACAAGTACCGATGGCAAATTGATAATCATTTCATCGATCAAGTTAATGCTTTTAGTTATCTTGGCATAGTATTCCACTCTTCAGGCTCCTAGAAGGCCCATCTCGCTAGGTCTGCTGAGACTGCCCAGAAAACGGCTAAGGCCTTACTTTCTTTTTTTTACACAAAGGGCAGCTCGTATGTTCCCGCAGCTGTTCAGGTGTTTAATGACAAGGCTCTCACCCAATTACTTGATGGGATACAGATTTGTAGTGGGGGCAATTATACACTGCTGGAAGTGGTCCAATCCAAATTCCTGAGGACTGTAATGGGTATCCCGAGCTGTGTTCCTAATGTGGCCCTATGCTTAGAATTGGGTGCCCTTTCAATCGAGACCCGAGCTTGGATGCTTAGACTCAGCTACTGGCTGAAGCTATTATTCATGCCCACAGGACTGGCCTCACTAACTTTGGCAGACCCTTTCCAGTCCCAATGGAAACAGGCACTGACCAAACAATTGGAAACCATTGGCTTCTCGCTTTCAGCTATTGAGGCCCTAGGTTATACGAGGGCCAAAACAACTATCACGCAACATCTTAAAGGCATTGAATTTCAAAATAATCTGAGCCTGGTCGCTGTATACCCCCATTGTCACATTAATGTGAAACCTTTTGTTCCTGCTAACTATATTTCAAACCTGTCTGTTCCCAAATTCAGGAGAGCATTTGCCCTAGCACGATTTAACGCCCTCCCCTCAGCACTATTGGAGGGCAGGTATAAGGGTATTGCCCACCGTGAACGAACCTGCCCCTGTGGAGCTGAGGAGGTGGAGACTGTATGTCAGGCATTGCTATGTTGTCCTTTATACTCAGACCTTCGTTGCAAGTTTATTTACCCAATTTTATCCCATTCTCATCTGAGTTCCGAGGCTGTGTCTTTACAACGACTATTGGCTGATCTGAATTCCCGGACTACTGTGAAGGTCGCCTCGTTCTGTGCAGCTGCCATGGCTCGCAGGAAGGAACTAATTAGTCCTTGAGTGCTGCTAATCTGTTTGACTTCGGGGATTTTGAGCTAAATCTTAATTTTTATTTTTCTGTTTTTCCCATTTTCTCATTATTTTGTAGTTAACTATGTTATAGTCCCCTGTATAGTAGTATAGTTAACATCCATGCTAATACGCAACAGTTCAGGTAGATATGAGAGTGGCCCTTCAAACAGATTTCATTTTAGCCTTTTAAATTGACTTTGTTTTTAGCATTGCATTTTATTGATATCCTGATATTTGGATGATTTGTATTTGTATTGCTGGTCCTCGACCGTAATAAATTCTATTCATTCATTCATTCATTCAATGTTGATATGTGCCATTTCTTGCTTGACAATTTCTAACTTTCCCTGGTTCATGCTTCTCACATTCCATGTTCCTATTGTGTGCGTCGTAGAACTCTGGACTCTCCTTTCTCATCTGTGCACATCAGCCTCTGGGCTTCCTTTCGGCTTTGACCCAGCTGCGTTATTAGTCACACAGCGCTACTTGTCCTTGTCCTTTGTTCTTCCCCAGTAGCTCGATGAGTGCCTTCTGACCATTCTTGCAAGCAATTTCTAGTCTAATTATACATTTTTGTGTATTCTATTCACTCTTATATATTCATTTTTTTGCAAACCTTCTCCAATGCATTTTTGTGAACATTGTTCGGTTGGCAAACTGCATTGCAAAATTTGAATAAGTGTGAATTTGGAAGGATGGCTGTGTTTCGGTTCTCATATTGTTTTGGAAAGTGTAAAGTTGATAGTTTTGGTTTCAAATGCAAACTGAATCAAATTTTTCACCCATCCCTAACATAACATTTGGAGAAGTGTGAATTGTGAAAGATAACTGCATTTAGTTCACATATCAGTTTGAAAACTACAAATTTGACAGATTGGGCTTGAAATGTGAATGTCTTGCTCATCTCAATCCCTACTAGAGATGGGGGAGAAATTCGGTTCAGCTCATATTTTAATGCAAACCTATACAATTTGCATTTCCTGAAACAATATGCAAACCAAAACACAGCTATCTATTGAAATTTGCACTTCTCCAAAGATTGTGATGCAGTTCTCCAACCAGAAATGGGTACAAAAATGTGTATATTGGGGGAAAGGGTGCCAGAAAATGCATATATTTGTGAAAATAACATTCAAAAATGCATGATTGCTTGTTAAATGTGGATATTATACAACGTTGCATACAATGTGTACACTAGGTTAAATGTGCTGCTTGAATGCTGATTAATTTTTGCGAAGTGTTTTTTAAATCTGAGACTAATGCAGAAATGTGGCAAACTGATCTTAAAACTGGGGGGGGGAAGAGGAATGGAGAGAAACAAAAAGTCACTGATTCAGTCACCCTTAACCCAAACAGAGACTGATCGGAAAGAGGCAAGGCCGGAGCAGTGACCCATGCATTCAGCAGGCAGCTTTCTGGGTAGGTGAGCAGTGGTATTCTGGCCTCCAAGGAATATTTAATTAATTCATTTCTTTCTTCCTTGTGGAAAACCAAAGTTCTCTCATAACAAACAGGGAATTACTGTTCCATTTGTTATCTTTTCTGAGCGCACACAGGGCACACACAGACGTGAATGGTTTTCCCGTGTTGACACAAACATGCCTCCAAAATGTTTGTTAACAGTCAATGACTGGGTGCCACTATCTTGAAAGCTGCTAATAATGTGCTGTTGCTACCCTAGGGAAGCACCTAGACATCTTTCCATTAGGTTAACTGGCTGACAATTAGTACTCTTTTAGGCCATTTCTAGGTTCCCAGGCCCTTTCCTATGCTCACATTTAAATCTGCAATGGTTTCTAAGACAGTACCAAAGATCTGCCCCCCATCCCCAGGAATGAAGTCCCTGCTCCAAAGTAGATTGTGCCACACATTTTATTAAGCACAATTAGGGCTCCTTAATTATCTCCAAATTCAAACCGAGCATTGTGCACTGCTTGCAAAGCACTCATAAGGCTCATATTAGTAAGCACAGCTAGCATTCTCAGCCTGCAGAGTGCATATTCTGTCGTAACTCCACTGAAGTCAGTGGGAATGTGGCCAGAATAATGGCTTAGTAATTGCATCTCCAGCTAGATCACTGTGTTGTTGTTTTCTGTCATCCAATTTATAAGTGCAATTATTACAGAATGATATGATGTCTTTCCAGGTCCCAAGGATTGTGTGTTTCTTAGAGCACAGATTTCATCTCCCCAAAATACCATGACTTGGATGAAAAGCTTGGGTGGTGACCTACCTACATAAGAACTTTGCACCACAGTCATGCATATTACAGACCAACCAACATTGGTCTTTTCCAATAGCAGCCAGCCAGAATGTTGCATAAAGGCAACAGCCCTTTCCTGTTGCTTGTTCTCCACATCCGGCATTCAGAGGTACACATTCAGAGGTATACTCCAGGTATGGAGGTTCCATTTCATTACCGCAAAGTTATTATCAATAACTCAGAGTTTGGTAGTAACTCGTTAAAAATAACGAGTTACTTGTAATTCATTTCTTTTTTACGTAACGAATGGGTAACTTCGTTACATTTTGCTTGTAAGAGAACGAGTGGTAATTTTATTACTTTTTAGCTGTAACTATAACATTTCCCGTGTTACATTTGGACATTACGCGGGGGGGGAACAGGGGCAGTCTGCTCCTGTGATTGGTGGAAAAAAGACATGTGCCTCACACTAGGCTTCTGTCCAGTGTTGCTCTTCCCTCGTGCTCTGTATTAGGAGGCAAGAGGGAGGAAGTGGAGAGCCAGATCGCGCCGGAGGGCAAGAAAGGAGAAGGCAGAAGCAGAAGAGCTGAGGTTAGTGATGATGGTGTGTGTGTGCGCGCTCTCCCACCGCTCGTCCTGCCGCCCCCTTCCCGCCTGTCGCTGCCTCTGCCGCCGCCTGTTGCTGGCTCTCCCTCCCCACTGCCACCTGTCGCTGTCTCTCCCTCACCGCCACTGCTTGTAGCTGGCTCTTCCCCCCCTGCCGCTGCCTGTCGCTGGCTCTCCCTCCCCACCACCGCCTGTCGCTGGCTCTCCCCCCCCTGCCGCTGCCTGTCGCTGGCTTTCCCTCCAAGCTCTTCCAAGCTCTAGAATAGTTGTTGATATGCCCCTTCTATAGAATTTATATGCTGGCACAGAAAGTTTCAGGATTGGGTCATAAATTTGAGGGCATTATTCTTAGGCCCTGAAAGCTTTCTGAGAGTCTGTATTATCCCTTTCTGTAATGTGGTAGATTGAAATAGTTTCAGATGTCTGTGTGGCAAGAGCTATGGGAGTTCAGAAAATTTCTGGCCAAGCTAAATTATCTTGGGATAAACATTATGGCAGCACTCCTATTGGGTTTGTCTGAAATTTTTCTTTCCTGAGATAAGTTTGTTAATTGTAGAACCCCCCCGTCCAAAAAAACCCCCCCTATTATAAGCAGAGGGTTTTTTAAAGAGGAAAATTTGTCAGGGTGCAGAACTTTAGAAATAAATGGCTTTAATTTGTTTTCATACTGCTAAACCTGTTGAAATAAAGCAAGTTGGGTGGCCATGAGAAGGACTAGCCATTCCAGTGTTGTGCTAAGGAAGAAACAGGATAAACATTATTTACCAAGCTTGGAAAGTGCTTCTTTTAAAACATCCTTTAAATGTAGGCAACTTTGGTAAAGTTAATAAAGTTCAAGATGTACAGATTGCTTTTCGTCTGTGTTATGTTGAGCTTTATTTTAATCATGGACCTTATTTTATTTTATGTTTCATTCTATTCAATTTATGAGTCTCCTTATTAAAAAAAAATCCTCCTTTAGAATCATGACCTGCCCTACCACTAGGCAGAGTGAGGCAGCCACCTTAGTTGGCAGGTGCTCAGCAGCAACAGTAGCAGCTATTCCTCCTGGCTATTCCTCTTGAGCCCACCCAGCCGTTCCTCTGTTGCCCCATAGCCTCTCCTGGGCCTGTAATCTGGTCTGCTGTGTCAGGTGTGGTAGAGGATGCTGTCCCTTTGCTATTATTGAAATAAGATTCATCTGTCTGTCCAGTCAGATTCTGTACATGGAGTTGGGAAGGGGTGCCATTTTGTCCTTTGCCTAAGGCAGCAAAATGACTCGGGCCACCCCTCTTTAGAATATGGCATTCAATTCTGGTTGCTCCATCTGAAAAATCACATAATACAGCCAAAGATGTTACAAGAAGTATAGCTAAACCAACAAAAGGAATTATAAACAGCTGTGAGAGGAAAAGCTTAAACCTGTTGGATCTATAACTCCCGTGATACCTGTTGTCTGGGCTGATGGGTGTTGGAGTCCAACAACACCAGGAGGGCATCCCTTGGCAACCTCTGCTTTATTTGTTCTTCCATACTTATATCTTAAAGTCATGAGTAGAAAGAAGTAATCCCATGACTGGCTCCAGAGTAGCAGTCAATGAATTGATGCTACTGTGATGTTCTAGTAAAATATGGCTCATCTATGATGAGCTACCACAGAGACAAAAAAAGAAAATAAGCAAAATGGGCAAGCATCCCATTTAGGTGTCCTACTTAGACTACATATTAGTATTGCTGTCAAAGGAAAATCATCACAGCTGCTATTCCTTCTCTTTTTACCATATCACTTCTCAGTTTCAGACCCAAATGCCTCTAGGATGCTGCTCATGTTTGTTTGCTCTTTTTTTGAATGATGTCATTTCCAAAATCAATCCATCTTCAAACAGATAGAGCCACTTTATAATTTGTAAACATGAAGATAGGTAAATATGATTCAAAAATTTCCCTAGACTGGGAAATGTGTTTAAATCAAATGTAAGTGTTGACACTAGCTCTAAGACCTGTTTTTTTTCTAAATGCATTCACACATATCATTAGCTGTACATCTTTAAAAAAAAGGAAAGCAGAAAGGTGAATATGCGTTTGTAAACACATATATTAGACTGGTCCATTAATTAGGGAGCCAAGAGCTGGCTGCAGCTGTAGGTGTGTTCAGGTGTTTACCAGAACACATTTATTTATTTAATAGAGTTTATATATCACTTAATCATCCAAATGTCTATACTCAGACTTGAGTGTGAGTGTTCAGACTGTGGATGGGAGCAGGGGTGCACCCATAAGCTCTGCCCCCAAGTCCTTGTGCGCATTGGTCCTGCCCATTCAGCCCTCAACCTTTCCATGTTGAGCAGGGAATATATGAAGGGAGACTTTACCGGTGCTTGTTCAAACATGAGTTGAGACCTTTGCATGATTGAGGACCCTGAGAAAGCAGGGTCCTCAACCACATGGATGCTTTTGCTCATGTTCATGTGAGCCCAAGTAAAAGCCACTTCAGACCTTCCCTCTCACTAAGTTCAGGGATTGAGTAGGTGAGGCCAATGGGCATGGGGACATTGGGGTGGGGCTTATGTATATGCCCCTACCCCTGTCCACACTTTGAGGATTCACAAGTTCAAGTGAACACCTGAACATGCCTCCTCTGATGGGAGTACACTCAATTGCAAACTCAGGTTTGCCTCTGTGTACTGTAGGTGTGAATGACCCTAATGGAAGGCACAAGTAATTTTTGTACTCCCTATGAAACAGCAGGTCATAGTCTGGGGGTACTCCTGGATCCATCTTTGTCACTAGAGGCCCAGGTGACCTCCATGGCTAGCAGTGCCTTTTACCAGCTTTGGATGGTAAGACAGCTGTGGCAGTTTCTGGACAGGGATAGCCTGACCACTGTTGTCCATGCACTGATAACCTCCAGATTGGATTACCGTAATGCACTCTATGTGGGGCTGCCCTTGATGTTGGTTCGGAAGCTGCACCTGGTGCAAAATGCAGCAGCGAGACTGCTCACTGGAGCAGGGTGTCACCAACATGTCACTCCACTACTGAAAGAATTGCACTGGCTCCCTGTTTGCTACTGGGCTAAGGTTAAGGTTCTAGTTGTGGTGTACAAAGCCCTATACAGCTTAGGACCAGGATACCTGACAGACCGTCTTATCCCTTATATACCCAGTCGATCACTGCACTTTGCAGGTGAGGGCCTCCTGCAGATACCATCTTATCAGGAGATCTGTTCCACACAACATAGGAAATGGATCTTAAGTGTAGTGGCGCCTACCCTTTGGAATTCCCTCCCCTTAAATATTTTTGTTGTTATGTGCCTTCCTTGATTACAACTTATGGCAACCCTATGAATCAGTGACCTCCAAGAGCATGTCATGCACCACCCTGTTCAGATCATGTAAGTTCAGGTGTCTGTGGCTTTCTTTATGGAATCAATCCATCTCTTGTTTGGCTTTCCTCTTTTTCTGCTCCCTTCTGTTTTCCCCAGCATTATTGTCTTTTCTAGTGAATCCTGTCTTCTCAGTATGTGTCCAAAGTATGATAACCTCAGTTTCATCATTTTAGCTTCTAGTGATAGTTCTGGTTTAATATGTTCTAACATCCAATTATTTGACTTTTTCGCAGTCCATGGTATGCGCAAAGCTCTCCTCCAACACCACATTTCAAATGAGTTGATTTTTCTCTTATCCTCTTTTTTCACTGTCCAACTTTCATATCCATACGTAGAGATCGGGAATATCATGGTCTGAATGATCCTGACTTTGGTGTTCTGTGATATATCTTTGCATTTGAGAACCTTTTCTAGTTCTCTCATAGCTGCGCTCCCCAGTCCTAGCCTTCTTCTGATTTCTTCACTATTGACTCCATTTTGACTAATGACTGTGCCGAGGTATTGATAATCCTTGACAAGTTCAAAGTCCTCATTGTCAACTTTAAAATTACATAAATCTTTTGTTGTCATTATTTTAGTCTTCTTGACGTTCAGCTGTAGTCCTGCTTTTGTGCTTTCCTCTTTAACTTTTATTATTGTCATGATCTGTGGGTGGGTAGGAGGGGACAAGGGAGGAGGTGGAGAGTGAGACGGGGTGGAGTGGAGAAAACAACTGTTTTAAAAAATGGAGTGGAGGGAAAAAGGAGCCAGAGGGCAAGAACATGGATAAAGGAGGAGAAGGAGGAAGAAGCAGAATGGAGATAAAGAACTGTGGAGGTGAAAGATGACGACGTGTCTCTGGCTACTGTGCTGCATTTGCAGTATTTTAACTTTTTTGCATCTCAGGGAAAATGTTTGCTTGGGTAAGTGTCCCTTAGTTGGTGGCAGGGCAGGATCCAGGAGGTGGTTAAGTGAGAGAGATTATGCTGGCTGGCTGAGGGGGGATTGCACTTGATTTGATGTGCAAAGATCTGAGTTGTGGCCTCTGCCTCCCTCCCCACCTCCCTTACCAGTGGAGAGCCAACCATTGCTATCTTATGGATAAAAAGAATTATTCTACTACATCTGTATGTGTGTGTTTATTTTTAATGTTGTTTTAGGCTACTTAGATGTGCAGCAGCCAAGGCCAGCACCTTGTAGGCATTTTTTTAAAAAAGTAACTGAAATGTAACTGTAGTGATTACTTTGGAGGAAAAGTAAAGTAATCAGTTACTTTCAGAGCAATTGTAATTGTAACGGTAATTACTACTTTTTGGGCCATGTAACTGTAACTGTAATTTATTACTTTTTAAAAGTAATCTTCCAAGCTCTGCAATAACTATTGATAGACAGATTCTCCGTGAATGCTTCTCATCCCTTTTTTTTTAAGCTATCCAAGCTAGTGTCAAAGGGAGAATCTAGCATTTAGGGAGAAAGAATATGTTGTTCGTTTATCATATTGCCTAGTACTGGCAAACTACTTAAGGTACAGCTCCAAGGAATGTTGAACTGGGAGAGTGTTGGCAATGTGCACTTCTGTATGGTTTGTGTTATTGCACTGTTACTTCAGAAGCAGCATTGATTCAGTGTTTCTTTTCAACACTTTTCAAGGGTTACAGTGGTTCTTAAACTCTGATGGATTAAGAATAGGGAGGTGAAGGCAGGGTTTTTGTCCTAGGAATAAAATTTCCCAAGGTTCCCACCCCCAAATGAAATATCATCTTATGCTTTTTTGTTTCAACCATGAGAAAATACTTTTTTTAAAGTTGTGTTTTAAAAATAATATTGTTACACCCATTTACATTGCTGCAACATATTAAGATCCAAGATTTTAAAAAAACCAGTGTTAATGATGATAGCATTACTCTTCATTTGCCTGTATTATTATTCAAGCAACACTCTTGAAATTCTGTTGGAAAGATATTTTTGAAAGTTGCAGAACATCTCCAGGTATTTGGTCCAAACTATGATAAGAATATTGCTTCTAGCCAAGAATATTGCTTCTGCAACATGATGGAAATCTGACTCCTCTTGCTTCTCCCTCGCCTCAAATGCCATGATAAATACAGGTACTGTTTGTTTTCCCCACCAGACAAATAATAGCTCCAGGAGGGAAATTTAGAAGACTGGGAAACAGTGTAGAGAAAAAAGGTTAAACACTCTCTTACCCAGCCACCAGTTTTTTTAGTTAAATCAATAATACCCCCCCCACTAAGCAATGCAAAAGATCCTCAGATAACAAGTGTATCATAGATAGTGCCTTTAGAGCTGCTAGCTTTCTTACCACCTGTCCCTCTTTGGAGGGATACATAAGCTGGCTGGCTGAGGTGGCCTGGGAGACCCAGTGCCTGCAGGAGGAAGAGACCATCGCCCAAGGGAAGGAGAGGCTGCTGCTGCTGCTGTGCTGCTGCTTTCTTTTCTTTTTCTTTTTTTTCTTTTTTGTTGGTGTGTTGATGCAATTTGAGATGAATGGGTGCCTGATTATATGAATGTATGTCTGAGTGAGTGTGTATGTTTATATGCTGTATATATGCCTGTATATATGGCTGTTTTTATACGTTTAATTGTTGTATATTTTAGTTGTATTATGTGCTTCGGAGAGAGTTTTATCCATCAGTTGGGGAGACTTGAGAGGGCCCCAATTACTGTAGTGACGGGCAAAGGAAGGTATGGCGCAGTGAGAAGGATGTGCCAGGTAAGGGGAACGTGGTCCAGACATGTTGTGGCTGTGCCTTGTCCGGTCCTTCCCACACCCGCAAGGTCGTTGGTTGTCCTATCAGCCAACTCTCAGATCTCCAGCTCCTGTTATTAAATGCCAGATCGGTATATAATAAAACCTCCCTCGTCCACGATTTGATTGTGGATGAGGCAGCCGATCTGGCATGTATAACCGAGACCTGGGTGGGTGAGCAGGGAGGAGTTGGTCTCTCTCAGCTCTGCCCACCGGGGTACTTGGTTCAGCATCATGGTAGATCTGAGGGTCGGGGAGGTGGGGTTGCTGTTGTCTATAAGAGTTCCATCTCACTCACCAAGCACCATGTCCATGCAGTTACGGGTCTGGAGTGTTTGCACCTAGTGTTGGGCCAGAGGGACAGACTGGGAATCCTTTTGGTGTACCGTCCACCTTGCTGCCCAATGGCTTCCCTAACTGAGCTGACGGAAGTGGTCTCGGATATATTGTTGAGGTCCCCCAGACTATTAGTACTGGGGGATTTCAACATTCATGCCGAGACCACTTTGTCTGGCGCGGCTCAGGACTTCATGGCTTCCATGATAGCCATGGGGCTGTCTCAATATGTTAGTGGCCCAACACATGTATCGGGGCACACTCTAGACCTTGTTTTTGCTACTGAGCATGGGGAAAGTGATCTGGATGTGGGGAGTTTTACAACACTCCCTTTGTCATGGACAGACCACTGCTTGCTGAAGTTTAGACTTTCAGTAACCTCTTCCCTCTGCAAGGGTGGGGGACCTATTAAAATGGTCCGCCCCCGGAGACTAATAGATCCTGAAGGTTTTCAAAGGGCTCTGGGGGATTTTCCGGCTGATAGGACTGGCGATCCTGCTGAAGCCCTGGTTGCTCTGTGGAATACGGAGATGACCCGGGCTGTAAACACGATCGCTCCTGCACGCCCTCTCCTGTGTAGAGCTCATACAGCTCCATGGTATACTCCGGAGCTGAGAGCGATGAAGCAAGATAGGAGGCGGCTTGAGCGGAAATGGAGACGAACTCCCGATGGATACAATTATGCGCTGGTTAGTGCTTCGACTAAGCTCTATGTAGGAGCAGTGAAGGCAGCTAAAAAACATCATTTTGCTGCCACTATTAAATCATCTCTTTGCCGCCCAGCGGAGCTCTTTCGAGTTGTCCGGGGGCTTCTCCATTCAAACCCTCCGGACACGGTGGAATCATCGGAGGCCCACTGTAATCAGTTTGCCGATCACTTCCAGAATAAGATCTCATGTATCCGCCAGGACCTAGACTCTCAAGTTATAGCAGTAGATCCTAGTGAGATGTCCGGAGCACAGTCTTGTCCTGTTTTGTTGGATGAGCTTCAGTTGGTTCAACTCGAGGACGTGGACAAGGTGCTTGGACAGGTACGTGCAACCACTTTGGTACTGGATCCTTGCCCGTCCTGGCTGATAAAAACTAGTAGGAATGGAACAGGTAGCTGGGCCAAGGAAGTGATAAATGCCTCTTTACGAGAGGGAGTGGTCCCTGGCTGTCTGAAAGAGGCAGTGGTAAGACCACTCCTGAAAAAGCCTTCCTTGGACCCAGACAATTTTAACAGCTACAGGCCAGTGGCGAATGTTCCATTCCTGGGCAAGGTCTTGGAACGGGTGGTTGCTGGCCAGCTCCAGGCGCTATTGGATCAAACTGATTATCTAGATCCATTTCAATCGGGTTTTAGGCCCGGTTTTGGCACCAAGACAGCCTTGGTCGCCCTGTACGATGACCTATGTCGGGAGAGAGACAGAGGGAGTGTAACTCTGTTGATTCTCCTTGATCTCTCAGCAGCTTTTGATACCATCGACCATGGTATCCTTCTGGAGAGGCTCGCGGAGTTGGGAGTTGGAGGTACTGCTTGGCAGTGGTTCCGCTCCTACTTGGCGGGTCGTCTCCAGAAGGTAGTGCTTGGGGAACATTGCTCGACACCGCGGGCTCTCCAATATGGGGTCCCGCAGGGGTCAGTTTTGTCCCCCCTGCTTTTTAATATCTACATGAAGCCGTTGGGAGAGGTCATCAGGAGTTTTGGAGTGCGTTGTCATCAGTATGCTGATGACACGCAGCTCTACTTCTCCTTTTCATCTTCTTCAGGTGAGGCTGTCGATTTGCTGAACCGTTGTCTGGCCGTGACAATGGACTGGATGAGAGTTAACAAACTGAAGCTCAATCCAGACAAGACTAAGATGCTGTTGGTGGACGGGTTCTCTGATCGGATGGTGGATATATACCCTGTCCTGGACGGGGTTACACTCCCCCTAAAGGACGGGGTTCGTAGTCTGGGAGTCTTTTTAGACTCTTCCCTCTCACTTGAGGCTCAAGCAGCCTCGGTGGTTAGGAATGCGTTTTACCAACTTCGGTTGGTAGCCCAGCTACATCCCTATTTGAGTAAAGAGGACCTTACATCAGTGGTTCATGCTCTGGTAACCTCACGTTTGGATTACTGTAATGCGCTTTACGTAGGGCTACCTTTGAAGACAGTTTGGAAGCTACAACTAGTGCAAAATGCGGCGGCCAGATTGCTGACAAGGACCAAGCGGTCCGAGCATATAACACCTGTTCTGGCCAGCTTGCACTGGTTGCCAATATGTTTCTGGGCTAGATTCAAAGTATTGGTATTAACCTATAAAGCCTTATACGGTGCGGGACCACGATACCTTGCAGAACGCCTCTTCCGATATGAACCGGCCCGTGCGCTACGTTCTGCTACGAAGGCCCTCCTCCGGGTTCCAACTCACAGGGAGGCCCGGAGGGTGATGACAAGATCTAGGGCCTTCTCAGTGGTGGCCCCCGAACTATGGAACAGTCTCCCTGAGGAAGTACGCCTGGCGCCGACTCTGCTCTCCTTCCGGCGCCAGGTCAAAACCTTCCTATTCTCTGAAGCATTTTAAGTTACACTGATTTACTTTTAAAAATGTTTATTGTATTGGATTGTTGATTGTATTTTAGTATTATTTTGTTATTCATTGTATTTTTATGCTATTTTATGTTCACCGCCCAGAGAGCTATTGCTAGTCGGGCGGTATATAAATTTAATAAATAATAATAATAATAATAATAATAATAGCTTCGTACAATTGAAGCCAAAGCTCAAAGAGATAGAAGAAAGATAATCTACGTATGAATCGCATTGCTGTCAAGTGCATGCTAGTCCAATGGAAATTGGGCAGTGGTGGGGAACCTTTGACCCATGAGGGTTGTTGGATTCCAGCTTCCATCAACTCCTGCCTACATGGTCAATGGTCAGGGATGATGGGAGTTTGTAGTCCAGCGCATCTGGAGAGGTGTACTACCCCTGCCCTAGGGAGATCAGCAGTCCACACTCTTTTTTGAAAAAAAAGAAAAACTTTCAGTTTTGTGTGTGTATGTGACTTGGCTTGTTTCCTTGAGTCATCTGCAGTGCATTTAGCAGTGCACCCTCTTTATTGCTGATGACACAGTTGTGGAGAAATGAATGGTATGGGCTGCTCTGGGGATGGCGGTTGATAGATTGGTGGCCTCTCGTTGTAATGCAACATTCTTCGAAATGGCATTTTGGTTCTTTCAAACCCTGCAGCTCCATTACTATTCACAAGCATGTGTCGACCTATCATACTCTGAGGGGAGGCATCAATGAAATCAATTCCCACCCATCTAGTAGTAGGGTAAGAGAAATGTGGGAACTAAAACCTCTATAGGCCCATGAATGAATGTGTTGCAACAGATTTTTAGTCTGATAGCTGCCACCTGTCTGGGTAGCGGCACAGAATATCTTTTAGCATCTTGGACCCCCAGGGTGAGGAAATGAGAGATACAGCCTCACTGGAATAGAGGAAATCATTGTGTGGTTGGGAGAGTGGGCCTATTCTTGCAGTGGTTCTTAACCTTTTCCACTGCCAGCACACCTTGGATTTCCAAAATATGGTCTCGCACCCCCTGAAAAAATACTGTTCATTTTTTATTTTAATTCCAAAATCGTTGGCTGTATAGTTAATTTTCTGCTTCTATTTAAATGAATTTTTAAAATCTCTTGAACAATGCTTTGTACCCCTGTAAAAAGTGTATTGCACCCCTGCGGGGTGCGTGCATCCCAGGTTAAGAACCACTGCTTTACAGTCACCTATTCACTTATAACCATCTCTTCTTGTAGTCCACTTGATGAATCAAGATCTACTTGGAAGAGATTATAAAAAATAAAGAGAAACTAGCAGTCCTACCATTAGGCAGAGTGAGGAGAGCACCTCAAGTGCTTGCAGTGGTGGCAGCCCCGTGGCTGTTTCTCCTGAGCCATCCTAAATGCTCCTGTCTGGTGAACAGAGAAGCTGCCCTGCACTCCCTAAACTAGCCTGCTCCTCTCAGGTGCAGTAGTGGATGCTATTCTATAGGAAGCAGACCTTTTGTGTTAGGGCCCCTCCCTGTGGAATTCCCTCCTCTTAAATATTAGACAGGCACCATCTCTGTTGTCTTTTCAGTGCTTACTGAAGATCTTCCTCTTTCAACAAGCCTTTTAAGTAGAGACCGTAGCCCAGTCTGTGTCTACGCTGGAATTGGTTTTAAGATGTTTTTAAATATTGTTTTTAAGAAGTTTTTTAAAAATATCTTTTAAAGAAGTTTTGTTTTATAAGATTTTCTTAAAAACATTTTTAAAAAAGTTTTTATTGTTTTACCACTTGTTTGCCGCTCAGGGCTTCTGGGAGGAAGAGAGGGATATAGACGATGGCAGCCAATTAAACTTTTTTGGTGATACTGCTGAGGCTAAATAAATAGAGAGAGGGTGAGTTGGAATAACTACAATAACAATAACAGCAATGTCACCAGAGTGTTGGGAAGGGAAATCAAAGCATGAACGTGAAGATTGGATGCACAGCTACAATAGAAGCATTAAAACAGCAGTGAGATGAATTCCACTCAAACAAAAGCTGTGTGTTGCCTGAATTTTCAAACACACCCCTTCAGTCAGCTTAAAGGTATCAAACTTTGCATTCTTCAGGATACTTTGGAATCCTACAGACATCAGGATTGCCCCCTCCCCCATGGAAAATGCACACTATTCTATTCTATTCTTAACCTACTCTTTCATTATATAGTGAATTTGATCCAAATGAGTTAGAAATTGCCTCGATCATCTAAGACAAAGCCACACCTTTCAGGAAAGCAAGAAAAATGCTTTGAGTTTCTAATCACATGTTTTATTCCTCTAATTATTGGTTTTTGGGACATTCTATACCTTGAAGGAGGTACTAGGAACTCCAGAAGTGAAGTAAAATCAAGTTAATTTTCAAAAAAAGTATAGAGGCACCACATTACTCCTAATTTCTCACTGGAATATTCTTGAACATTCCAGGAATCAACCTTAATTTCTATGTATTTAGATTTAGAGAAATCCGGATGCTATATCGAGCATGAGGACTGGCATGCTACTCTCCCTTGCATTATTGATTATACAGCCACGAGGGTGGCTGTATACTATAGCCAGCATGGATTTTTCGCATTCCGCAATGTTAAATTAAAAATACCCCCCTTGCCATTCTGCTGCTTCCCATAAGCTCATTTCAAAACAAAATCTTACAAAACTTTATAGTCCTGAACTCAGAAACGGTTGCTAAACAACCCTCTAAGTCAGTCTTTCACAACCGGTGTGCCTCCAGATGTTGTTGGACCGCAACTCCCATCAGCCTCAGCCATTGGCAATGGTGGCTGAGGCTGATGGGAGTTGTGGTCCAACAACATCTGGAGGCACACTGGTTGGGAAAGGCTGCTCTAAGTGTTCTTGGCGATACAGAGAAAATTGAGAGTTCAAATTGTAAAACGAGAAAAAAATCCAGACCCTGTTGTACTTTTCTCTCTTAGTAGTCTCATAATTTGTTGAAATTCATTAAAAATCTGCCATGTTCACAGAGTACCTGTAATCCTGTTACTGAGCTTGCCCCATACTCTGGCCTTCATATTCTGCAGTTTAAAGTTTACAAAATGCATGGTTGATTTCTAATTAATTTAAGAAATTCAGCATTGGACTCTATGATAGCGCAGGCATGCTCAGTAAAAACCAACTGTCAGTGTTCTAAAAGCCAGACTCACAGCTGTTTGGCTTGGCTAATCAGGGCACCACACCGAGGCCAGACCTTTATTTTACTTTAGACAGTCCTGGCTTTCCCCAAAGAATCCTAGGAAGTGTAGTTTGTGAAGGGTGCTGAGAGTTGCTAGGAGAGGCTCTATTCCCCTCACAGAGCTACAATCCCCAGAAGAGGGGCTGACTGTTAAATCACTCTGGCCACTGGAGGGAATAGGGCCTGTCCTAGCAACTCTCAGCACCCTTCACAAACTAACTTCCCAGGATTCTTTGGGGAAACCCATGACTGTCTCAAGTGAAATAAAGGTCTGGTGTGGATGTGGTCAGGGGCAGCTTAGGTTTAAATTTGGGCAGGAGACTACATGTGCCTGCTGTAGAATAAAAAGGTGGGGGAAATGCTGAAAAACAATTATACTGTTCACAGTGTTTTCCTTTTGGAAAGGAAAGAAGCTTTCCCTCTGGCCACCGCCTGCCTACCAAAGCTCTTCCCCTCCCTCTCCCCTCCCCCTCCCTTTCCTCCCCCTCCCCCTCCCCCTCCCTGCCACTCTCCAAATCAGTTTCACCTATCCTAAGCATGATTGTACAGGAGTAAATCCCATTGAATTCAAAAAGCATGCAAATAATCAAACCTGCCCTCCCCTCCTCCTCTCTCCTCCCTTTTGTCCCTTCCCTTCCCATTCCTTTGTCCCTCTCACCCCATTCCCCTCCCCATCCCCTTCCAATCCCCTCCTCCTCTTTCTCCTCCCTTCCTCCTTTCCTTTCCGATCCCCTCTCCCTCCTCCTCCTCCATGGTCAGTTTTACCTCTTCTAAGCATGATTGCATGGGAGTAAATCCTACTGAGCTCAATAAGTATGCAAATGATCAGACCTGCCTTTCCCCTCCCCTTCCCCTTTTCTTCACACTGTCTGCACAGGAAGTAGATTGGACTGGAAAAGACCAACCCAAATTGTGTTTGCATTTTGACAAATTTGTAGGGCAGTACAATATCTCAGAGAGGAGGTCAGGTCTCATGCTTGTGCATTCACTATAGCTGCCCCTGCTTTTTAAAAATTGATAGAAATATCTGCTGGCTATAGGTACATTCCGTAGCTGCAAGGTGTTTTTTTTTTTTTTGCTTATTAGTGAATTTCTCTGCTTTTTAATCCTGGAGGTAAGAAATGGGATCCTGTCCAAATTTGCTGAGTACATCTTGAACATCTGTAAGGGGTTAAATATGAATTGATTGTCACTGATGAATACATGAGTCCATAAAACATACCAGTTACAAGCCAACATAAATCTTAGGTTGCTTAAGTACCCACCACTGGTGCCTTAATGGAGCCTGGAACTCCTGAGTCCCCTGGTAATATTATCTAACTTTTTGTAAAACCTCAGTTGGGACTCATCTTCCCCATTTTCCAGTTACACCATAACCTCCACAACCTTCCCTGCTGCAGTACTTAGACCTTGGTCCTCTAATTCTGCGTTTGGTTCCTAGATCCAGATGTGCCAATGCCTTAGGTGCCATTGGACTCCTTTCTCACCCTGCTTGTTGTTGTTGGGATTCCTCGTCTGTTGTCCTACCTCAGAGTTAACCAACATAGTGCTCTGCAGATGTTTTGGAGTACAATTGGTCATGCAGGCTTGGGCTGATGGGAAATGTTGTACACAACATCTGAAGGGCACACATCGACTACCCCTGCCCTATCTTACTCCCTGGAGCACATATAGCAACATAAAGCCAAAAAAGTCTATAGGTCATATCTGGCAAGTCTGTTCCAGGAACAACTGAGATGCTGCCTTCCAGATGTTGGACTACAACTCTCATTATCCCTGACCATTGGCTGGCTACCCTTCTTCCATGCAGCCCTTTGCTATCACTCTATAGTCTCCAACAACATCTGGAGGGCACCATGCTGGTCATTCTGCTCTGTGCGGCCCTTTGCTACCACTCTATAGCCAATCAGTCAGGTTTAATTGTCAGCTTACTGTCAAGAGCAGCGTGGGTGGGATCATGCACACTTATAGCTGAACAGGTTTTTTCCTCTCTCTCTCTCTCTCTCTCCCCCCAAAATCAAGGCACATGATATTAAGGACCAAGAGTCTTTTACATAGAAGAAACAAAGGATGCACAGCAGAATGCTTGGGAAAGGGCCATAGCTCAGTTACCACTTTGCATGCAGAAGGTCCCAGGTTCAAGCCCAACAGATGGTCCTGATCCACTGTTGAATACCACTGGTGTAGACATACTGAGCTAGATGGACCAATGTTCTGATATAAGGCAGCTTCCTATCTTCCAGTTTTATCTCTTATAGCCACAGACTAAAATGTACTTCATCCCTTCTTAATCATTTTAATTAGAGGCAAAAGGTGCAGTAGCCTCATTGTCTGGAGGCATACGTGCAACATTGTCTCTGCCAGGCAGGGCAGGGTGTGAAGGAATATCTCTGGCTTTAATGAAGGGTGGTGCATACCTGCACCATCGTGCTTTGCAGTCTGGCAATGCAAATCCCAAATTGGATATTGCATAACTTTCGTAACATTCATAACAATCCTCCTGGAGGAGCACTAAGAGGACAGAAACAAGCTGGGAACAAAAGTCTGCAGATACCGAAGGATAATTAGGTTTAAACAACCTGTTTAAACCTTCCTTTGCTTGCAGAATGCACTTTACAAATCAGTTAATGAGACCAAAGAGCTCTTTATTTAGTCTAGGGGTCACCAACCCATTGCCCACAGGTGCCATAGCACCCATGAAGGCCTTCAGTGGTGCCCCTTGCAGGTAGCCCAGAATCTGAGCTTTCATGTTAAAAAAGGCTGTTTCTAGCCCTCCTAGAAAGAAAGATATGGAGCAAAATGTGCAATTTTGGTGAAATGAGCCAGCCTGGCTGCTCCTGCCTGTCAGCATTATAGTTTTATAAACCTTTGAGTGAGGTCAGAGCTGTGATTTATAAGTGCTTTGTTTTGGACACTAGGCAATAGGAATCCCTGGGGTCCTAAAGAGCTGCTGTTTTGTCCTTTTAATGCACATTCCTGCGTCTGTCTGTTACCCCCCCCAGTCTCTGAAATCTTGTCAGTTCTTCCTTTTTCCCTAGCAACTAGGATGCAGCTTTCGTGTGCTAGGTTCTCCTTAGATCAGATAGCGACTAGAAGTTACTGTCCAGTGCAACGTCTGCTGCAACTTCTTCGGAACAGTTTCAGTTGATGTGACCTGATGATGTAGACAAGGTGCTTGCGATGATGAGGCCAGCAACATGTCCTTTCGACCCTTGCCCTTTTTGGCTTATTAAAGCTTGCCGAGGGAGTTTGACTGAGTGGATCCAGGGTATGGTCAACTCATCATTGCGGGAGGGAGTGGTTCCAGCCACCCTGAAAGAGGCGGTCATCCGACCGCTCCAGAAAAAGCCCACCCTGGACCCATTGGTCTGCAACAATTACCAGCCGGTTGCAAATACCCCCTTCTTAGGGAAGGTGATTGAGAGGGTTGTGGTGCACCAATTGCAAGTACTCTTAGATGAAACAGATTATCTTAACCCATTCCACTCTGGATTCAGGCCTTGTTATGAGACTGAATCGGCCTTGGTCGCACTGATGGATGACCTTATTGGGAGAAGGACAGGGGGAGTGCAACCCTGTTACTCTTACTTGATCTCTCAGTAGCTTTTGATACCATTGACCATGGTATCCTTCTGGGCTGACTTGCTGAGATGGGTATTATATCGCGGACATTATGGGCGGCTGTATCTTGACGTGGGAGAGGTAAAATCGAAGTCGGGGATGAGCAAGGCCTTCTACCTTTTTGGTTGGTGCTGTGCTGTGCCTCGCTGCGCCTCCCGCTGCCGCCGTTGTTTCCTGCCGCAGTTTGGGTGGGTGTTGCCAGCGGCCGCCGTTGTCTGCTGGTGTTGTTTGGACTGCTCCTGTTGCCTGCGGCGCCGTGTTTTCTCCTGCGGTCTGTGTTGCTGTGTTGCTGCCGCCGCCGCGGCGTTCTTCATTGTCGTTGTTGGCGCTGTGCTTCCATCGTCGCGGCTGCTGTGTTCTGCTGTCGCGGCCGCTGTGACGTCGCTTCTAGCATCGTGGCTTGGGTCGCTTGTCACTCGCTGGGGCTCTGGCCAGTCGTTGCTGGCGGCGGGTCTTCCCGCTGTCGCTGCTGCGGCTGGTGTGCCCTCTATCGTGGGTATGGCTATACCCTTGCTGCTACTGCTGTTGCTGTGCTTCTTTCTGCTGTTCTGGTGTTCCATCTATGCCTCTTTGTCACCGTTACCTTTTAGACTGTTGAGATTGGCGTTCACTGTGGAAAGAAGAGAGGTTTAGAGCTGACATTTGTGCACAGAGTGTGGAACTATGTTTACTGTGAGAGTGTAAACTGAATGTGTGGGTGTCTGTATGAGTGGATGGTATGAGTGAGTGTGTATTTTTTATTTATATGAGTTTTGTTTTTATAGTTTATAATGTGCCTGGGTTAGAGGTCTTTCTATCAAGTGGGGAGACTAGAGGGGGCCCCAATTGCCGTAGTGATGGGCAGAGGGAGGTATGGTGTTATGAGAGGGACATGCCAGTTAAGGGGAACGCGGCCCAGACATGTAGTGGCTGTGCCTTGTTCCGGTCCCTCTCATATCCGCAGGGTTGTTGGTTGTCCTCTCAGCCAACCCTCAGATCTCCAGTTGCTGTTATTAAATGCCAGATCGGTACAAAATAAAACCTCCCTCGTCCACGATTTGATTATGGATGAGGCAGCTGATCTGGCATGTATAATCGAGACCTGGGTGGGCGAGCAGGGAGGAGTTAGTCTCTCCCAGCTCTGCCCACCGGGGTATTTGGTTCAGCATCATGGTAGATCTGAGGGTCGGGGAGGTGGGGTTGCTGTGGTCTATAAGAGTTTCATCTCACTCACCAAGCACCATGTCCATGCAGTTACGGGTCTGGAGCGTTTGCACCTAGTGTTGGGCCAGAGGGACAGACTGGGAATCCTTTTGGTGTACCGTCCACCTTGCTGCCCAATGGCTTCCCTAACTGAGCTGACGGAAGTGGTCTCGGAGGTATTGTTGAGATCCCCCAGACTATTAGTACTGGGGGATGTCAACATCCATGCCGAGGCTTCTTTGTCTGGGGCAGCTCAGGACTTCATGGACGCCATGACAACCATGGGGCTGTCTCAACGTGTTAGTGGCCCAACACATACATAGGGGCATACTCTCGACCTTGTTTTTACTACTGGACATGGGGATAGTAATCTGGATGTGGGGAGTCTTACATCTCTCCCTTTGTCATGGTCAGATCACTGCTTGCTGAAGTTTAGACTTTCAGTGGCCTTTTCCCTCTGCAAGGGTGGGGGACCTATTAAAATGATCCACCCCCAGAGACTAATGAATCCTGATGGTTTTCAAAGGGCTCTGGGGGATTTTCCGGCTGATAGGACTGGCGCTCCTGTCGAAGCCCTGGCTAATCTGTGGAATGCAGAGATGACCCGGGCAGTAGACATGATCGCTCCTGTGCACCCTCTCCTTTGTAGAGCTCATACAGCTCCTTGGTATACTCTGGAGCTAAGAGCGATGAAGCAAGATAGGAGGCGGCTTGAGCAGAGTTGGAGACGAACTCCCGACGAATGCAATTATGCGCTGGTTTGTGCTTCTACCAAGCGGTATGTAGGAGCAGTGAGGGCGGCGAAGAAACAACATTTCGCCGCCACTATTAAGTCATCTCTCTCCCACCCAGCGGAGCTTTTTAGAGTTGTCTGAGGGCTACTCCATCCTGGCCCACAGGACATGGCAGATACATCGGTAGCCCGCTGTAATGAGTTTGCTGAGCACTTCCAGCATAAGATCTTATGCATTCATCGGGACCTAGATTCCCATTTTATGACAGTTAGTCCTAATGAGGTGTCTGGAGCACAGTCTAGTCATGTTTTGTTGGATGAGTTTCAGTCGGTTCAGTTCGAGGACGTGGACAAGGTGCTTGGACAGGTACGTGCAACCACTTCGGTACTTGATCCTTGCCCCTCTTGGCTTATAAAAACTAGCAAGGATGGAACAGCTGGCTGGGCCAAGGAAGTGATAAATGCCTCTTTACGAGAGGGAGTGGTCCCTGGCTGTCTGAAAGAAGCAGCGGTGAGACCACTCCTGAAAAAAACTTCCTTGGATCCAGAGGACTTTAACAACTATAGACCAGTGGCAAATGTTCCATTCTTGGGCAAGGTCTTGGAACAAGTGGTTGCTGACCAGCTCCAGGCGCTATTGGATGAAACCGATTATCTAGATCCATTTCAGTCGGGTTTCAGACCCAGTTTTGGCACTGAGACGGCCTTGGTCACCCTGTGTGATGACCTATGTCGGGAGAGAGACAGAGGGAGTGTAACTCTGTTGATTCTCCTTGATCTCTCAGCGGCTTTTGATACCATCGACCATGGTATCCTTCTGGAGAGGCTTGCGGAGTTGGGTGTTGGAGGCACTGCTTGGCAGTGGTTCCGCTCCTACTTGGCGGGCCGTCTCCAGAAGATAATACTTGGGGAACATTGCTCGACACCGTGGGTTCTCCAATATGGGGTCCTGCAGGGTTCGGTCTTGTCTCCCATGCTTTTCAACATCTATATGAAGCCGTTGGGTGCGGTCATCCGGAGTTTTGGAGTGCGTTGTCATCAGTATGCTGATGACACGCAGCTCTACTTCTCCTTCTCATCTTCTTCAGGTGAGGCTGTCAATGTGCTGAACCATTGTCTGGACGCGACAATGGACTGGATGAGAACTAACAAACTGAGACTCAATCCTGATAAGACTGAGATGCTGCTGGTGGATGGTTTCTCTGGTCAGATGGTGGATACATACCCTGTCCTGGACGGGGTTACACTCCCCCTAAAGGATCAGGTTCATAGTTTGGGAGTCGTTTTAGACTCTTCCCTCTCACTTGAGGCCCATGTAGCCTCGGTGGCACGGAATGCGTTCTACCAACTTCGGTTGGTAGCCCAGCTACGTCCCTATCTGAGTAAGGAGGACCTTACATCAGTGGTTCATGCTCTGGTAACCTCACGTTTGGACTACTGCAATGCGCTCTACGTAGGGCTACCTCTGAAGACGGTTCGGAAGCTACAGCTAGTGCAAAATACGGCGGCCAGACTGCTAACAAGAACTAAGCGGTCTGAGCATATAACACCTGTTCTGGCCCACTTGCACTGGCTTCCAATATGCTACCGGGCCAGATTCAAAGTGTTGGTACTAACCTATAAAGCCTTATACGGCACGGGACCACGATACCTGCAGGAACGCCTCTCCCATTACGAACCGGCTCGTACACTACGGTCTACTACGAAGGCCCTCCTCCGGGTCCCGACCCATAGGGAGGCCTGGAGGGTAGTAACAAGATCTAGGGCCTTCTCAGTGGTGCCCCCCGAATTGTGGAATAGTCTCCCCGAGGAGGTACGCCTGGCGCCGACACTATTATCTTTTTGGCGCCAGGTTAAAACCTTTCTCTTCTCTGAGGCATTTTAATCTAAGTTATTTATGTAAATGTTGTAATTTTTATTTTAGATGGTGTACTTTTATATTTGTTATATTGATCCTGTAATTTTATTATTGTATATGTTTCTATGTTTGCCACCCAGAGAGCTGTTTGCTAGTCGGGCGGGATATAAGCTGAATAAAATAAATAAATAAATAATAAATATTGGAGATACTGTTTTACAGTGGTTCTGATCATATCTTCAAGGTAGTTTTCAGAGAATAGCATTGGGTGATTGTCTTTTGGCCCCCTGGCAGTTGTGCTGTGGGGTGCCGCAGGGTACCATCTTGTTCCCCATGATGTTTAACATCTACATGAAGCCCTTGGGAGTGGTCATCAGGAGATTTGGGGTGGGGTGTTAGCAGTCACTGATGATACCCAGCTCTATTTCTCTGTAACATCTGAATTGGGCAAGGCCGTGCAAGCCCTTGACTGCTGCCTGGACTTGGTGGTGGGCTGGATGAGGGCCAATAAATTGAGTCTGAATCCTAGCAACAGGGAGGTACTGTGGGTTGCTGGTTCCCGAGTTCAGATAATTGGTCAGTTGCCTGCTTTGGATGGGGTTGTACTTCCTCTGAAAGAGCAGGTCCATAGTCTGGGGGTGCTTCTGGATCCATCTTTGTTGCTAGAGGCCCAGGTGACCTCCGTGGCTAGGAGTGCCTTTTACCAGCTTCAGCTGGTAAGACAGCTGTGGCCATTTCTGGACCGGGATAGCCTGACCACTGTTGTCCATGCACTTATAACCTCCAGGCTGGATTACTGTATTACGCTCTATGTGGGGCTACCCTTGAGGTTGGTCTGGAAGCTGCAGATTGTGCAAAATGAGGCGGTGAGACTGCTCACTGGTGCAGGGTGTCTCCAACATGTCACCCCACTACTGAAAGAATTGCACTGGCTGCCCATTTGCTACTGGGCCAAGTTCAAAGTTCTAGTTTTGGTGTACAAAGCTTGGGACCAGGATACCGGAAAGACCATCTTATATGTTATATATCCAGTCGATCACTGCGCTCTGCAGGTGAGGGGCTCCTGCAGATACCATCTTATCAGGAGGTCCGTTCCGCACAACATAGGAAACGGACCGTTAGTGTGGTGGCACATATCCTGTAGAATTCCCTACCCTTAAATATTAGACAGGCACCATCTCTGTTATCTTTTGGGCACCTATTGAAGACCCTTTTTTAAAAGATGCCTTGAAAGCTTTTTTAAAAATGTTTTTAAAGATGTTCTCTTTAAATGTATTTTAAAGTCTGTTTTTATGATGTTTTAAAGTGTTTTTAGTCCTTTTGTTTGCCACCCTGGGCTCCTGCTGAGAGAAAGGGCAGGATATAAATCAAATAATAAATAAATAAATAAGTTACAGTATTTTCCACATATACTACTACACAATAGGTGTGGGTGCATGTTAAAGAATCACCCCTCCATCAAAAAGGCAAATGTGAAAACTTTGCAAAGAGGCTTATGCATGTTTCCTTTGCAGGATCTAAAGAACCCAGGGACTCATTAACAATTCACTCTATAGTTAACTAACAGAACAATGATATCCATGCCTACTCAGAAGTAAGCCTCTTTGTTTTCATGGGGCTAACTTCTAGGTAAGTGGGTATAGGATAACAGCCTAGGCTTTGGTTTAGGGTTGATATTGGGGGAAAACAGGGTTCTTGTGCCTTTAACAGCTGTATGGCATGCAGAAATTCATCAGGTCAAGTCTTTTCTAGTATGGAAATACAATTATGGTAAAAGATTCACCTTGACGACTCTCTCAAAATATGAAATGTACTCTCTTGGTCCAAAAAGGTTGGTGGCCCCAATTTAAAAAAGAGAGTGAGATCCGTGTGACAATGTCTCCAATCTAATGTTTAAAAAGGTTTAAAAAATATGAAATTGTATCAGTGATTATTTTTTGTATAGTTACAGGGTATAACGATACAGGGATGATATCTGGGATGTGTAACTCTCCTGCAGCTAAGGCTGGGTCCACATCTGAGGATTTGCCGGAGGTGGGAGAGAGAGTATCTGCAGTAGACAATGCTTTCAAATAACCGCAACTCCCTGAAAATGTCGAGGAACACTGGATTAAACTGAAGACATCCATTATTGCAGCATGTGAATAAACTATTGGATACCAAACTAAGAAACATCAGGATTGGTTTGATGCGAATGATAGTGAGATTGAACATATCATCGTCAAGAAAAGGAAAGCCTTCCAGATATGGCAAAAAGACATTAACTGTGCTGCTAAGAAAAAAATCTATGCCAGTGCAAAGGCTGAGGTCCAAAGAAGAACTAGAGAACTTAAGAATGCCTGGTGGATAAAGAAAGCTCAAGAAATCCATCACTTTGCAGATGCTCATGATGCACGGGGCTTTTTTAATGCCATAAAGGCCATCTATGGACCAACAACTTACGGTACAAATCCCTTACGTTCAGTGGATGGTACCAAACTTCTTAAGGACAAAGAGTCTATTGCACTGCACTGGAAAGAGCATTACCACGACCTCCTTAATCATAACTCTATTGTGGCTGACGAGGTCTTCTCGCAAATTCCACAACAACAAACTAGAGACGAGCTTGCAGTATCCCCTAATTTGGATGAAGTCAGTAAAGCCATCAATCAAATGAAGAACAACAAAGCTAGTGGACCTGATGGGATTCCTGCTGAAGTCTTTAAAGAAGGTGGGCCTGAATTTACACTACAACTTCATAAACTCATCAAAAAAATCTGGGTGAGGGAGGAGATCCCAGAAGACTTCAGGGACACCATAATTATCGCCCTTTTTAAGAAGGGTGATAGAACAGATTGCAAGAACTATCGAAGTATCTCTGTTCTTGCTACCGCAGGTAAAATCCTTGCAAGGATCCTCATAAATCACCTCCTGCCAATCTCAGTGGATGTCCTCCCTGAATCTCAAAATGGTTTCCGCCCTTCCAGGGGGACAGTGGACATGATCTTCACTGCACAACAGCTTCAAGAAAAATGCTGGGAGCAGAATCGACCTTTATATATGGCGTTTATTGACCTGACTAAGGCCTTTTACACTGTGAATCGAACCGCTTTCTGGACCATCCTTCCGAAAACTGGATGCCCTGATAAATTTGTGAATATTTTGCGATTTCTTCATGACAACATGACAGCAACAATTTTGGACAACAATGGCTCTCAGAGCGATCCATTCAGAGTCGGATCAGGCATAAAACAGGGATGCGTCATTGCTCCTACCTCATTGCTATGATTCTACACCTTTTTGTGGGGAAACTTCCTACTGGTGTGGAAATCATATATCAAACAGATGGAAAGCCTTTTAATCTCAGTAGGCTGAAAGCAAAAAGTAAGGTAATGTCAACCTCTGTCGTAGAACTTCAATATGCCGATGATAATGTAGTCTCTGCACATTCAGAGAAAGATCTTCAAACTATCCTATATGTCTTCGCAGAAGCATATGGAAAACTTGGGCTCTCACTTAATATTGAAAAAACCAAAGTGATTCATCAACAGGTGCGAACTAGTCCCTCTGTAGCACCATCAATCCAGCTTAATGGTGTGACGTTGGAGAATGTTGATCACTTCCCCTATCTCGGCAACCATCTCTCTGTAAAAGCTGACATCGATGCTGAAATTCAACATCGTCTGAGCTCTGCAAGTGCCTCATTCTCCTGAATGAAGTGTAGAGTGTTCGATGATCAGGATATTCGCAGGGAGACCAAAATGCTTATTTATAAAGGCATTGTACTACCGACCTTACTGTATGCCTGGGAAACATGGACCATTTATAAACGCCACTCCCAACTTCTTGAAAGATTCCACCAACGCTGCCTCTGGAAAATTCTGCAAATTACTTGGGAAGATGGATGGACTAATGTTAGCATTTTGGAAGAAGCAAAGACGACCAGTGTTGAAACAATGATCCTCCAACATCAACTTCACTGGACCGGACATGTTGTTCGAATGCCTAATCACCGTCTTCCAAAGCAGCTACTTTACTCCCAACTAAAGGATGGAAAATGGAACATTGGTGGACAGCAAAAGAGGTTTAAAGATGTTCTTAAAGCAAATCTAAAAAAATGTAACATGAACATTGACAACTGGGAAGTCTTGGCCCATGAACATCCCAAATGAAGGTAGGCTATTATCAAAGGTGCTGTGGACTTTGAAGAAGCACAAATACAGGGTGAACAGGACAAACGAGCTAAGCGGAAGGCACGTCACACAAATCCTCATCGCAACCATCTTCCATCTAGAAACTTATGTCCTCACTGTGGGAGGCTGTGTGGATCCAGAATTGGCCTCCACAGTCACTTACGGACCCACTTCTAAGACCTTATCTTGGAAGACAATCTTACTCAGCCACGAGTGATCGCCAATGAATGAATGAATGAATGACCTGGGGAGGAGTGAGATTTATTTCCTGGGGGGGATCGTCCACTGACATTGGAGCATAGGAGTCTGCCTCATACTGAGTTAGACCTTTGGTGCATCTAGCTCAGTATTGTCACTGATTGGCAGCACCTCTTTAGGATTTCAGAGAGGGAATCTGTCCCAGCTCTGCTTGGAGGTGCCAGGGATTAGAACCTACTGCATGAAAGGCAGCTGCTCTGCCCGTGAGTAGAGATGGGAGAGAAATTAAATTCAGTTTGCCTTTGTTTAAAGGCGAATCTATCACAATTCACACTTTCTCAAACAATATGAGAACTGAAATTTGCGCTTCTCTGAATTTTGCAATGCAGTTCTTCAACCAACCCATGTTTACAAAAATACATGTATTGTAGGAATGTGTGCAGACACATGAATATAGTAGCAACAACAGTGCACAAAATGTAATATTTAAGGGAGATTGCTTGCACAAATGTATACATTAGTCAAAACTACATACAAATGAGTTTATTAGGAGAAATTTGCACTAAAATGCTAATGAATTTCCATAAGGATTAAAAAAAACCCGTAAATTGCTGCAGAAATGTAGAGAACTGAATTTCAGATTGGAAAAACGAGAAGCTGAGAGAACTGAAAAGGACAGATCCTTCTGGTCCTACCTTATTGCTCTTCCCCATGACTAGATCAGTCATAGTCTGCTTTATTTTTTAGTTGTGTTTTTGATGCTAAATGTCTTATAAAACAAACAAAATGATCATGTAAAAGAACCATTATTTTACTTCTCCCTCTTGCTATGTAGCACTTTTCATTAGTTTAATTGGACCTGTTCTTCTCTACCCTGCTTTATGCATTACAGTAGGGCCCCGCTTACCCGCGCTTTGCATTCCGGCATTCCGCTAATGTGGTGGTGGGAAATTCTCCTTTTTAAAGCCGATTTTGTGATTTTGTGACATTTGCGCATCATTTTCGCGCGACGGCCCCATTATAGTCTATGGGTTCAACTTTATGGCGATTTCTGCTCTATGGCGGGGGCCTGGTCCCTAACCCGCCGTATAAGCGGGGCCCTACTGTACTTGCATTTCTTTTGTGGTTATAGCTTCTTATATTTCCCCATGCTTTTAAGAAGTTAATAAATATGAATAGAAAATGCGACCTTAGCTTTTATTGGGGTTATATTCTTTTTGAAAAATGGTTGTTTTATACATTAGTAATAGCAGGGTATCATTCTATGAAGGCAGAGTGTAATAACGACAAAATTATCCTCAATTACTAGGTAGTCTTTCACCCCATACCCAGGTCAGACAACCAATTTGCACATCAGGACCGCTACGGACCTCGCCAGCATTTCCTCTGGCTTCGCCCTGCCGAGGCAACTTCATTTTTTTGCTTCAGAAACTATAGTACATATTAAGTGGAACACTCTTAAGTGGAACACTCTTCCCCCCCTAAAATCCTTAATTTCTCCAGAATACTACTCCGACATATGAGAAATGTGGAAAAACCGAAGTTATTTTAATATAAATAGATTCAACTATACGCTAGACGAAAATCGATATAGAATCTAATTATATGGCTGTGTATACACCATACATTTAAAGCATATGACTTTCTCCAAAGAATCCTGGGAACTATAGTTGTTAAGGGTGCTGAGAATTGTAGGTGCATAAGGGATAAATTACAGTTCCCTGGATTCTTTGGGGTAAAGCCATGTACTTTAAATGTGCTTTAAATGTATGGTGTGTATGCAGCCTATGTCTTGTGAGCAGAGTGACTTGAATAACACAGAGTCCAGAGAGAAAAAGAAAAGAAAATACTTTACAGATAACAAACTGAACAAGAGCAGAGTATATAATACCAGGAGCAATAAAACAGAAAGGTTTGTCTTGTTTACAGGGTTCAGGCCTACACAAGGGGAAAACTCCTTCAGAATCTCTTTTCCTTCCAGCTCCACCATCTGACAAATCTTAGCTGTCTTCTTCACTCACAGCTAACTCCCAACTGACTACAACCTTGAGCCAATCAGAGTCTGCTGTCAGCCACACCAATAACAGAATCAACCCCTTGTCATACAGTGATTGATCCCTGCTGTTGTACTTCCAACATGTCTCATGAACTAATCTGAGATATTTAAGAGCACTCTGAATTAGTTAACATTCTGGGTCCAGAACTGCACATCCTGAGAAACTTAGATGTTAATTTTATTGCATAGTTAGCAACTAGAAACAACAACAACAACAACAATAATAAAGGATGCATATCCAGAGTGCAGTGCATGGGTAAGGAAGCTTTAACCCTTCTCTCCTCAGCTGCAGTCCCAATGAAAATTGCCCCCATATTGCAATGGCATAAAACAAATTCTCATTGGCGCTAATGGGAGTTTTTCTTCCTAGTACCTATGGCAGAGTGGTGTAGTGGTTAAAGTGTTGGACTAGAACATGGGGGACCAGGGCTCGAAGCCCCACACAGCCATGAAGCTCACTGGGTGACCTTCGGCCAGTCTCTCAGCCTCAGAGGAAGGCAATGGTAAAACCACCTCTGAATACCGCTTACCATGAAAACCTTATTCATAGGGTCACCATAAGTCGGAATCGACTTGAAGGCAGTCCATTTCCATTTACCTATGGCAACGTGGTTCTGATGAGAATTCCCCTCCTACCGCCCTGCCTAGTTTGTTAACCCCATTAAAAAGTAGCATTTATTTTGGCTGTTGGATTTTTTAAATAGTAGGTTTCTAGCTCGTATGCACTAACTATCCTGGCCACCAAAGGCAACTATTTTAAAATCAGGGAACAGTGCTTTCCCAAGTAAATTTAGTGAGTTGTTGGTGTATGTGGCAAATGTGAATATCCTATAATGTGTTCATATCCCAACAGATTATTGTCTGCCACACAAGTCAGTAGGGAAATGCTTATGACTTCGCAATTATCATGCTAGGGACCCTGACTGAAGCCTTCCTGACTAACTACTCTGTGTCTGCCTAGTGCTTTCATTTATTCTGCAATAGTCTGACCCTCCACCACTTCACAAGTTAAGGGACTTTGCTCTTTGGGCTAAAGATATATTACAAAACCTTAACTAGGTAAGTTGCGCATGCTGGATGAGGTTGTATTCCTTCTGACGGTACATAGTCTGGAGATACTGCTGGATCCATCACTGTCACTGGAGGCTCAAGCAGCCTCTGTGGCTAGGAGTGCCAAACACCTTCTTTGACCAGTACATTCCTGGACAGATATAGCTTGGCCATGATGAGCCATGCATTCATAACCTTGAGACCAGGCTACTACAATGCATTCCTTTTGGAGCTGCCCTCAAGACTGGTTCAGAAACTGCAGATGGTGCAGAATGAAGCTGTCTGGCTGCTCAGTGGAACACTGTTCTATATACCATCCCCCCTGAAGGAACTGCACTGGTCGTTAATTTCCTACTGAGCCATGTTTGAAGTGTTAGTGTTAGTTTACAAAGCCCTAAACAACTTGGGGCTAGGTTATCCAAAGGAACGGGGTTAAACCTGCCTACACACTAAGATCTGCAGATGAGGTCCTCCTGGTGGTATCACAGCCTCTGGAAAGCCATTTCCAAGCCATGAGTAAAAAGGTATTTTTGGTGGTAGTGCCTACCATACAGAACAGCCCAACTTTGGAAATACAGCATGCAGCATCTGTAGTATGTTTTTGGTGCACAATCTGGTGTTATCTGATTGTTAATATTCTGCTCAGGCTATCGGCTACTGAAGATTTGGTCTTATTAATCAAATTGATGTAATATGGTTTTATTAGTTTTATTATGTTATATAAAGTATACTGCTTTAGATATCCTACATATAAAGCAGTATAAAATATGTTTAAAATAAATAATAAAAATAAATAATAAATAAGACCATACAATGCTCCTTACAAGCAGCAATGTGTGAAACGGAAATGTTGCATGATGCTTTAGTATTCATACATATGTGTCTATATAGTACATATAATAGTTTTTTTATCCTATCCTTCCTCCAAAGATCTCAAGGTGGTGTACATAGTTCTTCCCTTTCCCATTTTATTGTCACAATAGTCCTGTGAGGTAGGTTAAGTTGAGAAACAATGACTGGCGCAAAGTCACCCCAGTATGCTTACTTATTTGCTATCTGTGAATTACTTTCGTAAACTAAGTAGATACGGAAATTTTCTAATTCAATAAACTAAAATATAAAATATTAATTACAAAAACAATGTTGTGAGTATGTTATGTGATTATGGAGGCTGAAAATTATTGGGCAGGTTGAGAATGCAGGGACTGATTTTGAGGATTTCATGCAACACTGGCCAAGAACTTAGACAAGAAATCTAAAAAGAATCCCTTAGGCAGAACTAAGTTTTATACAACTTAGCACCTGAGGTGAATACTGCAAATTGTGTTTTTTCCCCTCAACATGTAAAATAACTAACTAACTGACACTTTACTGCATTCAAATGACATCCAAAATCTATTGCTTGAGGCACCCCATGTCACTCTACAGGACTGTCCCTCTCCCAAGGGGAGACGTTTAATCAGAAGAAAGGCCTAGTTGAAAATGTTGTCAAATAAGGTTGTGACCTACTTTCTCATCAGTGAGTTCTCTGAGTCTTCTTGGGAGTTGTGTCTGCAAGACATCATGTTTACACTCCTGGCCAATATAAAGTATTTTTTTTCATTCTGTTGGTTGAGGTGTTTATAGCAACACTGAGTTTTGCTAACTTTTCTGATAGAGCCTGCCAAGCACAATTTAGGTCAACCCAAACAGCAGTATGGGATACACCTAGTCCAGAGCTTTCTTAATAAGGGAGGTAGCCTAAGACAGGAGAAGTCTAGTACAGAGCAATTATGGGAGAAGCAAGTTGCTGAAAAGAGAAAGGCAGAGACCCAGATCCTTGCCCAACATCTTTGAAGTTTCAGTGTTTTATGGTCCTGATTAGGACAATAATTTGTGCCTAGAGGGCACTGTACAAACACTGTGCTAATAGACAGCAATAAAACAGGAGGAGGGAGGGGGGAAACTCAAAACTAGTAATTTCTAAAGACAGCACCAACTTCTGCCAAGTCTTCAGGCATTTCACTCTATTTGCTTGGTGATGTCTTTAAAGATACTGCTGCAATTTCAGCTGCATCTTAGTTTCTGCATGGCTCAATGGCCCTCATTCTGTATATACATTTTTCACACACACACACCTCTGTCTACCTGTGCAATCAGAATGTGGTATGCAAATTCTATTGTGTTACATACTTACACATGTCAGAACATCTTATTCTGCTTCCACGTTATGGGTTTTTGAGGTGCTTGGAATTGGGATGGGGAGCTGCCATAGCAAATCAAAGCAGTGGGGGAAACTGAGGAAAGGCGGCAGGGAGACCAGGGGGAAGGAAACAGGGACAGCAACACAGAGCTGGGTAGAGCACTGAAGGTACATGCCATATAACTAATTAGTCAAATCAGCTAGATTCATCCCAAGATTGATGAGAATGAGGAAAAGACAAATGTGCTGCCCAGTCTTCAGGATACCAGTTAATTTCAGTTTGTCTCCATTTCTCATTTTTCTAGTCTTCAGTTCAGTTCACTCCATATCTGCATAAGATGGTGATTTTAAAAAAAAAACATTTCTGACTACATTTGTGATTTTTTTTAAATTTAGCATAAAAACATCCTTTTCGTGCACGTTTTCTAACATACACATTTCTGTTCACCTTTTCTGACTAGCGTGGGCATTTTTGCATGCCATCTTGTAACATATTGCAATTTGATATGTCATGTTCACTGCTGTATGCATTTTTGGCATGTACTGTTCACACATATGTGCATTTTTGTATGCATTCTTTAATTGGAGAACTACATCGCAAAATTCAGAGAAGTGCACATTTCAAAGGAGAGGTGTGTTTCTGTTTGTGGATTGGTTTGGGATGTGCAAAGTTGGCAAGACTGCATTCAATGTGTACCAAACAAATGTCTCCTCCATCCCTACTACTAAGCACAGAATAAGGCATGGGAGGAGCGGAGGATGGTAAGATTACAATTTGTCTTGGGTAGCAAAAAGAACATTGGCCAGCAATCTAGTCTGGGTCAGCTATGGATCTTTGTCTGGGCAACATCTAGCTTCTGGCTTTGTCTGTCTGGTTCCCATGACTCCCTTTGTATGTGTGCCTGATTGTCTGCCTGCTCCCTTCTCCTTCCTGCATCCCTTGGCTCTCACTCTGGCTTATGCGACTGACCTTTTCTGGGGATTGCCCTGGCAGTATTACATCTGTGCAGACCTGCTTCTTAGATCCCTTTTAGACATTCCTCTGCCATACAATCCTGCTGGGACTTGAACTGCCAGCAAGCCCAAGTACTCGGACTACCTTCTGCTAAGACCTGGTGCCAATAGAGCCTTAACTTGTTCACACATGCCCAAACTGTTATCCATAGCAATCATAAGGTCTAGAAACATGCTTGACCTTTGGAAGCCAAGGTTGTTAAATTCTGCATTAGATACCACCTCACTAGCTTACATGGTAAACTTGATTAAAGAGGGATGACAACTCACTTAAAGAGCACCTGTTTTGCATGCAGAAGGTCCCAGGTTCAATCCCTGTCACCTCCAGTTAATCAGGTAGCAGATGATGGGAAAGACCTTTGCCAGAGATCCTAGATGGACTGGGCTTCATGGACCAATAGTCTGACTAGATACAAGGCAGCTTCCTATATTCTAAGGAGCTTGGATCCTATGAAATGTACTTCAAGGCTAATTCCCTGAAGTTTCAACCAACAAGGAATGTGCTAACGTTTCAGTGTGTGTTTCAGTCCTGTTGACATGACAGACTAGGATGAAATGTTAACAAATGCTTAGCTGGTTTCTAGAACAACTAGATCTTGTATTGTGGGTTTGCCTAAAGGTTTTTGCTTTTGCTTTTGTTAAGTTTGTTAAATTGTCGTTCCTAGAAGCTTTAAAAAAATAGCCACTACTACCTGTATATTTTCATGTGACAAAGCACGAGAGGCAGTTGGGCTGTCAGTTGCCACATTAGCCTTGTCTCAAACCAAGCAATCATCTTTACATTGTTATTATAGAATATATACAATTTGAGAAACGCCCAGAACAGCAAAAGAATGTTTTTATGCAGCATTCATAATGAAATGTTTGAAAACATTTGATACATCAGCAGAGGAAATCTGAAAATATTTTGATGTGCCTGGCACTGACTCTTCATCGGCAGGTAAAGATGCACCTCTTTCCAAGCCTGTGAGCATGGATGAAGAGTATAATGAGTTACTCAGTTTGAAATAGTTTATGCACATGCATTGGTACAGTGTTTTGATGCTGATTATTTGAATGATGATTTACCTTTGCTATTGATGTGATCTTAATTATTTTTGGCATTTATTGTTGTTTTGATGATGTATGTATTCCTGTTCTAAGACCATATGGTGAAGGGCAGGTTAGAAATGCCATAAATAAATAAATCCTCCTACAGTAGAACAAATACATGAAGATCTCTTGGACATGTCAATTAAAGGCGGAAAAAAGCAAGTTCCAGCAGAAGCAGCATGGCAGAGATTGCAGAACAAATATAGCCTTGGTTCTTGAACCTGTATGCTGCATGAAGAATTTAACCATATGGAAGAAAACCACCCACTGCAAGCTGTAAGAGAGCAGTGAGGATAAAGTATTGGACTGCAGAGACAAAGTTCAAATCCTCAGTGAGCCATGAAGCTCAGTGAGAGGCCTTGCCCCGGTCAGGTCTCTCAGCCTAACCTACCCCACAGGGTTGTTATGAATATGGAGGGAAACCCATGTATCATACTGAAAGAGCACAATACAAGAAATACCTAGGAAGTTAATCCCTCTGCTTCCTTCAAATACCTTAGCTCAGCGTTCTTCAACTTTGGATTCCCCAAATGTTGTAATAATAATAATAATAATAAAATTTAATTTATGTGTCACCTATCTGGCCAGTGGCCACTCTAGGCGACGTACATACAATAAATTACAACAAAATAGAATACAAAAATACAGTGTAACAGTATAAATTATGCTAACAAACAATATATGGTAGGCAGTATTTAAATCATAACGACATTACACCTCCCCAGAAGTCCCAAAAGCCTGTTGGAAAAGCCAGGTCTTTAAGGCCTTGCGGAACATATTCAGGGAAGAGACGTGCCGAAGATCTTGTGGGAGGGAGTTCCAGAGGGTGGGGGCCGCCACTGAGAAGGCCCTCTCTCTAGTTCCTGCCAATCTAGCTGCTTTGGTTGGCGGGATTGAGAGAAGGCCTTGAGTGGCTGATCTTGTCAGGCGGCATAATTGGTGGCGTTGTAGGCGCTCCTTTAGATAAACTGGGCCCAGACCGTATAGGGATTTATAGGTTAGTACCAACACCTTGAATTGGGCCCGGAAAACAACTGGAAGCCAGTGTAGATCGAACAGCACTGGCGTGATGTGGTCCCGGCGACGACTGTTTGTAAGTAGCCGAGCCGCCGCATGTTGTATAAGTTGTAATTTCCGGACCGTTTTCAAGGGTAACCCCACGTAGAGCGCATTACAATAATCTAATCAAGAGGTGACCAGGGCATGTACCACCAGTGGGAGCTGATGAACAGGAAGGTAGGGTTGCAGCCTACGTATAAGGTGTAGTTGATACCAAGCTGCCCAGCTCACAGCCGAAATCTGAGCCTCCATGGACAGCTTGGAATCAAGTACAACCCCGAGGCTGCGGACCTGGTCCTTCAGGGGTAGACTCACCCCACTGAACTTCAGGTCAACAAATCCCAGCCTTCTCTTGTCCCCCACGAGTAGTATCTCGGTCTTGTCGGGGTTCAGCTTCAGCCTATTCCTTCCCATCCATCCACTCACGGACTCCAGGCACTTGGACATGGTCTCCACAGCTAACTCTGGGGAAGATTTAAACGAGAGATAGAGCTGAGTGTCATCCGCATATTGGTGACACTGCAGCCCAAATCTCCTGATGATAGCCCCCAGCGGCTTCATATAGATGTTGAATAGCATGGGAGAGAGGATAGAACCCTGTGGCACACCACAATTGAGTGGCCAAGGGTCTGAAACCTCCTTCCCCAATGCCACCTGTTGGTATCTGTCAGAGAGAAAGGAACGGAACCACCGTAACACGGTACCTCCTATTCCCAATCCCTCTAGGCGATATAACAGGATACTGTGGTTGACAGTATCAAAAGCCGCTGAGAGATCGAGGAGGACAAGAAAGGTGAATTCTCCCCTATCTAATGCCCTCCTCATATCATCTACCAGAGCGACCAAGGCTGTTTCAGTTCCGTGACCAGTCCTGAAGCCCGATTGGTATGGATCTAAGTAATCCGTTTCATCCAAGTTGAACTACAACTCCCACGATCCCCTGACCAGTAGCTAAGATGGCAGGGGATGATAGGAATTGTAATCCAAGAACATCTGGGGACCCAAGGTTGAAGAACAGTGTCTTAGTTTCTATGTGGGGGAAAATCTGTAATCTCTAACTTTCCTTCCTTGTTCTCACCCAGTTGAAGGGTACCTTCCCTGTGTCCTCCTCTAAAGTTTCTTTTCTTTGTCAGTTGCTATGTTTGGTTAAAAAAAGAAGAAAAACTAAAAATAGGTTGCGTCATGAGGGAGGGATAAAGGTGAACGACAGCTTAATCCTATTCATTCCTACTAAGAAATAAGTCCTATTGATATCGAGTGCTTCCAGGTGAATGCTTATTGCAGGATCAGTGCTCCCCATGCAGCAGGGTGGTGGTTGTACGCAGTGTTCACATGGTGTCACTGGCATCAAAATGCCAGCCCCAATTTATGAGGATTTATCCTTTCTGGGGGGAAACCAGTGCATGGGGGAAAAAACCCAACCATTGGTTTGCAACATCTCAACAAACTATTTGCAAATTAAGCCCCCATCAGAAAGTACTCTTACTCCTTGGCAGAGTGGTCACTTACCCATCACCAAAAAAGAGGACAAAAGTGGGTAGTGATTTACATACAATTTGAACATGCAAATTATTACCATTTCTAAACTTACACCTGTACTTCTTAGCATTCCTTAATTAGAGACCTAAACCAGAAACAGCAGCGATACCCTCATATACCACAAAATCCCTAAAATGTGGCACGATAGGTACGCAGGGCTGGTTTTAAAGGGCGGCCAGGTTGGGCACTGGCCCAACGGCCCCTGGAGCTACAGGGGGCCCTCAGTTGCCCCTCTGCTCCCCTTCCGTGATCCGCAGGCCCTCCATGTCCCCCCATGTCTCCCCACTTACCTGTCTGCTATCTTTTACCGTTGCCCTTAACAAAAATGGCGGCTGCAGTTTCCCTAAGGTACTGAAGCCCCTGCTGCCATCTTAGTTGATGGCAGAGATGCGCGCACGTAGCATGCACGCATGCCATCAACAGAGATGGCAGCGGAGGCTTCATCTCCTTAGGGAAACTGCAGCCGCCATCTTGGTTAATGGCCATAGTAAAAGACAGGAGACAGGTAGGTGGGGGTAGGGTGGGGTGCTCGTGCGTGCGAACGCAAATGCGCATGCACGCACAAATGTGAACATGCACACACGCCGGGGCCCAGGGCAAGCTGATGCCCAGCATTCCTGGAGCCGGCCCTGATAGGTAGGGTCCTTTGAAGTGCAGAGTGGCTAAACGGATGGCTATAACCTGCCTATTCTATACCCTTTAAATCACCCTCACCTTGTTTGCTTTAAATAGAACTGGCAGGACACATCTTGGGTCATGCTTCTCTCACCTTGTTGCACCCTAAGTGGCATTCATTATTTTATTATTTATTGAATTAAATCCTGCCTTTCCTCTTGAAGGAGCCCAGGGTGGCAAACATAAACAAAACAATTTAACAAACAAGAAAAGAAAAAAAGAAAAAAAGAAAGGCATACTAAAAAAGTGAAAAACATACTAAAACACAGCTTAAAATGATTCTTTCACCAGTGATCTTCTGGTTGCCAGGAACAGTTCTCTTCAGCCATCAAATGCCTGCGTAATTTTTTTAATTCCTCCTGGAGTTAATAGTGATGGAGACACACACATTTCACTGGGAAGAGTATTCCACAAACAGGGAGCCATCACTGAAAAAGTCCTGTCATGAGGTCAGCATCAATCGGGCAGTGCTCCGTGGTGGCACTAACAACAAAGTCTTGTCTGCTGATTGTCTGGTCTGAGAGAGTTGATACTTGGAAGCTGGGAGTGTAAATGTGCATATGGGTTGCACTGATCCAATTTCCCCATGTGCCATTTTGCACATGTTCATTCACATACTCCCCTCAATTAGTACTTACCCACCCTCCACACATATAAAAAACAGCACCCGCACAATGCTCTGCACAGTGGGTAACATGCGATTTGATGATGTATTTCCCCCCCTTACCACATAATCCGTGAATTGGGAAAATCTGAACTAAATGGGGGGATGTGAAGGCTGCCACTGTGATAAGGACAACATCAGCTGGACAATATGAAAATCATGCACGCATGGAATGCATCAAATCCACTTTAAGCTGCCTTGTGCACACAACCTTATTAGCAGCAACAAGCTTTGGTTGAAGTTCCTCTACAATTTCTTGAAGAAAGAATAGCTGATCTGACAACGTGCCTCCCTACATGCTTCAGGATATGCCCCTGCTTATACCTAGAAGCTAGCAAGCTAGCAAAAAAAAGACAGCTGGTCAAAGTAGAGGTGGAAGGGTTTGTGCTGAGAGGGAAAAATCAAGATTTCAGGGTTTCCAAGAGGTAAAATTGCCATGGAAAGAAACTAGAGCTTGTAGGAATAAGTTCAGACTGGGTTTTTCAAACATATTTGATGTTCCATTGCCAAACTCATTAGAATCACATGTATTTGTGGATGTTAGGGATGGAAAGATCTGTTTGTTTCGGTTCTCTCAGTTTCTCATTGTTCCAGTGTTAAATTCAGGTCTCTACATTTCTACAGCAATCTGTGAATTTTTTTAAAAAAAATTCTCATGGGAATTCTCCACCATTTTAGTACGAATTCCTCCAATTAAACACATTTTTCTAGGCAGTTTTATTTATTTATTATTTATTTATTATTTGATTTATATTCCGCCCTTCCTCCCAGCAGGAGCCCAGGGCAGCAAACAGAAGTGCTAAACACACGTTAAAACATCATAAAAATAGACCTTAAAATACATTAAAACAAAACGACGTTAAAAACATTTTTAAAAAAGCTTTAAAAACATCTCAAAAAAGGGATTAAAAACATTATTAAAAAACATATTAACAAGCAATTCTAACACAGATGCAGTTTTGACAAAGGTACACCTTTTTGCAAGCCATTTCTCATCATTTCATGCCTTTTTGCATGTTATTTTCACTCATGTATTCATTTTTATTCACACTTTCCCTTAATATATGCATTTTTGTAAATGTTGTTTAGTTGGCAAACTGCATCCCAAAATTCTAATAAATGCGGATTTCGAAGGATGGCTGAGTTTCGGTTCTCATATTGTTTCAGAAAGTGTGAATTTGATAAATTTTGTTTGAAATGCATACTGAATTGAAATTCTCACCCATCCCTAGTGGACGCAGCACTGCAAATGAATGAATAAATTTATTTCGGTCCATGGCCAGCAAAAATACCACAATACAAAAGAATATAACGAAAGTGACAACAAAATGTTAAAAGGGAAACAAAAAAAATAAGGGTTAAAATTTAAATCAAGGTCACTGAGATTTAGACAGTTAACAGCGCTAAAAGTTGATTACAAAGAGCTCGTTAATTCCTTCCTGCGGGCCATGGCTGCAACACAAAACGAAGCAACCTTCGTGGTAATCTGGGGATCCAAGTCTGCCAATAGGCGCTGCAAGAGAATCGCCTCCGAACCCAGGTGAAAATCATCCAAAACTGGGTAAATTTACAGCGAAGGTCCGAGTATAAAGGGCAGTACAGCAATACGTGCCGTATGGACTCCACCTTCTCAGCTTCACAAGGGCAAGTCTGTTCGGAGAGGGGAACACCCTTATACCTACCCTCCAAGAGGCAGCACTGCAAACCATAATTGGAGGCTCACAGTGATGCCACAATATTCTCAATATTCTCTCCATATTGCAACCATGGTTGCAATCCTATGTCATTCTTAATAAAAAAAATGAGGCATGATTTACTTTGCGACTTACTTGTTCCTGAATTATATTGTAGCAAGTGGTTTAATAATAACTTGATTTGTGTGACATAAACGATTTTTGATATAGCAAAAGCTCAACATGCTGACAAACTGGGATGATGAATTTCCTAAGCTGTCCAGTCTAAGGAACAGCCTTACCAAGATTACAGAAGGTTAATTTATGGATCTGTTCATGTTAATAGAGTTTTAAGTACGACCCAATGTGACAGCATAAGGCAAAACCCACTCAAGCATCGAGACAAAAGAAATCTGTGTGTATACCACAAGAACAGACGCCTCCATGGTACATCTTCAGCTATCTTAAGTTGAAAGTCTCTGTTGCAGGTCTTCAGGCTGAGCCAGCACCTTGCATCTCACCTCCTTCCAAAACTCATACAAAGAGTATAGAATGGAACTGAATAAGAGACATTTAAAATAGTTGACGTCAAGAGTACAAAGACTGCCCCAAATAGCCTACTGTCCAACAAAGAAAAAAAACCTTCACCCCAGTAACTGTTTTCTGGTCCTCTCTAGCAATTTAGAAAGTAAAAATCTTACACAGTAATTTGTTGGATTACCAGGTAAGGGACTCACTAGAAGAGTAATTAGATGTTCATGAAAATTTGAGAAGTTACAAAAAAAAGGCCAGCTTCCACCTCCTGCTTGTTAGATGGACATAGGAATGGGCTAGAAATTCAATTCAGTTTGCATTTAAGGCCAAATTTATCAAGTCCACACTTTCCAAAGCAGTATATGAGAACTCAAATACAATCATCTTTCAAAATTTGCGCTAATCTGAATTTTGCAATGTAATTCTCCAACCACCCAATGTTTGTAAAAATTTATATATTAGGGGAAAGTGTGCATTAAAATCAATGTATTTGTGAAAATAACATACAAAAATGCAGTATATTAGGGGAAATTGCTTGCAAAAATGTTTACATTACTCAAAACTGCATACAAAAATATGTTTATTAGGAGCAATTCACACTAATATGCTGATGAATTTTCATGAGGTTTTTTTAAAAAAAGCACAAGTTGCAGCAGAAATGTGGAGAACTGAATTTAAGATTGGAAGAATGAGAACCTGAGAGAAGCAAAACTGCCAGGTTCTTCCATCCCTAGGTGGACTTCCTTAAGCAGACATCAGAATGCTGGCATATCTCCCCAGCAAAACTTGTGAATGCAAAATATCCAATGTAAGAAACATAAAGGCTTCTTTTTGAAGCCTTACTACATATAAATTGTCAAGATGATCAGCAATATAAAAAAAGTTTGCCAAATGAGATGCTAAATGCAAGCAGGGAATGAGTTGTGCTGGCACATGCCAATAAATCTTTATGGGCACTATCCCAAAGTCTTTGTTTGATTTGTTCCAGAGCTTAGTTTAACCCAACTGAATTACATAAGAAAGACCAAGGAGAATCCCATAGTATAGTCTTTCTGGGCAACAATTTTTGTCCAAATACTACTGTAGTTATCTCTTGAAACAAGGGCAAGTATAGTTCTGTGCTGAAATCTATCCTCTATTTTTTCAAAACCTTTCTTCCTCTATAAAGAGGTTTCTGTTTTTCTGTGACATTCTTAGAGCACTTGAGAATTTCTTGAGAATTTTGATTGGTGCAAGGTTTTGAGCTCACCTTATTGTTGTGAGATGGCCAATGGTAGTGTGTGTATTTTTCATTTCAGTAAACATTTCTCCAGCGCTCTGCAGCCTCCCTACTTGACCATGCTTCCTTATCTGAAAAAGCCCCATGAGACACCTCCTGATGTCCTCTCCTGGCTTTAACTGACCTGGGAGCAGTGAAGAGTGCAGACTATTGGGAGATAATTTGTAGAATGAAGGAAAGGGCACTCACAAAAATTCCTTGGCCACCTCAAAAAATAGGCAAGTGTGACAAAAACTCCACCCCCCACCCATGAGTAGCTCATTGGGTGATCTTGAGCCAGATACTGTCTTTCAGCCAATCTGCTTCATAGGGTGCTCCTGACAGTAAAATGAAAGAGGATGAGAATCATGTATGAGCTGCTTGGATGAAGGGTGACCAGATGAAGACCCAAAGGCCTCACCTTGACTTCATCATCCAAGTTTTTTCCCTTCTTCCACCTTTGCATTGTTTCCTATATAGCCTGATGTAGAGTTCTGGAGAACTTGAAAGCCTGCACACTCTTTTTGATATTTTGTTTGCATTAATAAAAGCACTGCCCTAATACTTATAAAAATAATTATTATAACGAGGGACATTAATAGGCTATCCCCTTTATTATTTTTTTAAAAAGAACAGCCAGAGGGTGCAAGTGCTGACACAGCCCCTGGCTAAGCTGCTATTCGAAAGACACTATTCCTTTATAACAGAAGCTAATTTTGAAAGCAGAAAACTCATAGTAACAACAGGTCAATACAAGTTTTCTGCTACAGATACGTTGTATTAATGGAATAATGGAGTGTTTTCTTATGCCACATATTTTCAGGTATAGTCAAGGTTGGAGAACTTAGAAAGTGACAAAGCTTCCCCACATTATTCATGGAGTAAGTTGGTCACCTGGATTAGTAATCCGTGGCATTTCACAAACACCAAAAAAGAAGCCTGTCCCATGAGTCAGGATTCCAGAAACACCAAAAAAAGTGCACCTCAGGAAAATATGCTGAAAAACGCCCCAAAAGGGTGATTACAAACACAACAAAAACATGAAGCTCAGGAAAAGATGCCAAAACTGCCCCATAAACGTGACTGGGGTGCCAGGATTCCAAAAACAACAAAAAGTGACCTCATGAAAAGGTGCTGAATAGTACCTTAAAAAGTTCACACAGACACACAAATTGTGGAAAATGCCCCAAAACATTGACCCACAGATCAGGATTCGGAAAAAAACAAAACAAAAAATACCACCAAAAAAGATGCTGAAAAATGACCCAAAACATTGACCCAAGGATCAGGATTCTAAAAACACCCAAAAACATGAACCCTGGAAAAGATGCTGAAAACCCTTTTTGGGGTGTTTTTGGAATCCTGGCCTATGGATCACATTTGCAGTTCTATGCATGCTTCCCTGTTTGAGTAAGCCCCATTGAATACATTGGGATTTGCTTCTAAGTAAACATGCATAGGATTGCACTATAAATATCTTTACAGGCTGTGTAAATAATAAACATATTTGACAGTCATGCTTATATAAATATTTGTTCACACTATGTCTCAATAAGTATCTGCTTTCACACTATGGCTGCACATTATTATTTACATTTTAAGTGTGCCCTTCTTCCTTGGGGTGGTCTTGGCTTCCCTCTGTTATTTTCATCCTGGGGGGCAGATCAGTCTGAGAGATGGTGAGTAGCCTATAGTCACCCAGTAAACGTTATAGCTCACTTCCATTTAAAAAAATTAATTAAAATGATTTGCAGGCAGGCAAAGTTTATGAAGTAGATCCACACTATACATTTAAAGCACATCCAACTTGCATTTAAAGTGCATGACTTTCCCCAAAGAATCCTGGGAAGTGTGGTTTCCCCCTCACAGTTATAGTTCTCACCAACCTTAACAGACTACAGTTTTCTTACAAGAGCAGAACAAGTTCCCATAACATGGAAAGCACACCTTGAACTTGGCATGGTAGCAAATCGGTAACCAGTGCAGATTTCAGAGCAGAGATCTTATGTGCTGATAGGGTCTCACTCAAGTCAGCAATCATGCCATAGCATTCTGCACGAACTGCAGCCCCCAGGTCAGGTTGTGCTGCATGAGAATTTCTATGACCTTGGCTGCCTGCCTGTCAGGATTCTTTTAGTTTTGGTTTTTGCCTAGGAAACCTAACTGGTTGTAGGATGCTGAATTCCCTTTCTTGGACATTTGCCCTATGCATCACACATCTGATGCAAGAAGAGACCGTTGGCTGCCTTTATAAACTTTTGCTGCACCAGGGGTGGAATAAAACCAGCGAGCCCTTCTTGAGATGTCATGTATATTCCCAAATAGCTTGTAGATAAACCTCCTTTAAAATCAATCCCATGCCTTTCGGATAAAGTCCATTTTCAGACAGTTATATGCTGCGCAGTTCAACATGGAAACATTAAGTGAATCTCATGCTTTAGGCTGAAAGGTGTCCCTCTTCTGAGTACCCTTCCTCATGAGGGTCCCAGGAAGGAAAGTATCCAACAAGGAGTAGGGTTTATCTGAAAAATGAACCTACTTTCTGCTTCATTCATCTTCTTTTTTCTATGTATAGTTTATTAGAGTTTTCACATTATTACAATAAAAACAGTACAGTCCCTTATTCCCTCCCCAACCATCTCTCCCAGCTCCCTTAACTCCCTCTGCCCTCATGCCCCCCTTTTCTCTGATGTTCAGTTGTTTGGCATGTTATGTACAGTAATGTTCAGGTTCATATGCTCAGGCAAGGTTAAGGTAAATGAGTGTCAATATTCTACCGGAGTCCCAGATTAACAGCTGCTGGGTTAGAGAAGTGTCCATCCCTGCATTGCATTGTGCCTCCCACTTCTTCCAGTTGTGTGTTTTACTCAGCAAAGAGTTCCAGAAATGCTCTCCAAATCTCTTGGAAGTATGATTTTGTATGTAGTTTGTGGAGCAGAATTTTCTCAGGGACTGCCAGTTGCAAAAGGTCTTATTTCCAGTTTTCCATGCTTGGTGCGACCTGGGCTTTTTAATTCCTCTTCTACTGTGCTGATTCTGTTAGCAAGGGACCAGTACGATGTTCTGTGCTGAATTTCATGGTGCTCTTTTTCTTTTTTCCATAGGCCTCATCCCATGCATAAAAAGAGAAGTTCCAAAGGGATCAAAAAGACCCTAGCCCATTATGTTAGAAAGACCCGTTATATATTGGACAACAAATATTTAGCTGCTGGTGTCTCCCCATCAGGTCTGGGTATAAATGAGGCAGAAGAAGGGCTCATCCCCATGGCGATTTAGTGTGTGTCTAGTGCTACTTGCATCTCTTTGTAACTCGCATAGTGCACATGACATTGCAGGCAAGCAGAAGCTATAACGCTTTTTAGTTACTGTAAACCGCCCAGAGAGCTTCGGCTATGGGGCGGTATATAAGTACAATAAATAAATAAATAAACACAGTTTTCCCCTTTAAATTTGTATATCACCCCAATCCAATTATACCTGATAATTGTTCTGTCTAGCCCACACTTAGCTGGTTGCCAATTAGAATATCATGGAACATCTTGTCAAAGGTTTTCCTGAGGTTGAGATATATTATGTCCATAGCATTCCCACAGTCTAACAGGAAAGTTACCTGATCAAAAAATGAGATAAGATTAGTTTGGCAGGATTTGTTCTTCATAAATCCATGTTGGCTTCTAGTAGTCACTGCATTGTTTTCAAGATGCTTACAGACTGGCCCCTTTATAATCTGCTCCAGAATTTCCCCAAGGATTGATGTCAGGCTGACTGGTCTGTAGTTCCCTGGTTCCTCCTTTTTGAAGATGGGGACAACATTAGCCCTCCTCCAGTCTGAGCCAAAATAGGAATTGAGCACTTCTGCCTTTTCTTTGTCAACTGTTATCATTTTGTCATTCTCACTCAGTAGCTGTAGCACTATTTCAATACAGTGTGGTGTAGTGGTTAGAGTGTTGGACTATGACCTGGGAGACCAGGAGTCGAATCACCACACAGCCATGAAGCTCACTGGGTGACCTTGGGCAAGTCACTGCCTCTTAGCCTCAGAGGAAGGCAATGGGAAACCACCTCTGAATACCGCTTACCATGAAAACCCTATTCATGGGGTCACCATAAGTCAGGATCAACTTGAAGGCAGTCCATTTCCATTTCCATTTCCATGCATTTTATGTTATTTTCACAAATATATGCATTTGTATATACACATAACCTAGTTTATGCATTTTTGTACACATTTCTTGATTGGAGAACCAAAATTCGAGTAAGTGCAAATTTTGAAGGATGGTTGTGTTTTGGTTCTCATAATTGTTTCAAAAAATATCAATTAGGTAGATTCGTCTTTAAATGCAAACTGAATTGAATGCTCCCCTAGTGGAGAGCCACTGCAGAAGTGCAGTCATTGCATTTTGGGCAAACATTCAAACTTCTATAGATCAAACATTGAAGAAACTTCTGATTTTCAACAGAAGCTGGATTTACACAGTGCTGACTGGCCAAGTCTTGTGTCAATCACAAAGGCATCTCTTCCTCCTTGGAAGAGGGATGTGCATAGCACTGATTGGCTGGCTCTTGTGCCCCAACTTCTCAGAGCAGTGTATATAATGTAAAAACTATTTTAAAAACTCCAAAAAAATTAAGCATAAACGATGTGATCAGATAAACATGCAATATGCTTGGAGAAGGGAAACCAAGCAACAGCTCACCATAAACGTGGGAGGAGGGATGAAGATGACAGAATTTGATTCAGAGATTCTACATTTGTCATTACAAGAGTAAAGGTGGAGGTAGAGAAGTCCATTCCATGGCAGAAACGCCCCATACTGTTCAAAGGTATTGTGTATGCAGCATGATTGTCAAACATGATGAAGATGATCTTCTGGCAGCTCCACAAATTGAGAGATCACAGACTGGTGCCTGCAGCATTTAAAAGCCTCCTTCTAAGCAAAGGTAACATTACCAGATTCCCGGACACAAACCAGGCAGAACAATGGGACAGGTCTGGCCTTAATCTCCTCTGTTGACAGGGACCTTTACATCTGCGTTGGGAATGACCACATTCTCAATCAATAATTTAGCTGTCAGTCTCTCAGCACGGCCCACTATTATTCATACTTGGCACAACAAACCTCACAATTAGTGCCCTTTCTAACATAACAAAAGGAGAAACAAGCATTCATGTGCTATTATTGTTATTGTTGTTATTGTTATTATTAGAATTTATTACCCACCCTTCACCCAAAGGTCCCAGGGCAGATTACAACAATTTAAAAACATTTAATGAAAAGCAGTTAAAAACAACCCAAACAACATCACAGAAAAAAAGGGTGGGTCCTAAAAATATAGAAGGTGTTGAAGGCCAGGGTAAAGAGGTGTGTCTTCAGCATTCACCAAAAGTTGTACAATGAAGTTGCCAGACGCACCTTGGTGGGGAGGGAGTTCCACAGTTTAGGGGCTGCCACAGAGAATGCTCTCTCCCAGGCCACCATTCCCCACGCTTCTGAGGGTGGTGGAACTACCAAAAGGGGCCCCTCTGCTGATCTCAACACCCAAGAAGGTCTGTAGAGAAGGAGGGGGTCTTTCAGATATTTGGGACTTCAGTCATTTTGGGCTTTAAACACAAACGTGAGCACCTTAAACTGGGCCCGGAAACAAACTGGCAACCAATGCAGCTATTTTAAAACAGAGGTGATGCGAGTTCTAAAGGGAACTGGCTGCTACATTTTGGACCAGTTGAAATTTCCGAGTTGAAATGCCCGAGTTCAAGGGCAGCCTCATGTAGAGTGCATTGCTACTAGAGCATGGAGCACTGCGGCCAAGTCATCTCTGTCCAAATGGCGCCGAAGCTGGCAAACCAGCTGGAGCTGGAAAAAGGCACTCCTAGCCACTGAGGCCACCTGAACCTCCAGTGACAGTGTTGGATTATGGAGTACCCCCAGAATGAAGAACTGCTCATTCAAGGAAACAGCAACTCCATCCAGGAAAACCATCTTCCCACCCCTGGACATGAGACTCTGGACACATGACACCTCTGTCTTTTCAGGATTCAGCCTTAATTTATTGCCTCACATCCAGTCCATCACTGCCTCCAAGCATTGGTTCAACACCTCAACTGCCTCTCCTGATTCAGATAAAATAAAGAGGTAGAGCTGGGTGTCATCTGCATATTGATGGCACCTCACTCCAAATCTCCTAATTACAGCTCCCACTGGCTTCATATAGATGTTAAATACAGGAATACCCCGCATTAAGGTACGCAATGGGTCCAGAGCGAGTACGTAAACCGGAAATGTACTTAAAGTGAAGCACTACCTTTTTTCACTTATTGATGCATGTACTGCACTGCAATCATCATATACGGGCATGACTGACATAAATAACTGATGTAAATAACTGACGGCAGCGAAAACAGTACGTACTGTACGCAAGTTTGTAGTTGGAAGCTGATTGGGCGGTGGCGTCATGCCGTTAAGTGTCCGTTCTTGCAAAGCGAGCGTATGTAAACAGAGGAATGGTGCTACTGTAAATATGTCCGTACCCACGAGTGTCTGTAAAGAGAAGATTCGTATAGCAGGGTATTCCTGTAGTATGGGGAACAAGATGGAACCCTGTGGAATACCAGAAGATAATTCCCATGGTGCTGAACAGTAGCCTTCCATAACTACTTTTTGGAAGGAGCTCTGGAGGTATGAGCAGAACCACTGAAGCACAGTGCCCCCAACCCACACTTCCTCAAGACATTCCAGAAGGATATCATGGTCAACAGTATCAAATGCCGCTGAGAGATCAATAATAATAATAATAATAATAAAATTTTATTTATGAGTCGCCTATCTGGCCGAATTAACGGCCACTCTAGGCGACATACATTAATACAATAAAATACAATATACAATCAATAAGACCATCATTCATCTAAACACCACTCTATCAATTAATAACAACATTAATAACTAACCCGCCCCAGAGAACCCATAGGCCTGCCTGAATAGCCAGGTTTTCAAGGCCCGGCGGAAACCTATTAGGGAGGGGGCATGGCGAAGATCGAAAGGAAGGGAATTCCAGAGGGTGGGGGCCACAATCGAAAATGCCTTCTCTCTGGCCCGCACCAGTCTCGCTGTTTTAACTGGTGGAGAACAAAGAGAACAAGCAGGGTCGCATTCCCCCTATCTCTGTCCTGACAAATGTCATCAGCCAAGGTGACCAAGGAGTTTCAGTGCCATGGCCAAGCCTGCACTCAGACTGAAATGGATCCAAGTAATCAGTTTCCTACAAGTATGCTTGAGGTTGGACCACCACCACCTCCTCAAGCACCTTGGTCAAAAAGGGGATATTTGCCACTGAGTGATAGTTGTTTAACACTTCTGAGTCCAGTGAGGTTGCCTTAAGGAAGGGAATGTACCACCACCTCCTTCAAGGCAGATGGTACCTCCCCCTCCTTCAGAGAAGCATTAATCACTCCCTGGAAGCACCCAGTCAGTCCCCTATGGCTAGTTCTCAGCAGCCAGGATGGGCAAGGGTCAAGGGAGCAGGTGGTGGGTTGCACTTCTTCAAGCAGCTTGCCCACATCCTCAGGCTGCACTAATTAAAACTGATCCAATATAGGTGGAACAAACAGTGCTCTGGACGCTTCCGTTGGACTTGCTCTAACTGTGGCATCCAACTCTGTCCAAATCTGATCGATTTTTTCCCTAAAGTGCCTTACAACATTGTTACAGCAGGCCTCCGAGAGTATCAGAGCAATGCTGTCTTGGCCAGATGACAAAAGCCCATTCACTACTCGGAAAAGCTCTGTCAGCTGGCTACTTGTGGATGCAATGGTGGTAGGTACAATAGTGCAGCCTTATCCATGTTCGGTCAGGTTTTGACTGAGATTTGCACCACTTGTGCTCTAGCTGCTGACCCTCCTGTTTCATCGCACACAGATCACTGGAATACCAAGGTGACCTACGTGCTCCTCAACAATGGCAGGGGCACTCAGAAGCAATTGTGTCAATGGCTCTATGCATCTCACCATTCCACAGTAAGACAAGAGCCTCGACATGAGCACCAGCCATGTCAGCCAGAAAATCCCCGAGCATCCATGTATCTATCAGATTCCATAAGTCTCTGAGGATGGACCATCTCAATGGGTCCCTTGCTCTGCAGAGTGGAGTAGCTACATTCAACCTAAACCTTATCAGGGAATGATCTGTCCATGATATCCTCCAATCAACAGAGTAGTACCAAACTGCTCTGTGGCGAAGACCAAGTCGAGGGTATATCCAGCCAAATGTATTGGGCCATTGATATATTGGGACAGCCCCATGGTTGTCATGGAGGCCATGAAGTCCTGAGCTGGCCCATTTGAGGCAGCCAGAGTATGGATATTGAAGTCCCCCAACACCACCTTGAAAGGGTTCTCCAAAACGACATCTGAGATTACCTCCACCTAGGGAGGTTGTAGGGTGGATGGTTCACTAACAACATCCCTGTTCTGTCTCTCTGGCCCAACACCACAGTCTCTCAATTCTAGACATAGAATTGTCTAGACATGGCTTGGTCACCTGGTAAGGGAGATGGAATTTTTATGGATGATTGCAACTCTCCCTCCCTGTCCCTCTGACCTAGAATGGTGCTGCACCAAGTACCCAGGTGGGCACAGCTGGGTTAGCATTGGGCCACTGAACTCACTCATCCAGGTCTCAATTATACATGCCAAGTCCACCTCCTCATCCATAATCAAATTGTGGATGACAGATGTTTTATTTTGGGCAGATCTGGCATTTATCAGTACCACCACAAGGCCAGGGGATCGGTTGACTGGTGTTCCCAAATTCTGAGACACAGCAGGCATAGCAGAGGGGGCAAGGGCTTTGATGCAACTCACCCTCCTTCCCCCCCTCTATACCTTTGCCCACCACCACATACCCCCCTACCTACCATTACAGGGATGTCAGTCCCACTCCCAACCCTTCCCTGTTCCTAGCCAAGACACATCCTTTCCTGACCCACCATTAGTAAACAAAGATATGCAGCAGATGTTGGTGGCAGGAAACATCAGCTAGGAAGCAATTAAAGAAAACTATAGGACACCACGCACACCACAGCTTTCACCTAGGATAAAAAACAGTCCCCGCCGACTCTTACCCAGGAAGGGCACAGTTTCATGCTGGATTGGACTCTCACTCCAGGGGCATGAAACCACTTTTCTTCAACACACTCCAGATCACCTTCAGGCTGTCACCCTGGAAGTGGCCCAGAGAAAAATGAGACAATCCCCCCCACAGGTAAACAAACAATCAAACACCACACATTAAACCCTGCCCTATAAAATTAATTAAAAAGGGGTGAGCCCTCACCTTCATCACACCCTAAAGACATAATCCCCTTTGGTGTTGCTCCTTTGGTGTCGCTCCAGCCACCTTGGCTTATATCGTCCCCTTCCCCAGCAGGACTGCAAGGTCTGCTGGTTTGAGGGAGTTCTCTGGGCAGCTGCAGCCACTCAGGCAGATGGAATATAGTCCCAGCAGGGCCCAGTCCTGATGTACTATCTCCCAAAGACAACAGCCTTTGGAGACAGCTGCTTCTGCAAGGGGTGGTGGGCTTGATGTTCAGCTCTGCACCTCTCTCCATATTTCCTCTCAGCAACCTGCCTCTCTCCCACTCACCTCCTTTTACTGCTACTAGGAAGATTTATATTGTTATAGATCATCTGATCTAGTCCAGGGTAAGTCCCAGTAACTGACCATTATCCAAGGACAGTTCTCCATAAATTTCCATGGATAGAAGGTGGGATATATATATTATCAATAGAAGATGCATATTTAATAAACTTGTACCATATTTATTATTATTTATTTATTTGATTTATATCCCACCCTTTCTCCCAGTAGGAGCCCAGGGCAGCACACAAAAGCACAAAAAAACACTTTAAAACATCATAAAAAGACTTCAAAATATATTAAAACACAACAACCATTAAAAACATATTAAAATAAAACATCTTTAAAAACATTTTTTTAAAAGCGTTAAACACATTAAAAAGAAGGTTTAAAATATATTAAAAAGCAATTCCAACACAGATGCAGACTGGAATAAGGTCTCTACTTAAAAGGCTTGTTAAAAGAGGAAGGTCTTCAGTAGGTGCCAAAAAGATAACAGAGATGGCGCCTGCCTAATATTTAAAGGGAGCGAATTCCACAGGGTAGGTGCCACCACACTAAAGGTCCATTTCCTATGTTGTGCAAAACGGACCTCCTGATAAGATGGTATCTGCGGGGAGGCCCTCACCTGCAGAGCGCAGTGATCGACTGGGTATATAAGGGATAAGACGGTCTTTCAGGTATCCTGGTCCCAAGCTGTATAGGGCTTTGTACACCAAAACTAGAACCTTGAACTTAGCCCGGTAAAAAAATGGTGCCCTTTCTGACTGGCTGGATAGCTACTATATTATTCCCAACCACCAGCAGCATTGACAAGGAAGAGGAGAAAAAGGAGTGTCTCTCTCTCTCTCTCTCTCTCTCTCTCTCTCTCTCTCTCTCTCTCTCTCTCTCTCTCTCTCACTTACTTACTCACTCACACACACACACTTCTAAATGGCTGCAGCTCAGTGGTAGATCATCTGCTTTCATGCAAAAGGTTCAATCCCCAGCATTTCCAGGAAAAGAAAAGAATCCCTGCTGAATCCCTAGAAAACTCCTGCTAGTCAGTGTTGGTAATACTGAGCTAGATGGTCTGACTTGGTATAAAGCAGGTTCCTTTATTTCTATAAAACCAACCCACACACTGCATTTCAAGGAGGGAGATTCCTCCCCTGATTAGACTAATCAATCCAGTTGATTCAACAGAGTTAATTATAGCTTAAAAGATATCAAATGATTCAGTTGAACCAAATAATTTTTTTAATAGCTAAAATCTACAGTGACTTCCCCTCCCTCAATGAAATAAAGCTGGTATAATTCGGTGTTCCACCAGACTCACTATTTTGGGGGAAGGGATTCAAGCACATACCAAAACTTTACATTGTTGTATTTAAAGTGGATTAAAGTACACTGGCCCCTAGTGCAACAAATCTACTTTTAAAAAGAAATTGATTGTTTGCTGTTAAGAAAGTGATGGGGAAATGCATTGAAAAGTGTGGGATGAACAAATGACTAACAGGAATACATGTAAACATCGCACAAGCAAATCAAACTGAATACAGGATGAATGACCATTGTTTAATGGTCCGGTAAACAAATCAGAACAGATGCTCAATAAAGACTAGATATAATCTAACCTCTGCATAAGATTTCTGCCAGTAATTCAGAATGAATCCTCAAAAAATAGGTCATCTGGAGGGGCCCTAAGTATCTCTTCTTTTCCATCCATATGGCATTATACTTGAATAGCTTGAGGCAAAATACAAATCACTAATAGGCAAAAAAACCCTTGCAGTTTAAGAACGTACCTGTAGCCAACAGATATTTCTATCAAATTTTAAAGAGCAGAGAAATTGGGCAGCTATAGTAAATGCACCAAGGGAGTGGGAGACCTCACCTCCTCTCTGAGATATTGTACTGCCCTACAAATCTGTAAAAATACAAACAGAATTTGGGTTGGTCTTTCACAGTCCAATCCACTTACTGTCTAGCTTGGAAGAATTTGGTAACATGCGCCTCTGGGCTTATGGGAGGAAGGTGGAAGGGAAGAGATTGGGTGGGTGGGCACTGGTAAGACAGAAAGTCCCTTTCCAAAATGAAAACATTGTTAACAGAATCATTATTTTTCAGGGTTTCTCCCACATTTTTATTCTACAGCAGACACATGTAATCTCCCACTCAAATTTAACCCACAGCTGTCCCTGGCCACATCCACACCAGACCTTTATTCCACTTTAAACAGTCATAGCGTGCCCCAAAGAATCCTGGGAAATGTAGTTTGTGAAGGGTGCTAAGAGTTGTTCGGAGATGCCTTATTCCCCTTACAGAGCTACAATTCCCAGAATTTTCTGGGAAGATGGGCTGACTGTTAAACAACTCTGAGAACTGTAGCTCTGTGAGGAAAACAGGAGTCTCCCAACTATTCTCAGCATTCTTCACAAACTACACTTCCCAGGATTCTTTGGGGGAAGCCATGACTGCTTAAAGTGGAATATATGTCTGGTGTGGGTGTGGCCCTCTCATTAGCCAAGCCAAACAGCTGTTAGTTATTTTTAGAACACTGACAGTTGGTTCTTACTGAACATGCCTGTGCTATCACAGACTCCAATGATAATTTTCTTAAATTAATTAAAAATCAGCCAGGCATTTTTTTAACCTTTAGACTGCAGAAGATGAAGGTCAGAGTATGGGACAAGGTCAGTAATAGGACTACATGTACTCTGTGAGCATGGGTGATTTTTAATTAATTTCAACAAATTATGAGACAACTGATAGAAAGAAATCCAACTGGGGTCTGGTTTATTTTACTCTTGTTTTAGACTTTGAACTCTGGATTCTCTCTGATTGTTTTGTGTATCACCATGAAAACTTAGACAGTTGTTAAGCAAGAGTTTCTCAGTTCAGGACTATAAAGTTTTGTAAGATTTTGTTTTGAAATGAGCTTATGGGAAGCATCAGAATGGCATGGGGGGTATTTTCAATTTAACACGGTGGAATGTGAAAAATCCATGCTGGCTATAGTATACTGCCACTCTTGTGGCTGTGTAATAATCCCAGCACTGTAAAGAGCCAGAAGAATGAACAAGCAAAGAAATAAAATCACAAAATAACTTAGGGGAAAATGGAACATTTGTTATTTGTTTCCTTATTATAACAGTGTATGATGTAAACTCTTGTTTATATGCTGTTTCAATTTGTTATATGGTTTTTCAAATAAAAAAATAAAATAAAACAAAGGGTGAATGAAATACTTTGTACTGTACTGTCACCAATAATATTACTAGAGTCTGTTACACATGTACAAAAACTCATAGATCCAACAATAAAAGGGAACAGTATTAATGCTACTGGTTACAAAAACATAACCTCCAACAGTTCACAGATTAACATGGGGAACATGGAGGAAACAGAGGTCCAGTCAATCATGTTGTAACCTCTTGAAGACATTGGCCAGTTTGCAGTAAAATCCCAGCATTTGGTATAGTTCTAGGGACGTATAACATTGTCTGTAAAAGCTGTTGTGTAAATTTGTATAGATATTAGCAGAGATTGTCAACGGTCTGGGATGCATGTGTGCCAGTGTGCGCGTTTACCTAATTAGCAGGTTTTTACCCTGCATTGAGATCACTGAGACTTAAGACTTAGTAAAGTAAGAAAAGCTATTTTATTTATACAAATATATAGTAGATAGAAAGGCATACCTAGTTCTAACTAACTAACTAACTAACTAAGTTGGAGGCGTAACATCCAGGTTTGGGAGTTGCCCTCGTGGCTCAGGAGAGAGAGAGCAGAGACAAAGGAGTCTCCTCTCTTTTAGACAGTTGAAGAAGAGAAGAGGGAAAGGCGGAAGGAGGAGGGGCAGATAAGCTTCCTTAAGCATATCAGTCTGGACGGAAGGAAGTCAGTCAGAGCATCACAGGTAAACGTAGTCAAGCCTAGCCATCTGGAGGACCCTAACTCTATCTCCCTTCTGGAACATAAACAAAAGAACAAAAGATATGAAATTGAGGAAGCATCCAAACTAGGAAATGTGGTAGTAATGGGTGACTTCAACTACCCGGACATAGACTGGCCGCATATGTGTTCCAGTCATGACAAAGAAGCAAAGTTTCTAGATATTCTAAATGACTATTCCCTAGATCAGTTGGTCATGGAACCAACCAGAGGGACGGCAACCCTGGACTTAATCCTCAGTGGGGACCGGGACCTGGTGCGAGATGTAAGTGTTGTTGAACCGATTGGGAGCAGTGACCACAGTGCTATTAAATTAAACATACATGTAAATGGCCAATTGCCAAGAAAATCCAACACGGTCACATTTGACTTCAAAAGAGGAAACTGCACAAAAATGAGGGGATTGGTAAAAAGAAAGCTGAAAAACAAAGTCCAGAGGGCCACATCACTCGAAAATGCTTGGAAGTTGTTTAAAAACACTATATTAGAAGCTCAACTGGAGTGCATACCGCAGATCAGAAAAGGTACCGCCAGGGCCAAGAAGATGCCAGCATGGTTAACCAGCAAAGTCAAGGAAGCTCTTAGAGGCAAAAAGTCTTCCTTCAGAAAATGGAAGTCTTGTCCGAATGAAGAAAATAAAAAAGAACACAAACTCTGGCAAAAGAAATGCAAGAAGACAATAAGGGATGCTAAAAAAGAATTTGAGGAGCACATTGCTAAGAACATAAAAACCAACAACAAAAAATTCTATAAATACATTCAAAGCAGGAGACCATCTAGGGAGGCGATTGGACCCTTGGATGATAAGGGAGTCAAAGGTGTACTAAAGAACGATAAGGAGATTGCAGAGAAGCTAAATGAATTCTTTGCATCTGTCTTCACAGTGGAAGATATAGGGCAGATCCCTGAACCTGAACTAACATTTGCAGAAAGGGATTCTGAGGAACTGAGACAAATAGTGGTAACGAGAGAGGAAGTTCTAGGCTTAATGGACAATATAAAAACTGACAAATCACCGGGCCCGGATGGCATCCACCCGAGAGTTCTCAAAGAACTCAAATGTGAAATTGCTGATCTGCTAACTAAAATATGTAACTTGTCCCTTGGGTCCTCCTCCGTGCCTGAGGACTGGAAAGTGGCAAATGTAACGCCAATCTTCAAAAAGGGATCCAGAGGGGATCCCGGAAATTACAGGCCAGTTAGCTTAACTTCTGTCCCTGGAAAACTGGTAGAAAGTATGATTAAAGCTAGATTAACTAAGCACATAGAAGAACAAGCCTTGCTGAAGCAGAGCCAGCATGGCTTCTGCAAGGGAAAGTCCTGTCTCAGTAACCTATTAGAATTCTTTGAGAGTGTCAACAAGCATATAGATAGAGGTGATCCAGTGGACATAGTGTACTTAGACTTTCAAAAAGCGTTTGACAAGGTACCTCACCAAAGACTTCTGAGGAAGCTTCATGGAATAAGAGGAGAGGTCCTCTTGTGGATAAGGAATTGGTTAAGAAGCAGAAAGCAGAGAGTAGGAATCAACGGACAGTTCTCCCAATGGAGGGCTGTAGAAAGTGGAGTCCCTCAAGGATCGGTATTGGGACCTGTACTTTTCAACTTGTTCATTAATGACCTAGAATTAGGAGTGAGCAGTGAAGTGGCCAAGTTTGCTGACGACACTAAATTGTTCAGGGTTGTTAAAACAAAAAGGGATTGTGAAGAGCTCCAAAAAGATCTCTCCAAACTGAGTGAATGGGCGGAAAAATGGCAAATTCAATTCAATATAAACAAGTGTAAAATTATGCATATTGGAGCAAAAAATCTTAATTTCACATATACGCTCATGGGGTCTGAACTGGCGGTGACCGACCAGGAGAGAGACCTCGGGGTTGTAGTGGACAGCACGATGAAAATGTCGACCCAGTGTGCGGCAGCTGTGAAAAAGGCAAATTCCATGCTAGCGATAATTAGGAAAGGTATTGAAAATAAAACAGCCGATATCATAATGCCATTGTATAAATCTATGGTGCGGCCGCATTTGGAATACTGTGTACAGTTCTGGTCGCCTCATCTCAAAAAGGATATTCTAGAGTTGGAAAAGGTTCAGAAGAGTGCAACCAGAATGATCAAGGGGATGGAGCGACTCCCTTACAAGGAAAGGTTGCAGCATTTGGGGCTTTTTAGTTTAGAGAAAAGGCGGGTCAGAGGAGACATGATAGAAGTGTATAAAATTATGCATGGCATTGAGAAAGTGGATAGAGAAAAGTTCTTCTCCCTCTCTCATAATACTAGAACTCGTGGACATTCAAAGAAGCTGAATGTTGGAAGATTCAGGACAGACAAAAGGAAGTCCTTCTTTACTCAGCGCATAGTTAAACTATGGAATTTGCTCCCACAAGATGCAGTAATGGCCACCAGCTTGGATGGCTTTAAAAGAAGATTAGACAAATTCATGGAGGACAGGGCTATCAATGGCTACTAGCCGTGATGGCTGTGCTGTGCTACCCTAGTCAGAGGCAGCATGCTTCTGAAAACCAGTTGCTGGAAGCCTCAGGAGGGGAGAGTGTTCTTGCACTCGGGTCCTGCTTGCGGGCTTCCCCCAGGCACCTGGTTGGCCACTGTGAGAACAGGATGCTGGACTAGATGGGCCAGTGGCCTGATCCAGCAGGCTCTTCTTATGTTCTTATGTAAACAGGAGTTGCTCTTGCCCCACTTCCAACAAAAGCAAGGCTTGAATTCTGTCTAAATCCATATTCCTACTCTAAAACCATACCTCCCCAAATAGACATACAGAAAATTTCTCTGATAAATCATGTTAATCTTATCAAAACTCATTCAGATTCCTTTGAATTTCCTAGCAGTTGTTCTGCCTCAGCAGTTTCTCTTGAATTTCACATTGGTGGACATCTAGAGGTGCAACTAATTATATCTGAAAACATTTCCTGGTTTATTTATTGTTTAGCTTTTTGAACTTTTCTCAACATTCCTAAAAAAGAAGTTTCAATGTGAGCAGGCCCTTCCAGGTTTCCCAGGAATGTTGCTTTAGCCAAAATCTGGGGACAACTTTAGTCCTAGCTGCCATGCCAAAAACAAAACAAAAAACAAAACAATTATTGATTTCCTCCCATTGACTCCCATATCCATGTTTTCAACATTTCCTTCAGGAAGCTCAGATTGGTATGTATGGAGGCCCTGGGCTTCTGTCCAGAAAACAGGGCACTTCCAGATTAGTTTAACTTCAGGAACGGCCTTCATTCGATGCCTTCAGACCATCTTCTAGGCCCTCTACTATTGTTGCGCTAGTTCATCCTGACTACTGCATAAATTATTTGGTGGGCAATCTTAATATCCAGGACATTGTTTCATAGCAACAAGCCGCCCTGGGCTCCTACTGGGAGGAAGGGTGGGATTTAAATAAAATAAATAAATTTTGCTTAATTGTGGCCAGGACTGCCAGCTGCCTCATTCACCTTAGTTTCAAACAAGCTGTGTCCACTGTTTTCCATGATCTATAAAAGACTAACTTTTCATTTTTTAAAAAGCCTGGCTAAGAAATTTCAAGTTTAATTATGCAATAGTCCATGTAAAGCTGAACAACAGAGGTCTCTTTTAATATTATGTATTTATAATTAGGGTTGCCATATTCCAGTTCCACAAATCCGGGCAGGCTAATTTGCATATTTGGATTGTCCAGTTGTTTTGTTTTTGTGCCTAGGAATTACCACTAAAAACTGGGGAAAGATGTGAGAAATCTTTTTTTTAAAAGCAACATTTTCAGCCTTAAAAACCGTAGACTCTAGTTTCCAACACTATGGAATATTTATTGATTAAGAGGATTTATATCCTGCCCTTCTGCTGTTAAAAACAGAGCTCAGCACAGCTTACAAATATAATAAAAACAATAAAAATACACAATCTATATAAAAACATAATAAAAACACAAAATAGCAACAAACATAAAGTAAGTCAGGGAGCAGTACAGTTAACCATTACATATATGATATATTTCAGAGATGTGGTGGGTGGAGAAAAACAAGAAGCCAAAATGTTAGGAAAATGAGTCTTTCACGCCACATGCTCCGTTCTAAATACTGTTGCAGCAAGTTTTACAAGTTCCTCCAGTATTCCACTGGTGCAGGCACTCAGACATTCAAAGTATCTGTCTGTTTCTTAGGTTTTATAAAAGCAGAGCTTTGCTTAACTCAAAATTTCTTCTCCCTTTGATCAACCACATCTACACAGGTTCCACCTCCATACTCAAAATGAAACTGGGCCTGGAAGTGTGCAACAACCCCACACATACCTTGCTAATTAGATTACCAATGCCAGGATGTCTGTTTTATCGACTACTCTCCTGCTCCCCCCCCCCCCAGGCATCATGAAAGACCCAGTCCTGGGCTCAGAAAGAAAATAAATATCTGGCCCTCTTCAAAGTACTCATAAGCCTCTTGTTTTAATTAAAATAATAATTATATATTCTTGCTCTTATCACTAATGGGAGTTAATTATCTTGCATATGCTGCTGTTGCTTCTATGGCTGTAACGGAGTGAGGTTAAAGATAAGTGAAATGCAAATAGGAAAACCAACACAAAAGGCACTAACACTTTCCTAAATGTAATACCATACCAACCACAACAAGATTCCTATGAGTAAGGCAGAAAACTCAGCATCCCACAACCAGTCAGGATTCCTAACCAAAAACCAAAAATATGATAAATGAAGAAATATTTATATAAGCATGACTATCAAATATATTTATTATTTACACAAACTGTAAAGATATTTATAGTGCAATCCTAGGTTTATTTATTCAGAAGCAAGTCCCAGTGTATTCAGTGGGACTTACTCAAACAGGGACAGAACTGCAACTTCAAGTGATAAGCAACTTCATTCACACAATCCAAAATTCCGAATCATGCCACTTTACGCTGTTTTGCAACTGTTTATACTTGTTTTTATGGTTATTGGATTTTAAATGGCTTTATTTTTTGTTGTGAGCTGCCTTGGTTTCCAACCCTACCTCACAGGGTTGTTGGAAACACTCCATACACGCACGCACACACACAGCAGATGTATAAATACATACAGCCCATATAATAGTTTATTGTCAAACCAGTTGGTCATTGCAGAAAAATCAGTATTAGTTTTTAAAAAATCAGTAGTAGTTTCCTACAGAATAAAACTGTAATACCTAAGTAAGCCCTGCCTACTTGCTTTAAAATAGGACTGGAGGGGGGACAGAAAGAGTTAGAACACAAACACAATTCTTTTTTACATTCACTCCAAAGTCCCATTGATTTTCAGAACATTCATAACCATGTCTACTCAAAAGTAAGTCCTATTGAATTCAATGGGATTTACTCTGGGCATATGGGATTAGCATTGCTTTTACAAAAGCAAGTATTGGGAAGGTTTTCAAAACACTGCCCAGGATCTGACTCCTGCACACAAGAGGAAAAAAACCTGAAATGTATATACTTACCCAATTTATGAGATTTTCAGATAAACGGGGGGGGAGAACCACCATTTTCTGGCATTGCAATGAGGTTTTCTAGACACTACCTTAGGTCAATCAAACTGAAACACAACCCTGGCTTCACTGATTGGCTGCAATCCTGAACGGGCGGGGTTAAAGCTATGAAGTGCTATACAGTACTGTTTAAAGAGAGATTTAACAGTCAGGGGGCGGCTGACGTTTTTATGTATATCTCAAGAACCGGACCACCTAGAAACTTTTTTTTTTAATAAAAGCTGAGAATCCAGGCCACCTAAGGGGCTAAATGGGCGCCAGGTGGCATGCAAAGAATCTGGGTAAAACCCGGCTAACCGGGCAATATGGCAAGCCTATTTATAATACATTGGTGTTTTTCCCCTTTTTGATGATATGAATGCATTGGCACATTTTAACTAGAAAAAAATGTTAGGCAACGTTCACTCTATGGGTCAATGCTCATTTTTATAAAAAAGATGGCTCTATTCTATGAAGTCTCAAGTTGTTGGGAAGTTAACTCATGCTTGAATAAGTTTATTTTACCCTTTGTGTTTGCTGTGTTCTGTGACATGCAGGATGTCAGCTGACAGATATTTTACTGCATTTATATCTTGCCTTTCTTGCAAGGAGCTCACATAGTTCCACTCAGTAGTATAGCGGCAAATTCAGAAGTGCAGGGTCCCTTCATAATAGTCACATTACACCCTCTTCTAAGATTATAGAATAATCTGGCCAGGTTTGAATACTGCTTTCTGCTTCTCTGTCACCATTTGACAATACTTTCTCATCGTCTGAGATATTGCTTGAATTACTGAATTCATTATCTATACATTTATCTCCTGGATTATTTACCTGGATTCTATCCACACTACCTGGCGCCCACTTAGCCCTTTAGGTGGCCCGGATTCCCTTTTCTTTCTTTCTTTCTTTCTTTCTTTCTTTCTTTCTTTCTTTCTTTCTTTCTTTCTTTCTTTCTTTCTTTCTTTCTTTCTTTCTTTCTTTCTTTCTTTCTTAAAAACAAGTCTCTAGCCCTTGTGGAACCAGAGATATAAGGCAAAATGTGGAGGCAGTATTCTGCCCATTTTGTGAGAAATCAGCCTACTCCTGCCTTCCATTATTCTTAGCCAATGAGGGACACCATAGCTGTCCTGGGGAAATCAAGAATCTGTAGATAAGGTGATTGACTGCACTGGTAATATTTGAATCTTGATTTCTATCTGCATTACAATGTGTAGTGGTGTGTTCATTTCATATTTCCTAATTGTTGCTAAAGGCAACTTCTCAGGCACAATATTGCTTTTAATTGATGCTTTGCTGCCTTTTTGTTTTATGCTGGTTTTTCATACTGCTGCATTGACTTTTTTATGTTTGTTTCTATTTTGTATTTTTATTATGTTTTTTACGTTGATTGTGCATTTTTGTTTTTATTATGTTTGTAAGCTGTCCTGAGCTCTGTTTGTAAGCTGCCCTGAGCTCTGTGGAAGGGCAGGATATAAATCCTCTTAACAAATAAATATTCCATAATGTTGGAAACTAGAGTCTAGGCATTTAAGGCTGCAAATGTAATTTTTTTTAAAAAAAATTCCTCACATCCTCCCCCCATTTTTGGTGGTAATTATTAGGTACAAAAACAAAACAACTGGACAATTCAACCTTTTATATGCTTAATGTGCATAATTAACAAATTGGCCTGCCCGGATTTGTGGAACAGGAACGGCAACCCTAGCTGCAGATGTGGCCAGGGCTCTCCTACTCTGTTCAACCATGACTGCTCAGCTGACCAGGGAACAGATGAGAATGGTGAAAAGAGGGCTGGGATGCAGACAATATTTATCTGAGCCTCTTCGCACTTCTTGCTGTTCTGCTGATCAGCGGGAGGATATGTTGTGAAACATGCAAGGTTAGACAGTGGGTCAGTGGGACACAGACTACACACTTCTGAACAAAAGATAGAAAAAAGCATGTTTCTTGGAGACTATGCACACTGACTGGAGAACAAGTGTGTATTCACACTGGGACTCCTTCGGGTGCAGTTCCATTACTTTTTTGCAGGTGGCTCCCTGCCAGCCCCCTCCTTGAGTTCCTCTGTCTCTACAGCAGCCTGTCCCAACCAGTGTGCCTCCAGATGTTGTTAGACCACAACTCCCATCTTTCCTGACCATTGGCAATGCTGGCTGAGGCTGATGGGAGTTGTGGTCCAACAACATCTGGAGGCACACTGGTTGAGAAAGGCTGCTCTACAGCAATCAAGTCGTGCAATTCCCAAGTGCTGAATGCATGTGTTTAAAAGCGATGTCCTTTCCTAATTGCATTGGGAGAGACAATCCAGTGAGGTGAGCAGTCACTACAGCCAATAAGCAATCAGCATGGATCCCCCTTGCACATTGATTGGCTCCCACTATTTGTTGTTGTGGGGAAGAAAAAGTTGGGAGGACTTGAGAGTTAGAAGTTGTAGAAAGGAGGGTGGACAGCCAAGGCCAGGTACTGTACTTACTTTCTTATGATCACCGCAAGCTCAGGCTGCCAGCCAGCAGCAAGTGATTGGGGCTTGCTTTTAAAAAAAGTTGGGAAGAGAAGTATGGAGCAATGGATGGGTCCCTGCATGCTGAAGATGCTGTTGTCTACCAGCGAGTGCTTCCTTTCCTTTGCCCCAGGGAGGGGTTTTCTGAAGGGGGAGGGGGTTGTTCACATAGAATACGTGTGTGTGTGTGAGAGAGAAAGCGAGAGAGAGAGAGAGCGCTTTTGTTCCATGGGAGCTTCCTCCGAAGTAAATGTAGCTTGGATTGAAGCCTTACAGCCCTTTCCTATGCATGCTTACTCAGAAGTAAGTCCCAAGCATTCAGTGGGGCTTACTACCAGGTAAACGTGAATCTCAACAAAAACTATAGGAAGATCAACAGAAAACTCTGGCAATGCAAATGAAATCCCATGCGACTGATCAGAGCTTGGAAAAGTTATTTTTTTGAACTACAACTCCCATCAGCCCAATCCAGTGGCCCATGCTGGCTGGGGCTGATGGGAGTTGTAGTTTAAAAAAGTAACTTTTCCAAGCTCTGCGACTGATTGTGTGTGTGTGTGTGTGTGAGTGAGTGTGAGTGAGTGAGTGAGTGAGAGAGAGCTCCACTCTAAAGCGGTAACTAGAAACCATCTCGGATTGGTACCTTACTCTTTTGGAGCAGAGAGAGAGAAAGTGTATTGCTAACACTCTCTCATTTAAAAAGAAAAAGCAAAACAAGGGGGATGTGTGGTTTTGTTCCAGCCCAAAGCCAGGAGTTAGGGAGGGCAAGAGAGAGAGAAATTAGTTGGGGGAGGGGAAGTGTTTGTGTGTGTGGATCCATATAGCTGAGTGTCTGGATGTTTCTGTTGGGGAGGTGGGGTTATGTTATTGTAGGTCTTTCACCTGCTGATCTTCTGCTGGTAATGCTACATTCAGTGCACAATCTGGCACTGTGTTTCAGATGGAGGGGGTTGAAAGTGATTTAAGATTTATAGTAATTCTGTTCAGATGCTCATGCTAGGATAAATTCAAGATTTAAATAGCTAAAAATCAAGCACTGATTCATTTGTTCTGGTTATTTATTAACACTTTATAATAAGTACTGCATTTTTTTTCTTTTTCATTTTTGAGCAAAAAGGATTTGAAACCCCCACTCAACCATTGAAGCTAATTTGGTGCCCTTGGGCCCAAGCTACCTCACATGCTTGTTGTGAAGTTATAGAAGGAGGTGTAAAATGGCTGCAAAGGGGGACTTAGTGCTTGGGGGCGGTGCAAAAGCCGGAACAGAACAGAACAGGCCGGAACGGCCCTTAATAAAAGAAATTAATGCCAAAAACACTGGGATGTGTTAGAGACACTTGAGAACAACATTTAGGAACAAAAACCATTCTCATAGGATTTTATTAACCCTTTAACAACCAAAATGCCCTCCGGAATGGAATGAAACAGCCCGGAACGGCAACTTCCCAGTGAGCCAGACCTCTGAAATTCGCCAGTCCCACATGACTACATGGGATGCATGCAATAAGACACAAAACTTCCACGCAAACCACGTTCCAATACCCATTCTGGGCTATAATACGCTTTTACATAAAACAACCCGGAACGGCGACTTCCCAATCAGCAAGACCCAACAAATTCACCAGTCCAACATGACTCAATGGGATTCATGCAAAAAGGCACAAAACATCCATGCAAACCACATTTCGATACCTGTTCCGGGCTATAATACTCTTTTACGTAAAACAGCCTGGAACGGCGACTTCCCAATCAGCCAGACCCACCAAATTCACCAGTCCCACATGACTACATGGGATGCATGCAATAAGACACAAAACTTCCACAAAAACCACGTTCCAATACCTGTTCCGGGCTATAATACACTTTTACGTAAAACAGCCCGGAACGGCGACTTCCCAATCATATTGTATTGTTTAATACGGTCATAGACCAAACAGCATTGATGTAAATACAACAACAAAAATACATAGACATCATCTATCATTAAAAAGGTTTTAAAAGACCAAATATGTCTAATAAAATTACAGTTAACATTTCAGCAAAGTAAAAATTTATGATCTAAGAAGGAGCAGATGTTTTGTTAGAGTAGTTTTAAGAGGGCTGAGAGCTTGAAAGAGTTACAGTCTGTATTAAAAAGGAATGGAATACAACTTAAATAAGTTAGAGGGATAGTAACAGCTTTCTGGAACGGATGGGGGCTGTGCAAAAGTTGGCTACCTTAGCTGTTAAAGAGGAAATACGATCAGATAAAAGGAGATCAACCTGAGAGGCTTCATCTCTAGTAGAGAAGCTTTGTAAGATTGGAATAATTAAGACTGCTCGAAGACTGTAATAAAAAGGGCAGTAAAGTAGGACGTGACTGACCGATTCCACTGCGTCAGTGTCAGAAGGACACAATCATTCGGCATACTTGATTTTTTAAAATCTACCCTCTAGAAGCGCTGATGGTAAACTATTAAATTTTGCTAGAGTGAACGCCAACCTAAGTTTGGGGATAGTCAGGCTAAACAGATAGTGGGCCGGAGCGAAGAGTCTTGTATTGAATCTAAGGTCAGAGTAGGCTGTTGCTCTAGTTAAATGGGTTTGTAATTCCATATCATAGACTCGTTGGGAAATGAGAGTCTTTGCTTTGGCGAAGCCCAGAGTTAGAATCATGGGAAAAGAAAATCCTAGGGATAGTAATTTAGTAGTTAAAGACTTTTTCCATTTTGAGCAAAAAACATTACTTAATGTTAGAGGGGCCAGTCCCTCAGGGGCAAACAGCAATTTTAGCCACAGACAAAATTTGAGCAGTCATATGCGGGGCTCCATTGTAATGAGCCCGGCTTCTAAACGTACAATAGCGTTAGGAATGCAAGATGGAATACCGAAAATCGATCTCAGAAATTTTGTCTGGATCGTTTCGAGGGGCACATAGTTGTTATAATTAGCAATTTGGGCACCATAAGGTAGTTGACTACTCACTTTAGCCACAAAGATCTGAATAGCAGAGGGGATACACTGGCCACCTTTGTTATAATAAAAGGAGAGGAGCTCCTTAACAGTTCTTTGTGCATTGGCAATAACATTTCTTATTTGGGGGCGCCAAGAACCTGAAGAGTGGAATATCATCCCAAGATATTTAAAGGATGAAACCTGCTCTATAAAATGGTCACCAATCCGCCAGCGATGCTTTAGTCTTCTTCTCAAAAAAACCACGACTTTTGATTTGTCGTAGTTAATTTCAAGAAGCTCATGTTTACAATAGATGGCAAGGGCACCCAGTAGGCGTCTAAACCCGGCTAGAGTCAGCGAAAGAAGGAGAACATCATCAGTGTATAGGAGAATGGATAGAGGTCTCTCAGACAAACTGGAGTAATGAGTTCCTATTGGTGATAGAGTTTTGACCAGGGAGTTGATGTATAGATTGAACAACATGGGTGCCAAGACACATCCCTGTTTGACGCCATTAAAGGTTGGAATGGACTTGGATAAATAACCTGCTCTATTGCATCTAACATGAAGATAGGTGGATTCATACAAACAACGTATTAGAGCAAGTAGGCATCTGTCGATATTAGTGGACTCTAATTTTTGCCAAAGTTTGTGTCTAGGTATTAGATCAAAAGCTGATTTAAAATCAATACATGCTGAGTAGCGGGCTCCTCCAGGGGGCGTGGTATATTTTTTTATCAGGTGGTTTAAGACAAGGGCTTGGTCCAATGTAGACCGGTCAACTTTAAAGCCCGCCTGTTCTTGTACTAGAATATTTTCGTATTCCAAACAAGTTTGGAGTTTATCACTTAGGTGGCTGGCATAGATCTTACTGATAATATTTAACAAGCTAATTGGTCTATAATTAGCCAGATCGGATCTAGTGCCTTTTTTAAAGATGGGGATAATTATTGCCAGTCCCCAATTGTCTGGAATAACCATGTCGGAGTCAATACGTGTGAATAGGGATGCCAAAACCAGTCAGCATTGGTTTTAAAGACCTCAGATGGAATATGAGACAACCTTTCAGCTTGGAGACTTCTATGTGTCACCTTTAATTTTCCAGTGTGCTTACTTTGAGGAGAACCCAGCAATCCCTTTGGCCATACTGATCCATGATAAGCGCACAACAAATGTGCATGAGCGGTTTTTATTATTTATAGGAAAACGTGTGCTCAAGATCAATAATGATTCCACTGTGATAGTCACAGACAGAGAAGCAGCCATTGTGCATGCTATTGAGAAAGCTATTCCAGGCTGTGCACATGTCCTTTGCTGGAACCATATTATAAAAGATGTAGAATTCTGGGTCTCTGCACATGAAGGAGGGAAAGGAGATCGGAAAGTTTACACCAACAATATTCTTCAGCTTCTGGATAGTGAGAGTGAAGAGGAGTTTCTGAAATTGCTGCACAAATTGAAAGTAAAGTGGAGTGCAGGCTTCCTCAACTATTTTGATCAGAAGCTGAGAAAAGTTGTTATGACAAACTGTGGAAGATGGCTCTTGGAAAAAAGAGGGATCTATAAGGGAACCAGTGGCATTACCATAAATGTGTCTGAAAGCATGAATGCAGTGTTCAAGAGGCTATGCAATGAGAAGGAACTGAACATGGATGAAATGGTTTTGGTTTTTTATTTCCTTCAGACATATTATCTAAAAGAAATTTTAAGAGGATTGTGTGGAATTGGAAATTACCACCTCTTAGCAGAACATAGTAGCAGAAAATTAAATCCTGATACTACAGTTTCCAGTAGACTGTGTTCCTGTAGATGACATTGTGCATTTCATAAAGCAGGGAAAGATGGACACAGACCATGTGCCTGAACTTCAAAGAAAAGATCGTAAATCAAAGACTATGGAAGGTCTAGCAGATTTAATTGTAAAGCAAAACCGCATATTCTTACAAGCACAGGCTGTTTCCTTATCAGAGGATTACGTGAGAAGGAATGTGTGGTGAAATTATTTCTAAAAGAAACATATTCTTGCAACAGTTCCAGGACATACTACCATACTATGGCAGCACAGATGTCTGTAGGAAAAAGTCTTCATCGGACAAAGGTGATGTATTTTCTGAAGAAATTGAGGATGAGTGGACGAAAAGGAAAATCTGGAAGAAAGAAACCTAGACAAAAAGATGTTAACCATATTGGCTGCATCAGATTCCTTTCTGATGCACGGTTATACTACAACTGATGCCTCCCAACAGAGAAATGAGAAAAATGAAAATCAAGCTGCTAGCAAGGAAAGGCAATTATCATCCTTTGCCTTTGATCTTGAGCAGGAAGCCCCCTATTTTTCAAGTACCCCTCAAAAGCCTACTCAAGGAAAGCTGATGGGGAAAAAAAGAACATGTTCCATGGGAATCTATAACATGCTATTCACGCATGAGAAATTCAACCATACAAAGGGTCTACATCAATGCAGATGACACGAAGTCTCTTCTGAATCAAAGCTGTCTAGTTGACACTGTAATTGAGGGATTCCTAATTACTAGAACAAATCTAGAGACTGTGACAAGTACAGATGTTGACGTGTGTGTCTTCAGCCCATTTATTATGCGGTCCATGGAATTACAGGGATACACAACAAGTGTTCATAACTTTGGCACAAACTTGGATGTTGTGATGAAGGACATCTGGCTCATCCCCACCAATGTATACAGTTCTCATTGGGTACTAATGATTGTGTTCTTCAAGTGGAAAATTATTCTGTATCTTGATTCCAAACATGGCATCTCCACCAAGTACACCAACATGCTGCAAACATTTATAGAGATGCAGTCAGCTTCAGCAATGAATTGGTCAGAGTGGATCATTCATGCACCTCTTGACATACCAGTTCAAAAGGACTCTTCCAACTGTGGGGTATTTGCATGTCTGTTTGCACATGTGTTGTGCAGTGGCTCTCCAATTCCCTTCCCAGTAGACATGGTCCCTGTACGGCAGTGGATTGCTACGGAACTGCTCAGCAAGAATGCATTACTTCCACAACCAAGTGCAACTCAGAGACAGCAGCAGAGAACAAAGAAACAAATAAATCAGAAAGTCATGAACAATTTCAACACGCCTGTCTCAAGAAATGTGTCTAAAGGATCATTGTCTACAATTGCATTCTTATCTTCAGCAGTACAACAGTATTATAATTCATCTTGGTCATTGTGTTTAATGGGTAATCTGTGCAAGAAACCCAAGGAGGACACAATGATTCTCTGCCAGGAAGTCTGTCAGGACTGGTACCATCTGTCCTGCCTTGAGATAAATCAAGCTCCTCGTGGCATATTCAAATGTCCAAAGTGTTGTGACAAATGAAGAATCCATGCCACAGGCAAAAATGTTTTACTCTATAACATGATCTTGTCTAATGTTATATGATTATTTTCAGTGTTGATAAATACTGTTCTATACTTGAAATTAACTTGCACGCCTACCTGCACAAAAGAGTACATTTGTGTTCTATTTATTTTGCAAGATGTTGACAAAAATATTGGTTCAGTTGCTGCTATTTATATTATGTTACATTTATATCCTAATGTTGTTTTAGAATATATATATATTTACACATATTTGTATACATTGTTTTAGTTCTTGCTATGTGTGTCTATTTTTTACTGGATTCATATTTTTCCAAAGAATATAGATAATGGTGCTATATGTTAAAATATCTTTAGAAGAATGAAAAATCATTACAGTATTTCAGAACTACTCTTTATAGTTATATTTATTTATTTGTGTCATTGTAGCCGTACATAGAACAGGTGTGCTAAACCTTTTCTGGGTGGAGGAATGGATGCTTGCCCCACCACTTTGTAGGCCAGATAATGTGAGAGGGACTGACCTCAACCCTGACATCTGATTGCTTTGTTTTGTGATTTTATTGATATACACTGGTACAGTGGTGTAGCATTTTCGGCAAAGGAGTTGGTACTATTATTGTTGTTGTTGTTGTTGTTGTTATTCTCCAATTTAAATAGTAGATGCAGGGACTAAAGCCCCCATGTCAGGACCGCACTAGGGATCAGCTGCCCTGCACCTTCAATTTAGTGTTGCAAAGCTCATCATGCAATTATTTATTGCATGATTGGTATCTCATCTAGTTTGGCCCTCAGACTGGCAGTGGCTGTCCAAGGTCCCATTCTCCAGCCTTCTTGCCTGAGAGCCTTTTGACTGGAAAGTTCTTCTGCCTCCACCTCATGCGCTCTGCCCAATGAGTGGGAGTCCCTCCCACAGGTTCCAGACTTTACTAACCTTGATTTTGAAAGTAGTTGTGTCAGAAACTCATTTCTCAGAAAGCTAACTGGTAAGATTTGGCCCAGAACTTGAATACAAGGCAGAGGTGGAGTCTGAGCCCAAGCACACAAGAGCACTTCTTTTAACCCAGTTTTTTTCCTGTGATAGTACATCTATTTCACAGAAGGCAAACTCTATTTCTCTCCCCCTTCTGCCAGTCGACATGCCCTTCCAATCTCTCTTTCTCTCCCTCTTCCCAATTCACCAGCCATTCACAACGTGGTAGCAGCACCAATAGTACTGCTTAGTGGACCTACAAACAGCAAGAAAGGGTATTGCTGATCGCCCCAGAGGTTCCTGGGTCATCCTGTGTTATCTCCCATTTCCCAACAAAAGGAGAGGCAGCAACATGTGTGGTTGGTGAATTTGGTAGGTCTGGCTCATTGGGAAGTCGCCGTTCCGGGCTGTTTTACGTAAAAGCATATTATAGCCCGGAACGGGTATCAGAACATGGTTTGCGAGGAAGTTTTGTGACTTTTTGCATGAATCTCATGTAGTCATGTGGGACTGGTGAATTTGTTGGGTCTGGCTCGCTGGGAAGTCGCCGTTCCAGGCTGTTTTATGTAAAAGTATATTATAGCCCAGAATGGGTATCGGAACGTGGTTTGCATTGAAGTTTTGTGACTTTTTGCATGAATCCCATCAAGTCATGTTGGCCGGGTGAATTTGGTGTGGCACCTGAAGCAGGGCTTCAGTTGATGACCATGATATACTGGGGTGGGTCTCATATGACCAAAGGCATTCCCTTAAGTATTATAATCTTTATAAGTGCAAGCCTTTAACTGGAAGCCTCAAAGTATCAGCACTTGAAGCACAACAGGTGTTTAATTCAGTCACAGGTCTGATCATGTTATTGGAGTAGTGTGGGTAGGAGCTCCCTTTGCATGGTCTGAACCCAGGCTTCTTAAAGTTGTGGCTGTACCGATGATGAAACTATGTCATTCAGGTGAAATAATGAGGTTCCTTCCACATGATTGGGCAACAATCAAATATGCACTCCTCATACCTGCATTCAGAAGTGCTGCAGTCCTGGGTTGGCTGTGTAATGTACTTTTTTTAAAAAAGCATTTAGTTTTGAAAATTTCAACTTTGGGTTTTTTTTAAAAAAGGGATAAAGAGAGGGGAAATTGTTATGCATTCTTACAGCACCCCAAAAGGAAATACACAGTATCTAAGAATACGATTTCTTATTTTGTACAGGAAGCTCTCCCTACAGTTTGAGAAAATGTGGATTGTTTTGAAGCACACCATAAGTCTCTAAAACAAACAATAAATGCAGAAGATGAAATAAGCATTGAATGTAATAAATCATTACTTAATAATATCTGGCATTTGGACGGCAGATTGTGGCTCCTGCTTAGATTTCCTTGAAGGCACTGGCAAGACTTCCATTAGTTTTAATGGATTAAGAATGCACCCAATTATTGTGTGATCTAAGATGAAATGAACCAACTTTTATTTTTCCATAGGGACAATATGCTAGGTGCAGCTCTCACTTTCACCAGAATTGATGGTTGATTTAACTGGAAGACATCAAAAATCATAAAGTGGTGCAAAAGCAAATGCTGAGGATTACAGGATTGAGAAGTTTATGAGCTGGTTACCAAAAGTAAGTTTTAAAGACTCAGCTCTTTGATCTTTGCAAACAGTAAAACTTTAATTAAATCAAAGTTGAACAAGTCTTGTTAACATTCAAGGGAATTCCTGTGGTTTCTATAAAGCACTGAGTGTTAATTTAGGCAGGCTTCATCATGGCTACAGCAATTTTTGAACACATGAACAAAGTTTTTCAAATAAGCCTAGTTCTGATAGCAATATGTTATGGACTCTGATGCTCTGCTCCTATCACTTCCTATGCTAAGGTGCCATAGCTCTGTGGTTGAGCATGTGGCTCCCCCCAGCCCTGTCCCTCGCAATAGGAGACTGTTCACACAAGATGGCAGCCATTATGTGTTTGTCTTAGGAGCAAACAGATACACTGATGTCGAAGTAGGATTGCCAGGTCAGAAGCTTCCCAAACCCTGAGATTTTGGTGTTGGGCCCTAGTGATGTCACAGAGCAGGCCCTAGTGATGCCATTAAGCATGATACACTAAGCATCAACCACAGTTGCTTGGAGCATACAGTTCAAAGAAAAACATGTCTTCAAGAGGTTACAACATGATTGACTGCAATAACATCCTAGGTCAGAATTTACATCCGTACTAGGGTTGCCAGGTCAGAAACATCCCAAACCTTGAGATTTCATGGGTGGACCCTAGTGATGTCACAGGGCATGCTATGTTAATGGTAGCATCAACTACAGTTGCAAGAGAATACCACTCAAACAAAAAAAAATCTCTGATTAGAAATTAAGATAGAAATCTTAGCTAAATGAAGGTGTTCCCAGGTTCAGCTGACATGATGGGATCATTTCTTCTCATCTGTAGGAAACCTGGGTAGGGAACATTGCTTCTGGCAAGAAAGGTTTTAAGTGCCCTCAGGTCAAGCTAGTCACCAGAAGGCCATTGTAGGAAAAAGGGAGCCAAGTGTTGTGGAGATGTTAGATGGGAGCACTCAGGAGTAAAGATGGATGCCCCTGAAGGCTGTAATTCTAAACACACTTACTAAGGGACTAAGCCCAATAGAACTCAACAGGACTTACTTCTGAGTAGATATGGTTTGGATTGTGTTGTTGGTAAAGCTTGACTCCCTGCCTGCCATGCCCTGCCTGCCATGCCCTGCCTGCCTTTTAACATGGCTGCTCCAAACCTCTTTACAGAGGTTTACAACCTCTTTGACTCTTCACTGTAGAGAGAGATTTGGGAAATGAGTAAGAGTTAAGAAGATCCTCTACCCTTTCCTGCCTATCCCATGGGCTGCTATAAACTCAGTTTGACAGCCAACCCAATTCCAGTGAGTAATAATTGACAGAAAGAAAACACGCGTGGTTTGGTTGATTTTCATAGGCAGTAGCTTGGGAACAACAGCAATTGCAGCCACACTTCCCAGTATGTGAATTCTCTTTTACCACTAGTGGGCAAGAAACAAACCATCATGCAACCAGTAGGGTGTATCGTCAGTGGGTTTAAGTTGAGCTGAGCACATGGAACCACTGTTGTTGCTTCTATGGATGTAAGGGAGTGAGGATAAAGTTAAATGAAATGCAAATAGAAAAAGAAAAACAAAAGACAGTGATGATTTCCTAAATGCAACACCATACCAACTGCAACAAGATTCTTATGAGTAAGGCAGAAAACAACCAGTCTGTATTCTTAGTCAAAAACTAAAAGTAAAAGAATTCTGGCAGCCAGTTAGCCAAGGTCATAGAAAGCCCCAAGAAGCATAACCTGACCCAGGGGCTGCAGTTAATGCAGAATGCTGTGGCATGATTGCTGACATGAGTGAGACTCTTATCAGCACATAATACTTCTGCTCTAAAGTCTACACTGGTTGCTGATTTTCTCCAGGTCATGTTCAAGGTGTGCTTATGGGTTCCACATAGTACTTGTTCTGCTCTTCTAAGAAATTCATCTGTTAGTGTGGCGGCACCTATGCTTTGGAATTCCCTCCCTATTGACATTAGGCAGATGCCTTCCTTGTACTCTTTTTGGCACCTGCTAAAAATATTTTTGTTTAGGCTGTTCAGCTATTATGTTTTTTATCTGTTTTTAACTAATTGTTGGTTTTATTATTTTGAATGTTTTTAAATACCTGTTAACTGTTTTTGCCAATAATTCTATTTTAATTTCTTCTGTAAACCACTTTCAGGGTTTTTTTTTTTTTACAATAAAGCAGTATATAAATGTTGTAAATAAAATACATAAATAAGTTTTGGAGTCACTGTGGCCCTTGGGTCTCTTTCCACTTTGCCATTGGCTTTCCAGGATTCCAGGCAATAGTCTTTTCCAGAAATTGAATTTTGGACCTTTGCATGCAAACCATATGCCCTAGCACTGAGCTACAGCCTTATTCCTGTTTAAAAAAGTATCTTTTAAAATTGTTCTTTTCAGTTCACTAATGAATGCACATCATACCTAGGGCAGATCCACACCATTCATTTAACGCACATTCCACACATATTTGAAGCACATGAATCACACCACAGAATCATGGGAATTGTAGTTTGTTAAGAGTGCTGGGAACTATAATTGTGAGGGGGAAACTACACTTCCCAGGATTCTTTGAGGAAAGTCAGGTGCTTTAAATGCAAGTTGGATGTGCTTTACATGTATTGTGTGGATCTTCTTAATAAACTTTGCCTGCATGTAAATTGTTTTAATTATTTTTTTTTAATGGAAATGAGCTATAAAGTTTACTGGGCAACCATGGGCTACTCACCATCTCTCTGAGTGATCTGCCCCCCAGAATGAAAACAGAGGGGAACCATGACCACCAAAGGAAGAAGGGCACATTTAAAATGTAAATAATAATGTACAACCATAGTGTGAAATCAGATACTTATTGGAACATATTATGAAGAAATATTTATATGACTATCAAAGATGTTTATTATTTACACCAACTGTAAAGTAATTTATAGTGCAACCCTATGCATGTTTACTCAGAAGCAAGTCCCAATATATTCATTGGGGCTTACTCAAACAGGGTGCACAGAACTGCAACCTCAAGTGATCAGGAATTTCACTCACCCAACCCAAAATTCAGAAGCATGCCATTTTAACCTGGTTTGCAACTGTTTTATACATGTTTATTTATGGTTATTGGGTTTTAAAGGGATTTATTCTTGTTGTGAGCTGCCTTTGTTTCTAATTGGCAACCCTACCTCACAGAGATGCTGGAAAGACTCCACACACCTACTAGAGATGTAAAAACACACACCCCATATAATAGTTTATTGTCAAAACCAGTTGGTCATTGCAGAACATTTTTAAAAAAAATTAAATCAGTATTAGTTACATAATAACAGCAATGATAACTAGGTAAGCCCTGCCTAATTCCTCTAAAAACAGAATTGAAGGGGGAGAGAAAGATTTACATCACAAACACAATCCTTTGCTATGTTCATTCAAAATTCCCATCAGTTTATAGCACAATCCTAACGATGTCTACTCAAAAGTGAGTCCTATTGGATTCAATCGGGTTTACTCTGGGTATGTGGGATTAGCATGGCAGCTTTACTCCCAGAAAAGCACGTATAGGCTTAAAGCTTCATATTCAAAAGGTTTTCAAAACACTGCCCTCTTCAAAAGCCCAGGAAAATTTAAACTTGTTTGAATCTTCATATTTAGAAAAGCATAACACATTGTAATGGCATTTACATCTCCTTGCACACATAGAGAAAGAGACCATTGCTACTGCTGAAACCTATAAATTTACTCCGTTTCAGAGATTTTCAGACAAGTGGGAAAAAAACATGTTTCTGGCCATGCAATGAGTCTTAGCTATTGCCTGGAGGTCAACAAATCCCTTGTCAATCACATGGTCCTGACTTCACTTATTGGCTACAAACCTGAAACAGCAAGGTTAGAGCAGCCAGCTACCAGCTCATTTAACTGAAGATGTGTGGGGGGGTTACATTTTGCTGTATATCACTTGAACCAGACCACCTAGGAACTTATTTTTTGTTAAATGAAAGGTGAGAGTCCAGAGATTGAGGGGACTCACCCAGAGATGTGGAGAGGACTGTGATGTTCCTGTATGTGAACGTAATGTAAATATGGTAAGTGCAGGTTTATTATAGGAAATATGGTAAGTGGAGTGCGTGAGAAGGGGAAGTACATGGGCTGTAGAATGCTGAATGATGATTGGCTGTGTGTTTGAATGGCTGAAGGTATAAATAAGAGGATGAGAGTTGAGTCATGGTGGGGGTTGGACAGGGTGGTTGTGGACAGGGAGGTTGATGTGGAGAGTAAGAGGTGGCTGTTGAGATATTGGATTGGGAGTTCTGAGGCAAATAGTAGCAATTAGGAACATAAGAGAAACATATGAAACCATATGCTTGTCAATGAAATCTATAAGTAATCTTGTTATTCTTAGTGTTATCAATAAATATTTTCTTGGTTTACTTAAAGCTGGGAGGGCACAGACCAGGGGGTAGGCAGAGTAACCAAGGCTGAAGGAGAAATAGTATCGAATGGTGGCAGCGGTGAAGGAAGAGATATTGTATCAACATCCAGTACCACAGAGCAACCCAGAGCTATGAGCTTCATAGGCAAGAGGCTTCAGAGGGGTTGGGAATTACCTATAGACACAGACACAAGGTATCAAAATAACCAGGAAGAGACTAAGGCACAGTCTAGAGGTTATATTGGATACACAGAGTGTTGGGTAGTGTGGCCTAGCAGGGGGATCTTTTGAGATCTGTGCTAGAGCGGAGAGAGGTAAAAATAAACACGACGATCCTGACTGCTGGTAGCCACGAGTGAGAGTGACACAGGTGGTGCCAGGGAAGGACGTCACAAGGACCCCAAAAATCCAGAGTCTCCGGATGAAAACTGCAAAGCTAGCAACCGTATATTCAAATGCTACTTCTGATGGACTTGGATGGTGAGTATGGGGGTCACAAGCTTTCCATAATGGGTACAGTACTTTTTAGAGTTACATCTTCCCCAGTTAATTCATGTGGGACTGCTGAAGTGATTCTGGGCAGGGCCCTCCCCGGCCTTCCAGGATACAAGCCAAGATGAACTGTTTAATCTCTTTACTGTCTGGTACACATCATATTTATATTTATGTAACCTTGTTAGTTATAAATAAGTCATGACAATTGTTTTGAGCTTAACTTCATTGTCTCAACAATATTTCACCCAGATGAGTGTTTTGTAATTGGCTTAGGTCTTTCTTCTTGATAAGAGTTCTAATAAATTGAAGCTTGAAATGAAGACGGCAAGCTATATTTGCTTTAAATCAGACGATGAAAAGATGCAAAAGTGATAAAGATACAAGGGCAGAGGCAGTGTGTATTCGAAGATAGTGGTTCCAAGCCTTTCTTCCCATGGACCACTTGAAAATTTCTGGAGGTCTCGCCAGACCACTTAATGCCCTTTCTGCTGGCTGTACCAATTGTAATGTGCTGTGCTAGATGCTGTACAATGTTTAACTGTATATTTACAGACATGCCATGGACCGCTTGAATGAAGCTCACAGACTACTGGTGGTCCAGTGGTTGGGATCCCCTGTTCTAAGGCTTCAGCAGTGGATGTAAATGTACAGGGAGAATCTCTGGGTTGCAAATCTGGTAACTCTAAAAATAAATGGTTAGTTTTGTTTCTTATTAACCTACACTAAACAGAAATTTCAGTTCTGAGTTAATATGACAAACTGTATGTATTGTATTTTCAGAAAAAATACCATTACTGTTTTTTTTTTAAAAAAGCCTTATTGCCTTCAGAAGTCCCTTTTCTCTCATATCTTTTAGAAAGGAAGGCCCATAGGTCAGTAACAGAGCACATGCATTGCATGTAGAAGGTCCCAGGTTCAATCCCTGGCAATTCTAGATAGAGCTGGGACGGTCTCCTGCCTGAAACTCTGGAGAGTCAGTGCCAGTCAGTGTTGACCCGGGGTAGGAAACCTGTGGCCCTCCAGATGTCTCTGGCTGTGCTGCATTGGGGCTGATCAGAGTTGAAGTCCAACAACATCTGGAGGGCCACAGATTCCCTAGCCCTGGTGTACATAGTACTGAGCTAGATGAAACAATGATATGATGTGGTAAAAGGCAGCTACCAACGTCCCTATGAAACTGAAGGCAGGGGCAATTAAAGCTGATGTAGACACAGGGCTGGCTCAAAAGGGTGGCCAGGTGGGGCCCTGGCTAAGGGCCCCACAGCCCAAAGGGGCCCCTGAAGCACCCCTTGTTGTGGTGGGGGAGCAGCACTCCCCTTCCATGGCAGGTTCCCTGCCACAGATCACAGGGAAGGAGCTGACCTCCCCCTCAGCCACCTGCCCACTGTCCCGAGGATCCCTTGTTATGGTGGGGGAGTAGTGCTCCCCTTCGTGGCAGGCTCCCACTTGCCAGCCCACCTGTGCCCGCTCTCCCCCCACCAGTCTGCCTGCTCACCCTGCCCCTGCCAGCTCGCTTGCCCAACCTCCCGCTCCTCCGCCTGCCCGGTAGGTAGGTAAGTAGGTGGGGCATGCATGCGTGTGCCAGGGCCCAGGGCAGGCTGGTCCCCAAGGGCCCCGGCATGCCTGGGGATGGACCTGTGTACTAAATGTAGACAAGCTTTGTCTGTGATACCTTTCATGCACATAGCTCTTGAAAGATGAATAGTCCATTAAAATTATGAATATGGGCAACCCTAGCATTTTCCTTTTTTAAAAAATATATAATTAAAATACACCTTGTACTTATAATTAAAATAAAGGAAATTCAGGCTCCTCAAAGTGATAAACTAGAGTTCACAGAAGTAACCATCATTCAAGGTAATGAAATATTTAAACTGCATTTTTAATCCTATCGAAACTGAAGGGAATTTAGTTACTGGTCTAAATGGAGTCATGACTTCCACCCTGGGGAGAAATCATCCTACTTTCATTTACCAGCAAAGTTCCTAATGAATTAAATGGCGTCAGGATTTGACCTTGAGACCAATTTGCTAGCTACCATCAAAGTGATAAATAATGCATGATTTCAACATGAACTAATTAGATTTAATTGAAATTAATTAAGAATCAAAGTGAACTGCTATCTTCATATGCAGGAGAGAAACCTCCCTTAGAATTTAAGAGCAAAATGTATATTTCATACGTTTTGTTGTTTGTATTCATGATCATGAACACAAGGCTTCACAATACTTTCGATCCCCCCCCCAGCACATCCATGAATCAGAAACTGGGCACAGAAGTAAAATGCAGACCCATATTTTAAATTTTCATTGCAACTCTGAATTTAGCGATATAATTTTTGAATGCTAATCTTGTACATTATCTATCTATCTGTATTTAAATCTTTGCATTCATTTTATTATATATAAAATATTGAAGTAATGTAGGCATTGTTTGATAATTTTATGGGTGGCTGATTGCTTGATGTATGATGCTTTGAAAAAGTACATCAATTTATTCAGTAGTGGCTTACTTCAATTAAATTTGTGATTGGAATGCACCATATTAATTAAATATATAAAGCAATTAATTTCTGATCAATTGAATACTTAATAATATGGATACCACTTAAATACATATTAATCTAATTTGGTTTACAGAATTCTCTGCAGCTGCAAGTTTGAATCCTCTTAAGTTATAAAAACAACTGAATGTGACTTGTTAATTTTTAAAACTGGTATTAGTTTCATATCTTCCTGTAATATTCTTTTTGAAGTGTCACTTCTAACTTCTTTTCATGATTTAATTTCATCCATTTCTTCCAGTTTATAAATTGTTATAAATTGCACATCAGTATAAACAAGTCATCCACTGACTTTCCATGTCCCATGTTAAATAAGCAACAGTTATGTTGTCACCGGCTTCTGAGTGTTGGTGGCTAAGAATGTGAACTCTGAACTAGTCAGAAATTCCTGGATCAAGTCTGTGGGAGATGATGGTCCTAAGCTTACAATAAAACCCAGACCATTTAGGGCTTGTTGATAGGTAATAACCAGCTTCTTCAACTGGACCCAGAAACAAATCAGAAGAATTTGTGGAAATGAAACAAAACATAATGTGTTTCTCATGGCTAACGTGAGCTACAAAACTGGAAGCCATGTTGTGCATCAGCTGCAGCTTCTTCAACAACAGCCCCAATTAGAGTTCATTGTAGTAGTCAATCTGTGAGGATTGCCAGAACATGGATAATGATTAGGTAGTGGCCTAATCTAGCCTATGAGATGCAATTGATAAAAACGGCACTTCTATTCAGGTTTACCATTTGATCATTCAGTAAGTAAAGCTGGGTCAAAGATACTCCCAAGCAGGGCCAGCTCCAGGCATGCGGGGGCCCTTGGGCATCAGCTTGCCCTGGCCCCCCGGTGGGTGGGTGGGTGGGTGGGTGTGCATGGGTGTGCCTACCTGTCTAGTCTTTACCATTGCCCTTAATGAAGATGGCGGCCGCGGTTTCCCTAAGGGGAATGAAGCCTCTGGCGCCATCTTTGTTGATGGCACACATGTGTGCTACGCGTGCACATCTCTGCTATCAACTAAGATGGCAGCAGTGGCTTCAGTACCTTAGGGAAGCTGTGGCCGCCATCTTCATTAACGGCAATGCTAAAAAGCCGACTGACAGGTAAGTGGGGTGCGTGGGGGGGTGCGGATTGCGGAAGGGGAGTGGAGGGCCCCTCAGGGGCTCCAGTAGCTCTGGGGCCCTCAGGCCAGTGCCCAACCTGGCCGTCCTTTAGAACCGGCCCTGCTCCCAAGAATATAAAAGAATATTAATATAAATCAAATTGCATTTGGTAGCTGCTAATAACAAATGCACTTAAATTTTAAAAAATTCTGAAAAAAGGCCAAGCTTCAGATCCACCAACTTTATTTTCCAAATAAAATAGGCTTTGTAAATTAGTTTGCTGGTTTCAAAACTGGAAAACATCTCTACTCAAGGAACTATGAATGATGACTTATCTATTCACTGTTTTTTTCTTTTTCTACCCACCCATTATGATTTGATTACTGTTTCTGTTTCGTAAAGGAGACCAAGACAAAACAGATTTTTTTTAAAAATGGAAGAATACTATGGGTCAGCCTTCTTCAACCAGGTATCCTCCAGAGGTTTGGGACTACCACTCCTGTTATCCCTGATCATGGACCATGCTGCCCATGGCTGATGGGAGTTGGAGTCCAGCAACATCTGGAGGGTCACACGTTCACCATCCCTGCTGTACACTATCACTAAGATTAATTTGGACCTACTTTGTCTCTCTGTTACTTGCAGGAACATTTTGCCCGGTTACATGATCCTGTCCAGTGCATATACCCAATATATGCTTTCATGACAAAAGCAAAAGCAAACAAACAAAACAACTAAGTGCACAGACATCTGCATCGTGGATTTCTCAGTTTGAGGGTTCAGTGGTAGAATGGAGACACATGATGAAATGGAAAAAAGGAAGGCTGTATTATAAGAGTGCTGCTATAGCATAATGACTGAGAGGCTGAGCTGCAGAGGATATCCCCAGTTTGAATATTGCCTCTGCCATGTACTCACTAGCTGACCTTAGGCAAGTCCCTCTCTCTCCTTGCCACAGTCCCCTGATCTGCAATATGGAGGGTAGTACTGACTTGCCGTAAGGACGTAAGAAGAGCCTTGCTGGATCAGACCAAAGGCCATCTAGTCAAGCATCTAGTTTCCAGACCATCCATTATTGCCATCTCTTTCCTCTAAGGTGTCCTCTTTTCTTTATGTCTGGAAACTGGTAAAATTTCAGTAAACTGGATCCTCAGGGGAGGATTTGCAGAGTTAGACATGTTTTTCATAAATAAATAAATGGGCAAGCCTGAAGCCATGACGAAATTATAATGGGGCAACTGAAGGAATTGTACTTGGCATCATGCCTGCCAGGAACTCTTTGGCATGTCTGCTGAGAGGCGACGTTAAGCGGGGTATGCCTGTATATAAAATATGAAAACTTTGCAAAGAGGCTTCAGTATGTTAAAAGTCCAGGTACTGATTAAGAATTGACTGTATAGTTAACTTACAGTACAACAGTATACATCTACTCAGATGTAAGTCTCTTTGTGTTTAATGGGGTTTACTTTCAGGTAAGTGGGCACAGTCTTGCAGCCTTGGCTTTCTTGTAAGGAAGGGGCAGAAGGGTTCATTGTGAGGGGTTCGGTATCAATGCAAACCAAACATAACTTAAATATAGGCAGCCCGTTATGTTTAAAATTATTTTATAAACGGGTATAAAATAAAATAATAATTTAACACAATTAAATTATTAATACAGTAAGAATTTTTCTATAACATTTAAAAATCCTGTTATCTCTGTGCTTTTGTTGTTGGACAGAACATTGGAAAGTAGGAGTTGATTATATTTTTTACTGAGCAGTTAGGAAAATTCTGTACGCTTTTACTTACTATTTTATCACTGTATGTGTTTGTTTACTGATTTACCTTGTAAGTAAACAAATAAATAAATCTAAAATGAAAGCAGATCACTCTACTTTCCAGTCCCCCAACCCCAGTGGATACAGGCCTAAAATAATTCCTCTTAGGAATCAATCCTGTGTGCGTACTAACCTGGGAGTAAGCTTGGTTCAATACCAGTCTAAAACACACAAGACCCGATTAAGAGAAAAACAGAAGATTCAGAAAGAACCTGATTGTGCCGTGGGTCACAGAATGGGAGTGCCACCCTCCTGCCCTAAGGAAGGGTCCTTCAGGAGCCCGTCTGGGGTGCAGGGGCCCTTGGCCAGGACCCAACTTGGCTGCCCTCTGGCACCAGCCCTGGAAGCAGGCGTAAGTGGTGCTGGTGCAAGAGAAGTCGCATAAAATTCCACCAATCCAGTTGCCATTCAGGAGCTTCTGGGTTGGCTGAATGCTGACTGAGCTGCTGCACACAGCGACCAGAAAGTAAAGGCCTGCTCTCCCAACTACTCCTACCGGAGAGTAAGTCCTCTCTGTTGACTTCTATTGTATTTATTTTTTTTGGCCGACCTTTTTCCCGACATAACTTTTGCCTGAGTTGGGACCTGCAGGAGTGCTTCAAACATGAGTTGGATTTGAGCTAAGTCCCCTCATCTCAGCCCTTCCCCTGGAACTGCTCTTTTTTGAGACTCACAGGCTGGCTCAGCTGGAGATCTGCCATTAAACTCCCCTCAACCCAGTGTAAATGCAAGTTGGATTGCATCCCAAGTCTCCTTATGCAGTCATTTTATACCTCCTTTATTTATTTATTAAATTTATATCCCACCCTTCCTCCCAGTAGGAGGAACCTCCTTCTATAACTTCAGAGGTAGGCTGAGAGTTGGTGACTGGCTCAAGGCAGGGAGTGAGCAAAAAAGTGAGTTTTAAATGTGAATCTGCACGTGCTTAGAGTATTTTCTTTTTGTTTATCAAGGTTGGCAAAATGTTTTTGGTTGTGTTTTGCTGAGCTGTGAAACTGTTACATGCTCAGAGTAGCTTTTGTAGTCCTCAAAATCTTATGCCACAATAAATCTGTTAGTCTTTAAAATAGCACAAAACTTATTTTGTGATGCCTTTGTTTCATGTGCCTTTTGGGGGGAAGGAAGCCCTATTTTGGGAACTGCACTAGGATTCCTCCTCCTTTAATCTGCCCTTGCTTGCAGGTCATATACTGCTGGTGAAATGTCTCTGTGTTCTACATGGAGCAACAGAGGGCACAGCTTTCTGGCCAGATCAGATACTGGGTGCCGCATGTCAGCAGAGGAGAAGCCAAAAGACAGTGATTGTTGTCCCACATGGCCTGTGGAGGAGGATGGAGCGCAAAGAGCTGCAAGTTCCTGCACTGCCTTGCCTTTGCACGGCTGCAGATTGTGAATGTGCTTGCTCCTTCCATCTTGCCGCTGTGTTTGTTCCTCCAAACTTGCGTTGGCTGTCTGTGTCTTTCCTTGCTCCTCCAACTTCCTCTGCATGTGTGTTCATGTACAAAAGACATGCTGCTGCAACTCATCTGAGACTGAAACTGAATAGAGATAGGACAATGTGTCCCAGGGCTGGCACCAGTCAGCTGCAGACCCTCACCTCCTCCCTGTGTGTGTGCACGCAAGTCTGTGTGACTGTGCACTCACACAAATATGCCTGGTTGCATTACCTTGCACATCAGCATGCACACAAGATGGCAGCAGGGGCATGTTGTCCCCACTGCCTTCTTGGGTGATGGCATGCATGCATGCTAATGTGCGAGGTGAGGCGACTGGGTGTAGCTAAGTGCCCCCTGGCTGTGCAGGTGTACGGGAGTGAGGTCAGCTGGGAGAGCTCCTGCTCTGCAATCCGCGCCACCATCCCGTTGCGGCCCAATGCTGGTGGGGTCATGGAGTGGGAGCTCCACCCTCCCAGCCGCAGGGGCCCTCAGCCAGCGGCAGGGCTCTCAACCAATGCCCGACCTGGTTACCCACTGGTGCTGGGCCTGATGTGTCCTGCCAATTGAAGCAGAGAGGAAGGGAAATGGTCAATCCTTTCTATTGGAGATCTCCGTCTGTTAGTAGTAGTTAAAAATAGTCAATGTGGTGTGTCCAGAATGGAATCTCTCCCCCCTGCCCTCTGCCGCCAGTACAAACAAAAAGAAACAACTTCCTTGCAGATAGCACATGTCAGGCAAACGACTGGACTGGACTCTTTCCCATGGGAGTCTAGTTTTCTTTGTGCAGCAGGGATGTTTTCAGATGGGGAAGCATTTAAGAAAAGGACTGCCACTTGATAGTACAGTCACAGCTCTCATGTGGAGCCACAAGGATCACTTGTTCTTTCTGAATCTTCTCTTTTTCTCTTAATTGCTTAAAGGATTTAAATACAGAAACTAATAATTTGATTTGATGGGCCCCACATGACAACATTTAAATGCAACAGAACTAGATTAACTGAGCATGGAAACTACTGCTTCTCTCTCTCTTTTTAAAAGATAAATAAAGATTATTCTAAACTTGGAGACACTGCCACTGGAAACATCCCCTGCCACTGGGGATTTGTGGAATATATAAGCAATAATGAAAAATAAGAGTATAATGTAAAATTGATATTTCATACTCAGAATTCAATATGGCCTTTCAGAATCACTAGATTCTTGTAGTCATAATGATGGCACATGTCACAGGTATTGTGACTAATACCGTATCGTACTCCTCGTGCTTACAGACTTGCCCACACATTTCATGCACTTGCTTCTGTTCCTCTCTTGGCCAATGTCTCATCACACATCCATGGCTCAAACATGCTAATCAGCATAGGAGTAACTCCTCCTATCTCTTACAAGTACAATTTACTGAGCAGGGTAAGTGGTATAATTACCAGCTGGCTGATGAGCCCTGGTATTTATTTAATACTCTTAAAACATTTAGGACATGATTCATCCACTTTTAAAGCCCCATGATTTTAGTTGGAGCGATGTGCATCCTGATCCTAAGTGTGTTTATGTTCTGTTGAACTCAGTGGGACTACAGCATAAGAAATGCATTTAGGAATGGAGCCTATTCACCAACTGAAGTCAATAGGATCACACTGTAGTCAATGGATCTTAAAAGTGCTTTACTCTACTTGGATCATGCCAAGTCAATACAACAATAAACTGCCTTTCGTATAAATGCATGCCTCTTTATAAGGAGAGAATACAACCTAAAAGCACTTCTGTAAATTATCAAGTACTGACCCTTTCCAATTTGTATTCATTATTTCTTTAATAATAACGATTAAACTAAAGGAGTCCAGGGCAGCTATGATTAGATATATGATATGATAAAATAATTAAAATACATGTTAAAAACTGTATCACTCATTAAAAGAAAAAACAGTTAACAGACTGTTAAAATCCAGCTCAGTTCTGTTTCAAAGGCCTAATGAATTTTAAAGCTATGCCTGATAATTGCTAGTGTGGGGGACAGTCGGATTTCACTTATGAGGAGTTCTGTAAGTGGGGCATGACCACCACCAGGCTCCTGTTACCACCCCATGGACAGCACCACAAGGTCTCCTCTGCTGATCATAAAGACATTGTTTCAAGTTATTGAGCCCCAAGTCCTATAGGTTTTTGTACATCAGTACTAATATCTTGGCTAAAAGGCAGCTAGTGCAGCATTTTAAGCATAAGGGTTATGAATCCTTTTTTCTGACCTGTGTAATACTCTGGCGGCAGCATTTTGTACTAGCTGCAGCCTCCAGAGCATCTTCAAGGGTAGCCCAACACAGAGTGCATTGCAGTAGTCATACTGAGAGGTTATTAGAGTGTGGATTACCGTTGCCAGGTTATCCCAAGGACAGCTGAAGTTGGTGAGCTAGATTCAGCTGCACATATTCACTCCTGGCCACAGACCATCTGGGCCTCTAGTGACAACTTAGAATCCAGGAGTACTCCTAAGCTACAGAGCTGCTCCTCCAGGGGGAGTGCTGTAGTTCAAGAAGGTAGTCTCTTCAATTAAGAAACCTGACATATGTGCCCGATCTATAGAAAATGTCAAATGATTAATAGTTATGTTCCATATACTAGCAGCTGCCTTCTCCAAAATTGCATCACCATTATTTTTGTTATGATGACTAAGTGTATGCCCAGGCTCTCGTGCTTGCTTGGAAACATAAGTCCTGAATCTAGCAGTGAGACAGACAAGGAGTTGGAGGCTGCAGGAGCACCTTTCAAGAGCTGGGCCAGGTTCAAGGTTCAGAGCTGACTTCTGAAAATAGGGAGACCATTGCATCTGAGACTGTTGGACAGGAGCCCCCAGAGGGACCTCCCAGACCACCAGGGCCTATAGGGCCAGAGCCCAGACCTCATGGGCACCTTCCTCTGCACCTGAAGAACCAAGTTTCTCCCACCTCATATCACCAGTCAGTCAGCTCCAGAAGCACATCAGGAGAAGGCTATAGAAAGGAGGAGTATCTGTCTTCAGGCCAGGGGGTTGGCCCTTTAAAGCTCTGAAGTTCCGGATAAGAGTGGAGTCGGGAGGAGGAAGTCTGGAGACAGAGGCTTAAAAGGCCTCTCTCAGTCTGGTCCCAATTTTTTTCAGATCAAATTACTCACTTGGAGGTCTCTGTGGTCCAGCAACCTTCAACCAGCCTTGCCCTTGCTACCTTCCCTGAGGGATCTGACATTGCACAGACCAGAACATGACACTTAGAAATCCTAAACCATTGTGGAGCAACTAAGAGTCATGCTCTAAATGCTGTGCTTTCTTCCTTGCAGCTAACCCTCCAGAGCTGTTGGGAGGGGTGGAATAGGGAAGATGTTTAAGTTAAATGAAACACAAATCCTGTTTAATGTAGCAAAAGGTTATTCATAAAACCTTGGAATGTAGAATGAAAAATATGTAGCATCATTGCCTCAAAATAAACAGTCAATTGTGCCAAGTCTATGACTTCACGTGCTGTGACATCATTGCAGTTCAGCCAATGGCAACCAGAAAGCATGATACTTTGGCTTAGACCCAAGCCAAACATTTTCTAAAGAGTACTTTCAGCTGGAGATTCTGTAGGGGGAGAGGATAGAAGATGGGGGGAATATTTGTGGGTGACAAAATTCACTCCAAGGTTTGGGGGGTCTTACTGACTGAGGCAGGGGCAGACAGCACAGCACTTCCCCCCCCTTTTTAAATGTTATTGTGCCACCCAGTGGTAGCACTAGAATTCTTGTCTTGATGACACCTACTGGTGGTTGCCACTTCTGCCTCAAATGTCCCCAGGAGCAACTCTACATCATGACACAGTGTCATCCTTAAATTCTTTGTTTTTCCATGGATGGCTGTGGGCTGCTGTTCCTAGAGACATTTAAAAAAAGCTTCTCAGTTTGAACCAGGAAATGACCTGTCCTGTCAATGTGATGGTACTCTCTGCACTTTATATATTAGTCTGTGCTCTCTCCTCTAGTTACCACTCCATTCTATCTCCCACTCTCACCCAGTTGTCAGGTTCCCTCCCTCTATCAGCCTCTTAATGTTAGTTACCTATCGTGAGGCTGTTAGGAGGATTTCCCTGTCCACTTGAGTTTTTTCCCCTGGCAGTAAGTACTTGTAAGTACTTAATAGTTATCCAAAATTTGCCAGTATCTCTCATTTTACCCAAATTTGCCAGTACCTCATATTGCCTGTCTGAAGTATGAGAGAAGGGGGGAATTCTGACAGCCGGACCAGTGTTAAACCTGCTGGGATAGACAAGAGTAGAACAGGTTGTGGAGCTGGGTTTGTACCACAGGTGAAGAAGAACTGGCTGCCCGCTATTACAGTGCTGTGTCTGTGTCTGCCCTGAGACTGTGTCCGGAAGAGGAATGTCTGGAGATCCTGGCAATTTTTGAGAGGGGGATAGCATGCATTTCCAGCTAACTGAAGAAGGCGCCTTACTGTTCCCACTGTAATCCTCGACTTAAAATCCCTTTTTCTGGAGCGGGACAACACACACACACAAACTTAAATCAACTGTTTGACAAAGAAAGAATGCAAAAGCAGTTTCCCATGCCTGTTTTCTTCTTTTGTGTTGTCTGCTGAATTTTATGTGCAACTTATTAAAATGTGACAGTTGAAACTGACATCAGGTTGCTGTCTGGAAAGTGAGCTACATGCTTTTTTTTTTTTTAAGGTGGGACATTGGGTGGGGTTGGATACACCTTTCTTTTGACCTGATGAACCAGATTAGCTGGATCTGTTTCAGCAGGGCGTAGCCTCATAGGCTGCTGAAGAATCCCAAGGTAAATGCCCCAAGTCATACACTTTATCATTCAGTTCCTGACCTAAGGTCAGCTTGCCTTGCATTGTACTAACTAGCCTATTTCAAACACACCCTTGTAAACTGGTTTCAGCACCAAACCAAATACCTACTAATGGATAAAGGATCCTGCTGAAATAGCATCTGATCAATATTCTTCTCCATAAAATAACCAGTTTGTTCCTAAGACAGGCCTGTACAACCTGAGTTACTCACTAAATACTGTCCACCACAGCCAACTACTGCTGTCTACCAGGTGCTTGACAACGATCCTGTTGCTGCAGTTCCTAAGCAGGCTACAAAAACAAGACACTTCTCTGATGGGCCACCGTACCTGGCTCATGTGCGACAATAATCTTGGTTAGTCACACATTGTTCAGACCTAAGCCATCATGGTGTTTACCGTCTATTGAAATAGCTTTTAAGTTTTATTTTTGCAAAATGCTTGACATTCTCATTCTCCCCCCCTCCTTTTTTTTTTGCAGGTAGTTTAGCAAAATAAACACTTTACCCTGAAACTACAAAAATGCATGCAGTCATTGGAGACAAAACAGTCTTTACTGCAAGAAACTAACATAGTTACTTTTTTGTGTTTTGATCACATTCCTGGCATGTTGTCATCACAAATTCTTCCTATGCTTTGTTTCATCTTTGTCATTATATATAGGCATGATTCAAGTTATTTTTTTTAATAATTTTTCATTTTCAAATAGTACAGAAAAAGAAACTATAACATATTTCCCCTCCCTGGAGACCCAATTTCATTCTATAAGAGAGCTATTACAGTGTTTAAGTCAAATATAAGAGTTCATGAAGCCAGCCATAGTCTGGTAAAGGGTTTGGGTACTTGGCAACGATTTTTTTTTTTTCTGAGATGTAAATTCAATAAAGGGCATCCATTGATCTGTGAAAGTGTCTTTCTTCTTAGTGCCTGCTGCTAGTTTCAAGTTTTGCGTCAGTTTCTCCAGCAAAGCAAATTCCCATAATTTTCTATACCATTGGTCCAGTGACAGTCCATCTAAGTTTTTCCAGCACCTAGCAATCAAATAACAGGCAGCTATCAGCATAAATCCTATTAATTTTTATACCGTAAATCTGAGTTTTTGTTAATAAAAAGATTTAATAAAGCAAGTTCCAGTGTCAGTTGTATTGTTTGTCTAGTTATTTCGCTTATTTCCCTTTGTACCCCCCTCCAAAATTCTCATTTTTTAAATCTGTTTACTAATAATTCAGAGCCCTTTCCATCAAATTCATAATATCTTTGTTTTGAATATAACATATTAACCATTGTATCATCTATATCTGCCAAGTTTAATTCTGTTCTTTTTTGTTCCATTTTTCTCCTTATTTTGGCAGATCCTGTTCTTTTATATTCCTGCATTAGACTTGTCAATTCTTTTTCTAGTTCTTCTAAGTGCTGCTTTTTTACTTTTTGTGTAAGACCATTCGCTAATGCATATTCTTCTTACCACTGATTTCATTGCCTCCCATCTAATTTCCTCTGATATTTCCTCATTAGCATTATCAGTAAAATAGTTAGTAAGACCATCTATTTTCTCCCTACTGTGTTTAGAAGCAATTAAATTTGGATTAAGCCTCCAATTATAACTCATTTTGGCAGAAATTTGTTGTTTCAATATTAAACTTACAGGAGCATGATCTTTAACTTTTATTTCACCAATTTGTGCATCTCTAACATGAGGCCTTATAAATTCAGATAAAAATACGGTATCTAACCATGAAAATGAACCATGTACTCTAGAAAGAAATGAATGACTAAAATCCTCTGGATATAATTCTGACCACACCTCTCACAATCCCCTTTTATGCATTTTGGGTTGGTTAACATGGAGATTTAATGTGGGATGGGTGCCACCTGCACCCCTGTTTAATTCGCACAGTTTACATGACGTTGCAGACAAAGGGAAGGTTTGTTGCTGCTTTTCCCTTTAAATCTGAATCAAAGCAACCTGCTGAAAATGCGATAAATGAAGGAAAAAACATCTCCGCTTTGCTGCGCTCCTCTTTGTAGGCTCTTTCCTCCATGTAGGCTATTTCCTCTGATGTGTTTTGCTGGCGGGTGGATTGTAACATCAGATACTTCCCTTTCTCCACCTACCAAACTCTCCATTTTACTTCCTGTGGCTCAAGAAGCAACTTCCAACTGGCTGCTCCCGAACTGCTGCAGCCCTCCCTTTTTTTTTTGCCCCTTACTCACCCAGTAAACTGCCTTCCTTCACTCCTGTTCTTTTGGACTCTTTTCACCCAAACTCCCTCGGGCTTTGCAAAAGCAAAACTGAACTACCCCTGTGACTTTCCTGCACAGCGGGTGCGGCAGTAGCGGCTACTTTTCATTGCAGCACTGTTTCTCACACACACACACACACAAACATAAAACCTGTTTCCAACTACCGAACTTTGAAAAAGAAAAATTCATTATTTATTTATTTATTTATTATTTTATTTATACCCCGCCCTTCCTTCCAGCAGGAGCCCAAGGCGGCAAACGGAAACACTAAAGACACTTTAAAACATCATAAAAGACCTTAAAATACATTAAAACAAAACAACGTTAAAAACATTTTAAAAAACTTTAGAAACATCTTTTTAAAAAGGGTTAAAGATATTAAAATACATTAAAAGCAATTCTAACACAGACTGGGATAGGTCTCAATTAAAAGGCTTGTTGAAAGAGGAAAGTCTTCAAAAGGCACCGAAAAGATAGCAGAGATGGTGCCTACCTAATATTCAAAGGGAGGGAATTCCACAGGGTAGACTAAAGGCCTGTTTCCTATATTGTACAGAACGAACCTCCTGATAAGATGGTATATGCAGGAGGCCCTTGTGATGTTCCTGTATTAGTGTAAATAGGGTAAGTGCTGTTTGTATAGGAGATACATAGTAAGTAGAATGAAAGAGGAAGGGGGAGTGAATGGGCAGTAGAATGCTGGATGATTGGCTGAATGTTTTAAATGGCTGACAGTATAAAAGGAAGAATGACAGGTAAATCTGTGTGGACGTTGGTGGACTTGAGAGGGTTGTTTTGGTGGGTTTTGAGAGGAGATTGTGTGGAGAGTTGGTGGATGTGAGGAGAGGGTGGAGTTCGGATTAATACTAAGACCAGTACCTCAGGAATAGATGTAACCATATGCTTAAGTGCCTTTTAAAGAAATCTTGTTATCTTTGTTATATTTAATAAATACTTTTGGTTTACCAAAGGCCTGATCCTTGGCTGGGGTTTCACAGACCAGAAGGGAGGGTAAGGTAAATACCAAGGCTGAAGGATAACAAATGGTGGCAGCGGGGAAGGGAAGAATAACACCACAAGCAGTCTGAGTAAATCAAAGGGATTGGGACAGCTTAAGCACGCAGTCACAGAGGTAACCTAATTGAGGGAGACTCAGGCCGAGTCTCTGGGACTACTGGTTATAGGACGTGACTGGTGGTGCTGCCTAGCAGGGGGATCTGTTGAGATCTGTGCTAGAGCGGGGAGAGAAACCATAAAAAAGGACAGTCCGGATTGGTGGAGTCCCTGATGGTGCCTAGAGACAGGCAGTAACCACGAGCAGGTAGGAACCTAACAGGGAGAGCCAGGGAAGGGCGTCACAGCCCTCACCTGCACAGCACAGTGATCGGCTGGGTATATAAGGGGTAAGACAGTCTTTCAGGTATCCTGGTCCCGAGCTGTATAGGGCTTTGTACACCAAAACTAGAACCTTGAACTTGGCCCGGTAGCAAATGGGCAGCCAGTGCAGTTCTTTCAGCAGTGGGGTGACGTGTTGGCAATACCCTGCCCCAGTGAGCAGTCTCGCCGCTGCATTTTGCACTAGCTGCAGCTTCCGAACCAACCTCAAGGGCAGCCCCACATAGAGCACATTACAGTAATCCAGCCTAGAGATTACGAGTATGTGGACAACAGTGGCCAGGCTATCTCGGTCCAGAAACAGCCACAGCTGTCTCACCAGCCGAAGCTGGTCACCTGGGCCTCTAGTAACAAAGATGGATCCAGGAGCACCCCCGGACTACGGACCTGCTCTTTCAGAGGGAGTACAACCCCATCCAAAGCAGGCAACTGACCAATTATCTGAACTTGGGAACCACCAACCCACAGCGCCTCCCTCTTGCTAGGATTCAGATTCAGTTTATTGGCCCTCATCCAGCCCACCACCAGAGCTTGGAAAAGTTACTTTTTTGAACTACAACTCCCATCAGCCCCAGCCAGCATGGCCACTGGATTGAGCTGATGGGAGTTGTAGTTCAAAAAAGTAACTTTTCCAAGCTCTGCCCACCACCCTAGTCTAAACACCGGTCCAGGGCTTGCACGGCCTCTCCTGATTCAGATGTTACAGAGGAATAGAGCTGGGTGTTGTCAGAATACTGCTGACACCCCAAATCTCCTGATGACTGCTCCCACGGGCTTCATATAGATGTTAAACAGCATGGGGGACAAGATGGTACCCTGCGGCACCCCACAGCACAACTGCCAGGGGGCTGAAAGACAGTCACCCAATGCTATTTTCTGAGAGTGACCCTGGAGATAGGATCAGAACCACTGTAAAACAATTCCTCCAATACCCAGCTCACCAAGTCGGCCCAGAAGGATACCATGGTCAATGGTATCAAAAGCAACTGAGAGATCAAGTAAGAGTAACAGGGTCGCACTCCCCCTGTCCTTCTTCCAATAAAGGTCATCCATCAGGGCAACCAAGGCCGATTCAGTCACATAACCAGGTCTGAACCCAGAGTAGGATGGGTCAAGATAATCTGTTTCATCCAAGAGTACTTGCAATTGCTGCGCCACAACCCTCTCAATCACCTTCCCTAAAAAGGAGGTATTTGCAACCGGTTGGTAGTTGCCACAAACCAATGGGTCCAGGGTGGGCTTTTTCAGGAGTGGTCGGATCACCGCCTCCTTCAAGGTGCCTGGAACCACTCCCTCCCGCAATTATGCGTTGACCACACTCTGGATCCACTTGGTCAACCCCCCTTGACAAGTTTTAATAAGCCAAGAAGGGCACGGGTCAAGAGGACACGTTGCTGGCCGCATCATTTCAATAATGAAGAAATGGTTTTGCTAGGAATAGGAGGGGGGGTCTAGTCAGTGTCATGTCAATTTCATACTGAGGCACTCTCCTGGCTTCAGCCTTTAAGCCAGAATGGTCATGGGGATTGCACCCCTCTCTCCATTCTGAGTTCCATACACCCAATTACTGATGTGACAGAAGGCATACACACACATACACACACTCTTCCACTAAAAATTGCATTTCATAAGTGCTTACTAAAAAGGGTTTTTTGTTATAAATATGTCAGGAGGAAATGAAACTGACAGAATAAAGTTTTTTGTGTAAATTGCACCTCCATGCTCTCCCAGCTTCAGCAAACCCCCTCCCCTTCTCCATTAGCATTACTCCAGAGGGACCAAACATGTAGATTTGGGGGTGGGGCCACAAGGAAACAACGATACTAAAATGTGAATGGAAAACAATGGATTGGAAGGTAGTGGAAAACAGTGGAATGGAAGTGTGAACTCTGAAAATCTGTTGCAATGGGAAAAGCTTAGTCTTTAATAGGAAGTTTTGCTCCTGTGTGAACCAGCCCATTATTTAAAAGGTTTTTTTTGCTTGTGAGCTTTTTTTTGGTAGTAATCCCTCATCCAGGTAATCCTTGTAGATTGATATTAGTATCTCCTCCCATAATTATATTAGTTTTTGTAAATTTGTATAATTTATTTAGTAACATATAAAACAATTAGTTGTTTGCTGTTGGGGGCATAAAAAGTAACCAAAGTGATCAATCCTAGTCTGGCCAATTTTCCTTCTACAAAAAAGAATCTTCCTTGTTTATTCATAAAGCTTCTTGTAGGTTCAAAATCTAAATCATCCCTAATTAATAGTGCTACACCTCTTGCCTTATTCAACCCTTTTGCTGAGGATTTATGCTTCCATGTTTTGTTGTTTAAAAGACCATCAGTTAACTTAGCACCATGGGTTTCCTGCAACATTAAGATCTTGGGTTGCAGGTTTTTTACCAGTTTGTACAGAATATTTCACTTTATTGTGGAACCCATTCCCTTTACGTTTAGTGTAACAATCTTTTATATTCATTTGAGCACATTACCGACTCAGACTGTTTATAGGCTCCCTTTTTAGTTCAATTGGGTGGTTGTCTTTTCCCCTTCCCTTCCCCCATTCCCCTTCTTTTCCCCTTATCCCAGAACTTCCCTCCTTTCTCCCGGTTAACCCCGCCAATATATCCCACCTTTTGAGGCTTGGCTACACCACGGATGTGAATGATGGGGGGGGGGAGCATTAAAACTAACAATAAACCAATTAACATCAATGTTACGCTTCCCCCAAAACATGTTTTGCATTCCACTTGTTCCATTAGCTTGAAAAAAGAAAAGAATATATGCATATATAAATTAAATTAAATCCCTCCTTCCCCCCCTTACATTATAAAAACTATATACTGTAAACAGAAATAAACTGCAGAAATAGCGTTCTATTCCTTCATAGAATGGCCACATAGCTCAGGACCTCTCATTGCCTTTTCTATTTTTTCCATATGTGCTGCAATGACTAAACAAAATTAGTTACCCTGGATTAATTTGTTATAGTGACTTCCAAATTCTGTTTTGATTATATATCATTATTAAGTATGTAGTTAGTCTTGGTAATTCTTCCTAGAATGTACAGCATATCATTTTTATCTCCTGCTATTTGGTGGATTGAGCAGAGAGCGTTGCAGGGTATAGCTGCCATCATAGTTGTTCCTTTCTGCATTATCCTGTCGTTTTTTTTGAGGTCTTTTCCTTCTCACTGTCTCCCATTCATCTTCATCGCCATTGGATTCCAAAATGTATTCCTCATTGGTTTCACTGCCATCCACCCAGCGCCTTTCTCCGGGGGATCCAAATGTAAGATTTTCCAAATATTTCTTTTAATGTTGTTGCCAAATGTATCACTCCCTTGTATGGGACAATGAAGCAAAATGGGAATCCCCAAAAGTATTTAAAGCCTCCTTTCTGTAGCTTTAAGGTGTATGGTCTCAGACATCTCTGTCATTGCAAAGTTTCAGAGGAAAGATCTTGCAGGACTAAGATGGAGGTATCTTTACATTTTACAGCTTCCAAGCGCCTTAGCTGTTTTAAAAGGCTCTCCTTTTTTGTGAAATAGGCAAAAGAAGCAATAATGTTTCTGGAACCCTCTTTATGATGTGGTCCCAGTGCTCTATGAGCCCTTTCAAAATCATCTTCCGTGAGTGGGAATTCAGGTAGCAGTGATTTCAGCCAATTAACAAGGAATTATTTAATATTGTCTTTTTCTATATCTTCATCCAGTCCACGAAATCTCAGATTTGCTTCTATTTTGGTTTTCCAAGTCTTCCAGCTTAATTTGGTCTCCATATAAGCCTTTTTGAGCATTTTAACGTCTTCTCCCTGTTCTGCCATCTCTTCTCCCATCTTTGCTACACAGGATTCCAATTCTTCTCTTCTGACTGTTAAATCTCCCAGTCTTTTATCCAGAATAGTAGCCCAACTTTCCATAAGATCATTTTTGAATACTTGGAGAATTGCATTTGTATTTCTGCTCTAGCCACGACTGTGTCTTGTATTCCCCTCCATGTTCTCAGGCTGCATATCGTTCCCAGGCATGGGGGAAGGCAGCACCATATTTACCAGTGATTCTGTAGCTTCCTCAGATATGGGCCTCGAGCGAATGCTTCTCCCCACAGGTCAAAAGTAGTGTGTTAAATCCAGATTCTTGCTTCTAGCCGCTCCAGCGGTCATCCCCTATCGGGAGTGCACAAAATACTGGTGGGGTTTTAGTGTCTTTCGCTCAGACAACAGGCATAAATGAATATGAGTCAAAGGAGCTCCAGGACTATGCCACCATCTTCTAGGTGCACTAGCTCCGCCCCATGATTCAAGATTATTAATATTTGTAAAACAGCTGATGAACTGCTGGACCAGTAATGGAAATCCCTATCCAAATATCTCATTGAAGTCAAGGAACAGTATACTTGTTCACATGATATATGCAGGTATGTTTTTCTGGGGGGATGCTCCAGGATGTAGCCCTGTTATTTTTTTTGTAGCCGCCCCCCTCCTGGAGGCTCTCTGTCTCTTTCTACAGCCAATCAAGCCACAGCAATTCCCGAACACTAAAAGCTATGCAGCTGCAGCTGGAAAATCCAGCAAGGTCAGGAGTCACTACAGCTAATCAGCAGTCAGTATGGATCTTCTTGCTTGCTGATTGGCTCCCACCATCTATAGTTGTGGGGAGGAAAGAAACATGAGGAGGGAGAGAGTCAACAGGAGATAAGAGAAGGAAGTTTACTGAGAAAAAGAGGGACAGCCAAGCCAGATTTGAGAGGGGTTTGCATTAAAATCTTACTAAAGGGCTTTCAAACAGTCTCACACAGTGCCATAGCAGCCAACGTGGAGAGCAGGTAAAGACTGGGAGGGGGAGGGAGGATGGGGCTAAGAATGAGGCAAAGCAGCGTTTTCTCACAGAGAAGGGGGACGAAGGAAGACTGAAACAAGGAAGGCTGCTTGTAAAATACAAGGTGCATTGCTTGTAACAATAATGCTAGGAAAAACAGAAGGGAGTAGAAGAAAAGGAAGGCCAAACAAGAGATAGACTGATTCCATAAAGGAAGCCACAGACCTGAACTTACAAGATCTGTACAGGATGGTTCATGACAGATGCTCTTGGAGGTCACTGATTCATAGGGTCACCATAAGTCTTAATCGACTTGGAGGCACATAACGACAACAACAATTGTTTGTAAAGCATTTTTTCTCTCTCAGTGGTACTTTTTGCAGATTGTCTGTGAGAAGGTGGAGGGTTGGGGGAGAGAGACAAAGGGCTAAGAAGAGGGGATATTTTACAGACATCACTGCTTGAGACAGAACTTCTCACAGCTGATCTACAAAAAACAGATTTCTTCCCCTTGTAAAATATAGGTAGCCTCATTCTTCTTACCCTTTGCTCTTTTGGTTTTCTGCCACCCTCCGTGAGGCTCTCTGTCTCCCCTCCACTTTCTCACAGACAATCTGCAAAAAGCACTATCAAGGGGAAAGAACTGCTTTACAAGCAATTCCCCATATATTTTACAGGCAACCTTTCTTCTTCCTTTCTCCAGCCTTCCTTTGCCCCCTTCTTCGTGAGGAAATGCCACTTCTCCTCACTCTCCACCAGCTCTTCTTAGCCCTCTTTCTCTCCCCCCCATGCACCCTCTTTTTTGGCTGCAGTGAGTCTGTGCAAGGAGAAAGAAACACTTGTCAAGCAATGCCCCGTGTATTTTACAGGCATAATGTGTGAGAGAAGTCCTTTTCTCAACTGATATGCAAAACAAGGGGGAAGAAACCTGCATTTTGCAGATCAGCTGTGAGAGGGACCTTTCTTGCAGGAAGCAAAAATACCAGCTTTTTTGTCCCCACCCCCCATGGGGAGGGGAGAAACAACCACTTTGCTAGCTCTGTGTTTGGTGCTTTGGGAAGCACCAAGCACAGGGCCAGCAATGCCCCATATACAGTGATTTCCAAGCACCTGATTGCCAGCAGAATGTTGTGGCTTGGGAACCCCCTGCAAGGAGTTTTGTTAAGTGGGTTAGATAATGATGTCATGTGATTGACAGGTGAGTGCCCCTAGTCACCTGTCAAATTTGGCCTGTGAGGCCAGTCCTGGTGACTCATGAAGGGACCCTGGGCTTCTCAATTTGCCACTACACTACTGGATATATGGAGGAAGGGGAAAAAATGAAACAAAACCCCTCTCCTACTGTTAAGACCAATTGCATTTTAGAGCAATGCAGCACCGAATCTGGGTTTGCCAGTGAAAATATACCCAATGGAGGCACAGTCAATCTTGACTCTTGAATGTATGCTTATTATACATGTTTGTATATACCAGTTTGCCCCCACTTGCTCACATTTTATATTTTAAAGTGTGTCTTTAAAACAGCTATACATCTAAAATGTAATATGTGCACTCGCCCCTGGGAAGATGTGTGGGAAAGGAGCCCCAAATGCCATGAGACATGCCTCTCAGTGACAGAAGAGGCAGGAGTATGAGCAGGGCTGATTCTAAAGAGCAGCCAGGTTGGGCACTGGCCTGACAGCCCCTGGAGCTACAGGGGGCCCCTCAACCACCCCTCCGCTCCCCTTCCGTGACTTGTGCCGCCCCATGTCTCCCCACATCTCCCCACTTACCTGTCTGCTGTCTTTTACCATTGCCCTTAACGAGGATGGTGGCCGCGGTTTTCCTAAGGTACTGAAGCCCCTGCCGCCATCTTAGTTGATGGCAGAGATGTGCGTGCATAGCACACATCCGTGCCATCAACAAAGATGGCAGCGGAGGCTTCATCCCCTTAGGGAAACTGCAGCCGCCATCTTCATTAAGGGCAATAGTAAAAGACAGGAGACAGGTAGGTGGGGTTGGGGGTTCGGGTGGGCTACACGTGCGCGAACACAAATGTGCACACACACCGGGGCCCAGGGCAAGGTAATGCCCCAGGGCCCCGGCATTCCTGGAGCCGGCCCTGAGTATGAGGCCATTGTTTTGCAGGATCTCATACAGAGTTAGCACATCTTTTCTGCAATCCTGACATTAGAAAGTCATGCATTCTTTGGCCCCTTCCCCTCTGCTTCCTTTGTGTTTTAGAGACAGGAGCAAGAGTACGGAATGGTGGGAGTGGCCTTCAAAGGACACATAGCATCACAGCTCAGCATGTTTAAGTGCCATTTGCTGCAGTAAGCATGTAACGTGGAAAGGGAAGATGACAAGATGTGCATCTCCAAACATGCAGTTGACAGGTCCCAGATGAAGGCCCAACAGGGCATTGGATGTGTGGTTAAACTGTTTCATCTTCCTCTCCTCCCCCTCCAGCCATAGGATTGCACGCTAAACGTGTACACTGTCTGCCACTGTTTTAGGTTAAACCAGAGGTGACGACAGCCCTGTTCCTTAAAAGGAAACCTTCCAGGGGCCTCATGCCTTTGGTAGGTGGGGCCAGAGACAACAAGGGGATGGAGCAATCAATGCTACTTTTAGCCTTAGTTCAGCAGGCTATATTCTAGCCCCATGAGTTCAGTGGTTCCTACCCATACAAAGTCCACACCTCTCCATTCAGGCAAGCAAGAGGCATTATCAGAGTTTAAGGACAATTTCCAGCCTGACAAAAGTACAAGGAAAGTATGGGACAGGGACAGTCAGGGGGTGTAGCCTGGGTAGAGTCCTGAGGGCCAGAGGTCTTGAGGGCTGCAGTTAGCTCTTGGGCCTGAAGTTCTCCAGCCCAGGGTTGCGCACAAGCAGCTCAGGACTTAAACTCAACTTAGCAGGGTTCAGAGAATGTGCTTCAGGATGCCTTATGGGAAGCGATTCAACAACAACAACAACAAGAAGAATATTGTTGTGCACCACCCCAATCTCCGAGCAATGAGACATCTCAGGGTTTGCTTTCCTTGGAAAGAAGGCCAGTGGAGTCTGTGGTATCTTTATGAAATATGGTTTATTTACACACATTCCAACCTGAGCTTGAGATGGAGGGGTTCAAAGCATCAACAGTCCAATATCTTGCTTTTCCATCAGGCTTACAAGAGGCACCCTAAAGCCATGATGCAGGGAGCCAGCCTCTCTGCCTGTCTCCAGTTCCCAGCCTTTCCTCTGACTCAACTCAGAACACAAGCCTCTCTTAGGTCCTTGGATGGGGGGGGGGTCTCCTAAAGAGTTTGAATAACAATGGGATCTCCCTGGCCCAGTTAATGGACCTATTATCTCACCTGGCCATTTTATTAGACTAACAAAAGAGACTCATCCGACCAGCAGAGCAGGTTTCTCCATTGCAGAGCCCACCTCCAGGTGCAGGGTTCCAAATCAGAGGCTGGAAGGGGACTCAAAGAAATCATCCATCACAACCCCAAACCCACAACACTATAAAACTGATGTAAGTTTTCAGAACAGACATATCCAAAGGACATTATTTTATCCTAGAATGCAAAAGTGCTAACAGCTTGAGAAGTGCTGTGTGGTTTGGTTAACCTAGTTCATTCCTGCCTTCTATTCTGCTCTTGAAATATAGTCTATCCTTTTTTAGGGCTGCTGTGAATCTTATTTTTCCCCTGCATCTGACCTGGATTGACACTCGCAGCTCATCCACCCTTTCTGCTTCCCTTCCCACTTGATTTAGCCCCACACCCCAAGCCACTGACACCCTCCCTTCCTTTACACAACGCTTGTGCGACAGAGATGGCAGCTGTATTTCCAGTCATTCTAGCCCTGGGATCATGGGCCCACCCTGCAGGGCACATCCAGTCACACCTGGAACTCTGTCCAGTAGTGTTTAGCACTTCTAAATAGGAACTTACTGACAGAGCTCTCTGGTGTGGCCAACCATTGTATAATTGTTACACACACCAACAAAATAACCTGTGCCCTTGGCCTTAAGAAGATTGTGCCTCCTAAAAATAAAAATAAGAAATAGGGAAGGGTGCATTACTAGCAATAACACACCCAATGTCCCAAATGACTTCCCCCAGCAGGTTCATGTAGCTGTTGATTTTTTTCCTTTTAAGAAAACAATCTCTGCATGGGCAGAATTCTCAAGGGATGGAGCCCAGAGTTGATGTGGCAGGAGTTCAGAGTGAGATCAATAAATGTGTAGAACATGATGGCTTTGGTTGGTGTAGGGGGAGCCCAGAGTCTGAAGAGTGGGTGCCACAGTAAGTCAGCCAGGGGAAGAGCACAGTGGCTTGTGATGGGTTCCATCCATTGAGAACTCTAAAATTAGTTTTTAAATACCTGGAGATTTATTTTTTTTAATGGTTGAGACAGGGAACTCCACAATTGCCCCTGCTAAAGTGAAAAGATCAAGAGGAATGTGGTAGGGGTGTGTGCAATGGGGGAAGGGAGTTTCATTTTCCATTTTCATAACACATTCATTTTACTTTTGTTTTAATTGCATTCATTTAATTTTGCCTCTGTTAATGCTCCATTTGTTTTTATTCCACATTCATTTTAATTTTTCCATTGATTTCAACTGAGAACCAGCCGGCTTCTTGCAAACTTTGCATCCAGCTTCTTACAAACTTTGGTATTTTCCATCTAAATGGCATGAAATTTTCAGGCAATGAACCCCAGTGCATTGTACTTACTAAATGACAAGAAGCTTGAAGAAAGAATCTTCTTTTTAGGGGCAATTGAAAAAGGGGTGTGACATTACTTTCTGTGGAGATGCACCTTGTCTTCTGCTCCATATAACTTTGGTGTTTTCTATCCAAACTCATGAAGTATTCAGGACTTGAACTATTCCCTTCATGGCATCATACATGCCAAATACCAGGCATACTGGAGAAAAGGAATGTGAAATAAGAAACAGGATGTACTCACATTCAGTTTTGATTATACATTTGTTTACCTTAAAAGTAATGTTTAATACAAATTTTGGTTTTACATTTTTTAAAAATTTATGTAAAACAGATCGGTGTGCATTTGTTTATTTGCCATTGTTTTTCAAATGAATTCACACTGGCCATTTTGCATAGTCAAGCTTACAACAAGATATTTCTTTTAATATCCTCCAGGCTAGATCCCAGGGATTGACATTTTATTGATTACATTGTTGTGCTACTAGTAAAGTGACACATTGTGACACATTACCAGATGAGCGAGCCATACTGAGTTATATGTAGCATTTAACCACACACTCATCACATTACAATGAGCTTTCCTTCAAGAAACCTGGAAGCTACTTCATCCAACGAAAGAGCTGCTAGTATTTTGCAATGGCTGGCAAAGTCTGTCAGGCAGGTTGCTATGCATAGAATTCAATAGCAATAAAGAATCCACAGACATTGTAGTCTGTGTTAAATACTGCAGTCCCTTAACCATTTTAAGACAACAGTATTGCCACCTTAGGTTGGTGATTAGTTATCCCCAATATAGGCAGTATAATTTTACATATGTATGTATTAAATTTATATCCTGCCCTTCCTCCCAGAAGGAGCCCAGTTATAAGCAATTCAGTTCATTTCAAAAGGAATACATCTTCATACATGAGTTTGTTATTATTAATACTAGAAAAATATTTTCGAAGCACATTTTCCAGCTTCAGAGTGCAGTAGAATCCTTATGTGTCCTCATAGGAATTTCGTACAGGTTAGGTTAGATTGGGAGATTACAGCGACTTGCTCAAGAGCACCCAGCAGGATACAAGACTGAGATTATTCACATCATTCTTCTACATTCAAACCAAATCCTCCTCCTCCTCCTGGCCAGCAATTCATTTTACTAAGGGCTTACTAAAGGAAGGGGAGTAATGGCTATCATTTCCCCCCAAAGTGGACAGGTTTGCCACAAAGTTCCACATCCAGGATAGCTGGGCAGGCGCAGCTAATTCTCTACAGAAGGGATGGGGAATGTTTGGCCCTCCAGATGAACTACAACTGCCATCAGCCCCAGCAAGCATAGGATTATGTGGGATGTAGTTCATCACATCTGGAGGGCCAAATGTTCACCACACCTGCTTTACAGGAAGATGAATATGGACCAGAGCTCACCAGTTGCTGATTCCTACTCTATCCACTATGCCTTGCAGACATCTTTTTATATACCTTTAGGGCCAGTCAAACCATTGTCAGGGCATGTGTACCCTTGTATTGCATCCAGCCAATTCAAAATCAGCACCATGAAAATTGAATTTATTGCTGATTGATAAAATGGGCATACTCTAGCTTTGCAGAGTTTATTCTGCAAAAAATGTGCAGAAATTGTGCATAAGTAATTTTTGTTTTGCTAATCTTGGAATAGAGTAAGGAGATACACAGAACACTGAATCTTCTCTCTCTCACACACACATCCCACAACCACCACTGAAAACCTTATTTAGACAATTCCCTGGATTTTGAATTTCAGTAGGCTTCATTCATACATTTCTTGGACATAAGATTAGAAACATTTTGTTTTTAAAAGTAAACAGTGAAATTCTCATGAAACAAGGGGTGATATTCAATGCTAGAATACAACTGAAGAGTTCTGTGCCTACGATCATATTTTGTGCTTATATGGTATCAGAGCAAACACTTGTGTTAATCAAGCACTATCACTTCTATACTAAGAACACTCTTTTGTGATTCCCTAATACTAGGCCACATTCACACCATACATTTATTCCATCATTATTCCACTTTAAACAGTCATGGCTTCCCCCAAATAATCTTGGGAAGTGTAGTTTGTGAAGGGTGCTGAGAGTTGTTAGGAGACCGTTATTTCCCTCACAGAGCTCCAATTCCCAGAATTCTCTAGGAAGAGAGGCTGACTGTTAAACCACTCTGGGAATTGTAACTCTGTGAGAAGAATAGGAGTCTCCTAACAGCTCTCAGCATCCTTCACAAACTACACTTCCCAGGATTCTTTGGGGGAAGCCAAGACTGTTTAAAGTGGAATAATAGTGGAATAAATATGTAGTGTGAATGTGGCCTCACTGATAGAACAAGATATGTACCATGAGAAATATTAGTTCTTCTTGTTCAGAGCAGGGATGGGGAACCTGTAGCTCTCTAGATGTTGTTGGACTCCAACGCCCATCAGCCTCAGCCAGCATGGCTAAAGGTCAGGCATGATGGGAGTTGTAATGCAGCAACATCTGGATTGGAAGGCCCTGTCATATAGAAAGAACCTCCTTGTCACCTTCCTTCCTTCCTTCTCTTCCTCATATATATACATGCACACCTCCAAGCTCTTCGCTTTCTGCCACACCCAATCTGATTCTGGGTCCTACTCAACCCAGCTATCTTCCTCCTGTTTGAGTATTTCAAAGAAACACACCCATACCTGTTTATCTTACATAGCCTTCCTGTGACTGCAAAATCTACTGTTGCAGCCTATCTTTGTCACTCATCTATGTACAAATGCTTCTGGTTGGAGAAAGAATTAATGGTGTCATTAACTTCCTCATTTTGGGAAAGGGACCAAAATGAGAGATAGAGCACATCCTTTGCATGCAGAAGGTCCCAGTTCAGTCCTTGGCATCTCCAGTTAAAATAATCAGGTAAATGAGAAGAAAACTGTACCTGAGACCACAGAGAGCCCCTGCCAGTCAGAGTAGAAAATACTAAGCTAGATAACCTTTGCAGTATAAGACAGGTGTCCTATTAGAAGCCACAGGACAATAATGGCACCACAAAGAATCAGCCTTGTAAGTCAGAGGCCTGCCATGCATGACACACTAAGCCAAGCCTCTTAGCTGAAGTGCTTAACCATGAATTTCAGTTCGGACAACATGCTAAGCTAAACTTTGGCTTAGCTCAGCACAGCTCAGCAGCAAAAAGGACTGAGGGGGAGCAAAGCAGCTATGAGCTCTTCTCCAGAAGCCCACAGATTCACGTGGTTTCACTAAGCCACAGTTTGGATTAGTGTGTCAAGTGAACCAGGCCAGAGAAGAAATGGTTAGCAATGGCATTACAGTTGGTAATGATGCAGTTGGTAATTGGACCAGCTTGCAATGCTCGAGTGTATTACAAATCAAGTGCTATCTTCTCCAGCTCAAAACGTTAAAATGAGATCCTGTGTATGCGTAGTCACCATGTAGAGGGCCAGGGATTTAAAGCCAGCTGATCCAGAGGCACTTTCACAGAAGACCTTCAATGTTCACTCTCCTTACTTTTCAATGATATTCTTGTCGATTGCTTTGAAAGTGTGCACTTTAAAAAAAAGAGCTTGCGATTTATTGTATACTGACATGCTGAATAAACAAATAAACTGATCCTACTTATACACATCATGACAGAAGGAAGCAATTGGACCAACCCGCGCCCCAAGCAGGCAACCACCCCAAAGTGTACAGTGGTACCACTGAGAAATGGACCACTTCTTTCTGTGTATTGTGCATGCCAGCTCTTTAAGCGTTTTAAATAAATACAGTTTACTGATGGGAGTTAATTCCTACACCTCTGGCAGCGGAGTTATTTATAATATCATATTTGGTTTTTTAAAAAGCTGGGTTTTTATTTTACATATGACCCACAGGGTGGGGGGCAGGGAAAGGCCTTACACCACACTAGCAAGTATTATGCCTTCATCCTAGTGTGTTTGGTCATTTCCAGAAAGGCCCGCAGGCAGAATGCTAAATACACGAGAGTCCCATGAGAAGTTGCACAATCTCTCCCACATGACTGTTGGCAATGGAGCAACCCTTTACCACCCTGGTGCAGGCCAAAGGCTAAAATACCACTCTAGAGGCTAATCATCATCATTCTTTCAAATAGCTGAGAGTACACAAACACACAGTGTGTCCTTATATATATTTGGACATTTCTGGATTATACACACACTATCCAACAAGCAAACATGATTTAAAGTCTGAGCTGTGTGTTAAATTCTCCACTCTATTTGTGGGCAGAGTAATTGGGGTAGGGGACATTTCACCATAATCTCCCAGGGGGAGAAGAAATTATCCAATAGTTTCTTGGAGGCGGGCTCACCATCACTAGTGGCACTAGCACAGCTTCTTGCTTCCCCCCCCTGCACCCCCCTCAACTATGTTGGTAGCCAGGCCACCATTTTGTATCCTTCACAGTGCCTCCTAGCATCATACCGGTACATTGGGAGGAGGGGACTGAAACATGGGGGAGAAAATTCAGTAAAGTGGCCCTTTTTCTAGGATGGTGGGAGAAACAGAAACATTTTAAAAATTTCCTCGACGAGTGGGAGGGAATGTATTCTGAGAAATTTCAGATCGGTTCCGTTTCAAGATGGTGGTTAGGAAACATTGTTGTCGTTGTTGTCATAATAATAATAATCAATTAATTTTATATCCCACCTTTCCTCCCAGTAGAAGCCCAGGGTGGCAAACAAAAACACTAAAAATACTCTTTAAAAACTGACTTTAAAATATGGATACCCATCTGGGAAAATAGTTTTCAAGTGAGGGCACAGAACATAGGAAGAGCCCTGGTGGGTCAGGCGAAAGGCCCATCTAGCCTTTCTCACAGTGGCCAACCATACGCAATCATTAGTTACCCAGCCAAGATACCTGTCAGAATGCCTCCCAGATCCTCCCTCCCCCTGTGCAGACAGAGTGGCTACAGATGGCCATGGATATTTGCTGAGCAGTACGGTACCACAATGTACTTATAACCACCTGATAAACCAGTCATCGGTGTCGCCAAGTGGCAAGTAGAATCTTACCAAACCCATTCATTCCTGAATTCTATTATCCTAGCGGGGCTTTTCATTGAAATGACCCCATGGACAGAGGCTGATCACATGGATCCTGACCACAGAAGTGGTAGCCTGTTGGAAAAGGGGGGTTGTATTCCCATCTGGACCCATGTGACTGGGCTCTGCCCAATGGTTGGGTCGTTTACCTTGTTACCCCAGCTGCATGGGAGTCACTCACAGAGCAAGTGCAGACAGAAGACAAGATTCTCCTCCCCACTTACTTACTTACTTGATTTAGATCCTGCCCTGTCCTCACTTGGCAGGGCATTACAGACAACCACCTGGCCAGGAGGTGGCATACACACTGCGCTATGCTATGACGTGATCCACCTCAATCTCATCTTAGTCTTCATGGGGGCTGAAATAATGAGCCAATGTATCCCCAAGAAGGTCGAAATATATGCACAGGCATTTAAACAGCTCCAAACACCTTTGCAGCATTTGGGGAGGTGGCATGCCTTAAGCTTTCAGTGTCTCAACTGACTTCTTAATTTACATTGACATAAGCAAGGTGGAGCAAGAGATAAAACACACACATACCAAGTAAATACGGGGAGGTTTTTGTTTCAACCTGTTTCCTCAGATTCCCTTTATGGGCATCTTGATCTTTATGTTTAAAAACCAGCAGAGAAACTATATTGGCCGTGTGGTCAATGATACTCCAGGAGAAAGACGTTTTTAAAAATTTACACAATGTTGTGTTATTTTTTTGCTTCCCAATGTGTGTGCATGTGTTTAAGGGAGTGTACGGTTGGATGTGGGTGACACAACACCTGCTTTTCTCCCTTTTCGAGGGTTTTGTGTGGTTTGCTTTTCCCTGAAACTTTTTATGCAGTAGCATTTGGCTCATGTGAGTTAGTCCAGGTAAAGTGAAGACATATGGGTGTTTGACAGCACATTCATCAAAGAGTTCTGATGGAAGAAATAGTTGGAAGTTTTCAATCGTGATGCAGCTTGAGAACCAGGCTGGATCTATGCACACTTTCCTGGGAGTATGCCCTTTTGAACCCAGGGGGAATTATTTCTAAGTAAACATAAATATGGTCCTTGATCCAGAGAAATTTAGATGCACTTCAGTCCCATTGAGATTAATGAGACACGTAAGTTAGCTGCACAGCCAATTCACTGCATTGATTTCAATGGAGCTTACTCTCTAGATTGCATCCTAAGAGTGCTTTCCTGCATGTGGCTTAAAGCGCCTTTGAGTGACTCTTGTGCATTCTTGATATGAACATATGATCTATGCCAAAATGGGGGGGGGGGATAGAAAAGAAGCATTTGTATGCAAACAGGCATTCAGGCCAATCCAAAGTAGAGTTTGTATTCATATTACATTATAAACCTATTGAAACAGGAACAACTTTATGCCATGTGCCACGCATGAAAATGTGTTGAGGTCCATATCTCTGCAATGGAGCCATGAAATTAGTGAACAGTTCTAAACTCTTTAAAATAGAGTGGGCCAGAAGATATCCAAATATGAGAGAGGGTTTTTAAAGAGCTGATCAACACATTCACAGTTAACTACATCAGCCTTTCCCCACCAGTGTGCCTGCAGATGGCCAATGGCTGAGGCTGATGGGAGTTGTGGTCCAACAACATCTGGGGGCACACCGGTTGGGAAAGGCTGAACTACATGATATAGCTCAGTGATGACTGTGCAATTTCAGTCTATAGAGTCCATTCATTTATTTAGAGTATTTATATCCTCCCCTTCTAGTGCAAGTGCATTGCTCAAGACAGCTTACATAGATGAGGCACTAAATGTTATAATGCTCCTCTCTGTAACAAAGATAAAACACCAAACAGAAAGACTCATCTGCAGACACATACAGGCTGCATTCAGGCAGCAGTTTATTCCATTTTCCTGATAATTTCCACATTTTATCTGATCGTTCACATGATGTAGAAGCCACTTACGGTAATCTAGAGGAATACAGTGGAAGGTTTAGCTCTCTTTTCCATGCTAATTGCTTCCACACAAAAAGTCATTTTCAACCCCATTAACCCAGAAAATTGGGGGAGTAAAGTGATGAAATTTGGGGTGATATATTGGCATACAGCTTTCCTGTAGTTTTCATGGGGGAATCATGGAGGACAGAAATGTGCATGTGTGGAAAGGGTGAGGGAGTAGCGACATGTCCAATGATGTTCCTTGTTGTGTCACACCACGCCCCCTGGTGTGAATGAAATTTAGCATGACATGGCAGTATATCAGTAACAAAGCCACAGTTCCATAAGGCAACAGGTACTGCAGTGTGAAAGGAATGCTAGAAATGGGGTCAGAAGCCCCCATTACAACCAGGAAAGCTAACACAATGAACCCATGTTCGAATTCAGCCACACACACCAAGCCATCTCTCTCAGTATCGAAATGTAATGCACAGAAAGGGCAAATTATTCAAACTTCTTTTAAACAGGTTTCGCAAAAGAAAAAAAGATTATTAAAAGACATGCAAAATAATTCTTGAAGCATGTTTGGATGCGATTTTGCTACATCCTACAACTACTATTTGTTTTTTACTCTGACTCCTCCGCTTTTCAACCTGGAAACTGCAGAAAAGTTTATTTACTGGCAAGGCACAAACCTGAGAAGATTCTGCCACAGATTCTGTATCCCACCATGGGCACTGCTGTTGTCTTACTGCCTTCTGATATGCAACTGAAGCTGGTTAACTCTTTCTCGGCAGAGGATGGAGAAAGGGAAGGAAGAAGAGCATGGAAGTATCAAGGAAAGCAAAACTGATGAAGCAGATACCAGCCATATTCTCTTATATAAGGTTCAGATGTCCACACCTGGCATATTCAAGGCCTTTGATGCAAGGCCCTTTGTGCCATGTAATTAGTGCACCAACTCTGCTCAAGGCATGGCTCCAAGGGGTATATCTGCAATTATCAAAACTGGCAGATTAAAGATTCAGATAGAATGATTATTATAGTGATACATCAGTCACAAAGGAGAGGGTGTGCTCCAGTCCCTTCCCCACCATTAAAGTTCACAGAAATACAGCTTGCTCATATAGCTGAGCTGTCTTTGCACATCACAGTCTCCACACAAGTTAGCTTATCTATGTGCTTCCGAGAAATCTGGGAACATCACTTCACCACCTTAACTGATGATTTAGCTAATTTTGTTTGGTGTGAAAGAGACATCAGCAGTATATGTGTGTGTGTGTTTATATACATGCTATGCCAAACTGCACTTCCGCCTACTTGTTACAGCCCTTTTCTTCAAAATTTCCTAACTTGCCTTGTATGAGCTAAACTGTCTTCTTCTGATGCTACCCTATCCACTATCTTTCAAGTTTGGTGTTCTGCAAAGGAACAATTAGTTGCCATTAACTGCTTAGAACAACAGTGCCACCTGGTGGGAAGGTAGCTTTGCTAGTACAGTTCCCCTCGTGGATAGGTAGGTTGGCTATTATATTGTTTTTGCATCTGTTAAAGTGCTCTAATCCATGAAACATATGCCACAACTAAGTATTTAAAGCCATGGTCCTTTTTTACTTAACCATCATAACCATGTCTTCTGTGGTTCTACACAAAGCCCAGCAAAACAAACAAACAAAATAAGCATCAGAGAGAATATCCTTTGTCACTTAACGCAAAACAGAAAGAGTAAGTTCTTAGTCCTTATGGCTGTGCAGACTTGCCTCTGTTTATATACTTTCAAACCTGAGCAAAGGCTGAATAAGATTGTTACTGGTCACAGGATGGTGCTTCAGTGCACCTTGTTGCCCCTTCCCCATAACTAGCAAAAGCAAATTTATGCAGATTAAACAAACTGGATTATATATTGTTGCACACCACCCCAATCTCCAAGTGGTGCAAGATTTCCAGGAGTTCCAGAGCTTACCAGGATTTGGTTTCCTTGGAATTAAGGTCAGCGGAGACTGTTGCATTTTGTAGGATATATGGTTTTTATTTTCATGTATATAAAGCCTGAGCATAATATGGAGAGATTCTCAACATTAACAGTCCAATAGATCTTGCTTTTCCATAAGGCTTGTAGGCAGGCACCCCAAAGCCATAGTGCAGAGAACAGGCCTCTCTGTGTGTCTCCCTAGTTCCCAGCTTCTCCACTCTAGACTAAAAACACAAGGCTGTCTTTGGTTCCCAGATTGGGGAGAAAACTCTTTACTGATTGTACTTTCCCTTCCCAAAAAGTTTGTAGCTGGTGATTTTTATTCATGGCAGTGATGTTCCTTTGATCAATTATTGGTATACAAACTCTTCTCCAAACTTTTGCTTGCAAAGTAATGTGCAACCATTACAACAGTCTCCTCCTATCTGGTCTTTTAATATACCCCAAAAGTATTGTTAAGAAGGTTTAATTTTAATGAAGTCTCTGGTACCTTTAATGCCTTAAATGATCTTTCCCAGTATTCTTTAACCAGGTTGCATCCCCACCAGATAGGGGCAAAAGTACCCCTTTCTTGCATGTATTTTCTGAAATTGTATGTGCACTACAGGTTGCAGGATTTGGGTTTTCATGCTGCAGTGCTTGGGTGCTTTGTATGCAGAGTTCACACACAGATAAAACACTGTACACTTTTGCAGTTTTAATGCAAAGCTATTAATTTGGTTGGCTGGTTCCTGTAGCTTTCTTCTGTTGGTTTTTATACTCTAGAAACAGAACCAGGAACATGATATTTAACGTCTGTATTTGTGTGAGTGGGATTTATATATTCCCTGGTGGCTGAAAAAAGCCTCTCTGCCTCATCATGTTGAAAAATTATATGCTGTAGTACAGTCTAAGCACTAACAATAAGGGAACACTTTGCCTTTCCCCTCATCTGAGCTAGAAAAGCTACACTTTAGATTCTGTTTTGCAGTTAATGTCCGTCCTCCCACCGGGAGGAAGTTTAAGTCTTTACATGAAAGCAGTGCATAGAAAAGTATCTCTCTTGGGGAGAGATTATTCAGAATTTTGCCAGATCATTGTAGCAGCCTTTATGTTTTCCCCCCCTTCGTGGAATGAAGGAAAGAATATATGCTGCAGTTGTTCAGTGCGGGCGTTTCAGTAGTTGTTCTGCAGGAATTTTGTGACTGGTCTTGGAAATTAAAGCTGTCCATCCACTGGAAAGTCAACACATGTTATCCAGTCACAGGGGTTAGTTTACTAAAGGATTAACATACATAATTCCTTCCAAACTTGGGTGGCCGAGTACCAATCAGTTTGGAAGTGAAAGCAGGCCATCCGAAACAAGTAGTGATTTCTACATGCTTGGGGAAACCCCTAGGAATGCAGAAGTCTATTAGTTTAAAAATTTAAGGGCATTTTAAAAACCAGAAAATGGTCTGACATGAACCTTTGAGCATCTAGAGCTACAGAATGAAGGGTGTCAGTTGGGTGGGAGAAGAAAAGAAAAACAGAGAGGGCGAGAATGGGAATTGGTTGCCCAAGCACATAACAGCTTACAATGAATATCCTGGAAGTGGGGATAAAGAGAGAGAGAGAGTGCACGCGTGTGCATGCACCCACTCCTGGTCTACAGTAAATTGCTGCATCCCTCCAAGTTTCAGTTAAGAGTCATTCCCAACCTGACCTGGAGATGCTGGGAATTGAAGCTGGGACCTTTTGCATGCAAAGACAGTGCTATGCCACTGTGCTGCAGTCCTTCCCTTGTTCTACAGAGAAGGGAAAATGCTGCTTCTGAAGTGACACCTACCTTCTGCACTTGTTGCAATAAAATTGTTCAAAATTAGTTTGCATTTTTTTTAAAAAAAAACGTGTGATTAATTGAAGGCACAGTTTTAGCCATCCCCAAAGTTTTCAATCTACTCTTTTCTAAATATTGCATCCCAAAGGGTGAAAATGCTGTTCCGAGCTCTTTGGAGGAAGAGCAGGTGAGGTTACAAACACAAGACAAATATAAAGAGGTAACTATGGAATTGTTGGGCCAGTTATCCACCTATGGTCTCATCTTCATTGTAAACCAGCTTTCATATGCCTTCTAATTTTAATCTAAATATCTTGTTAAATATCAGCTGACAGACTGGATCACAACATGTAACATTTCTAAATTTACTCCACATTTGGCTGCACTGGGCAGGGTGCCACAACAGGGGCTCCTCCCAAGCAGCTCAAACAATTATTTTTAAAATCAGGCAACGGAGGTGATTACATCCTACAAAACAAGTACAAATCCCTTCAGAGATGTGTTTGTGGAAACTTCACTCTGGGTTTTTTGAGATGCTCTCTAGTTCAATTAAAGACAACCTACGTGTTTGTCTTTCATATAGCAAGACACAGTGAAATACGCTCTTCCATCAGGTGAATGGCATTTATTGCCTGTAATGGTTAAGAAACCTGGAATGGAAATGGACTGCCTTCAAGTCGATTCCGACTTCTGGCAACCCTATCAATAGGGATTTCATGGTAAACGGTATTCAGAGGGGGTTAGCCATTGCCTTCCTCTGAGGCTGAGAGGCAGTGACAGGCCCAAGGTCACCCAGTGAGCTTCATGTGGGGATTTGAACCCTGGTCTCCTAGGTCGTAGTCCAACACCTTAACCATTGCACCACATTGGCATCGAAAAAGATTACACTCCTATGGCAAGCCTAGTATCTGTTGGTCAAAAAGCCAATTTCCTTAGCCTGGACAATGGGGGTCAGTTCACACAGTAATCCTATGCAGTGCAACATCATTCATTGGAATACCGGCATGCTGTTATATGTATTAGAGTCCCATTCACAAACCAGGTTTTCATATGTATGCAGTCACAGCCAGAGACTATTATGGTTATCCCTAGTTGGTTCATGCTACAGAATAACTATCACTTTGAAAATCAGTTTTCTTACAATGTAGATTCCCAAGTGGCAATCTTCACTTACACTCTAGCTGGACCTTTCTTGTAATTTACTGGGCTCATCACCAGGTTTTCATGAGGCTGTGAGCAACTTCTCTTGGTAATTCAAAATATGCATTTGGCTGGCAGTACATTAGGGCAATCTTTTAAGGGGGGCAGGGCAGCATGACCTGTCCTGTGTATCAGTCTGGTTGCCATTATTCATTGGGAGTACCTATATTTCTGGCCAACTCACTCATTCTATACACTCTGCTTATTTGCACGTAACACTAAGCCAAACCATGACTTAGCGCAAATACGTTTGCTCTTGGAGATATTATGGCCACATTACTCCTCCTCCAGTCCTGCTATTGCTGTGCTGTTGTAAGCTAAGGTATGATTTTGCTTAGCGTGTCATCCAAACCCAGGTTTATGGTTTGCCTCACTTCAGACAAACTACAAGCTGTAAACAAGAAATTTGTTCTTGGGTTCACAGCTCGTGGTTTGTCTGCAGAAGACAAACCATGAGCCTGGGTTTGGATTACATGCTAAGCCAAACTATGGCTTAGGCCACAGTAGTGCAGCAGCAGCAGGATGTGGGGAGGAGTTCAGAAGCTGTGATTTCCTCTCTGGGAACCCTCACATTTCTAATAAGCCATAGTTTGGCTAAGAATTATGTGTGAACCAGCTCACTGAGTGGTGGTTATTACAATATAAACAATTATATTGGTCTGGTTACTAGATATGCAAGCCAAAGACACAAATCATTTTCTTTTTTTTAAAGGAAGTTAGCATTTGACCTGTGTTGCTATAGTTCCCACACAAATCTGCCTATACACTGAAGTCATCTTCAAAGACTCTTCTCTGGGTGCCCCCAACTTCTGATGAGAGGCAGGTAGCAACTGGAGAAGTCTTTATTTTAATTATTGTGGCATCTCATCTTTGGAATGGTCTCCTTAGAGATGCTTGCCTGTTATGTACTCATGTCTTTTTGGTGATAGGTAAAGGCCTTTTTTATTCTTTGGGGCCTTTGTAAATAGGGGCTTATCCCCAGTGAATATTGACACAATTAGACAGTGTCATTTTCCTGTTGGAGATGCTGGGGCTTGTTATTCTGTTTCCATCCCCCAGTGGGAGTGGGGACTCCGTTGGGGATCTGGAAAGCCCATCGCCTCTGCACCTTTCCTGCCACTGTAAGGTAAATTTCTGAGCTTGGGGTGGTCAGCAGAGGTTGGCAATGTTCAAGCACCTTTGGGCCTTTCATGAGTGCTTATATCAAACACTTGCAAATAAATTTGTCAGTGCCCAGATCAGGTGCTATTTTAGTTGAGCCTTGGGATATTTGCCCATCCCTTGTAAAAAAAAAATGACTCAATTTTCTTGCTGCAGATACATTTTTACTGCGTTTGCTGTTTTAATGTTATTTATTGTTATGTCATTTTACTGGTTTTAAACATTTATTATTTGTTAGTTACTCTGGGAGGAGAAACGTTGAAGGGCTGCATATAGTAGTTTAAATAGACAAATATAGTTATTAAGAGAGATAATAAAATATCCACAACAAATGTTCTTAAAATACACTGCTTTTTAAAAAATATAAACATACTTCAATATGTCCGGGTGAGACTTTAAATCTTGCTGTGAATCTTGTTCTTAACAATCTTTCATTCATTCATTCATTTGTATGCCGCCTTGCCAAAGCAGCTCACAACAAATCAAATGAACAGGAGTAAATATTAATGATTCAAATAATAATAAGAATGACAATCATATTGTCAACAAGTACATTAAAAAATCCCACCCAACATTCAATAAAACAATAACAGATAAATTAAGCTAATTTAACAGCTTAGAAGTGTACAGAACAATGCTTAACACTGAAATAAAAACAGCAGGGTATAAAGGCAAAAAGATCTCTGTTCCACAAAAATTCACTGCAATCAACTGACATACACTGGAAGGTATAAGATCTAAAATTGCACCTCTTGTGACATGAGGACATGCATAGGCTGTGTGCATTCATTGTTGCACGTATTCTTCTTAGAACATTATAAGAACATAAGAACATAAGAACATAAGAAGAGCCTGTTGGATCAGGCCAGTGGCCCATCTAGTCCAGCATCCTGTTCTCACAGTGGCCAACCAGGTGCCTGGGGGAAGCCCGCAAGCGGGACCCGAGTGCAAGAACACTCTCCCCTCCTGAGGCTTCCGGCAACTGGTTTTCAGAAGCATGCTGCCTCTGACTAGGGTGGCAGAGCACAGCCATCATGGCTAGTAGCCATTGATAGCCCTGTCCTCCATGAATTTGTCTAATCTTCTTTTAAAGCCGTCCAAGCTGGTGGCCATTACTGCATCTTGTGGGAGCAAATTCCATAGTTTAACTATGCGCTGAGTAAAGAAGTACTTCCTTTTGTCTGTCCTGAATCTTCCAACATTCAGCTTCTTTGAATGTCCATGAGTTCTAGCATTATGAGAGAGGGAGAAGAACTTTTCTCTATCCACTTTCTCAATGCCATGCATAATTTTATACACTTCTATCATGTCTCCTCTGACTCGCCTTTTCTCTAAACTAAAAAGCCCCAAATGCTGCAACCTTTCCTCGTAAGGGAGTCGCTCCATCCCCTTGATCATTCTGGTTGCCCTCTTCTGAACCTTTTCCAACTCTAGAATATCCTTTTTGAGATGAGGCGACCAGAACTGTACACAGGATTCCAAATGCGGCCGCACCATAGATTTATACAATGGCATTATGATATCGGCTGTTTTATTTTCAATACCTTTCCTAATTATCGCTAGCATGGAATTTGCCTTTTTCACAGCTGCCGCACACTGGGTCGACATTTTCATCGTGCTGTCCACTACAACCCCGAGGTCTCTCTCCTGGTCGGTCACCGCCAGTTCAGACCCCATGAGTGTATATGTGAAATTAAGATTTTTTGCTCCAATATGCATAATTTTACACTTGTTTATATTGAATTGCATTTGCCATTTTTCTGCCCATTCACTCAGTTTGGAGAGGTCTTTTTGGAGCTCTTCGCAATCCCTTTTTGTTTTAACAACCCTGAACAATTTAGTGTCATCAGCAAACTTGGCCACTTCACTGCTCACTCCTAATTCTAGGTCATTAATGAACAAGTTGAAAAGTACAGGTCCCAATACCGATCCTTGAGGGACTCCACTTTCTACAGCCCTCCATTGGGAGAACTGTCCGTTGATTCCTACTCTCTGCTTTCTGCTTCTTAACCAATTCCTTATCCACAAGAGGACCTCTCCTCTTATTCCATGACTGCTAAGCTTCCTCAGAAGCCTTTGGTGAGGTACCTTGTCAAACGCTTTTTGAAAGTCTAAGTACACTATGTCCACTGGATCACCTCTATCTATATGCTTGTTGACACTCTCAAAGAATTCTAATAGGTTACTGAGACAGGACTTTCCCTTGCAGAAGCCATGCTGGCTCTGCTTCAGCAAGGCTTGTTCTTCTATGTGCTTAGTTAATCTAGCTTTAATAATACTTTCTACCAGTTTTCCAGGGACAGAAGTTAAGCTAACTGGCCTGTAATTTCCGGGATCCCCTCTGGATCCCTTTTTGAAGATTGGTGTTACATTTGCCACTTTCCAGTCCTCAGGCACGGAGGAGGACCCAAGGGACAAGTTACATATTTTAGTTAGCAGATCAGCAATTTCACCTTTGAGTTCTTTGAGAACTCTCGGGTGGATGTCATCCGGGCCTGGTGATTTGTCAGTTTTTATATTGTCCATTAAGCTTAGAACTTCTTCTCTCGTTACCACTATTTGTCTCAGTTCCTCAGAATCCCTTCCTGCAAATGTTAGTTCAGGTTCAGGGATCTGCCCTATATCTTCCACTGTGAAGACAGATGCAAAGAATTCATTTAGCTTCTCTGCAATCTCCTTATCGTTCTTTAGTACACCTTTGACTCCCTTATCATCCAAGGGTCCAATCGTCTCCCTATAAAGAAGCACCACCAGCTAGTAGTACAGTCTTTGTTGCATTTGAAGCTAGCTGTCTTTTGTTTGTTAAACTCTCATTTCCTCCTTCTCTATCATGTTTTTCTTGGAAGGTTTCCTTTAACTCACAGACCTTCTCCTTCTTTTTAAAGCAAAGGCTGACCGGCAAATTTCTTTCCACTTTGGTTAAGCTTTGAAGTTGGATAAGAAAGGAAAAGGAGGAATGGAGAAAAATAGTTTTCTTAGCTCCATTGCAAAGAAAATGCCTCTCTGCTGCTGAGCCATGATGCCTTTGACCTACAAAACTCTCTCAACCTGATCTGATTTTCTCAGTGCTGCTGGTACACTCCACTTCAGATGGTCTTTGTTTTTAAAATCCACAAAAGCTTGTTTGCGTGATGAACTGATTGCATGAATCAGCTGTGATCAGTTTACCACAAGCGCCCACTGCAAATATAGCTGAATGAGAAAATGGGAGCCGTGTGAACTTGCTCTCACAGGAACCTAAACATTGAAACTCTGGACTGCTGCTGAAAACAACAGTTGTCAAGCAGAGTTTCCCCCTCTTGCTCCATGTTTGATACTGTTAATTATTTGCCCAGAAGCAATTGTGCTCTGTTTTCCAGGCCTGGTGTCAGCACCTGGTATCCTTGGGCAGCTGCTGGGGCCCCAGCACCCTGGCAGGGTCTGCTGGTGCTGATGCCAGTCCTGGTACCTCATGCCTGCTTGTGCAGGCAGCCATTTTAGTTTGCCACAATGTCCCTGTCGTTGCTCCTGAGCACTGAGAGAAATTGAAAGGCTGCCCACTCCTGGCAGGTAAGCTCACAGCCAGTGGAGATTTCCCAGAGGGCACTTTGTTAAGGGCCCCCACAAACCTGGAACTGGTTCTGCTGCCCCCCCCCCCCAATCTTTGATTCCTGCTAGCAGAGATGAAGGTAAGACAATAAAGTCCAGCAGCATAGTGGTAGATCAAATAGTTTGCATGCACATGGTCTCAAGTTTTCTCTTTCTCAACCTTGGGCTGTTGACTACAATACTTATTTTCCCTAACATTGCCAATGGTCAGAAAACATAGGCTATGTAGTCCAGCAACAGTTGGAGAGCCATGGGCTCCCTATTCTGCCATAGGGCTTGAAAAGTTAAAACCAGCAATTAGAATTGTGCCACGAAATTCATAAAAAGAATCCACTTTAAAACTGGAGATATATATATATGCCTGGCAGTCAGTCCCAGTCAGCAATCCAGCTGCTGTGTTCTGATCCAATTGTAGTTTCTGAGCAGACATTTCTCATAGTGTTGATGGGCTGCTAACTTGGACTGAGTTAAAAGATTACCAAGCAGTCTCTGTCTGAGATGCTGGAGTGTCACAGCAGGTAACGTTTGCCTAGATGATCTGCCTCTGTATAAGGATATTTCATTAACTGATGAGACTCTGAGAGGGATCTTAAAAGAGATGTAATGAAGTATAAAAGTTTTCCTTTATACCACCTGCATCATCCTGTACCCCACAGAAACCTGAATATTCCTGGAATAAACAATCAAAATTTATTTTGAAGCCGGAGTCGGTACATTTCTACCGAGCCCTTGAGAAAGTTCAGACTGCCTTTCTCAGGTTTATTCTGGCCACCCTGCGTGGTACTCCAGCCTCTCTGTTAAGACTCGAGACGGGCTCTCAGCCACTAGAATCACTGGTACATGCTGCCATGGGCTCTTATTGGCTGCGGTTGTCCGGAATGGATGATTCCTCTCTTCCCAAGAAGTGTCTCTTGGAACAGATGCAATCACCACATCAGTTCCCTTGGCTCCACCAAACCAAACATAAACTGGTTGCATATGGGATCTCTCTCTCCATTCTACCCAAGTCTGTCTCTGCAAAAGCCATTAAACTATTTAAAGGTAGGATCTATTTCTACGCGCAAAGATGGTCCTTGTACTCAGCCTCTCAATCAACCTTTTCAATATGGTATCCCTGGTATAAAACCACCTTTATCATGGAACCATATCTCTCATTCTTAACAATACCCTCCTTGAGGAGATCATTCACGGCCCTTCGATTACAAACAATGGCCACTTCCTTCCTCGAGGACGCTACACCAATACCCCCTATCACGCACGAGTTTGTATATGTCAGATGGGGGAGGTCGAAGACCTGGCCCATTACCTCTTGAGATGTCCCCTTTATGCGGACTTGATATCGAAAACTATATCACCTATAATTTCCCCCATGGTGGATAGGGCCATTCCAGAACAGATTGCCATCCTCTTGGCTGGCACAGATATTTATACAACATCCAGGGTCGCCAACTTTGCATCGGCCGCGGACAAGATACGGGCCAAATGTGCTAAACTGCACAAACCAGCATAACTCTGTTTAATCTGTCCCTACCTGTAGTTCCCCGGACAAAAATGCAACCTCCAGTTCACTCCTCATACTCTCCATTATGACCCTTTCATAACGGTGGTCAATAATACTTCCTTGAAGTGTCCAACAGTTTTAAAAATGTTAGTTAGTTTTAAAGGACAAGACTATGCGGCACATCCGGATGCCTCGTTACTAAACAGTTGGCAGGGATTTGTCATAGGGCTAGGTTCACCCCATGCTCTGGAGTAATGGGTAGTGTGAATTCTATGTATAATTTTTGCAATTTTGTTATATGTGCCTTACTTGCGAATTACCCATGCTCATGTTTTTTTATTCCCGGATTGTGATGGCCTATGGCTGTAAACAATAAAGTATTTTACCTTACCTTAGCATTTCTACCGACTCCACCCAAAATTGCTTCCAACTCCGACTCCACAACCCTGAATAGAATACCCGGAGATTATTAAAATCCACGAAATTCCTCTGTAGTGAACACTCACTCTGCCCAGTGGAATTATTAAAATTCCCCTTCAGAGGAATTGAAAACAATGCACCTGTGAAAAGGCCTAGGCAACCGCCACAATTAAAAAGCTTCCTGTGCTTCAGAGATAAAATCCCTCCAGGGATAATATGCTAAAACAGAAGGTTCTGTGCTGGAAATGTATGAGAAACCGTCTCCAGGTGGGAGTAATAGGAGACATTCATTCATTTTACAATAGCTTATGTAAATAAATCTGGGGAAAACAGGACAAGTCATGCTGTGTCTGGAAACTAAGGAGGATTTTCTAGCTGCAAGTTTACTGGGAAGGATTTTTAAAACTTTCAGGGCGGGGGGGGGGGAAGTGAGTCAGTGTTGCAGCAAAGGGGCGGTATTCCCTTATTGAAATGGCCCAGCTAAAAGCACTATGTAACTACTTGGCCTAAGAAATTAAAAGCAATACTTTGAAAAGCAAGAGACAGAAAACAGGGGATCCTGCCAGGAAGGGCTGACTTTTTGATAACAGTGACCCGGACTGATGAGGCATATTTTCAGAGGCAACATGCCAAACTCTCATTCCATTCCCCCCTCTTACAGCTTACTGGAGTTCAAATCATGAACTGTACTGGTACAGAGAATTTGTATCTGCTCATCTATAGTTGAAAATGGCTTCAACATAAGAAGCTGCCTTATACTGAGTCAGACCATTGGTCCATCTAGTTCAGTGTTTTCTACACTGATTGCAAATGGCTCTCTGGGGTTTCAGCCAGGGATTCTCTCCCAGCTCTAGTCGGAGATGCTGGGGGTTGAACCTGGAACCTTCTGCATACTAGGCAGATGTTCTGTCACTGAGCTACAACCCTTCACCTAGTATTTTAAGAAAAGCTGAGGTGGTTTGATAGTGCCACTGCTATCCTCCAAAGACACACACTTTTTTTTTGTTATGGGTGAGCCTGGCAAAAACTGCTCTGCAGAATTCATAGGTCAAGGCAAGAAGGAAACCCAATTCTTCCTCTGAAAGGGAGAAAAACAATTTCTATTATGGTTGAGGTGGGCTCCTACTGGCCAGCACCTGTGACATCAGCAACATGGTTGTGTGGAGCAATTTTACAACTGCTTCAGTTATGCAGACATATGTGCTGCTTTTTAAAAATAAAATACTGCAATGCTACCTTCTCAGTCCCATCCCTCAATTAAAAATAAAATAAATATTGCAACTCTACCTTCTCAGCCTTATCCCTTGATTAACATAACATTTAAAAGAAGAAACCCAAATTTTACCACAGCGAGGCTAATACCTCTGCAGTAAATTCTTGCTCACCGTCATTACATTTGCCTGCTTATCAGATTTCCATTACTGGATTAAGACTATAGTAACCATACTGGTCTGAATGGAAATTATTCTGCCAATGCATTCTGGTGTTCCATCTGCCTTCATCTGAAGTTCCAGACTGCTGTTGAATTCAGTCAAAACATTTATTCACATAGGCCCTGCCGTGCCATAGAAACCGTCCCCCAAAATGTTTATCTTTTACCTTGAACCCAATCTGCTCTCAAACTGTTCTTTTCAAAAAGACCTTTACATTTCTTCACATCTCAAGAACAGTCCAATTACACATTCCTACCATTCTGAAGCAGTACAGCCGCAGAGGAAAAAACCGGTGTAGGTTTGTGCACTTGTGGATAGAACCACCAACCTCTTCCCCACAAATAGCATGAAAAACATGCTATGTGCATAATATATGCTGGGGAAGGGCCATAGCTCCCTGGTACAGCATCAGTCTAGATAGGGCTGGAAGAGACTCCCTGTGTGAAACCCTGGAGAGCTGCTTCCAGTCAGTGTAAACAATACCGAACTGGATGGCCCAGTGGGTTTGACAGTGTAAGGCAACTTCCTACTACGTTCATATGTAAAATAGACTTTATCACCTTTGGGACAAGGTGGAACCGGCAAAGGCAGATGGAGGGTGCACAGGGCTGGAAATCTTGGTCAAGACTCAGCAGCCACAAAAGTCTTGTGGTAACAATATTACTGCACATATTTTTGTCTTGCTAAAAATTTAGAAGGAACATTTGAGCCTCCTCAAAGTGGCATGATTTGAACCATGTCAACACAGTGCCTGCTAGCATCAGCGGCCTGCATCACATCCAGATATAGCCATTGCATTGAAGTATTTTCAGAGCATGCCTTGCAGGTCATTTGACAGGTAAGTCAACTCAACATTGGCTCACAGCAAATGTGCAGTATAGAAAAGTCCAACATTCCTTTGAGAGATAGGTGCTTAAGTACATCAGTATTTTTTTTTAAGACCTCATTCCCTCCATGGCAACTGTGTGTGATGTGATCATCTTCTCATAGAATCGAACACATCTAAATTGTTCTGGTCAAGATATTGTTTTCATAGTCTCTCCCCCGCCTGCAAAATTATGCAAGAAAAATGGGCCTGAGTATGGGCTGATTTACATATTCACAAGAATAATATGGTCTAGCACCCTTGAGGCTGCATCAGTTCGTAATGCTGACAGGGAACTGCATGGTTAAATGCCCCGCTCTGTCTGTGGAAATGTAGCCTAACACTTTTCCTAGTTGTCTATGCATGAAGGGCATTTTACGTGGGGAACAATCAACCATGTGACACCCCCCCATCCTGCATTTTAAAAGGGTACAATCCTAGAAGGGCTATTTCATAGAATTTTTCTGAATGCGTAGATTGGCTCTAAGAGTTTGCTTGCAATTTCCAGATATGAGGTAAGGTCAGTCATCATCCACGTGAAGTTTTTTCTTTGCAAATATAAGGCGTTTTAAATGCCAGCTTTTCACAAACCCATATAGCTTGTTTTGCTAAAATCCCAGCACGGTATATATAATTACAGTCCAAATTCAGTCTTGTTTTCTTGTTAACGTAATAACCAGTTGTCCCAGTTTATCAGCACAATAAACCCTTTTAAATCTCAGTGGCATAAACAAGAGCTTGTTTTATTGGCTAGCTTTGGGGTTAGACTGAAAAAGCCTGCTTTGAGGTACTAGATTCCGGGTACTTCAAATTGTTTAGAAGAAAGGAGTGTTTCCTGGCAGCCCCATGACCCATGTTCCTGTTAAGTTATATAAAGCAAAGATACTGTGAGCATCAAATATTCCTTGCAGAGGTAGTGCCTGGCTGGTAATTTGACTTCCTGCCAACTTTCATGTGCCTTCCATATTCTATCTATGGTGAAAGTCTCTTGAAGAAGGCAAGCCCTTGGTATCCAGAGCTGGCTCCCAAGGGTAGAACAGTCAGGCATTTCTTGGGATTCCAAGACTGGTGAAGGGCTCACCATACCAGCTGTACTGCCATTCTCACTTTACACAGACAGAATCAGCATGGGCATTATCTGTTTGCTTATCCCCATCCCTTCTAGGTTAAAGGAAGCCACTAAGGGAGACAGCCCCAGCTTGTGAAGCCAGCCCTGCTAGTGCCCATTTATTAATTTGAAGGCTCACAGCAAGTTACAATGGAAAACCTAACATCCCATCGAGATACAGGACTTCCACTCAGCTAAGCCTCCACCAACAAACCCTCTCACTTATTCTCACTCTTTCAAATTCCTTCCAAATTCGTACTCATTAGGGGCCATGGCTTCTGTTCCTGCCCATGTCCACCCTTCCCTACACCTTCAATATATTCAAAGTAATTATGTACAAATATACAAAGAAAACAATCATTTCATTAAATTCCATTCCATGGGGTTCTTATATGTATTGCCCTCCCTTTCCCAATCCTATTGTCTTTCTTAAACCCCGAAGATTGCCAGCTCTGTGGGGTTGGTTGTTCCTCAACTAGCAAGAGAAGAGTCTGAGCAGGAACACATTTTCTTTCAAACCAAAACAGTGAGAAAGTGCCCAGCGGGCATAGAATGTGCTGAATCACTGAGCTAGAAGCTTTCATCCACATAGCAATATTCCTATTAATTCTTCAGCTGAACTCCCTGAATTCTGCAGGATTTATTTAAAGAACCTAAACCTCACTCTGCCCAGCTCATGTCATTTGTATCCTTAAATTTCAGGGTGGGAAATTTACAAATGCAGGAGAAGAATAATTAACACAGTATATACAATTCTGTGTAAGCAAGGGAAAATCATAATACAGCTGCTGTACAATTCTTTATTCACATGGGGATTTGCAAATTTAGCAGATTTGGATAAAGTTCTGTAGGGAGAATATTGCCCACAGTGAGGAAAACCAGAATGTCTTGTCCTGAAATCGAAAGCTATTGCTGGCAAAATCAGTTGCCCACACACTTAATGAAGCAACTATATTTGCTGCAGGTTCATCTAAGTTTCCCGTAGCAAATACCCAAGTATGACTGACAGATGCAAAAGGGTTGATCTTCCATGTACACAGATCTGGTAGCCCTGATTTAACCATGGCTCTCCAATGTGGGCATACTCATGTTTACAGATTTGTGTTTGTCATTTAAACTTTGTATTGTTGCTATGGGAAACCCCAGTTTAATCCTAGCATCTGTGGAGGGGGGGAAACAACTGCAACATTGCCCTTACTACGTGGAGAAAATGTTCTTCATGAGGCTTGAGATACAGAGGGCCCCGCTTTACAGTTATTCGCTAATACAGCGATTCACTAATACAGCGGTCTCAATTAGACACAATTAGACTAAAACCCCACTCATACTGTGCTTGTTCTGCTTTTATGGCGGTTTTTGGGCATCGCACGCCATTCTATTCAATGGGTTCCGCTTTACAGCGGGGGTCCAGAATGTAACCCGCCGTATTAGTGTGGCCCTACTGTACTCTTTCTCCCTTTTTGTGATGTACTGAAGAAGAATGCTAGCCAAAGTAACATACCCCCATCCTCATGCAAAATCTCACCTCAACAGAGTAGAGTTTGAAGTACAATTTAACCACATAATTAGTAATATTTCCCTTGCATCATTTTGATGTCCCAGATTGCTTAAGTGCAAACCAGTGAATTCCTATCTGATCTGGAAGTAAACATGGCTATAAGGGGCAGGCACTCACATCAAGGAAGAGGCATACTAGGAAAAGAACAAGTCAGCCTGATGGTGGTAATCTCTGTGGAGGAAGACTCATCAACTTGCTGTTTAGGCAGCCTCCAGAGATCCCATGAGTTTATGGCCTCTTCTGCTAACTGGTTGTTCATATTTATATTTAATAATCCACAGGACTACAGCAGGAGACACTATTCTGTAGTTAAGAACATCACAAAATGAATTTAGCTATGTTAGATTTTTATTGCTTTTTTAGTGTTAAAAAGCCTATATATCAGTTATTGCTTTTGCCCAAATACAACATTGCTGGACACTCACAAGAAAAAATATAGTAAAATTCTGAAGTACCCAAAATGAAACAATAATTTTAAAAGTAAAAACGTGAATGGTGAAGTGTTGACTCCCAGTGCCAACATAATCAAGAAGATTTTGTTTATGTTTAGGGATGGATGCAAAACCAGGCAATGAATTTGAAAGGACAACTTTTACACGAGAAGTTCAAGGAGCCAGTTGTCCTCTTCATGCAACATAAATGATAGTTGGGGCTTATCTTTATTACAACATATAACAATTTTATGCCAGTTAGACATGGTTTCTGCAAATTTAGCTTGGTAAGGGTAACATTCTCTCTAGCCCCTCAAAGAATACAATCTGACTTTTTTTTGCCAGAGGGAATTACTATTAGATCAGTTTCAGTTTGATGTGAAGATATGCCCCAAAATTGAAGCCCACATCCCACTGAAGTCAATGGTAAATCCCCCATTGATCTTAACATTTCTGGATTTACCTTAAATTGTCAACCACTGTTGAACTCATAATTTGTTTATGAATTATAACATTACTAGTTAAGGTAAATGCCCATAAATCTCAAGCCAACAAATATATTTAAAAAAAAACAAATTTGTCTTACCAATTGATCCTTCTGTGATAAAATGTTGAGCTGCTTACTGTGGAATACTATACTACCTGTAATTACTGAAGTGCTTTTAACTGTCTTAAGAATACTTTCATTGATATGAAGAGAAAAGGTTGTATTTTTAAATATATAACCTTATCCAAAAGGTGCTTTGTTGAGAGTGCACACTCCTAATTCAAATGACAATCAGCTGTTCTGTGTAAAACTGCAAACCTATACCCAGTTACCTGGAAATAAACCCCCAATGAACCCAGTCTGAGTAGACATGCATAGGATTACACTGTAAGTATGTCATTCATGCAACCAGTGTTTGTACCCCCACAATCTCAGGAGGTAATGTTTTGAAGTACAAAATTCCACTAGAGTGGGCTGAGTGTACAACTATTAAAATTAAAACTGACAGTCATTAGATTACCACTTGGAAACCAAAGGCTTACAACTTACAATGATGCAAAAATAAATAAAATGACACTTTAAGGCATGATCCATCATAATAAAATCAAAGTGTCAGACTCTGTCAAAACATGTATTACAGAAAAAGTAGTATCCTGTATTTTATCTATTCTATCAGAGCATTAAACCATACTATAAAGTTGGACGTTAAAACCAATCACCATTATTAAGATATCATATTTGTAACAACTGATGGCAATCCCAAAAGTTATATGGTGAAATTTGGCTTGCTGGGTTCACTAAGCTGAAGTCTTCAGGCAACAACAGGGTTTCAAAAACACAGTGTAAATAAGCTGAACCCACTTCAGCTTCAGCCAAAGGTATCAGAAACATATTAGGCCCAATCACAGATGAATATTGTAGCCCCTTAAATAGGAGAAAGGAATCCGTTCAGGAACTCCTAGGGCTGTAATTCTCCAGCCCCTTTGCAGCACACATAGGAGATTCCTAAATGCTTAATGTATAAGCAACATGAAGCCCTTGGGTAGAGAAGCATTTACTGTAGATTGGAACTGGAAATGTTTACAGTGGAGAAGAAGTATCAGTCAAAAGCAAAAAAGAAGAAAGGCAGCATAAAGGTCCTTCTGCTTGTTGTATTGCATATATGTATCAGTCAAAAGAATCTGAGACGGGGAACAAGCAAGGCTTTCTTCCATTAGTACATGCTTCTTTTCTGTGCAAAGTCTTTGTTTCACTTAACTGAAGTTAAGGCATGGACAATACAAAGGACAATGTGAAAGATTCTAACAGTGACCTTTTGTCTGTGTGGAACTTTCCTCCTACATTATGTCTGCAGCTGTCAGTTAGCAGCATCCATATGCTCTTGCCTGGTAAGTAGAGGTTTTCCACTGGGGCTTGCTGAGTGCACGTGCAACTCCTTTACTGTCTTCAGCAATTCTTTCCTTTCCAGTTCTAGAGTGAGAATTGTCTGCCTCAGCTTGCTTTCGTTGTTAAGCAAAGTCTCAACCATGACTTGTAAGTTTTGGATCTTTCCATTTGCCATCTTAAGGGACAAACAAGAAAAATATACACAATGTTTGTGAGGAAACAAGGAAGAACATGCAGATTGCTCACTCAGCAGGTTTCTATTCATCTTATGTGAACAACTGAAATTTACATGTGCAGAACAATAAAATACAGAAGTACAACTCTAGGATTTTTCAAATAACTGGAATACATAAATCACAGTCAGTTCTGGAATTTCATCTTGCTACATTCTAATGTGCTGTGAAATAGAACCAATACTGAGGCAATGCAGATGAAGCTAACTAGTGGCTCTTTTTGAGTTCTAGGACAGAACTGGACTGAATCTGGATAGAACAGAATCTGTAACACATATGAGTGGTCAGCGCTCCTTTCTCCAGATGCTGGGAGATCATCAGCCTACTAAATTCCTTCACAACCACCACTAGAAAAATTATGGGCATATCCTACTTAATAATCAATTAATTTTTGTGTATAATATATTCATCCCATCTCTTCCAAATCTTATTTATTTAAGCTCTAGAATGAATCAAGCCTACAACATAAAACAGAGTAGAAAAACTGAAGGCTAATAAATCTACGCTAGATTGACTTATATGTTTAAATTTATTAACCAAGGTTTTTTAATTAAGTATAGGGTTGTTAATCCAGAACTACATTTAGTATGAGCCTCACTGATACTGAGGTAAGGACACATGAATCATGACTCGGAGGCAAACAAATAACAAAAAAATGTCAAGGACTGAGAAATGGGCTTTTTGCCTCTTCAGCTTTAGCAAGCTTTGACCTGGCAGCATGAACTGAATTATCTGTATTCTTTCCATCTTTTTAGTTCTCAGTTTTGATCCCAAAGGCTGAAAAATTCAAAAATAGAAAACTCTCTCTTTCTGTGTATGTACAGTAGGTTGTTGAGCAACAGTTGCATTATTTCAGCCATTTCTGTTGATGCCTTAGCCCATTGCTGTGCTGACTAAGTGGCTCATCAATATACTCCTTTCAGCTCACCTATCTTCTGTATAGCAATTGCCTACTATCCCCATAGTACACATATCTAGCATTTAAAGGCACAATGTAATTGTGCTTCTGTAGAAGATATCCCAGAGCTGATAAGCCCATTAAGTATATTTTAGGACTTTTATCTTTACAAATGATAATCAAATCCTACAGCCATTTGATTTTCCACTAATCACCAACAGAGGTTCCAGAAACGAGTTTCGCAAAAGTTTTTGAAATATAAAAACACACTGGCTACTGATACATCCAGCAGTAAATAAATGAACTAAGTTAGAAACCACTTGAACTATATTCAATGTACTTTATATAATGAGCAATCTGTACCTGAAGTTCCTCAAGAAGGTCAAAGTTTTGTTTGCGTAAACTGGTGTTGGCTTTTTCTAATTTATCGATCCTCTGATTGTCATTGAGAGAAGAATCTATCAATTCATCTTGAAGTACGTGGTATTCAACTTCATAAGCTTGCAGCTGTTTGGAGATATCCATCTCAAATACCTAGCACATATGTAAAATGGAAGAAAGACTTCATTTTAAAAAAACCAGAAAACCTTTTGCATGCATCTTCTCTGTAACATCTAGTTTGGCTCACTATCTTTAAGAAATCAGGGGTGTCACATACTCCAAACATTATCCTAAGGAAAATTTACTGTTTATCAGAGCCTTGTTTTTTCTGGTCCCCACTAGAACCTTATACATTTCTTTCTCTCAAATAACAGGGTGATCTTTCTAGCTAAAATTTGTATCAACCCACTTTATTATCATATAGAAACGTTTGTATGAGAGAATGCCCCCAAATGTCATGTTTATTTATTTATTTATTATTTGATTTATATCCCGCCTTTCCTCCCAGCAGGAGTCCAGGGTGGCAGGGTTGTTTCACAGCTAGCTCATTACAATGTCTACAATTTCATTATAGATCAATTTATTTATTACATTCATATACGGCTTGCTCAAAAATGTTATGAGCCTACTGAGATAAAGTCTTGTAGAATTAAGGGGACTTAAAAACAAAAACAAACAAACATCCTGCCTTTCAGGGTAACTCCTAAAGTTATCAAATTCATTTCAAAGTTACCAAGAAAGTCTAGGCATCCAGTGACTAAGATTCTAATGATTTTTGCAGAATGTTGAAAAGTCAGAAAGGGCTCTTCTGAATAAACAGCATTTAGAATCCTAAATCCTGCCAAACTAATCTTATCTCATTTTTTGATTGGGTAACCTCCCTTGTAGACTGTGGGAATGCTGTGGACATAATATATCTCGACTTCAGCAAAGCTTTTGACAAAGTGTCCCATGATATTCTGATTAGCAAGCTAGCTAAATGTGGGCTGCATGGAACAACTATAAGGTGGATCCACAGCTGGCTCCAGAATCGTACTCAAAGAGTGCTAGTCAGTGGTTCCTTCTCAAACTGGGTGGAAGTAACGAGTGGGGTACCACAGGGCTTGGTCCTGGGCCCAGTGCTCTTCAACATTTTTATTAATGACTTGGATGAGGAGGTACAGAGCATGCTTATCAAATTTGCAGATGATACAAAATTGGGCAGCATAGCTAATACCATGGAAGACAGAAACAAAATTCAAAGGGACCTTGATAGGCTGGAGCATTGGGCCGAAAACAACAGAATGAAATTTAACAGGGATAAATGCAAAGTTCTACACTTAGGAAAAAGAAACCAAATGCACAGTTATAAGATGGGGGATACTTGGCTCAGCCATACGACATGTGAGAAGGATCTTGGAATTGTCGTTGATCACAAGCTGCACATGAGTCAACAGTGTGATGTGGCTGCAAAAAAGGCAAATGCTATATTAGGCTGCATTAACGGAAGTATAGTTTCCAAATCGCGTGAAGTATTAGTTCCCTTCTATTCAGCATTGGTTAGGCCTCATCTTGAATACTGTGTCCAGTTCTGGTCTCCGCACTTCAAGAAGGTTGCAGACAAACTGGAACAGGTTCAGAGGAGGGCAAAGAAGATGATCAGGGGACTAAAAACCAAGCCCTATGAGGAGAGACTGAAAGAACTGGGCATGTTTAGCCTGGAGAAGACTGAGGGGAGATAAGATAGCACTCTTCAAGTACATGAAAGGTTGTCACACAGAGGAGAGCCAGGATCTCTTCTCAATCATCCCAGAGTGCAGGACACGGAATAATGGGCTCAAGTTGCAGGAAGCCAGATTTCAACTGGACATCAGGAAAAACTTCCTAACCGTTAGATACGACAATGGAACCAATTACCTAGAGAGGTAGTGGGCTCTCTGACACTGGAGGCATTCAAGAGGCAGCTGGACAGCCATCTGTCGGGAATGCTTTGATTTGGATTCCTGCATTGAGCAGGGGGCTGGACTTGATGGCCTTATAGGCCCCTTCCAACTCTACTATTCTATGATTCTGTGATTCTAATCCACATCAAAGATAATGAGCTGTATGAGACACACAGAAAAACCACACACGGTGCACTTTTAAGTGGCTAAATTATAGCGAGCATCTACCTTGCTATCAGTTGCATAGATTAGAGGGCTGAACTATGTAGCTACAATACCTAGTTCACCATCTATAACTAGATTGTAAATTGGTCCAAGAGGAGTCAGTAAGAAAGGAACTGGAGAAAGCCTTTCTATATATTAGCAGAAGGAAGGGTGAGAGAGGAAAAAATTGAATTCCAGATATTCAGGTAGGCGGACATCTTGATATCCAAGTGGAAAGGAAGTGAAGAATCAAGGGGTTTGATGGAGGTGGGACACACTAATTACAGTGTTGGTTTGAACCAACAGTGAAATAGACAGCAGGCTATGAGTTTCAAGTACATATGTATTTGCCATTCATTTCTTTCTCTCCCATTACGCAGAGCACATTGGATTAGCTCCATTTCTTGCTTTCAGGAAAGACTGCATTATATTATTTGGACAGAATGCTCACAATAAGCGTTTAACCTTGATTCCTCTGCACAGGACACATTACTATTGCTCAAGCATCCAAAGCATTTCCATTGTTCAAGCAAACAAAACTCACTAGCAATGAACAGCAGGAAAACTAGGCATATTACTCAAAGACTACATTGACACAATTTTGGCCAGCCTCTACAAATATTTTAGCTCTCCATAAGGAAAGTAGTTCCTACATCTAAACTCCCAAAATGCATAAACCATTTCAGTTGTGTGTGCGTGTAGAGTACATTTCTTGATTGGGACATCAATAAATTGCTCATAATTTTGCAGTTTACATCTTCCTGGTAATATTCAGTTTCATACCTGGTTTATGGTTTTTTCCATCTGTACCAAACCCAGGTTTGGGAGAATACATTTAATGAAATCAACTATGGTTTCCAAGTTTTCATGTTGCAGAATTAAGGGCTTATGGCTTCCCAGCAGGCTTAAAGCCACTTTAAATATAACTTCTGATCCTTGGAGAAACAGCATGTCTGAAAGAAAGAGGGGGGTAGGCAAAGAGGAAATTAAGCAAATGCGTGTCATGTTTTGTTACAATGCTTTACCAGCCACTTTGAACTATATGTTCTCTTAGTACCTTGGCCAGTCACTTTCTCTTCTGAACTAACCTACTTTGCAAGCTTGTTGTAAGAAAAATCTCAATAAATACTGTCCTGAGCTCTTCAGAGGAAAGGATAGGTGCAAATGTAATCAATAATAAAATAATACTACCATAATGTGGTCTAGCCCTGCACCTTGTAAGCAGAGGATCTTACCTTCTCTGTCTTTCCAACAGTATATATGATTCTATAGAAATCTCTGTAAGCAGACCAAGTTGTTGGTAAAAAGGTAAAAAATGGCCTTGCAGGCATAGGTTTTAAGTTGGTGATGGTGGATGGGGTTTGGGTAGTCCAGTAATGTAAATCAAATACCCTAGTGCAGCCTTTCCCAACTAGTGGGCCACCAGATGTTGCTGGACCACAACTCCCATCAGCCTCAGCCAGCATTGCCAATGGGCAGGAAAGATGAGAATTGTGGTCCAACAACATCTGGTGGCCCACTAATTGGGAAAGGGTGCACTAGTGCATGCTTAGTATAAAAAATAATAGGCAATCCAAACTCCACACCTTATGTGGGTCTAATATTTGGAAGTGTGATTTCCATTGTAAATAAAAGGCAGTTATCAAGAGAGAAAAAATGGTAGCTGCTATTCAGTAAGAATGAGAATATGAGAGAATAGTGTCCTTTATCAGAAGGGAAGCAGTTGCATTCATCGCCTTCTAAGGCTGTGCTTTTAATAAAATAAGAATGACTTTGAAGAACAAGAACAGAATGTTGCACTGCACAGGTCTTTCGCCTGATGCAGCAAGGTTATTCTTATTACTTTACTATGTTTAATTCCTTGTTTGCACATAGAAGGCTTTTGGATTTGAAATGCAATATCGAAAATAGTACCTGGCCATCTTCATTAAAAATATGTTTAAAAGTATTACAGAATGATGCTCTCTGACACCAATACTATATTATCAAAATAAGAGAAAATATTTTATAAGCATAAAAGAAACACTGCTTTAAATTTGAGAAAAATCACCATTAAAAACATTGGAGAGATTTATAAATGCCAGGTTCACACATGTACATTTCTCTGTCTCTCTACATCAGCAATTCCATCTGCCTCTGGATACGTATCCAAATGGGACAAATGTAATGTATAACCCAGGTCATCACATATATGGTACATAGCAGTTCCTTTTAATATCATGGGAAGTGATATTATTTGCTGTGATTGCCTGGTTCAAACGCTGTGTCCAAAGAAAGTGTATCCATAGAAAAATGACAAGAGGAAGCTTCAGGGACATCTGGCACAACTGTAGTTAATGAGGAGTCCAAGTCAGTCCGAATGCAAGCAATTTTATCTGCAAAGTGCCTTTCAAACATGTCACAGCGAGCGACTGAGGGCTCAGAATCTAATGTAGGGCAAGAGCCCAAAAGACCCTTGACCACCCAGAGAAGCATTGCTGGACGACACTGAACAGACGCAATGGTGGCAGAGAAGTCCCCTTTCTTCACTGCCACGACTGCCACATGGTAGGCTCGAAAATGGTCTCTAGCCTGTTCGATCAGAAGCGGATGGAGTTTTTCTCCATCATTGCTCTAGCTGTCATCCCTGCCGTTTCATTAGGCCCAAGGTATGATAAACCAAGGTGTATTATGGGCCTTCCCTGGTGGGAGAGGGCGCTTTGGAGCAATAATGTCCACCGCCCAGGTCACCTCCGTATTCCAGACATTGACCAGGGCTTCGGCAGTATCGCCAGCCATGCTGGGAATATCCCCCAGAGCATTCAGGAAGCCTTCTGGATCCATGAGTCTCTGGGGGCAGACCATCTTAATGAGCCCTTCACCTCTGCGAAGGTTACCGGGGGCACAAAGTCTAAACCTTATCAGGTGGTGATCTGTCCATGACAATGGAGTCACTAAGAACCCCTCCACCCTCAGATCGCCTTCTTCCAGTCCCAAATAGAACACAAGATCAAGTGTGTGTCCTGCCACATGCGTTGGTCCAGATGATATTACAGACAGCCCCATGGTTGTTATGGAAGCCATGAAGTCCTGAGCTGGACCTGTGAATCTAACCTCAGCATGTATGTTGAAGTCACCCAGGACCATCAACCTGGGGAACTGCAACACCAAAGCCGAGACCAGCTCCACCAGTTCAGGGAGGGAGACTGTTGGGCAGCGGGGTGGACGGTACATCAACAGAATCCCCACTCTGTCTCCCTGACCCAATGCCAGGCACACATACTCAAAGCTGGAGGTGTTAGGGACAGGGTACCTGACAGGGGAGATAGATTCCTTGCAGACAATTGTGACCCACCTCCCCGTCTCCTGGATCTAGGCTGCTGGAGTGCCACAAAACCTGGTGGGCAGAGCTGGGAGAAACCTACTCCGCCTTGGTCATTTAGCCAGGTTTCGGTAATACAAGCAAAATATGCAAAATAAATATGCCATTTTTGAGAAACATCTTATGATTAGTGTTTTGTATAAATAAGTATATTCTTGTCTGTCATCTAGAATAATATGAACTGTTAGATACAAAACTTTCTCAACAGCTTTCTTTTTGTAAATGCTATGTAGTCTAAGGATGAACCGGATGGATGGAACATCCAAAAGAAATGAGGTAGGTTAAGCCAGTACAACATGTGACCTATCAGGTCAAGCACAGCCTGCTTGTCATGTATTCTAGCCTTCCAGGTGCTTGACAAACTCTGTCCCAGACAGGCAGCATTTTGTTCATTGAGTCTCTGGTGGGCCACCATAGATAGCTTGTGGTCTGAGTTCAGCTTAGTGGGTCATAATTGTGCAGGTCTACCTTAGGCCTTTAAGGAGCTGGTAATTCACCAAATGCTCATCAGAAATTTAAGTATCCCTGTGTATCAAGAATTTTCTGGTACTGGCAGATATATCCCAATTCTCTGGTTTGAAGTCTTCTAACAATATGTGGCACATTTATTAAATTTTTATCCCACCCTTCCTACTAAAGGGCCAAGTGTAGCAAACAAGAAGTGCTAGAACAACAGAAACAGAAATAGCTTAAAGCATCTTCAAAACATCTGGATAAAGTCATGGATTAGTTCTGCATCATTTGTTCTAAAATGAATACAATAGGATCACAGAGCAGTTCTGGGTATCCTCTAGAAAAGGTAGGTGTGATTTGAAATAAATAATGGAGGAAATGCACATTCCTCTCACATTGCTTTCCACCATATACCAAGTACACAATATGTACTGTCTACCGACAACTGTTCGTTCCAGTCTGACCTTACAATCACTTGCCATCTGTAAATATCTGTGTTGCTTATGCTTTCCACTTATTATAGATGGGCAAAGTTAATTTCCAGCAAGGCATCCAAATTTGATAGGGAAGACTATATGAAAATGCTGAGAAACAGCCTGTTAGAATTAGGGCAAATAATGCTGAAAGCATAGCCAAGCAAAACTAATGTTCAGTTTAAGCCAAGAGCAGCGATTATGCAAGACATTGTGGGGGAAAATGGAGATCAGCTCAGGGTGGCCTATGCTATTTTAGTGTACAAGATATACTAACTGTCTTGCTCCTGTATAAAACAGCAGTATAGGACAAGCCTGCTCACACATCTTGTCATAGTGAAAGGTCAGCCAGGTTCAGGCAAGGGAGACGAACCCCAGACTTCTTCTCAATGCTGGAGGTACAGAAGGGGAGGGATGATTCCCCAGCCCTGAAGATAGCTGGAGCCCTGTTACTTGTTTTAGCCAAAACAAACTTCTTCCTCTGAGCTATAGAGGGTTTGTGCAGGCATGCTAGCTTGCCTCTGTGCCTGCCAGAGGCTTGGAGTTCTTGAAGAAGCAGAGAAATCCTGCATGCTTCCACCACCAGCCCTCCCTGGCTCTGAGGAGGGTAGGGACAACAGCCTGCCGGGCAACTGGCATTCCAACCACCTAACAGATGCAGGGTTTGTGAAAGCCCACATACCTTTACTGCCCCTCACTGCCTATCAGCAGAAGGCCTATGTAGGCATAGAGGTTTGCTGGTCACATGGTTGGAGGTCTAAGTGCCTGGCAAAGGCACACAAAGCCCACTCGCCTCTAACAGCCCTCACAGTTCCAAGCTGAAGAATTGCAGAGAAGCCTGTGTTTGTCCTTGACCTTGCGTTGCATTTCAAAGATATTAACATGAGGCCAGGGACAAGACCCTGCTCCCTGGAGCATGTACTGGCGACAAAAATTATTTAGTTGGCCACCAGGGCCACAGAGAATTTAAACAAAAGGCCAATTGTTTTACGAACTCATCCAGGCCAAAGATTTGCTGGAAATGGGTGAGCCAGTAAGTACGTAATGTAGACATCCAAATAAATGTCAGCAAGATTCAAAAATACAATTTTGGAACAGAGTAAACATTGTTTTTCTATTACTTACTGGTCGCCTCACCTCAAAAAGAATATTGTAGAGTTGGAAAAGGTTCAGAAAAGCGCAACCAGAATTATCAAGGGGATGGAGCAACTCACCTATGAGGAAAGATTGCAGCATTTTGGGCTTTTCAGTTTAGAGAAAAGGTGAATCAGAGGTGACATGATAGAAGTGTATAAAATTATGCATAGCATGGAAAAAGTGGATAAAGAATTTTTTCTCTCTCTCTCATAACACTAGAACTCATGGACATTCAACGAAGCTGAATATTGGAAGATTCAGGACAGACAAAAGGAAGTACTTCTTCACACAGCCCATAGTTAAACGATGGAATTGCCACACACAAGAGGCAATGATGGCCACAAACTTGGATGGCTTTAAAAGAAGATTAGACAAATTCATGGAGGACAAGGCTATAAATGGCTACTAGCCATGATGCTGTGCTCTGTCACCATAGTCAGATGCAATATGCCGGTAGCCGCAGGAGGGGAGAGTGCTCTTGCACTCAGGTCCTGTTTGTGGGCTTCCCATGGGCACCGGGTTGGCCACTGTGAGAACAGGATGCTGGACTAGATGGGCCACTGGCCTGATACAGTAAACTTTTCTTATGTTTTTATGCTAAATAAGATATTTTTTATATAGGACCCTCATATCTATACAGGGGTGTTGAAAATTCAGAGACAGAGGGGAAAAACAGGCAGTTTTAGCACCCAGTACAGTTCTCTAGCCCACACGGCCAATTTGTAACTTATAATTCCATTATATGGAATTTAGGTTTCCCAAAGAGCTACTGTAACATAGCAGCTAAGAAAGTGAGCTGTTGACCAGCAAGGCCCTGGTTCAAATCTTGACTTAGCCTTAGGCTACTATTATTTCAGCCTCAGCCATCCAACTGCAACCTTGTTCCACCTTCAGCTCTCCATCCCCATTTCCACCAAGAAATCCCAAATGAATCAGATAATCTTACTTTCACAATGGCTGCTGTTGCTCCTGTTTTACTGTTTCTGGTGCTTTTATGATATCTCCCCCATAAGAATAAATAAATAAATGCCTGTTTCTATGAGCACTGGGAGCCACTTTGGAACTCGAAGGCACAATATAAATACAGTAAATAAAAATTGGAACAATAACAGCCAAAAGATCTATATAAAAGCATTATGCAAATATTAAGTTATTATTAGAAGATGACCATGTGTTTTCAGGATACTCAGATGCAGTGTATCAGCAGCAGCATTAAGTACTTTAAGTACTTGTTAGACTCTGATGATGCAACAAAACAAAACAAAACATCATAGCTGGAAGACAATGCTACACTAATTGGCTTGGGGCATTAGCTCAAACAGCACCTTTCCCCCTATCATTCAATGGCAACAACAAAACTGTGGTAACTTAACTAGCAAATTTCTGTGGGAAGGCTGTTACAGTCTACAGCCAGCACTAATTTATCTTTAAAGTGCCATAAAAATATGGTTATCCACTTCTGGAGTTCATCATTACGAGGAGAAAGCATGTTCTCCTTATACAAAATTATATGAGCAACTGTTTAAGAATTGTTACAAATCATTGCTTTTACTGTAGCAAGCAAAACTTTGCTTTTTATTTCCCTATATTTCATGACATGTGCACAATTCCTTTCAAATGTATTTGCTTTTTAAGAAAGTTGTATGTGTTACTTTGCAAGAAGCAAATAAAACAGAACAATGCATGATAATTAAAAACAACCACTCTACATCTGGAAACATAGAGGGCGGGGTGTATACAGATAACACATGTTTTAGTTTATGTGCATTCAAGCAAGACATTGATAAGTAATGCAAATCTCATATTTTATTTTGCATGACTGTGAAGAGGAATGTTGTATTATAATTTCAATATGTTAATACATGGAGTGTCAATGATTCCATACTAAGGTATGTTTATGGGATGAGACTACCTTTGTGAAAGTGTGATGGTTACTGTGAGATTGTGATCCATATGTTACATACAAAACACCTTTGTTTGCTAAGGCAGCAAAACATATTCGTGCAATTACTTTGAGTACGATTGCAGTGGATTGTACAGGGGATTTGTTAAATTGAATTTGTCTGTACTTTGTTATTGTATACATATTTTCTTACTTTGTTTGTAATGGCTTTTAGTCAAATACAATAATACGATGATGATACTAAGGCATGATGAACTCAATAGATTCAGAGAGAGATTAAGGCCTCCACCAAATTTTTGCCAGCCATGGAACCTAAATATGCAGTTCTGTCAAAACGGAATACTGTCCCAAAATTACAGACAGCCTAAACAAAATCCACAATGCTTTTCTTGAATCTACATCAGGGGACTGATGTAGGAAATGTCACTTTTTTAAATGATTCTATTCAATTTTAACCAATCGTCTATGTGTCAGAAAATGTGACTCCAATAATACCTCAGTTAACCAATCCTTCAGGAACAAAGCTCTTTTTAAGGAAGGCTTTTTTAAAGGTGAAATTGACTAGTTTTGCTGTTATTGACAAAACTTTCAAGCCTGTGCCTTTAAGGTGAAACTGACCAGCCTGTGTCTTTATTTTGCCATCAATAAACTGGTAAGTCTGTGCTGCTTTGCTAAGGTGAAACTGACATGCCTGTGTGTTTGTTTAGCATTAAAGAGATCTCTTGCTTTTTCCCAGGGCTGGGGAGAGATCCAATACTATTCAGGGGAGGGGAGGGGATAGGTGCCGGGCAGACACCCTTTAAAGCACTACTGAAGCTGACCCCACCATCCATGAGCGGGTGTAGGAACTTATCCCTGTTCTTTCCATGTTACTCCTACCTCTGGTACCAAAGTTAATGTTAAAGTAGTAATGTCCAGGAAAGCATCTACTTTGTTAATTTAGGGATAGGGTTCACTGCCTAGTTCTGATCAGTTTGTATTCCGATAGTCCATCGTTCAATCCTGATCCACCTTTTTTTTGTTCCTGCTTGCTTTTGCACTTGCTGATTCGATCCGCTGGTTTTCTTTTTTTGTGGTGAAAAAAATTACATAATTTTAACATAAGTGCTTATGTAAATCCATGGAAATTAATGGATAATAGCGATTGTAATTACAAAGATAATTACGTAAAATTGGGGGGGAATTCAGGGAGAAAAAGTTGTGCTGATTACAGTTGCAACCCGCCACAAGAAATCAGTGTCGGTCTGAAAAGACAGCGGATTGTCAGATTCAGTGAAAATCCAGTACTAAGTCCGATTTAGTGGATATTCTCTCCCATCCTTATATTAACTGAGATACTACTGTACTGTCATGATAGTAACTTGTATCCTTCTTTCAGCTGAATGTCTCATGTAGCAAAAAGTTCTTGAATTAAAAATAAGAATCAAACAAATGATATATTTAATGGCAACTGACAAGCAGATCTCAAATATGGTTCCTAGTTATCCTTAACAATTATTGTGACTTACCAAATACTCTAGCCACAAACCCCAATGGAAACTGAGAGGCAAACATGGTAAGAAACCAGGGGGCAGCATACAGACTAGGTCCAATTTCATGTGCTTCAAAGTGATTGTAGAGATCTCTATGGTAATCATGAAGAAGTCGAGAAAGTTGATACATTTGGATCTGCATAGGCAAATAAAAATAAAGGTAAATGTAGATGAAACAGAAATGCTATGATTTGTAAGCTATTGCTGGTCCATGATGTACTTGCCAGTAGTCAGCAAGACCACAACGAAAAGAGAAAGATGACAAAGCCCTGCTGAATTAAATCTGTGTCTTGCATTCCAATGCAGCTGTACTGATCCACATAGAGGGAAGCAGAAAGGGAAGTGTCAGGTATCTGGTAGCTGTTAGGTTTGAACATGCCTATCACTTTGATCAGGGGTTCTCAAACTTTCTATCCTCTGGGGCCCACTTGAGACAAATGAAAATGGCTGAGGTCTACCAATCACAAAATTGTGGTGCAGGGGCAGAACCAGTCATAAGACGAAGACACAGTATGGCATAATCAGTTCGTAATTGCTGATATCACTTTCTATTGATATCTAATCCAACTCTGGAAATGGCTAAACTCTTTGCCACAGCATTTTCTGTATGGCAATGGGTTCCACAGCTAAGCTTTCTTCGATCTAAGTACAGACATTTGCTCTGGAGGTATTGTGAAACCCCCATTTCAGGCAGAATTTGCAGATCCAGAGGTTCTAAGGGGGAAAAGTTTTTTTTTCTTTTATATGTCACTTGCCTCTGAAAACACTTTTACCCATCTCCTGTGATTTCCTTCTTTCCTTCTCCTTTCACACTAATTTGTGCTCATCCTAAACCAGTGCCTGGAGGCTGTGAACAGCTGGATGTGGGTTAACAAACTGAAACTTAATCCAGACAAGACAGAAGTACTGCTGGTCTAGGGAAAAACTGCACCAGGGACGGGGTTTCAACCTGTTCTGGATGGGGTTGCACTCCCCTTGAAGGAGCAGGTCCACAGTTTGGGAGTCCTCCTGGATCCTGCCCTGCTGCTTGAATATCAGATGTCTGCGGTAGCCAGGAGTGCTTCTGGCCAACTCAAACTGGTCTACCAGCTGCATCCATTCCTGGAGACAGTTGACTTGGCCACAGTGACACATGCATTGGTGACATCGAGGATTGATTACTGTAACGCACTCTATGTGGGGCTGCCTTTGAAAACGGTTTGGAAATTAAAGTTGGTTCAAAATGCAGCAGCCAGGATGTTAACTGGAGCACAGCACAGGGAGCATATCACCCATGTGCTTTATCAACTCCACTGGCTCCCAATTTGTTTCCAGGCCCAATTCAAAGTGCTGGTTCTGACCTTTAAAGCCTTAAACGGCCTTGGACCAATATACCTGAGGGACTGTTTATGCCCATATGTACCTGCCTGGGATTTAAGATCATCTGCCTCTGGTCTCCTCTGAGTGCCTGGAATACAAGATGTTAGACTGACAGGCATGCGAGAAAGAGCTTTTTCAGCTGTGGCCCTGAAGCTTTGGAATACCCTACCCCAAGAAGTCCGCTCTGCTCCCTCCCTGTTGGTTTTCCAGAGACTTCTGAAAACAATCTTGTTTCGGAGAGCCTTTGGGAGGGAGTGAAGGTAAAGCCCGACACTGTTTATGTCTTCTATGTTAACTTTTACCCTTGTAGTCCCCTTTAGTACCACTCCCTATATATATGTATGTGTGTGTGTATGTGTGCGTGTGTGTATAGTATTTTAATTGTATTTTATGTATTTTAATGTTTTGTGATTTTATTGTTTACAATTTTATTATGTACGTGTTTGATTTTATTTCTGTAAGCCGCCCTGAGTGCCCTATTACAGGGTAGAAGGGTGGGATAGAAATATTTTAAATAAATAAATAAATTGTACCATATCTCCCTGACTCTCCATTAAGTTTTTTTTATCCCTCCTTCATTATTCTTTTACTTCTTCCTTCTACAGCTTTCTTCTCTTATTCCCTTCCTTTCTATTCTCAGTGTATTCATTTATTTATTACTAACAAATATCAACGTTTTATCTCTCTTTCTAATTACCTGCAGCACCTCTGGCCCTTTCTTCCTACCCCCCTGCACTTCTCTGTCTCCCAGCCACCTTTACTCAGCATACAAGTTGTTGGTGCTGGCACTGGTCGAATCAAATGGCTATGGTATGGCTTGGGGGATGAGGCAAACAAATGAGAAACACTGGGCAGGTTGTGGTACTGAGGCCCACCTGAAAAGTGACCCAAAGCCTACTAGTGGGTCCCAGCCCATAGTTTTGAAAAACACTGACCTTGACGTTTGTTAGTTAAGACACTACAATTCAGTGCCAATTCTTCCCTTTCATCCCACATGTATAGAGAGATTAGTTTCAATTTGGGATTCTTTGGTCTGCAGTTCAGCATACTTTAAGAACTGCTGTTATACCATTCATCATGGACTGATTGATTCTCCAGCTAAATGCATTTCTTTGGACATAAGTCCTGATGCATTCAGTTGATGCTGCTTCTTGGAATGCATACTTAGGATCACAATCGAAAATATTCATATCCACAAATTGGACCATTGGTCTCACCTGAAGGGTGATTTTCACAGGAGGACTGCCATCAAGCGGATATCATAGCTCCACCTATCGTCCGAAGGCAAGAATGTTTTGAAGTCAAGACTAGGGGCGTCAGGCCCCTCCCACTCTCCAGTTCATTCGCAGCGAGTCCGAAGAGAGGTATCTAAAAATGCAGGAAAAAAGGCCAACAGGCCTACCAGCAAGGACATAACACAATAGCAATATTCATAATAATATGACTCTAACATAGTGATATAACAGTAATAGCAGTCTTGACTTCACTAGTAAATCTAAATATAATAGGGTGACAGGAATGTATAAAACCCCCAGAAAAATAGCTAGGTATCCTCCAACTGGGAGGGTCGTGATGGCAGTCCTCCTCTGAAAATCACCCTTCAGGTGAGACCAATGGTCCATTTTCCACAGGAGGCCTGCCATCAAGCGGGATGTACTAAAGCAGCCCATAACGGGGGAAGACCACCCACAAACTAATCGTCATTAAGTACCTGTTGCAACACCCGCCTGCCAAAAGAGGCATCGGCAGAGGTATAACGATCTATTTTGTAATGCCTTATAAACGAATGAGGGGTAGACCAAACAGCAGCTCTGCAAATATCAGCAATAGGAGCGTTGGTAGCAAAAGCAGCCGAGGTGGCAGTTGATCTAGTGGAATGAGCTGTTATGCTAGCTGGAACTGGAAGCTTAAGGGACTCATAAGCTAAGGTAATACATGCGCGCAACCAGCAGGATAAGGTGGAATTAGTTACTTTATGCCCCATAGAACGTGGGTGAAAGGATACAAACAAAGACTCAGTTCGTCGTATATCCTGGGTCCGAGACAGATAGGTCTTGAGAGCCCTCCGAACATCCAACGAATGTCAAGCCTTCTCTAGAGGATGGGTAGGATTCGGACAAAAGGAAGGAAGAAAAATGTCCTGGTTGCAATGGAAAACTGAATTGACCTTGGGACGGAAGGAAGGATCAGTCTTCAGTACCACAGAGTCCTTGTGAAAAACACAGAGATGGCGGGCAGACAACAATGCACCCAGTTCCGAAACTCGTCTCGCAGAGGTGATTGCGATCAGGAACAGGACCTTGAATGACAATAGACGTAATGGCACAGTCCTAAAGGGTTCGAATGGAGGGCATTGTAAAGTCTGCAGGACCTTCGACAAACTCCATGAGGGAAAGCAGTGGAATACAGCTGGTGAACGTAGAGCGGTTCCCCTCAGAAAACATTTGATGAACGGGTGCGAGGCAATAGGAGCACCAGTGGAGGACACTGAGAGAATGGACGACAGAGTGGATGCATGTCGACGTAAGGTGTTGGGTTTAAGCCCCATCATGAGGCCCCTATAAAGGAATTGCAGCACCTGTTGTATTGTGGCCTGGGAAGGATCGAGATTCTGGGACTGACACCACCTGGAGAATGCCACCCAAGTATGTTGATATATACGAGTGGTAGATGGTCGTCTCGAGGCCAAGATAATGTCAATAACAGTGTCAGACAGGCCAGCAGACCTCAAATGTCCCCGTTCAAAAGCCACGCTGTTAGGTTGAGCCAATTGGGGTCCTGATGCCATATTGGGCCCTGGGATAAGATGTCTGGCCTGACTGGGAGCGTCCAAGGATCCGTCACTGACATGGCAAGGAGATCAGAGAACCACGGTCGACGGGGCCAATATGGTGCTATCAGAACCAGCTTGGCCCTCTTGCGTCGCGCCTTCCTCAAGGTTCTGGCTAACAGTGGTATTGGAGGGAAGGCGTACAATAGGCCATCCGGCCACGGTAGTGACAGAGCATCCATCGCTTCCACTGTCGTGTCCAGGTATCGTGCAAAGTACGTGGGTAGCTGGCAATTGCAACTGAAGGCAAACAGATCGACTGAAAAAATGCCGAACTGACGCTGGAGAAGATGGAAAATGGTTGGATGAAGTTTCCATTCTCCCGGAAAGACCTGTTGTCTGCTGAGCCAGTCTGCTGTCACATTCCAAATTCCTCTGAGATGTTCTGCTTTCAAGGATTGTAGATGTTGTTCTGCCCAGTCGAATATGAGGTAAGCTAGGTTCTGCAGAGAACGGGACCTGGTTCCCCCTTGCCTGTTTAAATGAGATTTCACACACGTGTTGTCCGTTCGAATGAGAACATGGTCCAAGGGAAACAGAGACTGAAAATGGAGCAGAGCTAAGTGGACAGCCTTTAGTTCCAGCCAACTGATGCTCTGAGTCTGCTCTGCTTCGGTCCAAACCCCCTGAACGAACTGGGAGTTGCACTGGGCTCCCCAGCTGAGGAGACTGGCATCTGTGGTGATAACAGTCCTGCGGGGTTCTCTGAACGGAGTGCCCTGGTTGAGATGTTGGACCCTCGTCCACCAGCGGAATGAAAAACGCAGTGTGGGGTTCAAGGGAATTGTTCGATCATTGGACCTGGCAATGTCCTGCTGAAACGGTAACAAAGCCCACTGAAGTTGGCGAGTATGAGCTCGAGCCCATGGCACAATATGGATGGTGGACACCAACATTCTGAGAGCCCTTGCTAGAAGCATGACGTCTGCGGTTGCATGGCGCATCAGAGACCGTGCGACGTCTATGATAGCAGTTATGTGGTCTGGAGACAGGAACACCGTCGCCTGCAGGGTGTCTAACATCACCCCTAGATGTTGTAGGCATTGGGGTGGTTGGAGATGGCTTTTGTCGAAATTGACTAGCCAGCTGTAGGTCTGCAAGACATGGAGCGTGAGCTTTAGATAGCGATAGTCCTTGGAACTCGCCCATATTAAAAGATCATCCAAGTAGGAGTAGATATGCACCCCTTGAAGCCGGAGGTAAGCCACTAGGATGAGTAGCACCTTGGTAAATACTCTCGGGGCAGACGAGAGACCGAACGGCATCGCTCGATATTGAAAATGTTGGGGGCCGAAGGCAAACCGAAGGAATTTTCTGTGGGCTATGCAGATAGGCACATGGAGATACGCTTCCTTTAGGTCGATAGAAGCCAGGAAGTCTCCTTCGTGAAGGCTTTCTGTAATTGAGTGGATTCCATTTTGTTTTTTTTTTTCAATAATTTTTATTCAGATTTTCATAAAGCATACAAGACAAAATCATAAAACATTCAAAGACAAAAAACAAAATCAAAAATAGTTAAACAAAAAGAAAAAAAGAAAAAAAAAAAACAAAAATAAAAAATAAAGAGTAAAATATTGACTTCCCATTTGTCAAAGATCAAATCAGTTATAAGTCTATAATATATAACAATCCTGTCTCTTAAGTCATATTATAAAATCACTTTCCTCCAGTAGTTATCTTACTTAATCATCAAATCTCATAAACATTACTTTATTCTTTCCACAAAAAGTCAAAGAGAGGTTTCAATTCTTTAAGAAATATATCTATCAATTTTTTTTTCCAGATAAGCATATCGATTAATCCATCTCATTACTAATTATGATAATCTTATTGTCATAACCATAGTCAAAATAAACATTTCAATTAATCCATCACATCAGAATCTGTTAGGTTCAGTAATTTCAGTAGCCATTGTTCTATTATCCCTATTAGTTCCATTTTCCATCTTCCATCTTCAGTAGTCTTGTTAAGTCCAGTAATTTCAGTATCCAATCTTCCATTATCAGTATTCCATAATAATCTTGCTGTCAAAGCCATAGTCATATAGTAAGAGTCTGATGGGAATTACCTCTATCCCAAATATTTTCTTGCCATCCATTCTGAATAGGTTGCTGAAATACTGCTGTAAAATCATATCTCTGTTCTTTTTTTCAAAATACACTGGGTCATCTCTTGAAAGTTTTTCCATTGTCACATGGCTGCAGTTAATTCCATAGATTTTCTCTATATTGGGCTCCATCACATCATTCCAGTCCAGAAGATTATCCATGCCATTGATAACTTTATCTCTAGAATCTTCATTAATTTCTTCAGAGATAACATTGAGTTCCAAACAATAGATTTTATTTCTAAAGTCCATAGACTCCAAATCTTGTTCCTGTTCCACGTTTGTTCCAATCTCCGGGATCTCCTCTCTCACAGGGACCCCTGTTCCAGTCTCCAGGGTCTCCTCTCTCACAGGGACCCCTGTTCCAGTCTCCAGGGTCTCCTCTCTCACAAGGACCCCTATGTCTTTAATCTCCTGTGTCTCCAAACAATAGATTTTGTTTCTAAAGTCCATAGACTCCAAATCTTTTTCCTGTTCCACGTTTGTTCCAATCTCCGGGGTCTCCTCTCTCACAGGGACCCCTTCCAGGGTCACCTCTCTCACAGGGACCCCTATATCTTTAATCTCCTGCTTCATTTTACTCAATTCAATTTTCAGCTCCTTACAACCCTGTCGCAGGTTTTGTTTCGTTATCTCAATCTCATCCATTATTTTCTGAAACATAGTTATTTCCAGCTTCTCAGCCACTTTCTTAATTGCCATTTTAAAAGAAAAATATAGGAAAACCACTTCTTATTTCAGCAACAATTGGGTTAATACTCCAAACTTGGTGACATCACAGTATAAACAGAGCAGACAGCCTTATCTCTCCATGCTTAAGTAAACAAAATGCAATTCCCAGGATCGAAACAATTAATGGCGGTCGTCAGGAAACAGATTCGTCAAAATAAAATAGACCAAAAAGAGAGTAGTCTCAGACAATATAATATTCTTCAAAATAAAAATCTGGAATAGAAATCCCTCTTCTGTGTATATCTTTAGAATGCAAATCCAGGACAGCTTTTTGCAACAAAAACAGAGATAAGCTATTAATTAGTGAGTAGCAGAGAGAAGTTATGGCTCCCCAGTGAGATGTCAAAAACCGATCAATCTGGCAAATCTCTTTTAAACAGCAACAATTTAAGTCAAGTAAAAGAAAAATATAGAAAGAAGGGTGCTTGCCTGTTAGTGCGTTCTCTCTTAAAAGATAAGATGAACGTTCGCTTTTCCAGATAGAGCTTGTTGTTAAAAATCCGTCCCACCTTCGTCGGCTGGACCTCGTCCCATAAATTAATGAGATCTGGTCGTCCCAACAAAAATAGGCTTTGAGGTTAATCTCTTCGTTTCTCCCTACCCGGGAGAAGTTTAATCAGTCAAAAAAAGAAAAAATCTGACTGATATATCTGAATAAGCTTCTTTTGAGGCAGGAGCCCGTCTCAAAAGCAGGCACAGGCTAAGTCACCCTTCCCGGAAGTCCAGTGGATTCCATTTTGAATCTGCGATACTTTACAAAACGGTTGATGAACTTGAGGTCCAACACCGCCCTCCATGACAGATCTCGTTTGGGCACAGCAAATAAGAGGAAGTACACCCCTTCCGCCCTCTCTGTTGTAGGGACTGGCTCTATTGCCGCTGAGTCCAAGAGGTGATGTATGGCTGTCTGCATGATGCAGTGCCTGGATGGTGCCTTGGGACAAGGAGAGGAATGAAATCTGTCTGGAGGAGTTGCCCAAAACTCTAGTGCATAGCCATAACAAAAGAGATCTCTGATCCAGGTGACCTGACTCAGATGCAGCCAATGGTCTCCAAACAGAAGCAGTCTGCCCCCGACCGGTATCGCGTCAGTACTGTCTGTGCTGGCGAGACCCTCCCCGATATGAGGACGTTGAGGTACCTCTGCGTTCCTGATACTAACCTCTGCTGACCCATAGGCAATACTACCTCTGGTTATTTTCCATCAAGCCTGAAAGCCTGGAGCAAGGATGAGCATTAGCATGAGTTAAGTTTCTTGAAGGTTCTTGGCAGACGCCGGGCACGGCCTCAAGGCCAACACCTGCTGCTACCAAGGCAACCAGAGATAAAGGCTTGAGAAGCCTTGCCAGCCTTCTGTGGGGGTTTGATGTCTGTGGGGGTTTTGCTCAAGGAGAAGAAGCAGCTTTCTGTGGAGTTCTGTTACTGAGTGTTTCTTGCTAGGAGGAAAGTGAAACTGCTTTGTAAGCGTGCTTACCTTAATGTCCAAGTAAAGGACGCTTAAACTATCTCTTGCCTCTGGAGTTTCTTGACCGTCTCAATCTCAAGTGTAAGCTGCGCTGATCACGCAAACATCTGCAAACATCAACAACCTCTGCCTGGGAAACGTCTGTTCCAGACTCCCCTGGAGGAACAGAAATCATTGGTTCGGAAATCGCGGACTTGTCCCCCGGGCTGCACTCCTTGAAAGGGCTGGGTCGTGCGGTATGAGGTGAAACGTCTGAAGGGCCTGCGATCAACGTTCCTGACAGGGGCCAAAACAGGCTTTCGAGCATCCTTGGGGTCAACAAGTACTGCCTTTAGGGCTTCCTCGCCAAAGAGTAATGAGCTCAAATAAGGTGCCCTTGATAAGTTGACCCTGGCTGTAGAGTCCGCTTGCCAGTGACGAAGCCAAAGGGTCTGCCGAGCAACTACCTGAGCTGTCATAGCTCTTGCTCCCAGCTGATTTGCGTCCAAGGTGGCATCAGCTACAAACGCCGCCGTCTTGCGTAATTTCACCAGTGCCCTCCTCAGAGAGACAGGATTGGGATGAGGATCATCTAAGAGGTCATCCAACCACATCATCGCTGCCCTGGAAAAAATGGAAGCTGATGCAGAGGCTCTCATGGAGAAAGAGGTGGCCTCATGGTTTTTGCATAAGGCAAAGTCCAGCCTCCGCTCAGTGGCGTCCTTTAAATGTGAGTCCCCTTCCCTCGGCAAAAGGGATCTAGAGACTAGACTGGAAATTGGCTCGTCTATGCCGGGGACAGCCAGTCTACTTGTAAATTCTGCAGCCAAAGAGTAAAGCTTGTCCGCAAGGGCGTTAAAACGGCATGTTTGTTATGGGTGAGACCACTCGTCCTTGGCCAGTTTAGCAATAGGATCTGGCACTGGAAGGTAGTGCTCCATTGGTGTGGGGGATTTCAGGACCCTGGCCCTTTTAATAGCTGGAGTGGCAGCTGCAGGATGTGTAGATTGAAGACCAAGGGTGTTCAATACTCTGCGAGCAAGGGGCTGATAATTGGAGGCATCAAACAGACGATAAGATGTATCCTCCTCTTGTTCCGACTGATCACTCCAGTCGTCACCTTCAGCTTGCATAGCATATGGTGGATCCTCCCTACAAGAGACGTCATCGACAAACCTGCCCCTGGCAATGTCAAAAGGGTTTGGAGAACATGATGGATCTGCCTCATTGCGTACATAGTGGCCCATATCATCGGGTTGTCTGCAAACACTCCGCTGAGGCATGGCAGTGACCTGTGACTGTGACTGCGTTTGAGAGAAGAACGACAGCATGTCCTGTAGTTGCAATATGAACTCCTGAGACAGCTGCAGCCCCAGTGTGGGAGATGTTTGCGCTTGTAGAGGCAAAGATATGGGCGGTTCAGCAGGCTGAGAAGATGAATGAGCCCTAGGTGGTAATATGGGAGGAGGATAGCTGGCTGCTGGCTGGTCAGGAAACCCTGCAAAGACCTCCTCGGAGGATGCGGCTGGAGAATTAAAAAGATTTCTTAATGGTTCCTGGCCCGCCTCCTCAGAAACCAGGACAGAGACGTAGCGTGCCCACTTGGTTGTGCTGTGGCTGGATATATGCTTGGTTTTGGCAACCGCTTTGGTGTGCTTGTGCTTGGTTGCCTTAGATTGTTTAGGCTTGGTTGCCTGAGTTGTCACTGGCTGTTCCGCCATCATATATTTTTGAGGGGGTTCAGTACACGGCCACGGATGGGGCAGAATGTACAGACCCAACAGGCTCAGTACTCGGCCACGGATGGGGCAGAATGTACCGGCTCAGATGACTAAGTATACGCCTGCGGATGGGGGAGAATATACAGTTCCAAACAGCTTTAGTACACGGCCACGGATTGGGCAGAATGTACAATTTCAAATAGCCTTGGTACACGGCCACAGATGGGGCAGAATGTACAGTTCCAAACAGGCTTGGTACACGGCCACGGATGGGGCAGAATGTACAAATTCAAACAGCCTTGGTACACGGCCACGGATGGGGCAGAATGTACAGTTCCAAACAGGCTTGGTACACGGCCACGGATGGGGCAGAATGTACAGTTCCAAACAGCTTCAGTAGTCAGCCTCAGTCAGCAGTTTGAGTTGAGAGACCTGTGTTCTACTCTGCAGCACCCACAGAAACTGACAAAAAAGGCCTTGAAAAGAATCCTCTATTATTGTACTCTGCAGCGCACACACAGAAACTGACAAAAAAGGCCTTGAAAAGAATCCTCTGTTATTGTACTCTGCAGCACACACACAGAAACTGACAAAAAAAGGCCTTGAAAAGAATCCTTTACTATTGTAAGGGTTAAACAGAAAGGGTAGGAAAAAGAGGAACGAATAAAATGGCACCCGCTAAAAGAGCGGGAAAATTAGCCAATCAGAAAAGTGTAGGGACGAGGAAGAAGCAATGGCGGTCACTGAAAAACACCAGTGAGCTGAAACAGGGCTGACCGAAAACACTGCTGCAGCAGAGCGGCGTCAAAATAAGCTCTACAGCCATAGGGCTGAAGAACGCAATCGCAGCTTTAAGGGCCAGCCATGAAAATCACTGCCGAGGAGGCAGAACGGCCTGCGATATCCCTACAGTCGTTGAGACAGTCGCAGCTAGTGGGGGGGGGAAGGCAAAGAAAAGCTGCAAAATGGGAAGGAGCCACAGCCGCAGGCTCCTGAAGGCAGTTGCGGCGAGATTTAAAATGCCGCGGAACGAGCCGGGGAGGGGGGGAGATGGAGCAGCCCAACTAAATAAAGGGCCGCTGGAAAGGTAAAAAGAGCCGCAGCCGCAGGTTCCTGGGGAGGAAAGACCAAGGGAGCCGCCGCGAAAGTAGGCGGCAATCTACAAAATACACGAGACAGCAGAGGCACAGAGCAGGAAGCTGCAGCCGCAAGCTCCTGGATTAACGCTGCGTCCGCCACATGAGGGAGAGCCACAGCCGCGGTCTCCCAGTAAGTTGCCGTTCAGGCAGGGACTGAGGAAACGAGGGCGAAGAGCAACCCCCCAAAGAAATTCACCAGGACAATAAAAAACAAAGACAGAAAAAGAACAATCAGTCCCACACACACTAAATTAAACAACAGAGGGAAGGAAATGACCAGGAATACACACACAAATCTCTACACCCTGTCACACAGATACACAAAACTTATCTACGCTATCTTATACAACTTGCATGGACGAAGGCAAGAATGAACTGGAGAGTGGGAGGGGCCTGATGCCCCTAGTCTTGACTTCAAAACATTCTTGCCTTCGGACGATAGGTGGAGCTATGATACCCGCTTGATGGCAGGCCTCCTGTGGAAAATAGCACTCACCCACCTGATAAAAAGTAAAAGAAAACTGAAGCTATTTTATATTAACTTCTACACAGTTTTCCAAAGCAAAAACTAGCCTTTTCTCCCTTTTTAAGCTAGCTAAAATTCTGGGATCCAGTGATCTTCAGAATTTTACTAAAGGAAATTTTTAACCTTCTCTGAGGAAGATCTCATAAATCCCTTTGTGCAACAGCCACTGGCAGCCTATTGATCTACTAACAGAATGCAATATCATGTCCCAGCTTCAGCCGACACAACTGATAATGTTCATATTCAGCACCGTCTCTTTCAACCTATTTTTATATACAGGTAATAAAAATTCACAAAATGTTTCACTTATTGTGCCTTTTTTATCATATGGTGGAAATGTAATATAAACTTCATATGTCACTTCATTTTTTAAAATATAAAGATTAAACACAAGCTGGAGCACCAACCTGTAAAATTGTCATGTCAGGTCGATACTGCTTCCTAAGGCCCATGTCGAACATTAGGAACCTGAGCATCTTGAAAGCCTCTTCCTCACTCATATGAAGCAACAGCACACCTGCTACAAAGCTAAGGCCTTGGCAATAGCCAACTTCCTGATCCAGGAGGGAATAAGCCTTCAAGATATTGTAAAGGGACAGCTGCCCAGCTCCAAGCTGGGCCGAGAAGTATGGATGTGTTGGAAAGGTGCGGCCTGTGAAAACGAAACAAAAATGAGGTTAGCAACACAAGCATTAATAAAGCAAACACGCCATGTTTTCATGTGAAGCAAATAGGTTTTAAGCTGACTTGTCTAATAAGAGGGCTAATTCCTTTGCTACTATAGATTTAGCGATTTAAATCCAATACAGTATTTGCACACTAAATATAGTCTTAACTGTAATGAGGGTTGTTTAGCAAGATAAGAAAATGAGATCTCTTGGCAAGAGCAAGTTCTAGAGGAGGCATATGGTAGGGAGGACTCATGGCCAGAAGTTTGTTTCTATGCTGAAAGTCCTAACAGAACCTTCTCTACAGGTCTGGCAAGGGATGCTCTGTCCACTTCCAGGACAGGCCTATGAGCCTCACAAGCAGCAACAAGACAGAAAGATGAACTACAGATATGACTGGGCACATTTGGGCTACTTATATTTGCATGGCATATAATGAGAAGACATGATTCACTAGAAAAGACAATAACGCTGGGAAAAACAGAGGTGAGTAGAAAAAGAGGAAGACCAAACAAGAGATGGATTGATTCCATAAAGGAAGCCATGGACCTGAACTTACAACATCTGGTGGTTTATAACAGATGCTATTGGAGGTTGCTGATTCATAGGGTCACCATAAGTCGTAATCGACTTGAAGGCATATAACAACAAATGCATGGCACGGTTGCAAAGAAAGTTCTTGGTTTTTCTTAGAGTGGAAACATGTAGAAAAGTCCTGCCTTTCCCCTCTCCTTTGCTGTGGTCCTGACAGACCTGCATATTTTTCAGTAGGAGCAGCACAGGAAACCAAAGTCTGTGGAACAGATTTGCTAGAATTTCGCAAGAGGGAAAGAGATTGCCCTCAGACTGATAGAATATTTGGTCTCCATCACAGACTGCTGTGTTTTGCAAACACTACTGCCTTTGTCTTAATACCAAACTAGATGAGATGCCACTCATACAATTAGTAAACTGCAGGAACAGGTGGGTGGGTGGTGGTGATCCAGATCAGGACTCTGGCATAGGATTAGGCTCCCTGCACCTGCTATTTGCAATGTGAGCTCTCCTACTCCATACAAAAAGGAGGTGTGAGGCCCCTGATCTGGATCAGGAATGCAGTGAGGAGGCAAAGGGTTAAAGTCCCTGAGTTCCAATGCCAAGGTCCTGATCCAGGCCACCACCACCCACCCCATGCCTACAATTTACTTTTTTAAAGCAATTGCCAATTGAGTGAATCCTGTCACATCTAGTTTGGTTCTCAGTATGAAAATATGGCAGCTCACATATCCAACGTCAGAGGTCTGACTGAGAAGTTCTCTACAAGTGGCTTTTATGAGCAATCGTCTGGTATGAAAAAACCTTTAGAATATCTACACTAGGGAATTATGTATGGCCCCTCTTGATCTCCGACATGCTCCCTCCTTGTCAAGCTTTCGCCATGGCCTAAAGACCTGGCTTTTCAGGCAGGCATACAAGATTGGGATAGATTAATTCTACGCTATATGAACTGAAGGATGGTTTTTAGCTTAATTTGATTGTTTCTAGTGTATATATGTACTGTTTTATTCTGTTGTATGTCGCCTAGAGTGTCCCTAACCCGGACAGATAGGCGACTGAAAAATAAAATTTTATTATTATTATTACTTGGTTGGTTTTAAGGAAACCCTTAATGACTTTCTTATTCTGATCTGCATTTGGAAAAATTGAAAGAGCTCTGATTTAACAAATATCTATCTGCTGCTATAATTTTAATGTTAATGGTTTTAATTTTATTGTTTTAATAATTTTATTAATGACACAATTTTGTTACTGTATAAGTCGTGAGACTGTAAGCTACTTTGTGAGGGTAAGTACTGTGAAAGGTAGGATAGATTTCTATTTTATAAACAAATACGCTAATGTTATGTTGACAGAACAATACATTTGGCTGTATTGAAATTGCTCTCTTGCCTTTGAAATAGATTTACAGGCTATTGCCTCAAGTTCCAAATATACCTATCAGAATCAGGTTATGAACTTCATTTCACAAATGTAAGTGTGAAATCAGGGAATGAGCGAGTGACAATTTAGAACAGCTGACATTGTCTAATGCAGGTGTGTGGCTTTTTCTCATGGTGTAGACAAACACCCAACCTTTCCCTCACCCTTTTCTCAATGTTTTCCTGGGCTGCTGTGTATTAATAATAGGCATTATTTTCAAATAACAGTGATTTAACTTCCCTAAGTGAATTAAAAACCACAACAGAAAAACTTGTCTTGTATTAATAAAAGAACAAAGAACAAGAACTGTCTAATGAACAACTTAGCTTCAGAGACTCCTATCATGATAAAGTATCGCACTAAATATATGTAACTACAGATATTCCAAGAGGATGGGGAAGAGAATGTTAACCATTCTGGAAGCAGAGAGAGAGAGATACAACAACCAGTTTTTCTTCTCTTCAAAACCAAAACACATTCAAGGTGAGTTTGTTCCTGCTTTCCCCTTCCCCCCACCGCCTTCCAGTGTAGCTAAAGTGTCTTTTGTAGCTTTACACTTGTTAAAACTCACCCTACCCTTTAGTTTCTGGAACACTGCATCTATGGGAGGTGTGCTGCCTTGCCAGATTCTATCAGGGCTCTTATTTCAAAAAAGACAAAGCCTGAAGCTAGGTCTTCTGGCACACAGATTAGAGCTTTACACATTGCGTACTAGGAAGACTGTCTGATTTCAGCTGCTCACTGCCCAGGCTGGCAGGAAACCAAGCGCTTCTGCAGCTGTAGTGTGCTTTGCTTCCCAACTGGAAGAGCAGCTTGAGTTGCTCCGCAGTTACCTCCCTGCCCAAAGTAGTTGTTCCAACACATGCTGAACAGTCTTATTCAATGTCTCCTGTTCGGCAGAGTCACTTTGAAAGCATGAGCTAACTGGAATGGGGGAGGGGGGAAGATCCCAAATGGTAAAGCCATAATAAGAATGAACAAGGGGAATACTTAATGTTTTTTTCTGTTTAAATGATAACTAATGACATGACTAAGGCATTTCTGGAAGACACCTTTCATTGGAACGAATAAGGCTGCAATTTGCTGTGTTGGATTTTAAAACTCATGTGGCAGCTGGCTGAATTGACTCAGTGGTGAAAGGCAATTTGCACAGGCTTGTAAGCAACTCTTCAAGGATTATGTAATGCAAGGAGAAATGTTCCCAATACCTTTCAAGCACAGGCTTTCTTTTAAAGGAAAAAAAGGCTTAAGAAAGAAGCAAAATATGTGATTCAATTAAAAGATACAGCTTTTGCAGAAAGCTGACACAGTCCAATACTACATTCCAGTGGAGGAATCTAACTAGTCAGCTCCAAATATTACCATCCAATTCTTTTTTAAAAAAGCTGCTACACTTTCTGTGTATACAAACTAGTCAGTGTGTATATAAACTAGCTAAAACATGTAAGGAAAATATTAATACATATCAGAACACACACAGTAAAAAAAAAACAGCCTTCTTTTAACCACTGCTTACTGACAGTTTTGACATATGTTTGACATAAACTTAACTTCAAATGTTCTAAAACTTACATATGACAATCTGATTCCAGTTCGTGTCCTGGACAGAAGTGTCTGAATGTAAGCTTTAACATTTAGATAGAGCAATTTTCTGATACAATTTGATGTATTGGAGAATAAAGAGCCATATATTTTCAGTCTCATGTATATTTTGTTTATTAATTCATTTTTCCTAAGAACCACCATTGTGAATCTTCGGATTTTTGTGGTGAAAACCTTGGGCACTCAGAGCAATGTGTTGTTGGTTTTTTTGCTAATCTTTGGCTGTTGCCCTATATTCTGTGGGGAATGGAGAGTATTGTGTCCAGATTCTAGAGGCCTGGGACTCTTACAAAGAAGAATCTGGACTAAGAACTAGTGTTCTTTCTTCTAGAATTCTCTGTAAGTCCTGGGGTGGACCAGCCTATGCTAGCCCAGAGCATTCTAGAATCCTGGTCCGGATGAAGGAAAGGATCTGCCATAGGTATTGCAGAGAGGAAATCCCAAGCACTGTGAAATGCAGGAGGCACAGGAAGTATAGGAGACACTGTGCATTTTAACATTGTGTTCAGAAGTTGTTTTATTATACTGTCATTTTATCTGGATTCGTTAATAATTACAAATCAAGTCAAATTTGCAGGGTTCTGACATTACATTCTTTCTTATTGCTTGAGTGGTCAGAACGATTCCTCTTAATCTGAGTTTTGTTATCATTCAAACAGCACTGGAACCAGGGCCAGATTAAACTCTCTGTAAGGCACTAGGCACTCTCATAACCATAAGCCCCCAAGACAGATCTGTGGATATTTACATTGTATATGTCCCATAATCACAGATAATCACAGATGATATATCTATACATGAGGATGTTGCAGTTTCCAACATATCCTGTGAGACAGGAGACATGATTCTTCACCTCTGTAAGAAAGCTAGAAGACAGAACATACTTTGTGGAACTATCTGCTAGCAGCTTTGAGAGAGTGAGAAATAAAAGTAGTAAATATGTGTGTATGAATATGATGAGTCACAATGAGATACATGGCTGCCCTAACTTGGTTGCATTGAATGTTTAGCTAAATTTGATGTTTCTCACAGAGCACAATCAAAAACAGACATCCGGGAAGGAGATGTCTTCAACTATATGTGATGAGCATGTTGACATATTTCAGGTGTAGGGAACTGCATCAGTCAGTTTGGGGGGGGAGGGTTGTAGTCACTTTATACGTTCTTCTCAGCTTCACCCAAAAGATGGACTAATCTGTGGCTAAAATGATAGTTGCATAAATTATGGACAAGCTGGTGACAAGGTTTCCAAATGTCAATGTTGCTTTTAGAATGTACCTTGCCATTTTTGGAAAATGTTGTGAAGGGGAGCACTCTTTTTCAAACCTGAAAATGTATAAAGAACTCTCTTAGGACAACCATGTCATAGAAATGACTTGCACTACTCTCAATGAGAATGGTCTTTTGCAAAATATGGAATTTGAAGATGTAATGTGTGATTTTGCTAACAAAAAGAGCTACAAAGTTAATGTTCAATTTACATTTACTTAAGGCATATTATAAGACCCTCCGTGGTGCAGAGTGGTAAGCGGCGGTAACGCAGCCGAAGCTCTGCTCACGGCCAGAGTTCGATTCCAACAGAAAGAGGAAGTCGAATCTCCGGTAAAAGAGGTCGAGGTCCACTCAGCCTTCCATCCATCCGTGGTCGGTAAAATGAGTACCCGGCATATGCTGGGGGGTAAAGAAAGGCCAGGGAAGGAACTGGCAATCCCACCTCATACATACAGTCTGCCTAGTAAATGTCGCAAGACGTCACCCTAAGAGTCGGAAACGACTCGCACTATAAGTGCGGGGACACCTTTACTTTTTAAGGCATATTATATCTGCATGTTATTTGTTGAATAAAGATGGAGTAAACTGCTAAATCAAAAAAGAATTTGCTTTAAATGAATTGAATTTTTTTGTTGGCCCCAAACTTTTTCATAGGCCCTTGGGAGTTTCATAGGTCCTGGGTACAGTCCCTGTTGTGCCTAATGGTTAATCCAGCCCTGATTGGAGCAAACAGATACAAAATATATTTATTTACAGCTTTAGGATTTGCTTAACACATATTAAGTTATAAAAGTTTGTATAAGTAAGTACTTCTCTGGGAACTAGGAGATTCGTGGAAAGAAATACCCCCCCAATATAAAACCCCACTCAAACCATTGTGCATTTCTGAATCTTCTAAAATATATATTTGTCTATATTTTCAAGATTTTCTTCTGCAGTCATGAGAACTAGACCCACATTCCCCTTGTTAATCTTCCTTTTAAAAAGAAACATATGAGAATAAAGATGTTGAAGACTCCATGTTATGCAAATAAAATATGTAAAAATGCTTTGAACCCCAAGCATTGACCCCAACTCAGGTAGTTCATCAATGCATATAGACTGCAAAAGGGTGAGATTTTTTAAAGAAAATAATGACTTTAACAGTGCAACTTTTCAGCAGAACACAAAATTCTAAGTTTTTGGTAGACTTACCTAAGTCAATAAGTATTGCATGCTGCTGAGAGGTTAGTTGCTTTAAGAGTTCTTTGTAAGGTGTATCCTTTGGTTGCTGTTTATGTGCAAACTGATGCTTAAGCTGGTATTGTTCTGCTAAAAACTTCCAGATCTCACCCCGGTGATGCCTGGGAATTCCTTTTCAAAAGACAATAGGAGCAAAAATAAAAGAAAATAATAATATTCATCACTGTACTAGCCATCTGTCTGAACAACCATATCCAGGAATTAGCAAGTTAACTCACATACATTATCTGCTAAAGCCTAAATTCCCAAAGCGTGGGGTAGATTTGCCAAGGGCAGTGGTGGTGGAGAATAAAGTTCCAGGCAGGATGGGGATCCTGAAGTAGACAATCTCTCTTTCCTTAATCCACCAAGAATGGAGTAGGTTGAATACACCTTGCAGAAGTCAATAAATAATCCATATTGTAATTGAAAGGGAGACTAATCTCCCACTACCCCATTATCCCAAGGTGATTTGGAAAGAAAGGCGTTATGGAAGAGATACTGCTTTGATCTAATTATGCTTTTCTGTTAATGGATGTAGGATGGGTTTGGAGATGTTCTGTTTGATCCCTCTTCTAATGTCATTGCTGGATTAGTACCCCAGTCCACAAATTTCTGCATGCAGCACAGTGAAAAATTCACTAAAAGGCGAGCACATTTTGGGGGGTGGACAATGCTCAGTAGTATGTCAATCCACTGAGCCACAGTCTTGTGGCTTCAGATTTCTCACATAGGGAATCTGCTGCTCTATCCTGGTATCCTCACTGAAAGTGCTGGCATCACAGGTACTGACATTAAAGCATCCAAATTGGTAATTTTCCTGTGTGGTTATCTGGGGGTGGTGTCATGACTAGTAGTGGGATTTTACAGTCATTAGGTTCTTTCTCTGTGCAAATCGTACAGTTCCTGTATTTATTTTAAAAATGTACTCATATTTTACTCTTGAGAGCCAGTGTTGTGTAGTGGGTAAGGTGTTAGATTACGACCTGGGAGACCAGGGTTCAAATCCCCACACAGCCATGAAGCTCACTGGGTGACCTTGGGCTAGTCACTGCCTCTCAGCCTCAGAGGAAGGCAATGGTAAACCACCTCTGAATACTGCTCACCATAAAAACTCTGTTCATAGGGTCGCCTTAAGTCGGAATCGACTTGAAGGCAGTCCATTTCATTTTCAGTTTCCTCCTGTCTGGGGAGAGGACACTGACTAGTTTAGCTGGCACAGTTGTGGCCATCTTAATGGAAAGGTAAAATCTAGTTTTCCAGACTACATGTGGAATACAAAAAGGAAGGTACTCCAAATATTTTTTCCTAGAAAACTAAACTAACAGCACAATCCTATACATGCCTGCCCATAGGTAAATACCAATGAGTTCAACAGGGATTACTCCCAGGTAAGTGGGGATAAGATGGCAGCCTAAAACTATACATAGAAAAAAAGCTTAGAAAAGAAACACCTGTGTTTTTACCTGTTTTCCATCCCTGGCATACTTTTGATTATGACAAGAAATATTATTTATGCAAAAGCAGTGTATGCATTTTTTAAATAAATAATAAATAAATAAATTTCCATATAGATTTAAAAATAAAAATTACTGTTAAAGTACATTGTGGACCTACTTCAGAAGTTGGAATAAGATATATAAAACCAGACTTTACAGCAGAAATGGGAAAGCTGAGGTCCTCCAGATGCTGTGGACTCCAGTACGAATTAGTCCCAGCCAGTGTGACCAACAGTCAGGGGTTATGCGAGCTGGCATTCAACAACACCTGGAGAGCCACAGCTTCCTTATCCCTACTTTAGATCAAGTCACTGATCCCAGTTTAACTTCCTAAGAAGATCCTGAATTAATCCTGATTTCAATATACAAATGTAGAGCACTTTCAGTCATTTTAGTTCACATTCAATTATTTTTCATACTGCAGAAGGGGGTGACTAGGGTTGCCAGAGAGTAGCTTGTCTAAGGCCACCTAGTAAGTTCAGGGCAGAGGAGAGATTCAAAACTGGGGACTTCCTGGTTTACTTGCAATCCCTTTGTGAGTGGCTCTGACCATGACAACCTCCAAATTTCTAAAGTCTATTCCAAGAGCACTGAGAATCGATGAAGCTCAAACAGTTGGAAATGACTCATGATATACACTTATATTCATATAATAAATTTCCCTGGTTATTTAAATGGATGTTTTGATAGTTTACTTTCAAAGCATGTGTATACAAATCGCATCCTACAATAATTAAATACTTACCTTTCCCAACAGCAGAATGTATTTTTTCCATATCAAACTTCATCTTTGATCTTCCTGGCATACTCAACATTTTTTCCCAGACCAATGTTATTTCTTTGAGGCATGGGGTGATTTCTTCATAATCAAGCTTCAGACGTTTGTTTAGCAGATTGTTTTCAGAAGCTAGACAAAAAAGATTAAAGAGATACATGTTAATGGCATTCAGCACATAATAAATGGCTCTTAGACAGTTTACTGAAAATGTCAGCCTAATGAACCATGACAGTCAAAAAAGGCAAGCATGTTTCAGCAGCTTTGCAACGGAAAGAACATAATACAGAAACCCTGAAAAAGCTACTGATTCATATTCAATGTACTGCCTCGTAGCAATGCCTCATTATGGACATCTTTAAAGATGGCATCATAGGGATTGTCCTCACTAGCAGTTTACTGCATACGAGTACGGAAAACATTCATCTTACCTGTACTGTCTTTACTGTTTACACATGGAAAATGGTACAGACATGACTCTAAACTGAAAACTGTTGTTAGTTTGAAAATGCAACCATGTCGGCAGTTGACCTAAATGAGCCGTATAGCCAATGTTCCTATAGAAGCATCATGTGAGTAGGTGCTGGGTGGTGCCAGGATCAGATAAAGGAATAAAAAGGGAAAATTGGAACTCCCTGCCTACTGACATCAGGCAGGCACCTTTGCTGCACTCTGAAGCTGACATGTGTTTTAATCTGTTAGCTTAATTACAGGTTGTAATTATATTTGGATTTTTTAAAAATACCTGCTTTTACTTTTGTCTTTTATTACAATTTTAATGTTTGTTTTATTTTATGTAAACCACTTAGAGGTTCTATTTACAATCAAGCAATACATACAATCTTGGGTCAAAGAAGGAGGAGTCCAAAGCTTAGCTGCTAGGTCTTGGCAGGCTAGGAGGAAGATCGGTAGTTGTGTTCCTATCCTGAAGTGCTTTGCTGCACAGCTGCCAAGAGGGAAGGCAAGGCTTTGCAGTAACAAGATCTCCCGGACATACGTCACAAAGGATTAGTTGCATTTTGAGGGCAGAAATGATTACATTTTTTGGTCGATGAAAAAACAATGGGGACTACCACATGTCAGAAGAAACTCTAGAGAGAGAATTGGAACACAGGAACCAAAGCAAAAAGAGATGGAAAAAAGACAAGTCAAGTTAAAGCACTGTGTTTTCTTCTGCTTAAAGGGCAGCATTAAAAGTATTGCTTGAACACTAAGCACAACTTGGAACCATATTTAAAAAGTAATATATCATATCATAGCTATCGCTTTAATGATGTCTGTTTTGATATATGCACAACAAGTCCTTGCTGTGTTGATAAATTACCAGTATGCTGTCATTCTTAGGACATATTATTCAGATACATCATAAGAATACTGTCACTTTGATGATTTAATAGCATAATGTATCACAAAAAAGCAGCACTCCCATTTATTATAGTTGTGAGACAATCTATAGGAGAGTGAAATCTTAGTTCTCCACAGCAACTTCAGTTTACAGATTGAATATCTCTTTTCCATGTTGATTTTGCCAGTTCCTCCAAAATGGCACAGGATATTGCCATGCTGGGAATCATATATGAACCAAAAATTAAGGATTTTTCCTACCCTCCAGATCCTGACAAAACAATTTTGGGCAATAGCATAATTCACAAAGCCAGAACAGCTCTTGAAATATCTTGTATGATAGATACTTGATGGTCTTTCTTATGTTCTTTTCACCTGCATGAGTGGGAGCTGCTGTAGTGCTGTTGGATAATGTGAGAAGCCCTGGCTGTGTGGGAGGGGCCCATGCTGTAGTTCTTGCCCACACCAGCTTCCCCAGGTTACAGCAGTTGCTCTATGATTTTGTTGGGTTGTTCTCTATTTCTTCTTTGTTCACTGTACTGTTCAATACTTTGTATTAAGTGGTGGAGAAGTGGCATGTACTGCTACCTCATTTTTACTAGTTATTGCAACCAAAGTTACTGATTTCCCTTGTTACGGTGTCGACACAAAGGCCTTCCCCTTTATCGTTACTAGGGAATATAGCAATGCTTTGGAGTAGGCTGCATTTCTTCACAGTAAAAGGAAAGGCAGTATGCCCGCCCATTTTTTATTCAATAGAAAGTGAGGGAAATGTTATCCTCTTTTCCTGTTCTGGGGCTCTGCAACACAGCATGGGATGATAAGAGTTCCCACAATGCCTAGCAGTCAGTTAGGTAATTTCAGATTCTGGATTTAATGATCTTATGGGGGCCCTCTTTTTACTACTTCAAAATGTGGTAAGCCAATCCTGCTTCATTTGGGCCCTCCCTGCTCATTCTGCTGAGCGGCCTTCTGTCCCAAAGTCCTGCTCTGATGGCACCACTGACATTACCCAGACAGCACACCCACTTTTCCTGCACTATGCTGCATCCTCAAAGAACAGCGCCAGAACAGTAGATTCACCTACTTGCTTTGGGTATCCCCCCCACCATGCCTATTTGAACCAGGGCAGTGTTTGTCCTCAGTTAGGGTAGCCATGCAGCCAGCTTTTCTTGGCAGCTCAGAAAATGACAAATCTCTCTCACTTCATGATCCTATATGGTTTAGTTAGGCCATGCAGTAAAGGAGAAGAAGGAAAAAGGTGCCAAAAGCAGCAGAGAGATAGATCATGGATGTGAACAGCTACAGAAGATGTGAAAACGGAATGAACATTTGGAAGTCAAGGGTCTGGGGGGGGGGATTTTGTTCCATTTTTTGTCTTTTTCATGGATTATAGTCTAGAGTGAAAAAAGGGAGAATGAAATGTTTTGTGATTGCTTTTTGAAAAAGTGCTCCTATTCCACTTTAAATATTTGTAGGATGACACACAATTTCCACCTGTCTAGTTAAAGCCAGTACTTCTCATGTAGATTAAAGTGCAAGGACAGCTCTTGGGAGATTTTCACAGATGTCTAACGTTTTAAACATAAAAAGGTGGATCCAAACACACCAAAGACACAGTTCAAAGGAGACAGAAAATGGGCACCTTATCAGCACTTCCAGGAACTAAGAGCTGCCATTGATAAAACAAGCAAAGAGGCTATTAAGATAAAGTAAACAAACTATGGGTACAGTACAGCAAAAGAGGGAAAGCAAACATGACATGTTATTGAGAAAAAAGAATTCTGAACAAATGTTATGTACAATATTCTGGAACACTTATTTACTGCTATAGCCACAATTCCAATGGTATAGGTTTTCCCCCTCCCCCCTCAAGTTTTTGATCCAGTTATTTACTTGCCTTGCAACTTTTGATTTTCCTTTTCCATCCTAAGTAGTAGTATCTGCTGCAGAATTGCTTTTTGCCACAGTTCCCGAAGCTCCTTGGATGTCCTCTTCCTTTCTTCTTTTACTGTCCTAAAGGGGCTGTCTTCACAAACTGGTTGTAATGGTGATCTAGGGGGAAGCTCTCCCAACTCAGAGTATTCTTAATAAGATGACAAAACAAGAAAAAAGCATTCAGAACTGGTAACTAAATTCTTTTAGTTTAGATTTCTAGTTCAATGCCACCCAAACCTCAGGTAAGCATCAATTATAATATCTCAATTATAAAGGTCTGTGACAGTGTGAATATTGCCTCATTTGTGCAAGGCAGGGGTGCAAATGAATAATGCATGCCACTTTACAGTCAGTAACTGTAACCTCTAGTGAAAATTACCGAAAACACAAAAGCAAAACAAAACCCACTACTTGGGAAATCAATGAACATACTTAGTCCCACCTTCTTAATGCACCTTGTAAGCAGTAATGTGCATATGCTACGATTCTGCAGAAGCAGAAAATCAACAGGGTACGATACTGACATGGAAGTCAGCTTCTTGAGAATCTCAGCTTTCTTTCAAATAGAAATCAAGTCTTACTAACTTATAAGGCTAGAATCTGCAGAGTATTAGGACCATAATGTGAGGCTTCTAATTCTGAATTTTGATGTCAGAGAACTGCTGCTGTAAAAAAACAACATCCATTCTGCAAACCTTTCTACTCTATACGAATATAAAGCATTTCAGCACATTCAGAAGGGGAAGCTGGATTTGGGGGTTGTAAGTGGTATCCCTGAATTCTTAATATAATAATAATAATAAAATTTTATTTGTGAGTCACCTATCTGTCCGAATTAACGGACACTCTAGGCGACGTACAACAACACAGTAAAATACAACATACAAATCAAAAAACCACAATCAGTAGTTAATCTAAACCCAGCCTTCAATTAATACATCATAAAACTAATCCACCCCAGAAATCCTGTAGCCCTGCCTGAATAGCCAGGTCTTTAAGGCTCGGCGAAAACCCATCAGGGAGGAGGCATGTCAGAGGTCAAAGGGAAGGGAATTCCAGAGGGTGGGGGCCACAATCAAGAATGCCCTCTCTCTGGTCCGCACCAGCCTAGCTGTTTTGACTGATGGGACCGAGAGGAGGTCTTGTATGGCTGATCTCGTCTGGCGGCATAATTGGTGATGCTGGAGGCGGTCCTTCAGATAAACTGGGCCAAAACCGTATAGGGTTTTAAAGGTCAACACCAACACCTTGAATTGGGCCCGGTAAACAACTGGTAGCTAGTGTAGGTCTACTAACACCGGAGTGATATGGTCATGGCAACGGCTATGCTTAATCAAGCGAGCCGCCGCATTCTGTACCAGTTGTAATTTCCGGACCATTTTCAAGGGTAACCCCACGTAGAGCGCATTACAGTAGTCTAAGCGGGAGGAGACCACGGCATGTATCACTCGTGGGAGCAGATGCACTGGAAGGTAGGGTCGCAGCCTCTGTATCAGATGTAATCAGTGAGCTGTCCGGCTCACTGCCAAGACCTGAGCCTCCATGGACAGCTGGGAGTCAAGAATGACCCCTAGGCTGCGGACCTGGTCCTTCAGGGGTAATCTCACCCCGTTGAGTACCAAGTCGATGTCTCCCAACCTTCTCTTGTCACCCACGAGCAACACCTCGGTCTTGTCAGGGTTTAGTTTCAGCCTGTTCTCACCCATCCATCCACTTATGGACTCCAGGCACTTGGACATGGTGTTCACAGCCAACTCTGGTGAGGACTTAAATGAGAGATAGAGCTGAGTGTCGTCCGCATATTGGTGACACTGCAGCCCAAAACTCCTGATGATGGCTCCCAGCAGTTTCATATAGATGTTGAATAGCATGGGGGAGAGGATAGAACCCTGTGGTACTCCACAATTGAGAGGCCAAGGGTCTGAAACCTCATCCCCCAATGCTACCCGTTGATGCCTGTCTGAGAGATAGGAACGGAACCACCGTAAAACAGTGCCCCCTATTCCTAATCCCTCCAGGCAATTTAAGAGGATACCATGGTCAACGGTATCGAAAGCCGCTGAGAGATCCAGGAGGACATATTCTCCCCTATCCAACGCCCTCCTCATATCATCCACCAGGGCGACCAAGGCTGTTTCAGTTCCATGTCCAGTCCTGAAGCCCGATTGGAATGGATCTAAGTAATCCGCTTCATCCAAGTGTGTCTGTAACTGTTTGGCCACCATTCGCTCAATCACCTTGCCCAAGAATGGTAAATTAGAGACTGGGCGCAAGTTATTCAACTCTTGGGGATCCAAGGAGGACTTTTTCAAGATGGGCTTTATCACTGCCTCCTTGAGGGCTGATGGCATTGCACCCTCTTCCAAGGATGCATTTACCACTGCCTTGATCCCTTCACCCAGTCTCTCTTTGCAGCTCAAAATGAGCCACGAAGGGCAAGGATCAAGCAAACAGGTGGTTGGCTTCACAGTAAAGAGCACCTTGTCCACTTCCTCAGTGGGAAGAGGCTGAAACCGATCCCACCGGACTGGGATGCAACTGGCCGACTCTGGCCCACTTCCTGTATCCACGGTGTACGGAATCATGCTCTTCTGGCGCTCGATTTTATCGGCAAAGTGTTTAGCAAATGTATCACAGGAGGCTTTAGAATGCTCCATGGGTTCCTGAGCGACTGGACCGACCAGGCTTCGGACCACTTGGAACAACCTCCTGGGACAACACTCTGCCGACGCAATAGAGGCAGCAAAGAATTCCCTTTGTTGCCTTTGTTGCCACCTGGTAGGCCACTACTGCTGCTCTAACCAGTGTTCGATCGTCTTCGGCGTGAGATTTCCACCATCGGCGCTCTAGTCGTCTCACCTCCTGTCTCAGACCCCGCAACCGTGGTGTATACCAGGGTGCTATCTGAGCTCTATTCAGGGGAAGAGGACGTTTCGGAGCCACCCGGTCTACCGCCCTAGTGATCTCCCTGTTCCATTCCACCACCAGGGTTTCGACCAAGCGTCCTTCAGTCAGCTCCAAATCACCCAGTGCATTCAGGAATCCCTTAGGCTCCATCAGGCGTCTGGGGCGGACCATCCTAATAGGTCCTTGCCCCCTGCGGAGGGTGTGCGGCATTGAGAGGTCCATATTCACCAGGTAGTGATCTGACCATGACACGGGGTTAGAAAAGACAGACCCCATTTTCAGAGCACTTCCCTCCCCTCCCGAGACAAACACAAGGTCAATAGCATGACTGGCTACATGGGTGGGCCCTGTATTACTAAGGTGCAGTTCCCAAGAAGTCATGGTTTCAATGAAATCCCGAGGGGCTCCCGTGAGAGCGGCCTCAGCGTGCATGTTGAAGTCCCCCAAAACCAATAGGTTGGGGGAGAGCAACCGCACGCCCGAGACCACCTCGAGCACCTCGGCCAGGGAGTCTGCTGTGCAGCGGGGTGGGCGGTACACAAGTAGAATCCCTAAACTGCCCTTTGGGCCCAACCTCCAGTACATGCAATCAACAAACTTGGTCTCGTGGAGAGGGGGTCTGTGAAAACCAAAGACCCCCGGTAAATAACTGCCACTCCCCCAGGAAGGTAGCTGCCTTACAGCAAGTCAGATGATCTAGTCTGTCTAGCCCAGTATTTTCTACTCTGACTTGCAGCTACTTCCAGGGTTTCACACAAAGGTCTTTCCCATCACCAGCTACCTTATCCTTTTAATTCCAAGATACTCGGAATTCAGCCTGGGACTTTCTACATGCCAAGCATGTGTTCTATCATTGAGTTGTGGTTCCTCCTCATCTCTTGCCCTCTAGTTAGTGAATTCATAAAACCTGGATTTGAACATCTAAATCCACCCACCCATCCATTTTCTATTGAGCAGTGTTTCCAGTGGAATACCTGAATAGTGTCAAGGGGGGAAATAATGTGAATCTGTGCATTGAGAGTTAAGGACAGAACTGAAAAGGGCACTTCTAAGTGTTTCCAGGGCCTTTGGCATCTCCAGCAGATTTTTTGATATCTTTTTAAAATAATTGAGCCCCACCATAACACAAACGCCTCTTGAGAGCTTCCTTGGTTTCAAAAGTAGTTTATCACATGGCACAGGGCCTGTTGTCATGCCGCTGACTATGACTCCCCAGAGGCAGAGCACTCTAACAACTGCAGCTCTGAAGAGAAGAATCTACTCCCTGGTCCATCCTGTGTGTGTCTGCAGGCACCAGAGATCCTATCCCCCCATAACATCCCAAGGAGATACCTCTGGTAACAGACTCTAATGGCTGATCTAGTGTCTCTCCAGGGGATTGAAAAAGCTCGGAGGAGAGACTTCCACAGCTGGAAACCCCATTCTCTTGAAGGAGCCAATTGCTAACAGAAGAAGGTATGGACCCTTTAAACTGACCAGGAGGCAGCACTCAGCGGGTGGGATATCCAGTCAATGACTACCTAGCACTGCTATGAAACTGTGCCAGTTGCTCCAGGACCTTGCTAAAACAACTTGGATGTCTGGCTCTGGTTGCAAGAACACTATCCACGATTCTGAACGTATCCACGATCACTCTCCAAGGTGGTTAATGTGGCCTTTGTCTTGCCTTGCCCTGTTATCCTGCCTAGGTAAGCAAGAACTTCTGACCTCCCCTTGCTTGGGCCATCACCCCTCCTCAGTGGTGGGCACTTCAAGAAACACAATCCAGAAGTTCTTGGGCATACAGAACTAGTTGTGCAATTCTTTGGATCTCAGAAAAAAAAGGGGTTTTTTTCTTCATACAATAGTAATAAGAAAATTCTCAAGCAACTAAAATACCTAAACCTGAAGCTATTATGCAGAAATTTCCTATTATCTGTTCTCAAATGCATCCCTCTTTATCATCAGTTTTGAAAACTGATGCAGCCATTATAAAAAGGCTTCCTTACCTCCTTTCCATTACCTTTAACTCTATAAAGACAAACACAGAGCCTATGCACGGTAGAAACTGTGAGTTAAGTTAACCTTACATCATTCAAATGGATCAAAGGGAAGTGTTGAATTGGGATTTAGGAATCCCAATATATGCATGAAGTTTTGGAACACATCGCAGTATTCCCAATTGTTGTTAGAAATGGGGCCTATTCAGTCTAAACACCTTTTACCCACTATTTATCCCAGAAGGAAGCCACTAAAATTAGAGCAAACCTCCCCTGTGAACCTTAAGGAGGACACTAGAACTATTCACCAGCAGGCCCTCAGGAGGAAGAGGAGGAATTCTCTTCTGACTTTTCCTAAAAACATCCCAATTTGAAACCCTCACATGTCTATTACAAGACTTATTACGCCTTTGCAGGGACAAAAGAATCTCAAAAGTATATTGTCACAGCCTCAAATGAAGAAAGGAAGCTCTCATGAGCGTCTGAAATCAAATAATTATCTTGAAACCCACCCTACAAAGGAAGATAGATACAGGTTTTGGAGTTCAGATGAAAAGAATAAGGACAGGATGTCCCTTTATCTAATTATTTTTATCTACTTAGGCTTGTAAGATGACTCCTAATTGTATGCTGTATTGTATTTGAATTGTATTGTATATTGCTTTGTGATTTATTTATTTATTTATTGGGGGTTTTTTTAGTTTTACTTGGTATATTGTTTTTTTTGTACTGTCATCTTTATTTTGAATGTTTTCCAGATGTTTTTGTAAGTTGCTTTGAGTTCCATTCTGAAAAAAGCAAATAACAATAATAACAACAACCTGGAAATAGACATATTCAGCCATCCTTAACCTACCATCATTAGTACCTCTCAAAATTGGAGGCAAGCATCGGGGGCATTAGTGATAAACACAATGGACTCTATCTGCATGCACACCTAATTGAATGGAATGTTCAAGATGGAAGGTCAGGCAGGCTTGAAAAGTGGGTCAGCGAAATATGAAGACTCTAAGTCAGCCTTCCCCAACCTGGTGTCTTTCAGACAGAGATGGACTATAGTTCCCATCAACCCTAGTCAGCATGGCCATTGGCGGGAATTGATGGGAACTGTAGTCCAACAATATCTGAAGGGCACCAGGTTGGGAAAGGCTGTTCTACCACATCTACATGCAGATTTTACTTCTGTTTAATTTATCTACAAATAAACTATAATTAGTCTCTGCTGGAAATATAAATTTAAAATTGGATACCTATTGCACAAGAAATGTATGTTTAGGATGCTAGGAATCAAAACAATCATTTAAGGATTGATTATTATACTGGAAGACTAGTTCTAGTGAAGTCAATGGGACTGTACATGAATATCCAAATGAGCCAGCATACTGAACAAGGACGAGGTTAGACCAGAACCAGGGAAGATCTGAATTCAAAGTTTATCTAGGCCATACACACTTTGTGGTGGCATTGGATAAGCCACTATTTCTCAGTTTCAGTTCAGGTAATAATAATTTGTTGTGAAGGCCAAAATAAAGCAAAAGACAGTACAGCAAGCAAACTAAATGATCATGCTCTTGTACTAATATAGTTTACCATTTGCAATTAACTTTAGAAAAACCTGTAGCCAGGTCCATGTATAGCCTGTGTTAACAGAAATTCTGCACTTCTGCAATATATATAAATTGTGTAAATTAAACAGATTTTCAGAAAATTTATTCTGCTTCTGCTACTCATAGGGAAAGCAAAGCAATGGAGATAATTATTGCACCCACTCCTCTGAAATTGCAAATCCTAACATGCTGCCTTTTACTTCAGATATTTCACCAGATACATTATACATTTTTAAAAAATGTAAATGTACTGCCTTCAAGTTGATTCCAACTTATGGCAACCCTATGAATAGGGTTTTCATGAGGCTGAGAGGCAGTGACTGGCCCAAGGTCACCCAATGAGCTTCATGGCTATGTGGGGATTCGAACCCTGGTCTCCCAGGTCGTAGTCCAACACCATAACCGCTACACCACACTGGCTCTCTTTTAGCAGCTCTTAAAAAAAGAACAAACCAGTTTCTCAGGATGCTGAATTTTACATCTAGTTTTTCCTTGCACATATGCATTTAGTTAAGTAGTGTCTCAAAATTTGTCTCTTATCAAACTCAACTGAACTTTATTCTCAGGATTTCCTCAAAAACACATAACATGAACACATTAGTCTTGCTCTAAAGTGTTGCACATGATGTGCAGCCCCCATACCTCCTCAAAAGACAGTGGGCCCTCTGAAGCTATATCCTCTATGATGTGTGAGAAGTTTCTGCTAGAAGGAAAAATCAGTCACCACCCATTTTGGGTGCACATGTAGGCCTCTCTGGATCCTAGCCAGCATTACTTGTGCATTTCAGAGCTTTGATAATTTGTGCTTCTTTGTTTCAGTGCAAGAATCTAAATCCTCTTAAAGTGTAGACTTAAAAACAAAACATTGCTAGAAAAACAGTTATCCCATTCTTAAAAGTAACCTAGAACATCATAACACATTAAGTACCAACATTTGACCTTAAAAACACAAGGGAATCAAACTAAATAACTTTTATCTTCTAGAATTAGAAGCAGAAGAAACAGTGCCACCTAGCGTACATGATAAAAACTGAGAGCACAATTCAGCCGGGAGACCACCATTTTCCTTTCTCAACTTGAGATGTTTTGGTATCTGGAGCTAAAATAGTTTAATGGTGTAGCTGGTAATGCCAGGATATTAATGAGACATCTGCCGTTGATATCCACAAAAACATCAAAATATTTGTGTGTCAAGTACAATTAATTAAATTAATTGAGAACATTTTGCCTTCTCTTCCTCATATGTGGTTTTTTTAGGGGAGGGAGAGGGGTGACTATTTGCCACCTCATTGCTTGAAGACAGTAGCTAGAACCCACACAGCTACTGCAAGTCAAGCCAAGGGCTTGTATGAGCCCCACCAGACTTTTCATATTTTGATTGGAACACCAAACCCCTCCATCACAGGCTGCTTTTGAAACCCTTCTGAGTTTAAAGAACGTAAGAAGAACTCTGTGAATCGGACCATAATGAGGAAAGTCCATCTAGTCTAATTTCCTACAGTGGCAAATCAGATACTTCCAGGAAATCCAAAGAATGTAGGCAACATCAATCCCTCATCGTCTGATAATCAGAGCTATCCTGCCTATATGAACATAGGGACGTAGGAAGCTCCTTTGTATCAGATGTGATATTCAGGACTCTCAAATTACAGTATAAATTCAACTTGGCAATAGTGAAATTATGTTTATGTTAATCCAAACAATTTAGATATAGAAATAGTAGATGTATAATAGCAACAACATTTACTTTTTGCACATTTGGTGTCAAAGTGATTAAATCAAGACCTCCAAGGATTTGTGTTGGTTAATGATAAATGACCAGATATAAATGGATGATGGTGATACTGGTAGGTTTTTTTCTTTAACCATCTAACAAATCCTAAAGATGGGAGCTTCAGGATGGATCTTTTAGCCGCAGCAAGGATCATTTGGCAGTGGTATCTGCTGAAATGCTAACATCTGCAGAATGATTAAAGAAACCATGGGATATAGTCACCATGAAGCATCTTACTAAATATAATCCAAATTAGAGAAGGATTGGGGCACATGGAGCTGGATGTCTTCTTTGCCCTCACTTTGTTTTTACTTAGATAATAAAATGCAAAGGTTTTGGATCTTGAATAAGACAATAAAAATATTAACACAGAAGCATGGAGAAAAAAATGCAGCTAACAGTGTGAAAAAGTAGTATCACTGAAAACTAGCCCCCTGGTTCATGATTAAAGAGTAACCAGAAATAATATACAGTAATTATGAATCTATTCTTTGGAAATACATGATACTGTAATCCACCTATGTTATGAAATGACAAGCAAGATCAATACTTTATCTGTAGTATAAGTAAGGTAGGTTCTTTATCTAGAGAAGACCTTTACCATCATGCCAACTGGGAGAATCACATCCTTTCTGTGGTGTTGCTACTCTTAGGAATATTTGTTGCCTCCATGAATGCCGGCGGGTCCTCACAGGGCTTTCACAGACAGAATCTGCTTCCTCTGACTTGGGCTTGTAGTCACTAAAATGAGAAGAAATGTCAAAACCAGATTTGTCTTTTTTTTTTTTTTAGTAATAACTGAAAAATCCAGTCACTGCAATATGATTTGTGATTCATCAGATAGAACAAATGCACACATTTTCCCAAGTATTCACAACAACAAAAAACAGCACTCAGTTCTTTAAGTAACCAACAACCCCGCGTTAAAGAAATGCTGGGGCCATGTGAAAATAATATTCAATTTTCACTTAGACATCTTCACTTAAAGAAAATCAAGCTGCATGAGTGAGGAGCAGCATAACCTTCTAAGAAAGGGTGGAGCCCAGGAATTCTTTCTACTTTCCCCACACTTTTGCAGATTCTTATGATGTCCCCACTTTCGTGAAGGAAAAAAGCTACAGTGTGACCTTCCCACACACCCTCTTGGTTATGTGAAAGCAGCCCCATAAGGTAATATCCCAAGCAGTCAAGCTCCAGAAGAGTTCTCCAGGTTCTGTAAATTTGGCCGCAAGTAGAGCATTCTTCCACATAGTCCGCAATACGACAAAATTATTATAATGACCTCGTTTGGGTGGATGTGAGCCTTGGTCATTAACATCCTGCTGATTACAATTTTCTTCTCAGATAAACTGCTATATTCTCTCCAGTTTCCAACTACAGTTATGCTTAATGCTACCACTTTTGCTGTGAAGAAAGAAGAGCTGCAGGGCCTGCACTGTGCTCCCAATGTGAATTGGGGTCTCACATATGGGCTTCCCCTCGGCTGCTATTTGTCTCTGAAGGAAATGGATAAATAGTAGGCAAGCGGTGGCGAGGAATTTTTGATAGGAAACTGGTGTGGGGCTTCCCTTTAGATTGGGAGCATGGCATCAAATCAGGGTCTTGTGGCTGCTTGTCCTCCAAAATAAAAGTGGTAGCATTAAACATGCTTGCTTAAAAGCATGATTAATGAAATGTGTAGTTTGGCCCTTTGAGAGAGATTCTGAACCCACCATAGGCAGGGAGAGTTTCTCTGGAACTTGTAATACTACAACCTTGATCTATTCTATTCAACAGCAGCCATTAAAAGTCAGTGTGGTGTAGCAGTTGAAATGTTGGACTAGAAACTACAGAGCAGGGTTCAAATCCCCACCCAGCTGTGAAACTCACTGGGTGACCTTGGGCCAGTCACTGCCTTTCAGCCTATCCTACCTCACAGGGTAGTTGTAGGAATTAAATGAGGAGACAAACCATGTACATCACCTTGAGCTCCTTGAAGAAAATGTGGGATGATTGATAAATAAATAAATAGACAGACAGACAGCTATTTAATGAGGTTTGTGACTTACATTATGTGACCACTATCACATAACCTTAGAAATAGAGCGATTCATGGTCTTCACATTGATATGATTTATAAACCCAAATAATACACACTGAAGTAAAATAGATTTTTAATGAAATTGCCACTGTTATCACACCAACCACATTTGAACAATAGTAATTTCAATAATTACTACTGCAGATTATTTTTATATTTTGAGACAAGCAATGTTTTTGAATCAATCACAGATTTTTCAGCTGCAGGAAGAGAACCCTACCTTTTTGTGTTCTTAAAGTCAGAGGTGTTATTTTCATATACAGGAGCCAGAAATTTTAAGAAGTTTGGCACAGAAGAGGAAGAGTGAAGTTTTTTCCGTAGAGCAGAACGGTAGGAGGTGCTGAGAGTATAGCTGAAAAGGAGCAGTTCAGAAGAAGGGAAGTATAAGAATGCCAAGTAAAATTTAAAAAGAAAAACAAAAAACAGAAAAACATCAGTATCAAACCAGGAAGAAACTAATGCTTGTAGGACTTAAAACAAATAACAAGAAATAAAATCTAACATTACAAGACATTTAGCTCACTTTAGAGCTTTATTCTAAATTCAGCAAAGAACATGAAAGTTCATTTCTCTGATGTTTCAGTTAGTAACAGTGGGAGGGGAAACAAAGTAAAATCACCTTGGCTTTTCATCTCCTCCTTGGAAAGGAGTGGGGCTGCAGTGGTTCCTATTGGGTTGGGCTTGTGAAACAGAGAGGAAATGCAGCAAGGAAAACACCAAGTATGATGGTTTATGTAAAGCTGCCACATGAGACTTACATGATATTTACTTAAATTAACAGGGTTGTATTCAACTAAGTCCTATGCAGAGTAGACCCACTGAAATTAATGAACCTAAATTAGTCATATCTATGCAGCTCAGGATCCCAATACCTCAAGGACCATCTCTGCCCATATGAACCAACCTGGACCCTGCGATTGTCATCAGAGGCCCTACTTTGTGTGTCCCTTCATGGGAGGTTCAAAGGGGGGCAACACAAGAATGGGTCTTTTCGGTGGTGGCCTCCTGCTTGTGGAATGCTCTTCCCAAGGAGGCACACCTGGTGCCATCTTTATATATATATTGTAGTCACCAAACAAAGACTTGCCTCTTTACCCAGGCTTTTGGCCCTTAATGTATGGAGCCTTAGCTTCAGGTGGCCACCTTTAGTGTGGAGGGACCTGTAGCCCTGTCCTTTATTTTGTACTGATGTGTTTTTAGGTTCGTTTGTTTTTGATTGATTGGCTGTTTGTTTTAATTGGTTTTAATGTAAGAGCTTTGGGTCCCTTCTGTGACAAAAGCACTACTAAATATAATAAACAAATAAATAACAACTTCAATGGGTCTACTCCAAATAGGACTAGCATTGAATATCACCCACAGGATTTAGGCTGAATTCATGTGATTTCTTTTCTAGTGGCATCATGTGAACTGAACAAATGCAAGTTGAAGTTTTTCTTCTTCTGGCTGCTTGGTGAAATAGTCCTACTGAGTGCTTCATCTGGTGGAAACTTAAACATATTACTTTCCCATTTCTTTTCTAAAATTTTGGAATAGCACAGGAAACCAGAAAACAAGCATGTAATAAAGCCATTACAGGAAAACATCAAACCATGCACCTCAGAGGAGGGAAAAAGTCAACTCCCATTCCTCAAATTATATCTCATTACCCCTCAAAGGTTGTGAGAACTTATTCTTACTTGTACATAAAGATAACTTAAAAAATGAAATGTGAAAATCGCATCCATAAAGGAAAAATATGGGCAGACCATCACATTTTATAATCATGTGGGTATCTATTTCATTGCATGTACACTCAAGACATGCAGTTCAGGTATCATATTTGAAGTGGATGCAAGTTTAATAATCAGGTGTCAGTAAGTTAAAACACTGGCCACATTCAGGTGTTATATTCTCTGAACTTCCAAGCCATTGTTTGGAAGGATAATTCAAACACAGTTTGCCAGGTTGAATTTGGGTTGACAAACCAGGAACTGTTCTGTTGAGTTGTATGTTCAAGAAGAGGAAGGAAGACAGAGTATATGCACACACAGCTAATTCCAGGAGGATGGAGAACATAATATCTGAATACAGACACTGTGATGCTGAAAATGTGAACCTTTCTTGATAGTTAGAATAGTTCTATTATTTATAGAATTATTTATTAAATTATATAATTTATTAAATTATGGAGCTTAAGTTACAATGACTATGTCATACAGAAAGCTAAATAATGGACTTAGGAAACAATCTGACAGACAAACTAAATGGGATAGCAGCAGAACTGTGACAAGATCACCTTGATGACAGTTTTCTATAGAGTTGGGGTGGGGGAAGTAATCTAAATGCAGACAGGAAGGGAATACTGAACCCTTCACTGCTTATGCTTCCTTACCCTCCATCCAACTGCTTCTTCCCTGTCATTGCTCTTCCACGGAGTATCAGGTTTTTATGTTTTAAAATGTTAATTAAGTTTATTGTGAATCATAAAAAAAGCTCTCCACATCTCTCGTCTCACCTCTTTGACACAGCATGCTCGCTTTGTTCTCCACTTGAATTATACCTAAGATGTTTTAAGAAATTGGGTGAAGAGGCTGAGGGATGAAGAAGACAAGCTGAAGGAGGAGAAGCAGGTAGTGACTGATCGGAAGAGGTTTTAGAGTTGCTGCAGGTGAGTTCAAATTTTATGGGGAGGGTTCCAGCAGCGAAGATTAAACGAAAGGTAGGAAAGAAAGAAACATGAGAAATCAAAGAAAAGGGCAAAGAGATGAAATAAAAAAAGATACGCCACATCTCTGCCTTTGTATAGTGTCATGCCTAAGTTAAATGATGGCACATGCACCGTGGAGCAAGGGAGTGCTTTTCCATTGACTCTGCCTCCTCCATGGTGCTTGGCCTAATCCAAAGGATCTTTTGATGCCCCTAGTAGGGAGGCAGACAGATATGACAATAAATTAGGCAGCAAACGCTCAACAACACTTTACTGCTTGGAAGGATCCTCTCCTAGCCCTAAACAAACCAAAATAGCCTGGCTCCTTTTCCCAACCCTTAGATGAGCAGCAGGAGCAGATTCCAAGACCTCAGGAAATATTTACCATCCAGAAAGAATGGCCCTGAAATACAGATTGTCAATTTCTGCTACATGTATTTCCTAGCCCAAGTCAGACCCTGAGACAACAAGAAGGTTCTTTCTAAAGGTTTGATGTACTGATTCTGAATAATTTCCATGCCAAATAATAGGCACACTCACAAAGCCGACAACGAGCAGGGTCCATACTAGTGATGCAATATGTACAGAAGGATGCCTAAAACATTTTGCAACATATTAATACTCTCTTGGGGATATGTTTCCGGTGTCATGCTAAGGAGCTAAAATGGGAGATCAGGAAATTTCCCTGCAAGCACAGCCTTGAAGTAATGATCAAGTTCCTAAGGGCCTCATAATATAGACAAACTTGTAAAATATTTTTAAAAATTCAAATTTGGATAGAAGGGAATATCAGTGATGCATCTTCTTTGGGTTTTGTGAAAAACCCAAATACGTTTGATTGCATGTGCTTGCCAGCTTACTTAGGATTTTTTTAAAAAAAATTCTTCCTCCCCAAAACTTGTACTAACTCTGCAACATGCTAGCAAAAACAATTTGGCAGTGTCCTAAGTAAGCCTCTCCATGTCACAAATGTTGAGATGAATTGTCAAATAAAACATTCTAAGCAAGTTCAACTTTTACTGAACAAGCAGCAGCAAGTTGAAAATAACACTGTGGCAAAATGATACCAATAAACAATTTGCAAGTCCAAAACTGTAATGCTAAGCCTTCTAGAAATAATAAGCAACAAAGTTCAAAGAAAGGATAAGAAAACCAAAGCTATGAAACCACTTTCTTTCACTCTTCCTCCTTTTTCTGCCCCTTCTCAGGCACATTTGTTTTTTATATTACCCTGGTATGTGTAGGGAAGAAAAACTGATTTGGCACAAATTCTGATTTCAATAATCTAATTTCTATTCCTGGGAAGCCAATAATTTAAGCAAAGCAATAGGGTACTTCAGGCAAAGTGTGCAAAAATTTTGAAAATGAACATATTAAGTATACTGCACAAGAACATGAGAAGTGAGTGCTGGTCAGTAATGACAAAAACACTGCAGTCAAATTAATAAATAATTTCATGTAACCAGATGGGCAAAATAGGACAGGGGCCTGATCTCTAACAGCGGACAGAGAAATGTATCCCTCCTGCCCAATTTATAAATATTTTTTATTCATTAGATAATTAGCCTTCATTTCTGTAGTTATTATCCAAATCCCTAACATCCTGTTCTCCTCTTGCAGGGAAAATGCTCCACATTTTCTATGGCTGCATGCACTTCCCTCACAGAACACAACAGGACAACACCTGCAAATAAAACAGTCCATGCAGGAATTCTAGTCTCTGAATCCCAGGCCATGATGCAAATAGTCCTCGAAGTGTACACAGTTCCCACTGAGTGGGAGCACTAAGGTGACAGAGAGGATGTTAAAAGTTGGAAATGATGAGGTGCCCAACCAACAAAGACTTTTAAAAGTTTAATTCGTAAAGCATCCTGCCATGGAAAATATATTTTCTGAGAAATTTAAAAATTTAAGTCCATAAACATGCTATGGTTAGCTACATCAAATAAAATTATCCAGAAATTATTTCCCTTACCCCAAAATGGACATACCTTAAAACATTTTCCCCAAATTTCTCCCACAACAGCATCCTGCTTTAAACTTAGTCTTACTTTTGCTGGTGAGGAGTCTCTGTGCTCACAGAATGATACCTCATAAGTTTCCTTTGGGGAACAGATGGAGATGCTTCTGTGGGTTCTGAGGCCTCCTGGCTTTCACTTGGCACATGGCTCAGGGTATTAGCTCGTCTTCTAAACCCCTGGTAAGCTGGTTTCGCAGACTGTTCAGTAGATGGGCTTTCTGGCTCACTTGAAAGATTGCCTACAGATCCATTTGCCTTGAGAGGGCTCTCTGGGGGAAGGAGGCCTTCTTTCTCAGACAGAGAGGTTTCCTGATAATGTAAAAAGATATACACATATGCATGGCATAAAACTAATAACTTCGAACTTCTTGGACTGCCCTGCACATATCATACATGCTTTCTGGCTGCATGCCTACAATTTCATTTCTCTGTTGTTTGCATGTATAGTTCCAATGAGATTTTAGCTTTTACAAGTTCCTCTAGTTTGTCATCAGTGTACACAGTGAGGACAAAAAACAAATAGTTATATTTTATTAGTACCTATAACTGAGCCAATATCTAGTGACTATGGTGCATTTGGAAGGAATACAATACCCATTTATTTGTTTGGAAAGCCCAGAAGCGTTTACCAAGAAACCACTGGTGATGGTGGTTGTTTTTTTCAATTGTTGCAGCTTTTCGGACACATGAATTAAACCATGAACAAAATGCTCATGCTGCAGAAGGCAGGCCTGGCTTGGGACGGAAAAAATACAGGAACTTAAAAAACAGAGAACTGCAGCTCCTGGGTCCCAGATGTTGAGGCCTATACCATGAGACAGTTTATCACAAGTTTTTATATAACATGTCAAATTGTTGTCTGTAGTGAATAAGAATCCTATCCAGATAATCAGGTACGGAAGTTTTTGTAAATTGGAAGGACAGAATTCTATTTTTTCCTTCAGATCACAATGTTCCACAAATATAGATATGAATGGGCAGGCTGGCTACTATATTTTCTTTATTCATTCATTTATTTATTATTTAATTTTTAAATTTATATCCTGCCCTTCCTCCCAGAAGGAGCCCAGGGCGGCAAACAAAAACACTAAAAAAACTCTAAAACAACTTAAAAACAAAAGTCTTTAAAACATATTAAAACAAAACATCTCTAAAACATATTAAAATGAAGCATCTTTAAAAACATTTTTTTCAAAAAAACTTTAAAAACGTTAAAATGCAGTTCCAACACAGATACAGACTGGGATAGGGTCTCTACTTAAAAGGTTTGTTGAAAGAGGAAGGTCTTCAGTAGGCACCGAAAAGATAACAGAGATGGTGCCTGTCTAATATTTAAGGGGAGGGAATTCCAAAGTGTCAGTGCTACAACAGTAAAGATCCATTTCCTATGTAATGTGGAATGGACCTCCTGATAAGATGGTATCTGTAGAAGGCCCTCACCTGTAGAGGGCAGTGACTGACTGGGTATATCCTTATATATAAGACTAAGATGATCTTTCAGGTATCCTGGTCCCAGGCTGTATACCACAACCCAACATGTACACCAAAACTAGAACCTTCAACTTGGTCCGGTAGCTAATGGGCAGCCAGTACAATTCTTTCAGCAGTGGGTTAACATGTTGGCAATAACCTGCCCCAGTGAGCAGTCGCACTGTTGCATTTTGCACCAGCTGCAGCTTCCGGACCAACCTGAAGGGCAGCCCCAACGAAGCACATTACAGCCTGGAGGTTACCAGTGCAGGGACAACACTGGTCAGGCTATCCCACTCCAGAAACAGCCGCAACTGTCTTGCCAGCAGAAGCTGATAAAAGGCACTCATAGCCACTGAGGACACCTGGGCCTCTAGCGACAAAGATGGATCCAGGAGTACCCCCAGACTACAGACCTACTCTTTCAAAAGGAGTATGACCCCATCCAAAGCAGGCAACTGACCAATTATCTGAACTCGGGGACCACCAACCCACAGCGTCTCCATCTTGCTAGGATTCAGACTCAGTTTACTGGCTCTCATCCAGCCCACCATTAAAACCAGTCACCAGTCCAGGGCTTGCACAGCCTTTCCTGATTCAGATGTTACAGTGAAATAGAACTGGTTGTCATCAGCATATTGCTGACACCTCACCCCAAATCTTCTGATTACCGTCCCAAGGGCTTCATATAGAAGTTAAACAGAATTGGGGACAAGATGGTTCCCTGCGGCACCCCACAGCATAACTGCGAGAGGGCCGAAAGACAATCACCCAGTGTTATTCTGTGAAAACGACCCTGGAGAAAGAATTGGAACCATGGTAAAACAGTGCCTCACCCATCCCACCAAGTCAGTTCAGAAGGATACCATGGTCAATGGTAAATACCACCGAGAGATCCAAGTAAAAACAAGAGAGGGACACTCTCCCTATCCATCAGGGGGTCATTCATCCTTAAAGGCCATCCATCAGAGCGACCAAGGCCGATTCAATCCCAAACCTGGCCTGAACCCAGATTGGAATGGGTCCAGATAATCTGTTTCATCCAAGAGTACTTGAAATTGCTGCACCACAACCCTCTCAATCTCCTTCCCTAAAAAGGAGGTATTTGTGACTGGGAGGTAGTTGTCACAAACCAATGGGTCCAGGGTGGGCTTTTTCAGGAGCGGTTGGATCATGATCTCTTCTTTCACGGTGGCTGGGACCACTCCTCTCACAAAGACACATTGACCACACCCTGGATCCACTTGGTCATATCCCCTTGGCAACCTTTAATAAGCCAAGAAGAGGAAGGGTTGAGAGGACACCTTGCAGGCCGCATTGTCGCGAAATTGATCCCAAGAAGTTGCAACAGATGTTGCATTGGACACTATAACAGTTCATGGGCTACATTTGGTTTATTAACAAGTTTACAACAAATACAATGGTTCATTGCTTTAAAAATAAATTTTAACACTCTTCTTTAATAACATTCACTAATAGGCAAAAAAACTTGCAGTTTAAGAATGTACCTATAGCCCACCGATATTTCTATCAAACTTTAAAAAGCAGGGAAACTGGGCAGCTATAGTGAATGCACCAGAGGAGCAGGAGACCTGACCTCCTCTCTGAGATATTGGACTGCCCTACAAATTTGTCAAAATGCAAACACAATTTGGGTTGGTCTTGCACAGTCCAATCCACCTCCTATGCAGCTTGGAAGAATTTGGTAACATGTGCCTCTATGGTGAGTGGTGGCAACACCTGCCATCTCCAAAGATGGAGAATTACATTTTAGCATGTTTGTTGATATTCTTCTTACTTTGCTTCATTCCTGTGTTACTATTGTTTCTACAGATAATGTAATCTAGAAAATTTTATTTCTCTCATTATTCATCCTAGAAACCTGTGTCAAATTTATTTTTATTAATTTCAGAGCCTTTTTATTGGTCAGTGACATATGATGGTGAAGACAGCCTTTTGTGTTTCAAATAGGAGGTTATGTTCTATTTCTATTTGGGGTGCATTAACAGTTGAATCTGAAACTGCAGTTTGATGTAAAATCAGACTGATTACAATATGTTGCTACTTCAGCAATGACTCTAGCTGTTGGAAAAAAACAAACTTAGCCTGCCCAAGATGCATGTTTTCAGCCTGCTATGTTTAAGCCACTGTTTAAACATAGGTGGGCACTGTCAATTAAAAACATAGAGCACACCTAGAGATTTGCTAGAATATATTTCACCTCCCACTGGTTTATCTTGTGCAAACTGAGACACTCCTGACGTCCACTGGAGACTGCAGAATAGTCAGTGTCATTATTCCACAATTAATTTTGGAATTTTTTTAGTGTAAATTTTGCAAAGTGTTGCTGTACTTCACATATTCACAGAAAGAAGCAAAAGAAAATGTTTCACTAAAATTGCAAAGTAAATCAGACACATTTAAAGTGACTATCTGAACTATGTCAACTGTCTTAATCAGGGCTGTGGAGTCGGTACGCCAAACGTTCGACTCCTCTATTTTTCTACTGTCCGACTCCGACTCCACCCAAAATTGCTTCCAACTCCACAGCCCTGGAAAGGGCTGTAAATGTCTTTTTAAATTGGAAGCTCTCATAGCAGCATTTTTATCGCTGCCTGAATATGCGCTGATCTTGGCATCACAGCATTTGTCTTCATCTGTGTCCTGTGTCATACACTGACACACAAAATGTTTTCCATCTTGAGTTATGGTGAAATGCTCAACTGCAGCTGACTTCAGGGGAAGCTTCTTTGACATTTTGAATTTATATTTTTAAAAATTTGTCAATCAAAATTTATTTTGAAGCCGGAGTTGGTACATTTCTACAGACTCCGACTCCACAGCCCTGGTCTTAATAACGTTGCTTCCTCCCTGCTAAAACAAGGTCGGGACAGCACACGTCTTCTTTCTATTATTTGGGCTGATTGTAGGTGTTAAAGGGAGGGGAAGGGAGGGTGCATTTGATCAGTTGCATAATTTTTGAGTTCAATGGGATTTATTTCTGTGCAATCATGTTTGAAAATGGAAATGGACTGCCTTCAAGTCAATCCCGACTTATGGCAACCCTATGAAGAGGGTTTTCATGGTAAACAGTATTCAGTGGTGGTTTTACCATTGTCTTCCTCTGAGGCTGAGAGGCAGTGACTGGCCCAAGGTCACCCAGTAAACTTCATCGCTGTGTGTGGGGATTCAAATCCTGGTCTACCAGGTCATAGTCCAACATGGATCTAGGGGAGGGGCAGGGAGGATAGGAAGCAGGGGAGGAGATTGGATAGGTAGGCACTGGGCAGAGGGGAAGCCCCTTTCCTTTCCAAAAGGAAAACATTATGAACAGCATCATTGCTTTTCAGGGTTTCCCCCACCTTTTTATTCTACAGCAGGCACATGTAGCCTCCCAACCATATTTAAACCAAAGCTGTCCCTGGCCACATCCACACCAGATGGCTTCTCCCAAAGAATCCTGGGAAGTGTAGTTAGTGAAAGGTACTGACTTGCTAGGAGAGGCCCTGTTCCCCTCACAGGGCTTCAATCAGAGCGGCTGACTGTTAAACCACTCTGGCCACTGGATCTCTGTCAGGAGAACAGCAGTCTCCTCTCAGCACCCTTCACAAACTACACTTCCCAGGATTCTCTGAGGGAAGCCATAACTGTCTCACATGAAATCAGAGTCTGGTATGGGTGTAACCCCCTGATTAGGCAAGCCAAGCGGCTGTGAGTCTGGCTTTTAGAACACTGACAGTTGGTTCTTACTGAGCATGCCCAACATTATCATTCAGTTCAATGCAAAATTTATTAAATTAATTAAAAATCAGCCGGGCATTTTTTTTTAACTTTTAAACTGCAGAAAATGAAGGTCAGAGTATGGGGCAAGGTCAGTAACAGGATAACAGGTCCTCTGTGAACATGGCTGATTTTTAATGAATTTCAACAGATTATGAGAACTCAGAGAGAAAAAAGTCCAGCAGGGGTCTGGGTTTTCTCTCTCTCTCTCTTTAGACTTTGAACTCTCGATTCTTTCTGTTTTATCACCATGAAAATTTACAGGGTTGTTAAGCAAGTGTTTCTGAGTTTAGGACTATAAGTTTTGTAAGGTTTTGTTTTGAAATGAGCTTATGGGAAGCATCAGAATGGGGTATTTTCAATTTAACATTGCAGAACGCGAAAAATCCATGCTGGCTATAGTATACAGCCACTCTAGTGGCTGTATAATAATCCTGCCCCCGCCAGTCACCTACATTTCAGGAAATAGTATAAGAAGGTTGTAACAGATGTTATGGCTTTTTTCTGTTTATCATTCAGTAGCAGTGTACTTACTTTACTTGTAGTACTTAGTGTGCTAGATAAGGAGCTGTCCAAATCAATACTTCCAGAACTTTCCAGTTGACTTTTGGCTTTATTTCCCTACCAAGGAAATCCTTATGTTACATATATACACATATGTAAAGAAATCTGAAAATTCACAATAATGCTTAAGAAACAGTCTACCCCCCCCCAGTTCTCACTGTGCTGAGGTCATTATTAAATTTAATTTCCTGAGAGGACTAAGAATAGCCAGACTGCATGTAAAAAACAACAGCCTCCTTCAGAAAGGTCACTCATGCTAACATTTGCAAGCAACTTGGAAACTAACAAAAACATGACCAGCAAATATTAATTTAATAAGTTCTCCTTTTGTGTAGTCATCAAACTTTTCTGTTCCTTTCTCTTTTAAGAAATCATCATCAATTACTGCATATTTGCAGTAAGTTCAGAAATTATTTCTGGTAATCATTACAATGATTATGGCACACTTTGAACCATTAAAAAAATATGAATCACAGGATAGAGCAGAACCAGTCACTGGTTGATTAATACAGAGTACTAAGCAAGTTACAAAGTTATGTTAAAAATGCAGCCTTCTCAGATTTCATGTAACATATTTAAGAGAAGTCAAGGAAGTTTTTATTCTCCTTCATAGGGAATACACTAGTTTTCACAACACAGTAAGCCAAACCATGGCTTACCGCGACAGCACAAATGTCAAGATTTGTGGACAGCTCATAACTACTTTTCTCCTCCTCAATTCTGTTTGCTCCTGCACCGTGCTGAGCTAAACCAAGATTTGGCTTGGTGCAGAAGTGGGGAACTGGATCTTATCTCTCCTCACCCATTGCAGGCTGAGTTTGACAAGTGGGCAGGACCACCCACTTGTCTATCACCTAACATCACAATGACGCCAGGCAACCTGTTTTCAACAGTCAGTTGATCTTCAGGGCTTCAAAGCACCAACAATGAGCTGGCTTCTGCTTTGTCTCTCTCCAAACATACCATGAGCTGTAACCAAAGGTTTTTCTTGTCATACAACTCATGGTTTGTTTGGCTTAGCTTTTGGCAATGTGGTGGCAGCAGGGGCTGGAGAGGCAGAAAGCAGCCACAATATTTGCCCTGTGCATCAGCACACTTACCTTCAAACCATAGTTAAGCTTTAACTGTGATTTAAAGTGATATGCAAATACTGCTGCTGACATATGCAGACTCTGTAGTTTTTCTTAAATGTGCTTTAATCTTGAGGTACAAGGTATTTAGGCAGCAGATTTTTACATTAATACTACCACTGCTAATCATGCATTTATTATTTACAGTAGAAAAATGGGTTATATTCACAAATGAGGATATGGATTGAGAAGAATAATTAACATATATCAAAATGTGTGTTAATAAGGATAATTAAAATATTTTATAATGTCAATTTTACTTTAAGTTGTACTGATAGTTCTCTACATGCTTTAGCTGGAAAGAAATTAAAGAGAGGACACAATGACTTCACATAGGATAACAAAACTAAAGAGCCTTACTCGAGATAAAATACTTTCTAATGATTCTGTCAGTGATCTTTTAGCTTTGTTCTTCAACATATCCAGTCGGAAGCGGGGTATGCTGCTTGGCATCTCATTTCCCATGGCCTCTACTGAAGACTGTGAGGTCTAGGAAGTTAACAAACATTTTTTAAAAAATGAGAATAAAGACAAACAGAACAGGATTCCATAGGAAAGCTCATTCATATTAACATAGCATCCTTCCATGTTTTCCAGAAGTATCATGCAGTTTCTCTCCTGACTGTTCTGAATTTAGAATTAATGTAGATCAAAAAAGATCTGAATGGCTAAATATTTGTTATATGGATCAGATTTTTTCCTCTATTCAAGAAAAAGAAATATTTTTCCCGCCGTGAAATCAGGTTTGCTGCCCCAGAGTATGTCCCACACAAGGCAGTTTGGATCACATTTATTTTTCATGTAGAGAATACAGTAATTAGGACTTCACCTTGGGGTCCAGTTGTAGGGAACTCCTCATTAAAGGGGACCCTGTAATTTCTGTGCAATGTCTGCATGAAGAACACTGAATTTGCACATTGCTAGGGGTTTCAGTAGATTTGCTGGTTGCAAAGGATTCTGTTTCCAGTAGCAGCATGGAGACCTCCCCAGAAAATTACTGACAGGTATTAAAGATCCAAAGTGAATTAAAAAAACAAGTGCATAACCAATTGAAGAACATTTCATCCCATGATGTGTCTCTCTATCTATTTCTACTTGTTTAAGGCCTGTGGAGCATCATGTTTTCTCTAGAGCACTGTTCTTCAATCTTGGGTCCCCAGATGTTGCCAGACTATAATTCCCATCATTGCTGACTGTGCTGCCCCAGGTTTGTATACTTTAAGTTGTTGTTTTAGGTTATGCATATTTATGTTGCGAGAGGAGATTACAGGTATCTACTAGTCAGGTCTGCTGCAGTTAAGTTTCTGCTTCCTAGTATGGAAGGACTAGCAGGGGCTTTCCTTTGCTCGGAGCAGTCTAGCTTTGTAAAGCAAGGAAAAGTGGGCCTTGAAAGAGTTGTTTTTTTTTAACCAGGTCTTTCTTAGCACTCTGGCTTCAATCTGAACCTACCCCGTAGTTCTCTTGTTTTCAACAGCACCATCCATGTTTATTTTCACATGGACTGTAAGTGATTATACAGCCACAAGAGTGGCTGTATACTATAGCCAGCATGAATGTTTCACATTCTGCAATGTTAAATTGAAAATATCCCTCATGCCATTCTGATGCTTCCCATAAACTCAAAGTGCCCAAAGAGAGGGCAAAAACCAGACCCCTTTTGGACTTTTTTCTGTGAGAGTTCTCATAATCTGTTGAAATTAATTAAAAATCAGCCGTGTTCACTGAGTACGTATAATCCTGGTACTGACCTTACCCCATACGCTGACCTTCATCTTCTGCAGTTTAAAAGTTTTTAAAATGTCTGGCTGATTTTTAATTACTTTAAGAAATTTAGCACTGAACTCAATGATAAGCCCAGGGATGCTCAGTACGAACCAACTGTCAGTGTTCTAAAAGCCAGACTCACAGCTGTTTGGCTTGGCTAATAAGGGGGCCACACCCACGCCAGACACTGATTTCACTTTAGACAGTCCTGGCTTCCCCTAAACAATCCTGGGAGGTATAGTTTGTGAAGGGTGCTGAGGGGAGACTCCTATTCCCCTAACAGAGGTCCAGTGGCCAGAGTGGTTTAACAGTAAGCCACTCTGACTGAACCTCTGTGAGGGGAACAAGACATCTCCTAGCAACTCTCAGCACCTTTCACTAACTACAATTCCCAAGATTCTTTGGGAGAAGCCATGACTGTGTAAAGTCAGTGCTACCCTGGTGGGATATATAAATAAATAAATAAGACTAGGAGATGCTGACCTGCTTGACGGCTGCCCAGCAGTGAGGAGTTTGGGAATGGAAAAGAGGTTACCTAATCCACCTGCCACACATCCCCTGCTGACCTGGAAACTTTTCTCGTTTTGTGTGACTCCAGAGGGGAAAACTGAAACCAGCTGTGGCCAATTTGCAGCATCTGGCTCATGAACTTATTTGCACCCACCCACTCCCAATAGTACTTTAATTTTTGAGGGTTTATTTTAAACAACAATAACAACAACAACAACAAAAACCCTCCCTCTCTCCACTCCCTCTTCTCTGTCTTGGGTCGTTTTGCTCCTTCCTCCTTTCACTATCTCTCCCTTTCTCTCCCTTACCCCAGAATTGCTGTTTGTTTTGGAAGATATGGAGGTTAAAGTAGTTGGTCTGATTGGTGTTTGGTCAGGGGTGTTTATAACTCAGGGGGAGAGCCTGAGCAGTTGGAATGTTGATAAGATACAATTGCTCACTGCTATTCAGAGTGGGAGTCTTATCGGCACAGACCTGCCCCCAACCTGGATGTGAGGCTGGCAGGGAGCGAATGCATCTTTGATTTATCTTGACTTTAGTTCCCAGGCTATATGAATTGTTATCTGGTTAGCTGTCTGTGTTGTACAAAGTGATTGGTTGAGATTTTGTAAGTGTTACTGATTTGATAGTTTAATGTTATTTTAAAAAGTTTTTGATTATTAATATTCTGAACTTTACTTGTTTTTTATTTTGTATATGATTTTAAGTTTTTTTGTTTTATTTGTTTGTTATATTGTTTTGATTTCTTTGCATCGTATTTGACCTCCACTTTGAGTTTTGGTTTTGAGATTCCTTTATATTGTATCTGATTTCTATGTTTTATATTGTATATTGATTTGAGGTTTTCTGTTTTCTTTTTTGGTATTGTATTTGATTTCTAATTTGTACATGGTTTTGATATTCTTTTGTATGGTACTGGACTTCTACTTTGTACAATATTTTGAAATTCTGATCTATTGTATTTTATTTTTATTTTCTATACATTGCTTTGAGATTCCTTGAATATACAATGATTAAGAATTTTTCTAAATAAATAGATAGCATTGAATATTATCCATTATAATTATAATTCAAGTGTGGGTTGTGCTTCTTGCTATTCATAGGTCTCTGGAAAAGCCACCAAATGATGTTACTTTTTACAGCAGTTGAACAAGTTTGTGAAAAGGTGGGATATATATGTAACAACAACAAGGGGTCTCTGCCCAATCAGTACTCAGAGCCAGATGACTGAGGTGTCCCTCATGGGGAAAGGCAGAAATGTTTCAAAGGATATGTAAATTTAGAATGTATCTAATTACTGGAGAAGATGGTTGCCAGAAAAAGCACTCAGGGCCAAATATGGATGGATACTTGCATTAGATATGGCTAGGGTTCCAGGGACTAATTAGGATTGCTCTTGCACTGTAATCTACTGTTCAGTTTAATGCATAGCCTGTGGTGCCATTACAAAAGATGAAAGAAAACAACATTGGTTTAAGCAGAATGTCCTCCCACACAACTCAGAACAAAGCCAAAACAGAAGCTTACTAGTAAACTTCTTGCCAGATGGGTTAGCCTACACATGCTAGTTATCTATGTGCAGGGAGAGTTATGCAGAACAATATTCAAATATATGATCCTCCCAGGAGGGCTGTACATGTTTTCAGAAAATACAGAACAGTTCTCACATGTGGATTTTTTTTAAAAAAAGCATTTTCATCTTATATCCCAATAGGTCTTTCCCACCGATAAGAAAGAAAAAGAAGAATTTACAATTGCATACCTGCTTGACTTCACTAAGGTGAATATGATCCTTCTGTTTTTCCTCATACATACTTCTCAGAACAGAGATGATTAACTCATTCTCCTTCTGTTCATTTCTTGGCTTTATTTTCTATAAAAGGGGAAAGGGACAGCCATCTAAATGTTGCCCTATTATTTAAATAATAATAAAATGAAGAAATAAAAATGATGACATTTCTGCGTATACCATACAATACCAGTAGATGGCAACATCACCCTAAACAATACAATTAGCTAGCAAAAAGAAAGCAAAGAAGGATAACGCTGCCCCAGATAAAAGCAGTGAGCTGTGAAGTAAAGATATAAGTGAGATCAAACCAAAAAGAAATAAACTGCCCTATAACAAATTCAGATTAGCAATTTCTAGGCATTAGAAGAAAAAAATTGTTGGAAGATTACTTACAGCCTTATAATGGATAACAGCTAAGCTGAGATTTCAAAGCAGGGCAACAACATGAGATTTTATTTTTTATTTATTTATAGATATATTTTTATAATGCTATTTCATTGTAAAAAAAAAGAAAGTGGTTTACAAAAAATAAAAAAAACATACAATAAAAATATGATAGCCAGGAACGAAAGAGCAGCTTAAGGACATCCAGGAAGCTTGCCATGCACCATGAGAGTGGGTAAGCATGACCCAGCTGTTTGACAAAAACAGGTTTATAGCCCTGTTGAGATACTGGATGTAGTTTCACCCTTCTTTGGATAAGACCAGATATATTGGCTAAAGAAGTATGTGAAACCAGTTACTGTGATCAGTCTCTTCTGTCACAAATTGCCAAGAAAAAAATCCCAGCTCCCAATGGCTTCTTTAATCTAGTTGTCTCCATAAGAAATCCCCCAATTTTTTCCCACAATGTTCCAGACATCTAAGCTTTCCACCACTGCTCACCTGCCATCAGCAAACCAAAGGTCAGTTGTTGTTTCTTTTGGCCCACCACAACAAGCATTCAAGCATTTTAAAGAAATATTTCCTATTCTCAATCACAGGTCCAATTTATGTTTGTAAAACTGAATAGAAAACCCACAAATCAATGTTGAAACCAAAACACATCTCTACAAGAATACAAAACATGGAGTTATTATATGGACTTCTACAGCCAAGAAAAACTTACATATTATCAGTTAATGTTGAAAGCTCAAGCAACCAACGTAAATGCAAATTGTGATGTTAGGTGAACACTGAAAGATACAATTTATTTCCCTCACACCGTCCTGCTGACAAACACTGGCAAGAGTTACCTGAACTTCTTCAAAGATTGCGGCCTGCTCCTGGTTGTTCAGCAATGTTAGATGTTTTTGGAGTTCCAGTTTAGTTTTAGAAGGATGCATCCCTAACAAGTAACAGATAAGCAAATACAGAGTAAAGAAAACTATTTTTGATGGATTGTAACTGACTAAAGTCATTCAGAGTAGACCCAATGACATCAACAGAATTAAGTCAGTGACGTCCACCGATTTCAGTGGTTCTATTCTAAGTATGACTTCATCTGATACAACCCAACAACAACACTCAGTCAGACAATATTCACAAACTCTTGTCCATCTAATGTAAGCCTTTTAGGCAGGAACAATGCTCACCATAATAAGGTGAAAAGAAGAGCATGAGAGAAACAGTGTGCCCTTTCATCCACAGGTGAAAAGTGGCAGCAAACTGAGGTCCAAATATGCATTGGTGACTGTGACTACAACTTATGCAGCTCACATGGTGGCTTCATAAAACATTTGGACAAGAGGACCAAGTGTGGCCAATTTGGTTGATGCTAAGCAAACTATACTAGTTTAGCTTTAGCCAACACAGTCCTCCATCTTCCACTCCAAGCTGTGAGGGGGCAGTCCTCCTTGAAGTTTAAAAGCATCCTATGTACATTAAGACAAAGACAGTTTTCTTCCATACTTTGGAGATTTCTTGATATTCAGCCATGCACTCATCCTTCAACCCTCTTAGCTTATTCTCACATTTTTCCACTCAGCACATCCACACATGCATGGAGAATTATAGTTTTGAAATATTGTTTCTTTTTACAGTTTTGGACCATGTAATCTTAAAGTATTTGTCTCTTAAGGACTTTTATCCAAACCTCTCAAGTACCATTAGAATCATAAAATCGTAGAGCTGGAAGGGGCCTATAAGGCCATCGCGTCCTACCCCCTGCTCAATGCAGGAATCCAAATTAAAGCATACCTGGCAGGTGGCTGTCCAGCTGCCTCTTGAATGCCTTCAGTGTTAGAGAGCCCACCACCTCTCTAGGTAATTGGTTCCATTGTTGTATGGCTCTAACAGTTAGGAAGTTTTTCCTGATGTTCAGTCGAAGTCTGGCTTCCTGCAACTTGAGCCCATTATTCTCTGTCCTGCACTCTGGGACAATCAAGAAGAGATCCTGGCCCTTCTCTGTGCGACAACCTTTCAAGTACTTGAAGAGCGCTGTCATATCTCCCCTCACTCTTCTCTTCCCAAGGCTAAACATGCCCAGTTCTTTCAGTCTCATCTCACAGGCCTTTGTTTCCAGTCCCTTGATCATCCTTGATGCCCCTGTGAGCCCGTTCCAGTTTGTCTGCATCCTTCTTAAAGTGTGGTGTCCAGAATTGGATATAATACTCAAGATGAGGCCTAACCACTGCTGAATAGAGGGGAACTAATACCTCACACGATTTGGAAAGTGTATTTCTGTTAATGCAGCCTAAAATAGCATTTGCCTTTTTTGCAGCCACATCACACAGTTGGTTCATATTTAGCTTGTGATCAACAATAATTCCAAGATCCTTCTTGCATGTAGTATTGCTGACCCAAGTACCCCCATCTTATAACTATGCATTTGGTTTCTTTTTCCTAGGTGTAGAACTTTGCACTTATCTCTGTTAAATTGATAGGCTCCAGCCTATCAAGATAACTTTGAGTTTTGTTTCTGTCTTCCACCGTATTAGCTACCTCTCCCAATTTTTTATCATCTGCAAATTTGACAATCATTCCCTGCACCTCTTCATCCAAGTCATTAATAAAAATGTTGAAGAGTACTGGGCCCAGGACTGAGTCCTGTGATGTCCTGCTTGTTACCTCCCCCCAGTTTGAGAAGGAACCATTGATAAGCACAGTATGATTCTATAGCCAACTGTGGATCCACCTGATAGTTGTTCCATCCAGCCCACATTTAGCTAGCTTGCTAATCAGAATATCATGGGGCACTTTGTCAAAAGCTTTGCTGAAGCCAAGATATATTATGTTCACAGCATTCCCACAGTCTACCAGGGAGGTTACTCAATCAAAAAATGAGGTAAGATTAGTCTGGTAGGATCTGTTCTTGATAAATTCATGTTGACTTCTAGTAATCACTGCATTGTTTTCAAGATGCTTACAGATTGACCCCTTTACAATCTGCTCCAGAATTTTCCCAGGGATTGATGTCAGGCTGACGGGTCTGTAGTTCCCAGGTTCCTCCCTTTTGCCCTTTTTGAAGATAGGGACAACAGTAGCCCTCCTCCAGTCATCTGGCACTTCACCCATCCTCCACGATTTTGCAAAGATAATAGACAATAGTTCAGAGAGTTCTTCAGCCAATTCTTTCAATACTCTAGGATGCAATTCATCAGGCCCTGCAGATTTGAACTCAGTCAAAGTGATTAGATATTCTTTGACCATTTGTCTATCAATTTCAAGCCGCAATCCTGCCCCTTCAACTTCACATTTGCCAGGAGGGTCATAGACCCTCTTTTGAGAGAAGACTGAGCCAAAGTAGGAATTGAGCACTTCTGCCTTTTCTTTGTCATCTGTGATCATTTTGCCATCCTCATTAAGTAGCTGTACCACCATTTCTTTTCCCTGTCTTGTATAGCTTTTTAGTTGCTTTTGGCATCTCTCGCTAACCTCAGTTCATTCTCAGCTTTAGCCTTCCTGATGCCATCCCTGCAATTCTGTCCTACCTGTCTGTGGCCTGGCCTTCCTTCCACTTCCTGTACATGTTCTTTTGTGTTTTCAGGTCATCCCTAAGTTTTTTTGTTCAAGTAGCAGAATTAATTTTAAATAGAGATAGCTTAGCAAAGCACTTAATTCCTGATTGTCTACTAAGCAATAACTGATATACATTTTTTAAAATAGCAAACATATACCACAATGCATAACTTCTACCTTCTATCTTTTCACAGAGTTTATGCAGGCTCTGCATGGGACACCCTTCACAGAGTTGGAATTCCGCTTTAGCAGTTTGTTGGACAGCAGCTACTGTAAATGCCTGTTTCAAAGTCATCATGATTTCATCAACCTAGAGCAAAGAAAACTATGTGTGAAGATCTAATATTTGAGAAAGCTAATGCAAAATATAGTAACTGTTAGTCTGTATTACCCCAACAGTGACAAGTATCAAGCTTTAGCATCAATAAGAACATTATTTGAATTTTCACCTCACCACTCCTAGGCTCTAGACAATAAAACAATAAATTCTAACTTTAAAAATGCTTGCTATTAACTTCACTAAAACCATAATAAATATAAATTCAGAACTATAAAACCCCCAGAAAGGAAACCCACAAGAAAAACCACAAACAGAAGAAGATTCAATCAATGAGTTAAGCAATATTGATGTCATGGCCCCGTCAGAGGACTCATCAGACGAGGATGACTCGGGAGTAACAGCAGCAGACCCAAAAGCAGCAGACCCAGAAGGAGAAATGGAGGAAACTCCTGAGAACCCAGCTCCTTCTCCCCCTCAGCTGCAGAGCACCCCAGACACAGCTGAAGCCCTTCAGCCAGACACAGACAGTGAACAGGAGACTCCCCCCTCACCTGCAGAACGTAGACAACAGAAGGTCAGGCAGAAGAGGGGCAGGCCTGTCCACTTAAGGCCAAAACGCTGATGGCTCACACCTGCTGACAAACCTGCTCCCTAAAAGTCAAACCTTGGCTTCAGCTTGTTGCTGACTACAACTTCAGGCGTGACCACTGTGTGTCTTCCTACCCCCTGAACCTTGACTTGGACTCATCTCTCGGCAAACTAGACCCGGACCTTCACTGACGTCTCTTCTGGATTTCTGGCTTGGCACGTAAGCTTTGAACAGCCTCTGCCCTTATCTTGCTTCCTCCTTGCTAGCCTGGCAGATTTATAGCCAAGCTGCCGGCTGAGGACTTACGGCCTGGCAATTACCAAGGAATCTCCAGCCCTGCCTGCACCCCCACCGACACTGCTGTCTCAGTGAAGAGCTGACAGTTGATTTCCATTTGCCTTACTTCAGAAAAGTGTATCACCTAATAATTTATTATCTTTCTGAAACTATTCTTTTATGTGATTGGATTGAGTCCATGAAAGCTTTTGCCATAATACAGCTTGTTAGTCTTCAGGGTGCTACAAAAAAAATGTACTGCTCACCACAATACCACAGACCTTCTAGAATAGGCTAAACAAGAAGGGTATTAATAAATCACAATCTGAGAGTCTGATGAAGCAAATGGGAGATCCCTTTGCTGTAGATTCAGTATGTACCATTTATACCTAGTAGTACACAACTCAACATGTTAATTTTTTTTAATAGATTGGTGTCATCAGATTTCAGCATTAGAAACAATTATTATACGTGACATAACTACAAGCTTTCTTAGCTATTACAAGTACAGACTCCATCCTTCAGGCTAACCTATGGTACCTGTATACTTTGTGTAGATGGATAGGCTAGTAAAATATTTTGTGGTAATTTTTTGCAAAGCTATAGAAGACATTTTGTTTTTTGTTTTTTAAGGTTCTTACCAGGGCTTCATCTGTACATTGAAATACGTAACAGACAAAATGGAAGCCTGTATTTTCTGAAGACTCTCTGCAGATAAATCCAAAATGATCCACGTGTCTAATTCCCTGCAACAGAAATAATCATATCAGAGGTTCACAAAGATCGGGTAAAGACTTGTAAATAGTTGATATGCAAGGTTTTGCGCAAAATAAAGTATTAATTGCAAAAAATAAAAGGAATCCACTGGGAAATAAAGCAAGTACTTGTATATTATAATATGAAAGGTTTAGTAGAAAAATTCTTTTAAGCTATGACGTTTACTAACTTTTCATTTTAACCAAGTGGAGACCCATTAAGTTTTATAGAAATATTGGGAATGTCCCTTAGCAGAAAAAAAGGGTGTGAACCCTGAATGCCTAAGGAGGGAGTTTCAATGTGTTTATTGTATAAATTCTTTGAAGAAATAGCTTATAATATGAAATGCCCAACGCGTTTCAGCCCATCAAGGGCTTTCATCAGGGAATTACAATTTACTTGATTGCTGCAGTATTGTACTTTCGCACCTCTGGTGCATATAGAGTTTTTAGCAACTATAATCCCCTGATGAAAGCCCTTGATGGGCTGAAACGCGTTGGGCATTTTATATTATAAGCTATTTCTTCAAAGAATTTATACAATAAACACATTGAAACTCCCTCCTTAGGCATTCAGGGTTCACACCCTTTTTTTCTGCACGTCATTGAATGCCTTCCACCTTCCTTTCTGAATGTCCCTTAGCCCCTGCTGAATCAGCATTGGAGAGCCTGAGACATAGGTGCCACACTGGGGATAGGTTTTAGTATGGGTCTACATTTTTATCTATGCTCAATACGTCTCTCTCTTAGCCAGAGTAGACATAAAGTTAATTGAATTAATTAATACAATTATCACACACTTTTTAATGTAAATAGCCATTGTTGGGACTCTTGAGCAGACCTGTGACCATAGGGATGGGAAGAACGTCTCTTTCTCCTGACAAAAAATCTCTCTCTCCCAAGCTGCTTATTCTTATGTCAAGGGAAGCCTCCACTGGTCTAATCTGGGACCTCTGAGATAACAATCCACTTGGAATCAAGAGTGTTAACATTTCATGAACTTGAACATGAAAAACATGGAAATGTAACTCTTGTGTCCCTAACCCTAGTTTAAAAAAGATATGTAGAAGAAACAACATTGTACTCATTACAGCGATCATAATCATTACCTTCAGAGAAACCAATGCAGGGCATCTTCACATTCCATTTTTGGTTTAACAAAAAGAAATAAATTGCTTGTAAAAAAATCTTCAGCACTGCTGCTCATGGCTATAACCATTCAATAGCCTTGTTCAGATATAATGCTATACCTTCTCTATTCATATTATCGAGCGCATCTGCAAGGAGAGGATTAGAAGCATCCACTTCCATTATTAACTAACTACAGTTTGTCACTTTCTCTGAGCCAGAAATAAATGGTGGTTAGTTTGAACTATGATTTTCTGATTCATAAACCACAGTTTAAAATTTAAGTTATTTGGACAGACCATAGTTGAAATTAACCCCATTTGTACTGATTCTGACAAAATGGTAAACCATTGTTAGATAAAAACAGAAGTGGAAACTTCCAATTTCCTTTCCTTCGATGCTGGAAGAGGAGAGAAGGAAGCTTATGAGCCTCACTCACATGTCCCTAAACTATATTATGTCCAAGCACAATATAGAAAACACTTTTTCTGGAAATTTGAATTCCTGGTTAGTTATCCTATAGTAAGATTAAACTGTAATGCATCACACAAGTATTACTAGCTAGGAAAGCTAAAAGAAAACATTTTCAAGAGAGATAACACAGCAAATCATCCTAAAGGAATTAAAACTAGTTTCATTGTTATCAAAATGTATGTTAACTTTCTCCAATAATGGATAAACTTCCTGCAGTCATGGATGATCATGGAATTAGATGATTTACAGGCTCTGGTGACATGGCAGTAACAGTTCTCGAAGATTCACCACCTGTTCCCCATCTGTAGTTTTAGGACATTCAGCCAAGGAAGAAAAAGGCTGCAGAAAGCTAGGCCAGAGAGGAAGCAGGTCAGCATGGTCAATGAAAAGGAGCCAATGCTTGTACTCTCTTTATAATGCACTGCTCCTTACTTGAGTGATTGCAATAAAATATATGCCAATAATGCAATGCATTTAAAATAAAATATATATTCGGTTGGACCCAGAGTACAACTGCAATCTTAAACCCACTTACCTGGGAGTAAGCCCCAATAGGACTTACTTCTGAATAGGCATAGTTAGGATCGCAGTGTAAGTTAATTGTTGTTCGATCTACACTGGCTTCCAGTTGTTTTCCGAGCCCAATTCAAGGTGTTGGTATTAACCTATAAATCCCTAAACGGTTTCGGCCCAGTTTATCTTACGGAGCGCCTTCAACGCCACCAATTATGCCGCCCGACAAGATCGGCCACACAGGGCCTTCTCTCAATCCCGCCGACAAAAACAGCTAGATTGGCGGGTACTAGAGAGAGGGCATTCTCAGTGGCGGCCCCCACCCTCTGGAACTCCCTCCCACAAGATCTCCGGCACGCCTCTTCCCTAAATGTATTTTGGAATTATTATTATTATTATTATTATTATTATTAATAATAATAATAATAATAATAATAATAATTGCACTTGGTTCCTACTGAGATCAATAGACTGAGGTCATGATTTAAGTCCATTGTTTTCAACAAGACTTAAGTGCAATGAGCCTGGATCCAACCCAATATATTTCTAATTATGTCTGTGTTGTGAATAAATCTGCATGAATGGCAATTTAAACTGATATCAGCACCAACCCTTTTCTGAAACAGTCAAGTCTTAATTTCTTAATATACAGTACTTTGTATATCATGTTGTTGCCTTGTTCAGATTTTCAGACAGATCCTCTGTTTGTGCTTTCTGGTGTGATTTGCTCTGCAGGCATTCATTTCTGGATTTTTTTTAGGGGAATAAGTAAGGATCTGATGTCATGACTTGATAATGTAATGAATGGATAATTTCACTTAGATAATGATGGACAAGTAGAAAAAAGATGGAGGCTGGCATGCAGCGTCGCTGTGAGCTCCTCAGCAAGACGTTAGTATAATCCTTTTTATTGCCTCCGGCAATAATTTTACTTTTTATTTTTAAATTTGTGGGTATTCCTGCTTTATCTTACTGGAGTGATAGCTCCTAATCTTCCTGCCTTCCTCTTCTGGAGGTCTGCAGTCGTAAATTAACTACATCCACGAGACGCTTACTTTTGACTGATACTGAAGAGCCCTGGGTAAGGAAGAACATTATACTCTACCCGAACTTGAGCTAATTAAACTCCTGCTCAAGCGATATAGACTGTGTCTTCTTCTTGGAGATTATTTATATACGTGTTGGGCTGGCTTTAAATAATGGTTCTAACAAGGAAAAAGCTTAAAGAACAGAAGGCTAGCCAGCCAGTACAAATCTTATCACAACAAAATCTGCAGCCTAAAATTACAACCTTCTTCCCTCCTACGTCAGAATCTTCCACCCAGGAGAAGAGACTTTCTTCAACATCTGACTCTGCCTTGCTTCTGCCCTCAACCACGGATAGGTCGGTAGATTTTATTAAGAACTTTCCTACCCCGAAAGAGGATCTCTACGCTATCCCTTTAAGTGTTGAATTAGCAGAGGCGAATTTGTTACATAACACAAGTCTCCCTATACATCCTTTTGCTTCATCTCCGACGCCTCCCCCTTCTCTCCCCCCGCCTCCCTTGAGTCTATGGAAAATGCCGAGGACACTCCCATCTTACCATCTGCCAGCTCCTTAGCTCCATTTCTCATGGTCTTGGAGGAACTTAATTCAATGAAGTCTTACCTTGCCGAATGTAATGACTTATTGAAAACTTTGGCACTGACAGCCATGACAAGTAACTCGATCCATCAAAAAAGGGACAATAATAATAATAAACAACGGGAGGAGGCGACTACAAAACAACGAAAGCCTGCTTCTCAACTCGACCACCGGAAAAAACGTAAAAAAGGCAAGAAAGAAGTTAGGAAACCTAAGAATATCAAAAAATTTAAATTTCCTCATTATAAGAAATTAAATTTTAAACCTCTATTTGCTATTTTATAAGCACTAGCCAGTGCTCCTTCTTATTCTCCAAGCAAGTCCTCTCCCCATACGGAAATCGCAACCCATGATAGAAAATCGCCGGCTCGCTTGCAGACCTTGGCCTCTAGTGCCTCTCCTTCGAATTCTCTGTTAACAATTTCACCTACCCGCCCTCTTATTCAAATCACTAAAACGTCCCCAGATCCAGCAGTACAAAAATTAACACAGGAAGGGGCAATAGAACCCATTTATTCGAAGAACAACTGGAATTTAGTTCTAGAACAAACTAAAGTGGTTCTTCTCAACTATCCTAACTTTTTGAGAAGACGTGGCTATTATCCTAACAAAGCTCAGTTTTGTGATTACCTGAGTCCATTTCTACCAATTCAGTTTTTTCATTCTGATATAACAAACAACCTTTTTTTACATAGTAATCAAATTTCGACAAGAGTTATTATAACCTTTAGGAATCGAGAGATAACTCAAAGATTTTACAAACTAAAGCCACACCTCGCTGCGAGGGACCTTTTGATAACACACTGTTTTAAGAACGTGGCCCCTCCATTCCCTTTGGTTAAGCACAAGCCATCTCCATCTCAAGAACAACTACACCCTTGCCCCCCCCACTCCCCCACCTTGGCTCCAATCTCCTACCTTGCATCAGAGAAGTTCCTTGGCCACCTCATGCAGTGACCCACGAGAACTAGAGGATTTACAACTGATTGAAGTTTTTACTGATCTTCCTAAAGAGGAACAATTTAAAATAATGAACAGGATAGACCGACTGAAAGCCGACTTACAGTCTTTACTCGTAGTCTCACCAGAATCAATCACTAGAGGTATGCCAATCTTCCATTCAGAATCGGATACAGCTACACAGGGAACAGCTATACCATCGCCTCCGACTTGGACGGACAGGCGACTACTGGCACTGGAGGAGCTGGGCTCTTCTCCCCAGGCTACCCAGTTATCCCATTTGATACCTTGCTTGGGAAAATTGCCCACTTCCAATGTCAGTGTCTTTCTACCGGAACTTGACCAGATTCACCCTCTAAATGTTCCAGGGAACTGATATGCTAATACCCCAACTGCCCACTCTCAGCCCCGATCTGGGGCATTTATGTCCAATGCACCTTCTGTATCATCTATTTCAAGCATTTTATTTTGGAACATCGCCGGTTGGAATAACAAGGTGGCGGACAAAGAGTTTTTTTCTTTCTTACAACTATTTGATATTTTATGTCTTCAAGAGACTCGGCTAGTAGAGGAAAATAGTTTATGGGTAGATGGATTTAAAACCTGGTCCAAGCCAGCAAGACGCCTGGCCCTGAGAGGCCGTGGTAGCCTGGCAATTTTGATATCCACCAAGATAGATGTTTCAGTATCAGAGGTATCATGTCCAGTCCTGGATTCAGTGTTGTGTATAACACCCAATGTTGCATTCCCGGCATTTATATGTATAAACGTCTATTTTCCGCCCTACAATACCTCGCAAAGGGTTCAAATTTGGCAAGAATTCGATGACTTTATTGACTTGCTGTATCGAGAGCATCCCTCATGCTTATTGATCGCAGGAGGAGATTTTAACGCCAGGCTGGGCCCAAATTACCCGGAGGCTTTTGACGCTCTGGATTTTTTCCCTCTGGAATCGGCCCTCTTACCCCGTTCGTCTCGGGACAATCTAATTAATAAAAATGGACATGCCCTGTTTAGGACCCTCATAAAGGCTCAACTTTTGTGTCTGAATGGCTCAAGGTTTGATATCTCTAAGGGCTATTACACCTTTATTTCTAAAAGAGGAGCCAGTGTAGTAGACTACATCTTGGTCTCCCCACAGTAGATAGACCATTTAAAAGAGTTTTGTATTGGCGACAGACCGGACAGCGATCACCTGCCCTTGACATTAACTATTTCATCTTTATCCATACATTCGAACCAACCCAAGTCGATGCCGATCCTAGATGCCACCTATGGTCTTAGATGTTTAAGATGGTCTTCAACGACAATGGAAGCGGTGAAGCAACTTTTAATATCTCCGAAATTAATGGAGCTGCGTCAAAAAGCTTTCTCTTCCTCGTGTGATATTTTGCCTATATATGATCAGATTATTTCTCTTCTACAACTGCTAGTTGCCACATCTAAACCTCCCTCTACCAGTGTTCACCCAGGCTTTAAGCCTTGGTACGATAAGATCTGCATGACAAAAAAAAAGCAACTACGTTATCAAATACGATTTACTAGGCTCCATTACTCGGAAGTAGCCATCTCACAACTCCAAAGACTTAAGAAGGAATATAACAACCTCTTGAAAGAGAAAAAATCAATGCATATAGCCACAAACTGGCGATGCTTGGGTACAGCAGTCCTTCAGGGTAAAGATGAGGAGTTTTGGCATCTGGTCCACGGCAGATTGTCCCACAAATCGCCTATAATGGTCCCCCCGATCCTTCCTGAAACGTGGGTTACACACTTCCGTGCTATTTTTGGAGAGTTAGCTCCCCAACACCACCTCTCACTAGTCCCACCTGCTGAACTCCCTCTTTGGCCTCCTGTCTCCTGTGCAGAAATCAGTAGATTAATTTCATCATTACGCACAGGAAAAGCCCCCGGTGAGGACATGGTCCCTCCAGACTTATACCAAATGGACCCTGTATGGTGGAGCCCCGTCTTGGCAGCGCTGTTTACAAAAATTAATGACACGAGGAGCATTCCCCAGGGTTGGTGAATAAGCATAGTTGTGCCGATACTAAAAAAAGGCGACCCTTCAATTCCTACCAACTATAGGCCAATTAGCCTATTAGATGTGGCTGCCAAGATATATGGACGCTACTTAGTACACAAACTCCATGATTGGGAAAAGGATCAATCTATTATAGCCGAAGTACAGGCCGGATTTAGAGAGGGGAAAAGCACGTTGGACCAAGTGTTTATCCTAAAACATTTCATCAAGAAAGTTAAAATGAAGTCAATCCAATCATTATATCTGGCCTTTATTGACTTTGCGGCTGCTTTCGACTCCATCGATAGAACTTTACTGTGGAAGAAACTGGAAAAAGCAGGTATCGATAAATGACTACTGTGGCTACTACAAATACTGCACCATGATACTTATGTAAGAATCCGATTAGGCCTCAATGGACTTCTTTCCCACGAAGTTCCAGCAAAAAGAGGAGTGAAACAAGGGTGTATTCTGGCTCCATTTTTATTTATTTTTTTTATTAATGATATTGTTGAAGTTATGGCCTCCCCTTCCTTTTTTCCCCCCTCGATCAAGGGAAAAAAAGTCCCGTCCCTTCTTTACACTGATGATTTAGTCCTGCTGTCACTGAATAAGGTCAGCCTAAGACGTATGCTACTGTGTCTTCAGGAATACAGTGACAATCAATGTCTCCAAATTAATTATTCCAAATAAAAAATTATGGTTTGTGGGAAGAGCAGTAGATCCCTATCCTCCTGGTCCCTAAAAGGCCAGCGTATTGAACAAGTAAAATCTTTTAAGTATTTGGGTATCCATTTTAATAATAACTTGTCTTGGTCCCTCCATCTGGAGCATATTAAGTTACAAGCAAACAGGGCTTTAGGCCAGATGAAGAAATTTTTTCACTCTTGGGGTGGCCAATTAGTAAGACCCCTGATTAAGCTGTACGTTGCAAAAATCCTCCCTTCAATTATATATGGAGCAGAAATCTGGAGGCTTTCCTCCTGTTCCTCTCTTGAGTCTTTACAAAACTCCCTTCTTAGGCAAATTTTAGGACTACCTAAAGGAACTCCTTCTGCCCACTTTAGAGCAGAACTAAATCTTCCCTCCATGGCAGCTAGGATGGATCTTGCGTTTATACGCTATCGGAAGAAGCTATTATTAGCCCACCCCGAAGCTCTACCAAAGCTGTGTTGGGAAGACCAACTGGAGAAGGGGGGTTGGGCCACTAAATTTCATGACTTAGCATCTATTTACGATCTATCTGACAATTTGCTTAAGAGTCTTAGCCCAATTGAATTGCGTAATAGAATATATAACTACGACGCACAACAAGATAGAGCGACTATAGCTACGTCGCCTTTTTCTACTTGGTACCCTCTTATTAAAGTCAATCATACATGGCCTTCATATCTAGACATTTTGACATTTGCTCCCTTACGAAGAGCATACACTGAACTAAGGTTTCAGACCATGCCTTCAATGATCTTACAGGGTAGATACTGTGGCATCCCTTACGTTGACCGCCTGTGTATCAAGGGCTGTAAGGCCCTTGAAGATTTAGTACATTATATGCTCCACTGTCCTTTATATCATGCTCCAAAAGCAAGATTTATAATTCCCCTTTTATTAAAAAGCAATATGGCAACTGAGACTCAGACAGTGGTCACATTACTATCAACTCCCCAGGTCCACATAATAATATCAGTGGCAAACTTTGCTCTTGTCACAAAGAAGCTTAGAGCTAATTTTGTCAAGAAATTTCCCGATAATTAGTTGTTGGGTTTTAATATTACTTCTCTCAGATTTAATTTGTATTGTTAATTCATTATGTATGTACTCTGTATATTATGTATTATATTTTTTTAAGCGATTGTAACAGCCTATGGCTATATACAATTTAATAAATCAAGACAAGACACTTAGATAATTGGGGCTTAATACTAGTGCATGCTCTTGGGTAAACAGAAGCTTTTACTATTTGGTTCCTGCTCAAGCTCTACCTGTTTTATCTGCCCAGGGTGCCAGAAGGTTTAAAATATAAAACTGACAACCCTTTTATAAAAGCGTAAGACACACAGCAGGTAGGAAGATGCGTAGTCATATTTGCCTTGAAATATGTGTGTACTTTATTTAAAAAATAATTTGGATAATCTGACTTTCAATCAGAAGCTTTTTAAAATAATATATATATATGTAATTGTCTAATATGAAAAACAAAGATTTAGAAATATAATTTATTATTTATTAGGTAGCATTGTTTTCAAAATTGGAGGATTCCCATGAGGGATATTCAACACAAATAGCTCCCCAGGGGAAACTGAGTATTGTAATCACTGTGTGATCACACCATCATCTTGAAATATACAAAGCGGGTCTGAGATTAACAAAAGAGGGCACTATAGAACATGTTTGTAAAAAAGGAGGGAAGAGAAATAGAATGTTTATGGAAGGGGAGAGTACATTGTTTGGTATGGGCCTCAATGCCCAGGGCTTCACATAACGCAATCAGAGAAGAGCTTGAATGTGCAGTGACGTTAGGCCCTGGCTGCCATGTACCAAGTGACATTTCAAGCAGATGTTTTGAAGTTGCCATTTTGTTTATGCAAAAACCTTCCTCCTGTCAGCAGCCAAGTCCCATTAGTTCCCAAGATATTCAAAAAAGAAGAGCCAACCAATTGTTCTATAAAAATGAATAAAGCACATAATTAATGTCCTCACCCATAAATAAAGTTAGGCCCACATATTGCTGATCAGGTGACTGAGTTTGCGGAATGTTTGGGGAACGTTTTAAAAATTCCCCAAACTTCATTTGTTTAACTGAAAGGAGACAACTACTGCACGGCAGACACCCTGGTGGAGCCTCCGGCTTCAGGAAGTACTGGTATGAACCCCATGTGCATTTCTTAGCTAAGCTGATTTCTTTCTTGCAGTTATTGAGGGATGTGGTTGACAGAAAGCCTCTGTACTATCAATTTAGACTTGAAGATGGGGTAAAATCAATGAATGAGAAACCTGCATTATCTCTAATTGCAAGTTGTGTTGCAATATGAGAGCTTTAAAGCCAATCTATCGATTTAATACAAAGATGCATGCCTTGGAACAACCAGAAGCCATGCTTTCAGTCGAAGCCTGTGGAACTCCCTCCCAAATGAGATTTGACAGGCACCCTCCTTGTTGAACTTCAGGTGTATAACTAAATCTTTATTGTTCCAACAGGCATTTCAAGGTAATGTTTGGTGTCAATGATTTTATTGTTCTACTGTTTATTTTATGTATGTCTTGTTTTTATGCACACCACTTAGAAATGCAAATGATTAAGTGATATATAAAGATTTTAAATAAACACCCATGAAGCTGACAAAACATGTTTGCCTAGAAAATGAAGAATCCCCAACTTGGTAAAGATAACAAAAATAATAGGTGTGAGCTGAAGGTGAATGAATAAGGCAACAAAGAAACAGAGATACTACGGGTGGTATCCAACGAAGTACTTCCACTAACCCAAGGATTTCCACTTACACAATGGAACTTCCCCTCCCTGCAGCGCCCCAAATGGGCTCCAGAGGGTGGGGGGAACCCCTGGAACAGAATATGCAGGAAGAGGAAGTTCCATTGTGTAGCCAAAAGTCCTTATATTAGCGTAACTACTTTGTTGGATACCACCTTATGTATATAACATAGATTATGCTGGGTTCTGGAATTTAATGTAATTTAAGGCCTATGAGATTGCCAAAAAAAAAAAAAAAAGTCTAGCAGCATTTATTTATTTACTTACAGCATATATAACCTGCCACTTAGCCAAAAAAGTTGACAAGGCAGCTTACAAACATTATTAATTAGATAGTCCCTGCTTTCAGGCTCACAATCAAAAAGACATGGCACACAAAGAAAAACCTCCAAAAATAATAGGCTTTCTAGCTACAGTTTGGGACCTACAAGCAAATTCTGTTCCCTTGTGGTCTTGAAACTTGAAGCCTATAGTGAAAAGTGCAGCATATTTGTTGAGGAATGAATCTTGAGGAATTAGTAAAATACTTTCATAAACTCACATTTCTCAGATTTTTCAGTTTTAAGATCCAGTAAGGTTGTATTTACTATATATTAAATAAAGTTTTAATATTGACTGTGCTTTTCAGAGAGTGTGATTTTCATGTGGAATCACATGTTTTTACAAAGCACACAAAAGTGCATTGAACACAAAGAGGTGAACCGGTTTGAAGACTCATGGCTCATCAGACTAGTAGCAAAACAATTATTTTTCCATGCTGCAAGTCTTAAAAAGTCACTGCCAAGGGTTATCACAGAAACAAATTCTGTGGCTGGCCTCCAGAGAAGGATGCAGAGTGGTAGCATATGTTCTCCTTTCTCTAGAGACAGCAAACAGGAGCATGTGTGCTGCCTTCCCCCATTGGTTGGGCCACTAGTTAAGCAATTAAACGGACTGAAAGAGGGAGTTGCGTCATTAAATTTGGAATTTATTTCCTGTTGGTCTAAGAAAGCTAGAATTTGACCTTGAGGGCAAGCTGATAAGTGCTGACTCAGAGCTTTTCTTTCTCCCTCTCATTTTGTCAAAGGAAGCAGTCTCAAGGAAGGTTCTTCTACTATCTGACAAATTTCTTTTAGAAAGTAAATTTCTGGGATTTGTATTAACTCACTACAAGGTCCTCTGAAGACAATCCCATATAATGTACTGGGGTTCCCATAGTCCTACCAGTTGTTTGAAGCACTTTCATACTCATTGGGCTTCACTACCTCCATGTTTTGGACACACAGGGAGGGGCAGAGGGACCTAGCTTGCTGAAAAAGCATATATTCATGTAGTTCATGCACATTAGACCTTTGATAGAAATATTAACTGCTCAGTGATCCTACCAAATTCTGGCTGTAAAAGCCGCCATGAAATGGGAGAAAAATAATTTCTGGAATGTACGAGGTGCATATGTTTAACTGATAATTAAATTGTTTTCCTTTGACCAGAGTTTAGATTGTAAAGATAGCAGTTTTTAAAAATTAACTGTCAAAAACCTGTTACTTTCTGCTCATTCAAATTTTAGTTTTCCACCCCACAGCATATAATGGCTGCACATGGATGATCATCCAAGGCTTCATAAAGCATTGTCACATGCTCCTCTCTTGCCTGTCTCCTCCTTTCCTCCTATCACTCGCTTGTTTCAGCGTGAAGATCCTAGCTTGAATTAAGGCTGAGTTCCCTCTTACATCCAAACAGGGAAACTCGGGTTAAATGTCAGTTAACAAACAAGGAAAATAAGACAGTGTGAGACAGGAAGAGGGATGGGCATGGTGAAGAGCATGCATCCATGGTCCTCACCCACAGCTTCATAAACCACAGCCATTGTAGAGTACATTGTTGTACTGTGTTTTGAAGGCTCTACTTCCCCCTCACAAACCTTCCGTCAAATGGTTAGCAAAAGTGCACTTGTAATAGTGAGTATGAGGCTTTTGCTATAGAAGCAGACAATCACAGAAATTGGATGCATCAGTAGAAAGCATATTTAAACTTACTGTTATTAAGTGATGTAATGCAATTTATCAGTATAACCACTACCCTGCTATGGATAAGAACATCCTAGTCTTTAATAATAAAGGTTGCCAATGACAAGAAATAATAATCTCCAGTGGACAAGGTAAGTAATCTTCTGTAAAATAATATACACAGTTTTGTGCACTGACAGGCACCTTTTTTCCAAGGTTGCAATAGATCAATATTAAGGCTGCAGTCCTATACAGGCTTACCTGGAAGAAAGACTTATTGAACTCAATGGGGCTTTCTTCTGAGTGGATATGTATGGGATTGCATTGTCAGACTCCTTTTATTGCACAAAAAATCTTATACCTAGAATAATGCTAAGCCAAATCTAAACATTTTTATCCTGTAAAATAATCTTTTTAGTTGTTAAATTAAAATACATGTAATTCATCAAGGAAGAAAACAGAGCTGTAAATTTAATTCATTCAGTTCTTTAAAAGATTACTGCTCTGTGCCATGTTACTTAATATTTGTCTCAGATAACTTGCCAAATCTGAGTTTGAGACGTGCATATAGACTTGTTTGTAAGACGAATAGGTATTAATTTAAATGCAGCATTTCTAATCATCCATTACGTTTCCAGACTTAGGCTGGGATTCTATGAATTATTCAGATAGTTCCATTATCATATGTTGCTAGCAATCATTGGCTGTTTTAACATATAAGTAACCTGTTTAACTTGCTGAATTCTAAATTCTGAGCTGGTAGAAACAAAACTAACTCATTTTAATTCTAGAAACTGTTAAGGGGTTATTATTTCTGATAACTTATCTATTTGGAAAAATAAGACAAAAATCGTGGATGAAAGCTACCAATTATCTGTGGAAAAATTTAAAAGGATACAAAGCTATAATAATGTAATGATGTAATTAAGTCGCTCACACAACAATTGGATTTGGGTTCATACCTGCAAATGCGGAAAAGTACGGAAACCAGCAAATACCAGTCAATCAGAGAACCAAGAAAGAATCAAAAGCTTGGTACCTGAGAGCAAAAAGAAATTTCCTTAAAGCTTTTCTCGATAACAACTTTTTTGGTGTCAGGACTGATGATGTAAACTTCAGACTGGCCAATCTGGAAAAAAAAGAGAAAATATTATTCAGCTGCCCTTCAAAATAATTTGTAGACAAAAATACGATTTTTTGATATTGTGATGGGTATACTGAAAGCACAGCACACATCATGCATTTTGCATGAGAAAGGAGCCATGGTGCAGAACTGAACTTCATTTCGCTATTGATTTTACTGCATTATGAATTGGGGTATCTTGTCTATAGGACAAAAGGACACATTTAAAAAGGCATTAAATTAGCTGGACAATAGTATTATGATTCTTTGTTTAGGAATTTAGCCCAACCCTGCAGATCCTAATACACAGGACAAAAGATGGCTTATACCCATTCAGACTGTTTGGCCATCTAGCATGGTACTGTTTACAGGTACATAACTTGCTACCTGATTGTTTTAACTGTAGATTTCGGTTTCTGCACACCAAGCATGTGCTCTGCCACAGAGCTGCTGTGTTCCTTCTCCCTGAAGAGCCAATGTACACATGAAAGTTTCCATACAATCATTCCTTAGTCACTTCAAAAGAGGAAGCTTTACATGCTTATTCATATGTGTACAACTTAGAACAGACTAAACACTGACTAATCAATATACTCTAGTGTTACTGGAAGACAAATGGCTGAAGGTTTCTTCAAACATTATACTTTTCAAGTGAACAAGTTGTTTCAAGCATGTGCCTAAAAATGCAAAATGTGTACGATAGATTCTTTTTTTCAAATACTTGCATCATATAGGTATAATACTGTTCCAGGAGCCAGGATTGACTGTGGCTTGGCACTGCAGTTTTTGGCTATTGCTCTAACATAATTTACTACAGGATCTCCCAAATGAAGCCATGCTACTATGGAGGGAAGTTCTTTGAAGGAGGCTGTTTGAGCCTTAGATATTACCTCATAAAGTAGAACTTTTCATAGGATTTAGTCTTCCTCTATTCTGCCCAATTTTAATTGGAAGGTCTTGATCGGTATTATGCACATTTAGGCTTCAGACTTACACACCTGCACACATTTCAGGCCTGTCACACACAAACAATTCTCAAAATGGTTACTTAAAATGCAGTCATGCTGAAGTTGCTCCACATGGCAGAGTTTCTATGTGATGGATCCAGCAGGGAACATAAAGGGGTGTGATCAGGTAGAGTGCCAACATAAGGCTCCCCTTCCCCTTCCCCCTTCCCTGAATGTATTCCGCAAAGCCTTGAAGACCTGGCTTTTCAGACAGGCCTTTGGGACTTCCGGGGAGGGTTAATTTTCAGGACTAACTGCCTATTACTCTGAACTGTTATCATTCCTATTTATAGTTTCCTTGTTATATTGTATTTTATGTGTATTTTATTGTGCTGCATTTACTGCAACTGATTTGTACGTCGCCTAGAGTGGCCATTGGCCAGATAGGCGACACATTAATTAAATTATTATTATTATTATTATTAAGGCTTAGGGGTTTTAAAGTACTATTATCATAGACTGTAAGCTTTGAAAGATTATTTGTAAAACATGCGAGCCATGTCGCAGATGTGAGCAGTGCTTCATCTGCCCAGGTCCCTAATTCTCACTACATGGGGACAGTATGGAGTTGCTCAGTGATGAGGAAGTACAAGCTCAGAAGCACTTCTTTATTACTTCATATCTATTTACTGAAAGGAGAAGATGCATGCCATATATGGTAAGGAGTGGTGATAAATGAGTGCAGTTAATGGATAATTAACTTAATAAGTTCAAGAGCAACAGGACATAAAAGATAATTCAGCTGCAATCCTGGTGGGTTGAATTTGGTTTTAAGGATAACAAGTTGGACAAGCCTATTTTACCCCAAACAGAAAGAATTCCATTACTTTCCACGTGTGTTCACTCACACACAGACACTCACACTCCATTAATTGCAGTAAATCAGGTAGTAGCAATGCATAAAAGCTCTGAATATCCAATTCTGTAACCATTTTATCCATGTTCCTGGATGCTATAATTAAACACCACAACTCTGTTTTACCGTGAACAACATAATCCGATTCCCTGCAATATCTGTTGGCTGCACATTTTGCCCATGAATAAATCGACTTTTTAAGTTCAGAGAAATGGCATCTTCATCAAAGGATCTGGCAAAGCTGCTACTTCTGGGGCATCCTGCTGGCATATGTCTCTTGAAAGCAGAAGAACGCAGTCCAGGCTGAGAGTAGGATTTTCTCATAGGCTTTTTCTCCTGCTGTTCATTAACTAAGGGTTGGAAGACAGAACGGAATTTATCACTTATGGAAAATCCTCCAGAGTGGTTGACTGTTTCATGTTGCTTAGCGAATGGAGCAGAGTCCCAGTTTTTGGTATAACTAACATCGTTAAATTTTTCAATACATTCATCTATGAGTGCTGGGGGTGCATTTTTGTGCGCTACTGTCACTCGGCCACAGAATAGCACCTCAAATTTTTTGCTAAAAGGATCTTCAACATCTGAAAGGTTATTCTGAAATTCTTCCTGGCGTGCAATCTTTCCAGCTTGTCTGATAGTGCTTATGATCTCAGGCACCTGCAAGAAAATGATAATATCATTCACTCATATAAGAGGAGGAAAATGCAAATTAAAAAGTGACAGAAGGTGATGTGTGAATCAGTCCTAATTCTGACAAACCTCTGTACAAATAAACTTTGGAGGCTGGTTTGCACACTCCAACATCAAAGGAAGACAGATGTGTGTGTAATTTGCCATCATAGTTGTAACACAACAGAGAGAACTCTCATATCCCAAAGATTGGGAACAGGTTCAGAGGAAGGCAACGGGGATGATCAGGGGACTGGAAACAAAGCAAAATTTTATTTATTTATTATTTTATTTATATCCCGCCCTTCCTCCCATTAAAACATCTTCAAAAACATTTCTTAAAAAAACTTTCAAAACATCTAAGATTAAAAACATTTTAAAAAAGGTTTAAGAACATATTAAAAAGCAATTCCAACAGACACAAACTGAGATAGGTCTCAACTTAAAAAGCTTGTTGAAAGAGGAAAATCTTCAACAGGCGCCGAAAAGATAACAGAGATGGCATCTGTCTAATATTTAAGGGAGGGACTATGAGGAGAGACTGAAAGAACTGGGCATGTTTAGCCTTGAGAAAAGAAGACTGAGGAGAGATATGATAGCACTGTTCAAGTACTTGAAAGGTTGCCACACAGAGAAAGGACCAGGATCTCCTCAACTGAGACTCCAACACAAACATAAAATAATGGGCTCAGCTTACAGGAAGCCAGAATTCAGTTGAAAATCAGGAAAAATTGACTGTTAGAATGGTATGACAGCAGAACCAATTACCTAGGGAGGTGGTGGGCTCTCCAACACTGAAGGCATTCAAGAGGTAGATGGACAGCCACCTGTCGGGTATGTTTTAATTTGGATTCCTGCATTGAGCAGAGGATTAGACTTGATGGCCTTATAGGCCCCATCCAATTCTATGATTTTCAGTGGACTCAGATCACACATTAAGCTGCCAGCTATGAACACTGAGTGATGAAGGGAAGAGAAATCAAATTATATACATGCTTGTGTGTTAACTTGTCCTGTAATACGGAGGCTAAGATCCAAAGGGCCATGCACGGTATTCCACATGCATACAGGGGGGTTTCATACCGTCTGATCCCATTGCAGCCACACACACACAAGCAGCTTGAGCTCTTGAGAACTATTTAATGCGATGTGTAGGAGCTGCAGTCACAAGGGAAAATCATCAAGCCCTTGTGCATACCTGAACAAGAGACAATGTATTTGGATTCAAACTACAGTGTGTGTGTGTGAGAGAGAGCACATATAAGGGCATAGGTCCAGTATGAAAGGAGTTTCAGGCAGTCATAAGATGAGACAATACTCTTTAGGGAAAGTAAATATAGCATAGCATAATGCAAATTTCAAACAAAGTGCCTATCCACATGGAGTCTAGTGGGACTTTCATTCCCAGACAAGAAGCATATGAGACAGCAGGATGACATTGCTGCCCACACCAGGCTGCTGTACCCTTAAAAGGGGCAATGGTGATATGTGAAGTAACTATGTCATTTACCCACACACACTATTTTGGTATAAACAAGTTGCCGACATGGCAAGGGACCAAACCCTGTGGAAGCAGCTCCCAAACCACAAAGGTAACACTGGAATGAAGACAAATTTCCTGGCTTAAAAAAAATGTTTCTTGATTCAAGGCTTGATGTTATTAGCCGTAAAATATATATATTTTCTAGATCTGGTCTCCTCATAAAAGACATTTTGATTTAATCATATTTTAGAATGAACATGGAATTGCTGACAGTGAACAGAAGGAGCAAGCAATGCAGTCAAAATGTAAGGCTTCTGCTCTTAGGAAACCACCTCTCTACATAAGTAGAGAAATAATATTCAGAAAGCATCAAACAAAACCACTTCTGGAAAACTCTCTTGTCTTCGTATGTGTATTCATCTGCTTTTTTAAAAATGCAGATGCAAATTTCATCCTTAACTGAAACAGAAAAGATTTACCTCTGAATTTGACAAAGACTTCAGTAAGGTCATTTTATGGATAACAGACATATTTCAATAGCATTAGTCACAGGATTACAATAAGGAAACAAGAATGATCTAAAAGTGAGGCCGGAAGAATTACTTCATTCTCTGAGTATGGTCCATGACTCAGATAGGCAACGTACAGTCTGGTTGCACTTTGAACTAATCCTAAATAATTATTAAAAAAGTAGAAGAGGAAGAACAGAACTTCCTCTTGTGCACTTTGTATAAAGGCACACAATTTGATGGCTCTATTTAAATAATAATATAAAGCACTACAAAAATGGCATTGTTTGCATTTATTTCAAGGCTAGTATAAATAATGTTTTTACCCATATTTAGTAGTATCAGTACAACAGCTGAAGGATCTGGCATTTACTTTGTCCAGGCAAAACCTCTCAGTGTTACTGAGTATCATTATTTTGTCTATGACCAACATTCAGTTAGGATGCTTGTTTTCTTTAAGACTCTACCATCCTCCAGTAAAAATGAGATGATATTCTATTGCTTCCCCACCCCCCCTTTTTTTTTGCTTTCACAAGTAACTGTGGGTTCAGGTAAATTTAAGTACACAATTTCCCATTTCACATGTGCTGTAGCTAGGGCCCCAATCACTAATTTAGGATGGCAAATAATGGTTTCAACATTTATATTGACCAAGATTTGTGGGTGTGAAAAGAGAAGGGCTAATTCACACCTGTAGAATTCATATGCCTCTCTCTACCCATCCCTCCCTCCCCCTGACACTCTAATTGTAATACTTTTCCTTTGGCTAGTTCTGTCTGATTAAATACCCAACAATTTGTTGGGTAGAACATTTTTATAAACAGAAAGCACAATTTTAGCAAACTAAAAGCTGTTCATCTCCATCACAAAATAACATTTTCAGTGGCAGAGCGGCATGAAGTGCTCAGATTCTAAAGAACTATTTAAGCAGACTATTTTAAGTGCCTGAGGGCTTAAACTGGGCTCCACAGGCGAGGTTCTAGCTCCCTGCTCCACCAGAGTTACTGGTAAGAGGAGGGAACTATAGGCAACTCAAACTGGGACTAAGATCTTCCTGACCTATGCACTCAAGCAACACCCAAATCAAGTCAATCTGCTTCCACTGCACCACATAAATCATACATCTGCTACAAAAAAAAAAGGAGAGTGGACAGCATTACTCTATATGTGGCGCATATATATAAGGAACGCAAGCACAATCTTTTAAACATTTATTTCATTCAAATTAGTCTATGTATCCCTTTTGCTATTAAAAATCACACTCACACGTAGTTCGGCCCTGAGACTTGCACTTGTATGAATGAAACACTTTGTATCTTGGTAATCAGAATCATAAGATGTAAACCACTTAACAAACATCAAAGAATTCTTGGGCATGTTCTGCTTTTTAATTGTTTATTTATTAAATTTACATCCCACCCTTCCTCCCAGAAGGAGCCCAAGGCGGCAAACAAAAACACTAAAAACACTTTGAAATGGAAATGGACTGCCTTCAAGTCAATCCCGACTTATGCCGACCCTATGAATAAGGATTTCATGGTAAGCGGTATTCAGAGGGGGGGTTACCATTGCCTCCCTCTGAGGCTAGGCCTCCCCAGCTGGCTAGGGCCTGCTCAGCTTGCCACAGCTGCACAAGCCAGCCCCTTCCTTGTCTGCAACTGCCAGCTGGGGACAACTGGGCTCCTTGGGACTATGCCGCTTTCCCACGGCTGCACAGGTGGCAGGGCACGTAACCCCTGAGCCACTCACTGTGGAGGTGATCTTTAGCTGGCCCTTTACACCCAGGAGACACGAGCGGGGATTTGAACTCACAGACTCTAGACTCCCAGCCAGGCTCTCCTCCCCACTGTGCTATACCACCTGGCTCTAAATCATCTTAAAAATAGACTTTAAAAATATTAAAACAAAACATCTTTAAAAACATCTTAAAAAGCAATTTCAACACAGACTGGGATAAGGTCTCTATTTAAAAGAATTGTTGAAAGAGGAAGGTCTTTAGTAGGCACTGAAAAGATAACAGAGATGGTGCCTGTCTAACATTTACGAGAGAATTCCAAAGGGTATGTGCCTCTGCACGAAAGGTCTGCTTCCTATGTTGTGCAGAACGGACCTCCTGATAAGATGGTATCTGTGGGAGGTCCTCACCTGCACGGCATAACGATCAACTGGATATATAAGGGGTAAGACGATCTTTCATGTATCCTGGTTGCAAGCCATATAAGGACTTTGTACACCAAAACTAGAACTTGGCATGGTAACTAATGGGCAGCCAGTACAATTTTTATGTGACTGAGAAAGGATATCTTTTACACATACTTTATCTGTGTTTGCTACTGGTACACTCCAAAGAGCGCTATGAATGGTTCTTGTTATTGTGCAAGGGTAGCTCTGTGAAGGACATTTTTTTCAAAGATCTTTTTGTTGCATTCACACTTTACATTGTTAAGTGTACATTAAAAATGAAAAAGCAAGTGAAGAGACCCAAAGAGAAAGCACGTATACTTGGACATAAAATCAACCGTTTAAGATTAAATCAAAGTGCAATCTAATTCTCAGCCATCATCTATTATACCTGGATAAAAATGCTCTCAGTCAAGTACTATGTAACATCTGAAATTTTAACTAGTTCCTTATAAGCGCTGATTATTTATGCCAGAAAAAACACATCTTTTGTACTTAGTCGCATGAACAGAAAATGTCCCACGAATCTTTAAAAAATAAAATGGTTTCCATTCGTGTCTAAAATAAATCATGTTCTTATGTTACAGTTTATAGCCTATTGCAAACAGAGCAGAAATAGAACAAAATTGTACTGAGTGTTCTACTAAACAAATACAACTGGATGTTTGTTTTAAAATTCTCAAGTTGTTGTGATCAATCTTTCTGCTTTCATATTTAAAAATCTTTTCAAAAGCATAGGCACACTTTTCAGTTTACCGGTCCAGTATTCCTACCTAAGTGAATTGCTAAACATCCAGGATACAAAAGTGATTAAACATCTCTAGCCTTTTTCAATCAAAATGCTTTGTACGTTTATGTATTTTTCTTGTTCTTCAAGACAAGAAATGCTCTTTTGTGACCCTGTTCTGAAATTTACTAGGATCGTATACCCCAAAATATATTTCATGAGATAGTTAGTGCTATAGCAACATTTTTATGAAGGGACTTACTGTAGCGATTCAGGGCATCACAGGCCATTTTCTCTAGAGAGTTACATATGTTTATATTAAAAGGGGAATAGGAGAAAGATGCTGGTTCTCATGAGATGACTGCAGATTTACAGTTCCTCTCCCTGGTGCTTGCTATGTAGTGGTCAAATAGTACTCTATGCACAGTGTATTAGGAAATATGATCTGGAGAGCCAATCTTGATACTACGAATGTCCTGATCGAGGCACTGATATCCTGTCCTGACACTAATAGGCCAGAATGGGTCAAGCAATATCTCTGATCCATATAAAACCTTCTGGGCTAGGCTGCTCACTTGTCTGAGAAGGAGATTTTGAGCCTTTATCTTCCTCTTCAGTCCCATCTGCAACTGTATTAACATATTCTTACAAGGGCAATTGTATACAGAACACATGTTTGGATGCTCCTCTTAGTGTTAAAACAGCAACATCATGAAGCTCCTAGCACATAGGAAACTTTGATGTCAGGAAGAAGGCTAGGTTGCCTTGGCATTCTAGCTTTCCATGGGCAGGAAGCATTTAACACGGAGAAACACTGGATAATGTGAGTCCCCCACATACAATCTGGGCTGGTATAACTCTGAAAAGGTTGTGCCACAAGATTATTCATAACATATAGATCAGCCATTCGTCAAAGCTGTTCCGCAAGATTTCTGGTATGTAACCAACCTGTGTACACTCTAGTTACATAAAATAGTATCTAACAAACTGAATCAAAATGTGTAGGTTGTAAGATCGTCAATCTTTTTGGGCTTGGGGGCATATTTGCAAACTATAAAAACTGTTATGCACACCAAACACATCCCACAACCTAGTCCATTGGCTACAATAGAATGTTTCTTTCAAGTCTATTTTCAGTGGTGCGAGAAGCAGGAGGAGAGGCTTCTGCTGGCACATGGAAGGCCTCTGCAAGTGCACCTGTGGATGCCATGTTGGTGACCCTTGTAAAATTGGCATAGAGCATCTACAGGAAAAGGTCTGTACCATGTATGACTACCAAGGGGAATAAATAAAAACTAAATCTTTCCCAAAATAAGACGCAAGTAGCATGGACTTTTTATATATCCTCATTCTTGTTACATGCCAAGAGCAGGAAGAATCAGGTGCCCCAGGCTGAAAAAGAGAGTGAAAACAAAAAGGACCACACCATGGGCCCAAACTGGCTCATCTATATTTGCAGAGCAAACACAGTGTACATTAACGCTCTGCCTCCAAGTCCATTCTGATCTTCCTGTAAAAGGACCCTGTAGGCGCTCCAAGACTCCTCTTATTGCCGCTCTGGAGACAACAGGTGCTCCCACTTTAGAATGGCCTGATTAGAATTGCAAAGCAGCAGCCAATAGCTTCCGTAATGGGAACTGATAAGGGACCAAAGCCAAGCATTTTGGAATGCCAGCCAAGAGATTTTAAAGGGGCTTGTTCTTTCATACACAGAGACAAGGCAGCAGGAGCAGTTGCAACTGGGGAAATCTCACAAGGAGACCCTGCTGGACTTAGCAGGTTGAGGACACCTCTAGGAGAAAGCAACCCCACTTTTCTGGAGGCTACTTTATTCCCTCCTCAAGTTGAGTGGCAATTATTGTCTTCAGCGCTGTGGAACAAGTCACCACTAGCTCAGACAGATCCAGGGTTTGGAAATGAAGTCTAATCTTCCTTTAGGCCAGATATATATTCTGCTTGCTTCCGTGAAGACATCTGGAGCAGGGGTTGTGTATTTTGTTCTTTTTTTGCAATTACTTACTGCTGCGTGTGTGTGCTACTTATATGAAACATTGTGAGCAACTCCCCTGTCCCATCTGGCTCTCCCAATGTGAGATTAGCTCTTAAACATCTAGGGCTGTTTAACAGACCCCATTAAGAAAGGAACTTTCTAGTCTCCAAGCAAGTTCACAAGATTCCTTATGGAGGCCCAAGTACTGCTTTAAATCTTATCTTACTATATTATATTTTTGTAAGCATTATGCTAGCTATTAACTCCTCTGCGCAGGCACATGCCTGAAGTGTTCACGGAGAGCATGATGCTTACAGACAAGGAAGGCAAGGAGAGGCAAATCTTGACAGCAATGGCAGGGTGAGGAATAGAAGGCAGTGATGATGATGAAAGTGGAGGTGGGTGGCCTAGCCAGGGCCTAGTGGGTGAGCAAGCGAGCAACAACAGCAGAAAGGCCATAAAGTAAGGGGGGAGGTTTGGAGAGCTGTGAGAGGGGCAGGGGGAGGTTTATAGAGCCATGAGGGGGGCTAGGGGGAAGTTTGGAAACACTTGGAGGGTGGAGAGAGTTTCAGCTACCAGTGTGCACGTGGAGGATTGATGAAAGAGGGGACACCTATGGCCACCTGGCAGAGGCAGTGGGGAGAGTGATACGGGCAGCATGGCAGAGGGGATGGAGACATGACTAGGGGGCACCTGGCAGGGGGGGAAGATCTTGGGGTGCTATAGGGTGGGGTGTAGGCAGGGTTTGTAAGCAAAGCAAGCAGGGGCAAAGCAGTAATATAGTAAGTTAGTCTGCAGACCATATTAAGAGAACAAAATACAATTTAAAACTCTGTATAAAAGTATATATAGGTTCTTGTATTAGATCTTTGCTAAAACTAAAAAATGAAGGAGATTCCTGTCAATAATCTTATTCTCTCAAAAGTCAGAATCTCCATCACAAGTTGACTGAAATGAATTCTAGGTATCTTTTCCTGAGGCTAGAAGCAGAACCCATACTAAGTGTGGATTTAGTACATTTAGTTCCTTACATGTTTGAGTAAGGAAAAGCATAAAAGCTCTCTAAGGGACACAAGGTAACATTATCTCATCATTTGCTGAAAACAACTTTATAATATTCAGCAAGCTTTACCATGCAGCTTTTGCTGTAGTTCCTGGTCCTATAATTGAACAGGAAACAGCCCTAGTATTGGAGAGAATGCACACGTCCCATTGTAAAGATGTGACAGCAGGTGTTTGCCATGGCATGTCTTTTAAAGGATGGTTTCACAATGCATCAATAAGGTTTGCTTCTCTCACTAGACAATAATGGCCAGACTGTTCCCCCTTATATCCTTAGCCATAGCCTACCATAAAAGATATGGTAGCTATCACATTTTTAGTTGTACCTGTAGTTATCTAGCACAGTATGTCTGCATTGACTAGCAGCAACTCTTCAGGATCTCAGATGGAGGTTTCTAATAGCACTCTAAATTCAGAACTAAGGACAGATGCCAAAGACTGAGCCTCCGACCTTATGCACATAGGAAGCTTGTTCTATACCACATAGCTGTAGTCCCGGTTTTAGAAAGGTACAGATGACTATTTTCTCATAGCGGGACAGCTGGCAACTTCTGAACTGCAAGAATGACGAATAACAATCCAGTATTCTTCCAGTAAATGCTGTTTCCCAGCTTATGATGATGAACTGCCTTCAAGTCGACTCTGACTTATGGCGACCCTACAAATAGGGTTTTCATGGAAAGCATTCAGAGGGGGTTTACCATTGCCTTCCTCAGAGGCTGAGAGGCAGTGACTGGCCCAAGGTCACCCAGTGAGCTTCATGGCTGTGTGGGGATTCGAACCCTGGTCTCCCAGGTCGTAGTCCAACACTCTAACCACTGTGCCACACTGGCTCCCATCCCAGCTTATAGCATGTGAGATAAAAAGTAGGAAATAGCAGTATTTATTTCTACATGGAAAGTAGCATGGAAACATGACAGAAATGAAGAGGCTGATGCAGATGTAGTGTGCTTCTATATTCAATGCTAGTTCTCTCTGCTTGAAGATGCTTGTGAAAACATGCCTCTCTGTGGGATGTTAGATAGCTAAAAGGATGACTAGCAGTCAGGAGTATATAAGTGGCTTCTCAAATGTAAAAGGCATATGCTGCTTATTAAAGAATATGAAAATAAGGCACATGGCTTCCCCCAAAGAATCCTAAGAACTATAATTTACCCCCCTCACAGAGCTACGACTCCCAGGACCCTTAACCAACTAGACTTCCCAGGATTCTTTGGAGGAAGCAATGTACTTTAATAGTATGGTGTGGCTGTAATCAGAATGGCCATTTTAGCCTGGGGTAGCCACAAGAAAAAGCCATCCTTTTCTAATCCCAGCTTTTATCAGGAATCAATCAGGTTCTGACATTCTAGCATAGATTTTGATAGGCCTCCTGACTTCCTGCCCAATCAGTCCCCTCAGTTTCCCTCTGTCTGCAAAGGGTGGGGAGAACCCAAAATAGTTGGGCCTAGCTCAGATTAGATTAAAATGGAAGTAGGCTAATTTGAGTATAATAAATGTTAAAAGCCTTCTGACAATGCAGTCCTATATATGTCCATGCTGACGCTGCCTCTAGTGTTCCGGCCCGGGACTTCATGGCCTCCATGATGACCATGGGGCTGTCTCAAGTTGTCACTGGCCCAACACATCGCATCGACTTGGTTTTTACTCCACATGGAGGAAGGGGTGGTCTGGAGATGGGAGGGTGGATGTCATGGTCATACCACTCCCTGGTGAAGTTTAGACTTATGGCTCCGATCCTCCCCTGCAGGGGTGGTGGACATATTAAAATGGTCCACCCCAAGAGACTAATGGAATCCACAGGATTCTGAATGCCCTGGGGGAGTTCCCAGTAGATAGAGCAGGTGACCCTGTTGAAGCCCTTGTCACGCTGTGGAACCGTGAGGCGCATCGGGCTCTTGACATGGTTGCCCCCGAGCGCCCTCTCTGGCATTGTGGAGCCTGATTTGCACCTTGGTACACCAGTGAGCTAAGGACAATGAAACAGCCTAGATGACGGCTAGAGTGCAAGTAGCAAAAGACATGCTGTGAGGCTGATAGGGCATGAGTAAAACATCATAACTGTGCCTACTGTGTGGTTGTGAGCATGGCGAAGAAGGCCCACTACTCTGCCTCCATCGCATCCTCAAGCAGCCATCCAATGGAGTTTTTCCATATTGTCAGGGGTCTGTAGAGTTCAACTCCAGGAAATAGAGTTTTAGACCCTTCGGAGGCCCACTCTGAATTGTTTGCAAGGCACTTTGAAGGTAAAGTTGCTCACCTCCATAGCAGTCTTGATGCCCCATCCACATCTATTATAGTCCCCAATGAGGTGTCCAGTGCAACGTCTGCTGCAAATTCTTGGGAACGGTTTCAGTTGATGCGGCCTGATGACGTAGACAAGTTGCTTGCAATGATGTGTCCAGCAACGTGTCCTCTCGACCCTTGCCCTTCTTGGCTTGCCGAGGGGGTTTGACCAAGTGGATCCCAGGGTGTGGTCAACACATCATAGCGGGAGGGAGTGGTTCCAGTTGCCCTGAATGAGGTGGTGATCCGACCACTCCTGAAAAAGCCCACCATGGACCCATTGGTCTGCGACAATTACTGACCAGTCGCAAATACCTCCTTCTTAAGGAAGGAGATTGAGAGGGTTGTGGTGCAGCAATTGCAAGTACTCTTGGATGAAACAGATTATCTTGACTCATTCCAGTCTGGGTTCAGGCCTGATTATGTGACTGAATCAGCCTTGGTTGCCCTGATGGATGACCTTATTCGGGAGATGGAAAGGGGTGTGCGACCCTGTTACTCTTACTTGATGTCTCAATGGCTTTTGATACCATTCACCATGGCATCCTTCTGGGCTGACTTGGTGAGATGGGTATCGGAGGCACTATTTTACAATGGTTCCAATCCTATCTCCAAGGTTGTTTTCATAGAATAGCATTGGGTGATTGTCTTTCGCCCCCCTGGCAGTTGTGCTGTGGGGTGCAACAGGGTACCATCTTGTCCCCCATGCTGTTCATCTATATGAAGCCCTTGGGAGCGGTCATCAGATTTGGGGTGAGGTTGTAACATCTGAATCGGGAGAAGCCGTGCAAGCTCTGGCCCACTGCCTGGACTCTGTGGTGGGCTGGATGAGAGCTAATAAACTGAGTCTGAATCCTAGCAAGATGGAGGCGATGTGGGTTGGTGGTTCCTGAGTTTAGATAATTGGTCAGTTGCCTGCTTTGGATAGGGTCGTACTCCCTCTGAAAGAGTAGGTCCGTAGTCTGGGGGTGCTCCTGGATCCATCTTTGTCACTAGAGGCCCAGGTGACCTCAGTGACTGCGAGTGCCTTTTATCAGCTTCGGCTGGCAAGACAGTTGCGGCTATTTCTGGACCGGGATAGCCTGACCAGTGTTGTCCCTGCACTGGTAACCTCCAGGCTGGATTACTGTAATGTGCTTTGTTGGGGCTGCCCTTCAGGTTGGTCCGGAAGCTGCAGCTGGTGCAAAATGCAACAGTGCAACTGCTCACTGGGGATGGGTATTGCCAACATGTTAACCCACTGCTGAAAGAATTGTACTGGCTGCCCATTAGCTACCGGGCCAAGTTCAAGGTTATAGTTTTGGTGTGCAAAGCCCTATATAGCTTGGGACAAGGATACCTGAAAAACCATCTTGTCCCTTATATACCCAGTCGATCACTGCGCTCTGCAGGTGAGGGCCTCCCGCAGACCAGGGCTGTGCAGTCGGTACGCCAGACCTTCAACTCCTCCTCCTCTATTTTTCTACTGTCCGACTCCAACTCCCTGGGGCTGATGGGAGTTGTAGTTTAAAAAAGTAACTTTTCCAAGCTCTGGATTCACGTGGTGGTGATGAAGTGCCTTGTGCTACCATTTTACTACAGTAAATGTGTTATTACTAGTTAATATACATTTGCCATTTATGAAGGAGTTGGAGTCGGTACATTTCTACTAACTCCGACTCCACCCAAAATTGCTCCCGACTCCAACTCCACAGCCCTGCTGGAGACACCATCTTATCAGGAGGTCTGTTCTGCACAACACAGGAAATGGACCTTTAGCATGGCGGCACCTACCCTGTGGAATTCCCTATCCTTAAATATTAGGCAGGCGCCACCTCTGTTATCTTTTCGGCGCCTACTGAAGACCTTCCTCTTTCAACAAGCCTTTTAAGTTGAGACCTTATCCTAGTCTGCATCTGGGTTGGAATTGCTTTTTAATATGTTTGTAAACCTTAAAAAAAAAAAAACACCAATGTTTTTAACCTTTTTTTCTTTTTTACGATGTGTTCAAAGTTTTAAAAAAATGTTTTTAAAGATGTTGTGCTTTAATGTATTTTAAAGTCTGTTTTTATGATGCTTTAAAGTGTTTTTAGTGCTTTTGTTTGCCGCCCTGGGCTCCTGCTGGGAGGAAGGGCGGGATATAAATTAAATAATAAATAAATATCTATACATACATATTCAGATATAAACTCCACTGTATTCACTGAGATTTATTCTTGGATAAGTATTATAGAATTGCAGCCAGAGTCTTCATTTGCTAAGTTTTAAATTGTCTTTGAGCATGACCTGCAGTTATGGCTCTTACCTGCTACCCCTCTTACTATCCTGATTGTGCCTTTCTTTTAAAATTCTAATTAGGGAGCTTTTAAGAGTGATTATTTCAATAATTCACATTCCTATTTTCAATGCCTTTCTTCTAAGTCATTAAATGTAGTAGAGAAAATGCCTCAAAGGAGCGGCTGTTGTGTTGGTATTGATTCCCAAATAAGCAAGCTGATCTCAAGCCAAAACCAGCTGCCCAGACCATTCCATTTCTATACCTGGTCAAGCCATAATGAGTCTATACAAATCTAAAACCAGTGTTCATATATAGTATATGCCAGGGATGGGGAACCTTTGGACTTTCAGATGTTGTTGGACTCCAGCTCCCATCAGCCCCACCTCCCGTCAGCCCCAGCCAGATGGCCAATGGTCAGACATAGCGGGGGTGCAATCTAAGAGCGCCTCAAAGGCCACACATTCCCTATCCCTGGTAAGTCTTGGACAGATTCTGTAGGTTTACTTGTATGTAAACATGTGGTTGATTAGTCAAAATCTGTTTAAAGCAATTCATTGGCAAAAACAGGACCTGACCCATTGTTAAAGAGTCAATGAAGGGCAATTATGATGGTGACAGTCCAAATCTGGACAAGGAAGACAGAAGGCTCCAACTAAAGTCCCTGCAAGCTGTGGCTGCTAGGTCTGGGAGAATAAGATGAAGGATCTTCTGCTCCTCATGACGGAGGTAATAGTCTCTGAGCTTTCATAGGGCACGTTAAAAAGGAAACTGCTCAGTAATTGTCACATCAGTGCTGTAAAATATTATTATTATTATTATTATTATTATTATTATTATTATTATTATTATTATTATTATATCCCGCTCTTCCTCCCAGCAGGAGCCCAGAGTGGCATTTTAAAGTACTGTTGTTATCCAGTGTCAGTCAAAGGTCAGTTCGGCTCCATAAACAGTAACTTCAGAGGGAATTTTTGCTCTACCATACTTTACTAAATTCTGTATAAAAATATGTCAATTGTTATATTACAATTGTTTTCCCCTGTTAATTGGCCTCTTCAGCAATTGCTATGGGAATTTATACAGTCCCAGCAGTATGCATAGTGACACAGAGTAACGGAAACATGAAAGTTATCCTTTGTTATTCAAAGGCAAGATCTTGCCATTTAAGTTATTAATGCATATCAGTTATTAATGGCAGGCGAGTATCTCTGACAAACATCAAATTCCTTTGGAAGATAAAGAAAATATTTACAAAACAAGCATTTCAAGGGAAGATAAGGATGGTCAGCTGCACACAGAAAGGATACAGACCAAATGCAGATTTTGTTTTCTTCTCAGATTGCACCACCAAAACAAGTCACATAGCTTTTGTGAGGCATACTTCTGAAAACTTTTTTTTTAAGTAAACAGGATAACTGAAACCTGTTGCAGTCTGGTTTTTCTGGCTGTTTGTTTTCAATTTTTGTTTGATTATGCACCAAAGTTTTGTCACTATCTGCCTGGTACTGTCAATGGGCAGTAAGCAACAGGCTGTAGCAGCTGATGATGGACTGGAAGATAAACAAAGGCAAACTGGTCTACTGTCAAACGTAGGAGGATAAAGCACAACCTGAGAAGTGTAGAGGAACTTCTTGGGATATGAGAAGGCAGAACTGTGGATCCATGACCAACAATGAGTAAAGCATATCTGTCTTCACATGCTTAGTGTTACTACATAAAATGAGGAGCCCCTCTGGCTTATCAATAAATAGAAATGAAATTCACACACACATACACACCTCTTTCATGGGGGAAAAATATAGTTAAAGTCAAGCATTACATACACTTCAAATGTATTGAGTCAAGAGGAAATGTTAATCATTACAGTATTGCATGCGCATGGACACACTCGTACAATGCTCATTCCTAGGACGCACAGGAAACTAGGCTGGAACCTGGCTTTCTGTTTGGGCACAAGCACTTCCAGAATGAAATCAGGTGATATAGACCAGTGTTTTCCAACCTGTGGGCCACGGGCTTTATAAGTAAACCCCCAATAATTATTGCTTTTAATCTTTAACTAGTATAATGAATACCTCTTCCAATTTTTTTCTTTGTTTGCATGTTATAATGCTAAATTGATACTTGTAACTGAATGTCATAAAGGCTCGAGTCTTGCATTTTAAAACTTGGTAATCACTGTCTAGGGCAGCCTTTCCCAACCAGTGTGCCTCCAGATGTTGTTGGACCACAACTCCCATCTTTCCTGACCATTGGCAATGCTGGCTGAGGCTGATGGGAGTTGTGGTCCAACAACATCTGGAGGCACACTGGTTGGGAAAGGCTGGTCTAAGGGTTAGGTAAATTATGCTTGAATGCTTAATTGATGGTTATAAAGTCAAACATGCAGTTAAATTGCATGAAATTTACAGCTGCCAAAGACTCAAGGTTCAAAATTTATGTGACAATATATCAATGGGTCACAATACCAAGTAAATTTGAACTTCTTCTTATATATTACATTTCTACCCCGCCTTTCTTTTCATGACAGAAACCCAAGGGTTGCCATACTAAAAGGTTGGGAACCACTTATACATACATTCCCTTGGCACACCAGAGGTTCGGTAGCAAAAATTTAAAAATATGTAAAATACCTGTGTTAGGTGTGGCCTGGTTGGCGGTGACCTAAGACTGGGTCTTTTCATTGATGGCTCCTCAGCTATGGAACTCCCTGTCTGGGGAAGTGTGCTTGTCCCGCACATTAATGTCATTTAGACAGAAGATATTTTTGTTCATCCAAGCATTTGGCACCTAACTAGCAGTTGGTAGCTGTAGTTGTAGTGATACATTTTATATGGCATGAACAATTTTGTTGCTCTAATTTTTGTAATAATTTTGTTTATGATGTTGAACAACCCTGGCCTCCATTGGGATGAAGGGCAGCATAGAAATGTAATAAACATAAACAAACACAAAGGGTTACAGGACCTCTCCCGTGCTGCTACCTGCTCCATGGGCTTCTATAATCCAAGTGATATTGCCACCTGCTCAGTGTATTAGGACACATTAGAGGCTTAGTGCAGCACAGGAAAAGTTCTTCTGGATCACAGCTTATCTGCTCCAAAGCCCCTGATGCACCAAGCATGTGGAGATATCATTTTGATATACTGAAGCTGATGCTAGAAGGTCTAGCGCAACCAGAGGGAGGACACTTCTTGCATCATAGTAGGCTTTGCCTGATACAAGAACTCTTGCATACTGAGATGGTGCAATTTTGCTGCCCTCTTGACATGCTAAAGGACTTGGAGCATTCACATAGGCACATGTGCTTGGCTTCTATCTGTGTCCAGAACAGATTGCAGAATTCACTTCAGATGCTGCACTCCACTCTGGAAATTCTGGGCTCAAAATTAATTTGATCCTATGCCAAAAATTCATCACTACTCATTCCCAAATGAAACAAATACTCTGTCTCATCTCTCCTTTATGGATAGTGTGGCCACCAGCGCTGGCGCCAGGCATGATTGGGTCCTTGGGGACCAGCGTGCCCTGGGCCTGCAGCGTCATAAGGCTGAGCAAGGCTGAATAAGCCCACCTGCCCCACTTACCTGTCACATCAGCACATCAGTGTGCATGTGTTATGTGCTGCACACATGGACCTCCATCACCCAAGATGATGGCGTGGGCATCAACCACTGCTGCCACCTTGGGTGATGACGGACCTGCAGACATAGCATGCAGGGTGTTTGCACTGATGCAACAGGTAGGTGGGGCAGGCAAGCTTATTTAAGCCCCGCACTGCCTATATTGGGAGGTGAGGGCCCATGGTGGTCCATAGGAGCTCCCACTTTGCAATCCACACCAGAGTCGGGTCATTAAGTCCTGCAACCCAATGCTGCCATGGATCGCCAAGTGGGAGCTTCACTGTCCCACTCTAAGGAGGGCCTCCACTCAGGGCCCAACTTGGCCGCCTGCTTGCACCAGTCCTGGTGGCCACAGTAATTTTCAACCATCTCAAATGGGCTTGGGGTAGAACGTTTGAAAAACCCCTGCCTTATTAAAAGATGAGATTCCCCTGTAGGAATCTAGCAACATTGGAAGCTGGACAGGTTCAGACAATACAACACTCATTTCCCACTATGCAAGGGAGCAATCTGACAAAGTATTTTGTGATCCAGCTGTGAGTGAAACTCATTATGGAGTTGTAGAGAACTTTCAGCTCTCTCCAATTCCACATTAGGAACCTAATCAACAAGTTAAACTGCTATTCAATTACAGGGAAAGTTACTGTTATATATGAATGACTGCTTGAAGATGCACTTAAAAGTGCTAAGCACTCGCATGAATGACAAAATGAATAATTTTAAAGAAGCCAGTGTTCACTGATTAGGTTCCTAATTTGTTATTAGAAGATAAGTCTGAATGTGCTAAATTAGATGGACTGGCAGTTTGATATAAGGTGAGGGTTCTAGAAAAAGAACACTTGCTCTTTTCATTAATAAGGGTTTACTATGGAAGGGCTACTTCACATGTCACAGAATTTCATACACAGGAGTGTGTTTCCGTGTGTAAATTGATACACATAGTGACTGTACATGTGGGCATACCTTTTTACTGCATATAAAATGCCTTGCAAAAGTAATCAGACCCCTGACCAATGCTCTCATATTCCCGAATTACAAATGGTACATTGTAATTTCATTCTGTATATTTTATTTTGAAACACTGAAACCCAAAATCAATAATTGAAAGGTGACATTGGTTTTATTTGGGAAATGTTTGTAAGAAACATAAAAAACTTAAACATGTTGCTTGCATAAGTATTCAACCCCTGTGCTGTGGAAGCTCTCAGTTTACACAGATGAAAGAAACTGCCCTATCGAGGACACAATTACTTTACCACTGGCTCCATCTGTGAACCATTAAAGTTGCTATCACTTTGTCAGGATAAAAACCCCACTGTTGAAGGCTCACTGGTCAGGATGTGGATCTGAAGGAAAATGAAACCAAAGAGCATTCTACAGAAGTGAGATAATGTAATACAAATGTATAGATTAGGAAAAGGGTACAAAATAATATTCAAGTGTTTGGATATCCCAGTGAGCACAGCTGCATCAATAATCAGGAAGTGGAAGCTGAATCACACCACACAAGCACTGCCAAGAAAAGGCCGTCCTTCAAAACTCAGTGCTTGAACAAGAGAGAGGCTGGTGAGAGAAGCCACAGAGAGGCCAACAATCACTTTGAAGGAACTACAGTGAACAGTATAATCGTTTTCCCAAGTTTTTCCCACCTTTTTATTCTACAGCAGGCACATGTAGCCTCCCACCCAAATTTAAACCAAAGCTGTCCCTGGCCACATCCACAACAGACCTTTATTTCACTTTAGAGAGTCATGACTTGCCCCAAAGAATCCTGGGAAATGTAGTTTGTGAAGGGTTCTTAGAGTTGCTAGGTGACGCCCTATTCCCTTCACAGAGCTACAATCCCCAGAAGAGGGGCTGACTGTTAAACCACCCTGGCCACTGGAGCTCTGTCAGGGGAATAGGAGTCTCCTAACAACTCTCAGCACCCTGCACAAACTACACTTCCTAGGATTCTTTGGGGGAAGCCAGGACTATCTAACCTGAAATAAAGGTCTGGCATGGTTGTCACCCCGATTAGCCAAGCCAAGCAGTGGTGAGTCTGGCTTTTAGAACACTGACAGGTGGTTCTTATTATTATCTGGATCCATTTCAATCCGGCTTTCGGCCGCGGTTTGGTACAGAAACAGCCTTGGTCGCCCTATATGATGACCTCTGTCGGGAGAAAGACAGAGGGAGTGTAACTCTGTTGGTTCTCCTTGATCTCTCGGCGGCTTTTGATACCATCGACCATGGTATCCTTCTGGGGCGACTCGCGGATTTAGTTGTTGGAGGCACTGCTTGGCGGTGGCTGTGCTCCTATCTTGGGAATCGTCTCCAGAAGGTGATGCTTGGGGAACATTACTCGACTCCCTGGGTGCTCCAGTATGGGGTCCCGCAGGGCTCAGTTCTGTCCCCCATGCTTTTTAATATCTATATGAAGCCGCTGGGTGAGGTCATCAGGAGTTATGGAGTGCGTTTCCAGCAATATGCTGATGATACGCAGCTCTATTTCTCCTTTTCATCTTCTTCAGGTGAGGCTGTTGCTGTACTGAACCGCTGCCTGGCCGCGATAATGGACTGGATGAGAGCGAACAAACTAAAACTCAATCCTGACAAGACTGAGATGCTGTTAGTTGGAGGGCCCTCTGCTCAGATGGTTGATGTCAGACCTGCCCTAGATGGGGTTACACTCCCCCTAAAGGAACAGGTCCGTAGTTTGGGGATCTTATTAGATCCGCTTCTGTCACTTGAGGCTCAGGTAGCCTCGGTGGCACGAAATGCGTTTTACCAGCTTCGGCTGGTAGCCCAACTATGACCCTATCTGGACAGGGAGAACCTAGCTTCAGTTATTCATGCTCTGGTAACCGCTAGATTGGATTACTGTAATGCTCTCTACGTAGGGTTACCTTTCAAAACGATTCGGAAACTTCAGCTAGTGCAGAATGCTGCGGCCAGATTTCTTACTGGGATGAAGAAATTCGACCACATAACACCTATTCTGGCCCAACTGCACTGGCTTCCAATATGTTTCCGGGCCAGATTCAAAGTGTTGGTCCTTACTTATAAAGCCCTTAACGGCACTGGACCACAATATCTGATGGAACGCCTCTCTCGCTATGTTCCTACCCGTTGACTCCGCTCGACATCTAAGGCCCTTCTCCGGGTCCCAACCCATACAGAGGCCCGGAGAACAGTAACAAGATCTAGGGCCTTTTCGGTGGTGGCCCCCGAATTATGGAATGCCCTCCCAGATGAGATACGCCTGGCGCCTTCCCTGTCATCTTTCCGGCACCAGGTAAAAACCCACCTCTTCACCCAGGCATTTTAATGTATTTTATGCTTTTAATCTTACTTATTTTATTTCTAGTTTTCTTTTACTTTGTTTATATAATGTTTTATATTGTTTGCGCAATACACACTTGCTGTATTTTAAATATTGTGGTTTTATCATGTTGTACACCGCCCTGGGAGCTGCTAGCTATAGGGCGGTTTAGAAATGCAACTAAATAAATAAATAAATAATTCTTACTGAGCATAGACTTCAATGTTAATTTTTTTAAATTAATTAAAAATCAGCCAGGCATTTTTTAACTTTTAAACTGCAGAAGATGAAGGTCAGAGTATGGGGCAAGCTCAGTAATAGGATTACAGGTACTCTGTGAACATGGCTGTTTTTTAATTAATTTCAACAATTATGAGACCACTGACAGAAAAAAGTCTAACAGGGGTCTGCATTTTTTTCTCGTTTTATACTTTGAACTCTCAATTCTCTCTGACTGTTTTGTGTATCACCATGAAACCTCAGAGTGTTGTTAAGCAAGCATTTCTGAGTTCAAGACTATAAGTTTTGTAAGGTTTTGTTTTGAAATGAGCTTATGGGAAGCAGCAGAATGGCATGGGGAATATTTTCAATTTAACATTGCGGAATGAGCAAAATCAGTGCTGGCTATAGTATACCTCCACTCTCTTGGCTGTAATAATTCCTCGTTGTCGACCAACAACGAGAACAGGGCTAAACTTTGGTTTGGCTCTATTTTTTGCCCAATCATGATACAGTCCTAAAAATCCTCTTCCAGTACTCTGCAACATCTGGGCAATCCTACCACATGCAAGCCAGAGTATGTCCCTGCACCCTGTCCCACAGTTTGGTGATGAGGAGTTGTTAATCCAATGTAATTTAATTGGGATATGACTTAAGCACAGCTCCTTTTAATCTGGACCAAGATTGGAAAGGTTTGGCAGTCTATGAGTTCCACTGCCCTTTTGATACTGTGATGCTGCAGTCTCCTTCCCACACTCATGCCTGTAATATTTTTCAAGAAGCATGCTGTAAATTGTGGGCATCTCTCCCCATGTATCTTTTGCTGACTGAGTGCATAATTGTTTGGAAACAGAGACCTAAACCTTTCTGTTATTTGCCAAACTAGTGGCAAACCCCAGGACTTTGGCTTTTTGCAGACAGGTTGTCAGAATGCCTTGATGGAAAAAGTCTTTGAGCCTCTGTAAGCCATATTACCTCCCAGTCTCTACGTTTGAAATATTTCCCAGTACAAGAAAAAGGATGACCCAAAATAGAATATAGAGGTGAGGTAAAAGGGGCTAATATTTACACCCATGACTTTCAAATTTTCAAAGTATTTTTTCAAGAGATTTAGAATGGTTTAACAGTATAGTTGGCAAGAGAGATGTGAAAGGGAAAATCGAGTGAAAACTACAGCATAATTACTATTTTTAAAAGAGTTACCAACTTAAAACAAAAACAAGGGAAAGTTTTAAGAAATCAATGTTTCTTAAGACATCAATTTTCTGTACTATAAGATACATGTACTATACTATACTACTATTCTGTACTATACTATAAAAGGTTAGAACTAGGTCGCCTGTGTCTGGGTAATGACTCATGGCCTTGGCAAAGTCTCTGTTTCTCAACTTCAGTTCCTCATCAGTAAAACAGGACAACAGTGTAACTTGGTCAGTCCAAATGTTGTTGGACTGTAACTCCCATCGGCCCCAGCAAATATGACCAATGGACATCCAAAACATCTGGAGGGCATCAGGTTGATGTAGATTAGTGTGGAGACATCATAAGGGGAATATCTAAATATGACTGTAAAGCAGAGGTGGCTAACCTGTGGCCCTCGAGATATTCTTGGACTCCAACTCTCATCAGCCACAGCCAGCATGACCAAAGACCAGGGGAAGCTCAGTGGTAGACTATCTGTTTCACATGCAGAAGGTCCCAGGTTCAATCCATGGCATCTCCAGGTAGGACTGGGAGAGACTCCTGCCTGAAACCCTGGAAAGCCACTGCCAGTTAGTATAGATGGTACTGAGCTAGACAGACCACTGATCTGACTTCGTATAACGCAGCTTCCCATGTTCCTATGTTGTCCCTATGACTAGGGTTGTAATCCGACAACTTCTGGAGAGCCACCAGTTAGTACTGCTGTAAAGCACCCAACACAGTACTATTATTATTCCTGCTGTGTCAATACTCATATTCTAAACTTTGAAAAGCTTAATTTGTTCATGTGACCAAGATAAAATGCTAACTCTATTTTGTTGTTCCAAAATATCACTAACGTATATATATTTTAATAGATTTCTGGCAAGTGGAACAATCCAGAGATTATGTTTAGAAATGTGCCTGTTCTCTTCAACGCCACGTAAGTCAATGTGACAGACAGTAAGAATCCAAGTGGACAGATAATTCATTGCAAGGTTAGAAACAGGGAAAGTCCTGTGGGCAGTAGCAAGACTTAGAATTTTCAGTTCCACTCAGGACAAGAAATTTGAATAGAGAATAAAGGGCAGGAAGAAGAATAAGTTACTGCTTGCTTGACTATAACAACACATCCTTTATACAAGACCCATTGGTGAGGCACAAAGGTAGTCATTAATAAACAGTTGTTTTAGCCACTTACTGGAGAGGGTTATGCCATTTTTTGTACAATAAAGTAAGAGGAAAGAATTGATTTTCAGAATAAGTAGCACTAGCTTTATTTTCATAAGGGTATAAAAGATATTAGCAAACATTAATTAAATTGCTTCTCTATATCTCTCTCGGGAAAAACGGAAGGCATTATATTCCATAGTAAAATGTGTACTTGCAGACAAATGAGATAAATGTCAAATAAGTTACGTCTGAGATTTACATCTCAGTTTTTCCAGTCTTTTCTAGGGTGTACTCTTTGGGGAAGGAGATGAACTATTTTGGGTTGTCTCATGTTAAAGTCAAGTCTACCAGTTTTTAATCACAAGCTGGAATTGGTCTGTAGTTCATTCGTGCCTCACAGGCACAAAAAAGGCACATTAATCACATTTAACCCTCTGTGCTACTCAGTGTTCACACTTGGAAGAAAGCAAGAGTTCTGGTAGAAGCTGTTATCAAGCCTCCAGGGCAGATAGCTAAAACATAAACAACTTCTGCTACTTTTGCTTATAAATTGCTGTCTCTGAGCATAGTCCCAAGCTACTGCAAAAGTTCTCTTTATTCCTGGACCAAACTAGGTGAAGAACTATGTTTTTATCAGAACAAGAATGGCTAGATTTAGATTAATGGCAAGAATCTTCTCTTACATATAAATACTGTATGTAAATTTTTCATTTTTGTTTCCAAAAATCTGCTGTAATGCAAGAATTGTAACCTAGGCTACAATTCAATACGTCTACTCCATTAGGTTCAATAGGACTTTCTCCCAGGCAAGTGTGTATTGGATTACAGCTTTAGTCTGCAATCCTAAACACACATATGGTGTAAGAGTAAGTCACACTGAACACAGTGGCATTTACTTCCAAGTAAACATGCATAGGATTGTGCTGTTATGGATTCATTTTCACATAGATTTGTACATTTTAGAGAAAGGCACTAACTAAATTTTGCTGCATTTTTCTTCGGTAGTACTCCAAAATCAAAATATAGATATCTATATGGCTAAATATAGAAAGATAAGATAAATTAGATTTAAAAACTCCTCCTACCTTTGCCACCCAGTTGAACAATGGTGACATCCTAACAAGGGCAGATATAGCAGAGAGTGGCAAGTTGCAATTCTAGCCACGTTCTCCTCTTCTTTTTCCGTATTTGCTCTCTCATAAAACCACCCTCTCTCACATCTGCCTCAAGCAGTAAGCTCATTTACTGAGAAACATGAAAGCACTTCTTCTTTCAGACCTTCCCTCCATGCTGCAAAGAAACACGCTCGCTTCCAGGTCTGCAAGTATCTATGAGGTCACTAGTCTCTCACACAATTCCACAGTCTATCACAGAGATTCGTTGCAAGAAAGGAAAAAGCTGGATGGGTTAAGATCAGGAGGGAGTTTTCTATAGGCTGCTTTCAAAAGGCAACTCCACCTACTCTCCGGGAGAGGCGGTTAAAGAAAGCAGCAACAAAGTGCTCCTTGTAGATCACTCAGGAAGTTGTGAAACGCAGCAGTTTGTGTTTAAAAGAACTGCAATAACATGCCAAGAGGGGGGGAAAGTTATGAGCATATACAGTACTGGCAACTTTTAGGGAGTTCTGAATAAAATAAAGTATTCATAGAACCTATTTCAGACACACACACACCCCAACAACATAGCCATTAACAGGGTTTTCTACAAATATTCCAAAATTCAAATAATGTCACAGCTGATTGCAAATAAACCCAAAATTCTGTGAAATTATTTTTGTCTCTCTGTTTAAGGCTAAAATCCTAACCGCACTTACTTCTGAGTACACGTGGTAAGGATTGCAGTGGAATAGTATGTTTTGTAATATAAACATGAAATATAAAATGGACATTTGCCATTCCTGTGCTTTATTATTAAAAACATTTTCCAAAATGTCTGTAATAAACTGGTGGTTTTGAAATTAAATACTTTAAATGCTGATTTTTTCCCTCTAGAAAAAGCAGACATGAATGGTTCCTTGTTAAAGTTCCAGAATGTCTCCTCCTCCCACGTTGTAGATAAACTAGAAAGAGGCATGGCAGAACATGTTGTCTAGGATCAGCAATACAGAAGCTTCACCTGTGGTTCCATCCCTACCTAGAACTCTGTGAAATATTGGAATTTGTAAACTCTACCCACCACAGCACACCAAATGGTGTATCATGGTGGGGGAAGCCAGATCAAGACCATAATATGGGGTGGTGGTGGTGGTAGGCTTTAATATTTTGTTTCTACTGCATTCCTAACTGAAATATCTGTCTCCCACCCTGCTTTTTGCAATGGGAGGAAAGCTCTCACTGACACCAATGTAGATTTCCTTCTATTGAGAGAATAGCAGGTGTGCAGGGGCCATTTCTAACTAGACCACTTGGCAAAGGGTTAAAGGCTGTCTTTGCCACAGTGCTGATCCAGCTCAGGAGCTCTTTCACCAGCTCTTTGTGAAACAAAAAGCAACTGCACAGGACCAAACTGTATAACAAATATCAAGTCTGCATACTCTTTAGGATCAGAAGCAGCTGTGTGGGGAAGGCTACGAACTGTACAGTGCGTTATTATTGATGGAGAGGAATCAGAAAAGTTATGGATGTAGGATGTCCAAAGGAAAAGGGACAGAGTGGGAAGTCAGTTAAAAATGATCTGAGCCTTCTGCCATTTGTGGCTTCTACAAACTCTGCAGGTTAAGCCAAAGGGTACAGGGCAAGTGCTACAGGGGATTGCTACTATTATTATTTTATTTATTAAATGTATATACCACATAATGCCAAAATGGCTTCTAAGCAGTTTACAAGTATAAAAAAATTATAAAATGCATACATAATTAAAAACACAATAAAACAATTCCATCAAAACATAAAAACATCCGTAATTAAAATTTATAATAAAACAAGCTGTTAAAAAGCATAACAATTAAAATGGTTAAAAGAACAATTAGATCAAGAAGTTCAAGTTCAGGGGAATGCTTGCCTAAACACATGTGTATTCAAGAGCCGGCAGAATGCCAATACTGATGGGGCCTCTCATATTTCAGCAGACAAGGCATTATGCAACACTGGTGCCACCAGTAAAATAGCCCACCTCCAAGTTATCATACGTCTATAATCATTAGGCCATGCCAAAACCAACTGATCTTAATGCCCTAACCAGGAAGTGGTTGGGAAGATGGTTTAGGGATTTAGTGGAAAGAAGCCGAACCTTAAAACAGGTTTGATGGCTAAGTGCCAGCACAGATCCTTTAGCACTGGCATGATATGTGCCCGATAAGGAGTGTCACTCACCACCTGGGACATGGCATTCTGATCCAGCTTCAGCCTCCAGACCACCTGCAAGGGAAGCCCCATGTAGATCCAGGGCTGGCGCCAGGCATGACCGGGCCCTTGGGCACCAGCCTGTTCCAGGCCCATGCTGCCCACTCACATGTGCCACCTACCTTTCCCACTGTGGTGAATGCTGTCTGCGCTGTGCACACTTGCCTACCATCAACCAAGACGGCGACAGGGGCATTAGACCATTAGGGAAGCCACGGGCACCATCTTGGTTGATGGCAGGCATGTGCACGCAGCACAATCAGCATTCACCACAATGGGAGAGGTAGGTGGGTGTGCAAGCGGGCATTGAGGGCCTGCGTGGTCATAGAGGGGGTGCCTGGGAGTTCCCTCTCTGTGATCCATGGCAGTATTGGGAGCTGCCGCTGCCGCAGATCACAGAACAGGAGTGCTACCTACTCTCCCTGAGGAGAGGCCCTTCAGAGGGCCCTCGGACAGGGCTCAACTTGGCCGCCCTCTGGCGCCAGCCCTGAGTAGAACACACTGCAACTGTCCTAATGTGAGGAGAGATGGAACAAGAGGACCAGCACCATCCGCTTGGCTTAGAGAAGAGCTGTCATTAGCTCTTTCTCTCTCTCAACTATTAGTAGCTATTCCACTTAAATGCAGCAGAAGGAGAGATTAGACAGCAGGGTCCACTCCATCGGTTTGGGTGAGAGACCATACAAGCTGCTCATTAAAAGAACTATGTAACTTTTTAAAAGAACTGATGCCTGCTTGTTTTCCATTGCTCTTCCCATCCTTTTTCCTTTGTTTCATGTCTTTTAGATGTAAGCATATAGGCAGGGACTGTTTTCTTTTTAATCCGTGTAAAGCACTTAGTAAATTTCAGGTGGCATAAATGTCATCATTTACATTTACACAGTGCTTGAAATGGTGTTATGTAAACTGGGCAATGGGCAATTAGTAGCAAAGATTGGTTTCTGATCATAAGATTGGGGACTCCTGCCCATATTATAAAATTGTTCTTAGACGTTTATATACCACCCCATAGCTGAAGCTCTCTGGGCGGTTTACAGCAATTAAAAACAATAAAAACAAATATTGTTATAGTAAGTTGGATAGGCTGTATAGCTGACGACAGACCTGTTATTTATTTATATGTACAAACTTTTTTCCATTGCTCAGCGTAGCAAGTGTTAATATTCACGTTTGAAGTTGCAGCCAAGGCTGAGAGTTTACAACAACCCTGCAACACAGTCCAGAGACAATGGTATCCTCCAGTTCTGGAAGGGAGAAGGGGCTGAAGTTGAAAGATTTACAACAAACCTGCAATGTAATTTCAGTATTATCCAGTTTTGTAATGCACTTAGGAACATTGTAGTCATATGAAAATCAGGCTCAAACTATAGATAATACTGGGAAATCTGTCTCTCAGCTGCATAGTAAAAATTAAGTCTGCAAGTTCAAAAGGGTTTATTGTGTGAAGCTAGCTGGAAAATATAAAGATATTTAAAAAGTTATTTTCATTTATCGGGGAGGAGAGTGTGGCTGGGAGTCCAGAGTCTGTGAGTTCAAATCCCCGCTCATGTCTCCTGGGTGTCAAGGGCCAGCTAAAGATCACCCCCCCACACTGAGTGGCTCAGGGGTTACGTACCCTGCCACCTGTGCAGCCATGGGCAAGCTGCATAGTCCCAAGGAGCCCGGTTGCCCCCCAGCCGGCAGTTGCAGACATTATGGAAGGGGCTGATTTGTGCAGCAGTGGCAAGCTGAGCAGGCCCTAGCCAGCTGGGGAGGACTAGCCTCAGAGGGAGGCAATGGTAAACCCCCTCTGAATACTGCTTACCATGAAAACCCTATTCATAGGGTTGGCATAAGTCGGGATCGACTTGAAGGCAGTCCATTTCCATTTTTTTCAAAGTTTGTCCATCTGTTCCCCCCAATCACTCAAAAAGTTTAGCAGTACAGCTATACTTAAAACAGAACCTTGTGTTTTAATGTTTATTGCAGGTTGTGAATAGATTAAGCAAATATATTTCCATTTTATATCCATTTTAAACAAATGGAAAACTCAAGAATATATTATCCAAAACTATAAAAATGTCCAACTGTGCCATATGTTTTGTATGTTTCCAAAACTCTTGAAAACAGTTTTTTATAACTGAGATGTGATGATCTGTTATGAAGTAAAAATAATAGGATGAATAGATGAATTCTTGAGATAGAAAGTGTATAGGTAGAAGGCAATAGTTTTTAAGTCTCTACCAGTCTGTTCCTATGAAAGCAATTGGTATGGAGACAGCTCCCAAGGGACTCAGGCTGTAAACACATTAATTGCCTGATCAAAGCGTTTCCATTAGCCACACCTGGAGGGGGAACAAGTTTATATGCCAATCAATTGTAAAATCTCTTATAAGCGTTTTTTTTTTAAAAAATGCACTCAAGTGGCTCCCACCGGGTTTTACAGGGGAAAGGAGCAGGGTCTGAGTAGCGTTGCGTGCCCCAATTTTCAGAAGAGAGAGGTAGAGATGCACTGGAACCAGCAGAACAGCTAATATGTTTCTACCCTCAGTCGGTGGTCACTACATCGGCCACAGCAGCCCTGGTCATGACAGATCATTCTAGGCTTGCATGGGGGTGCTCCAGAGGCAGACCTATCTGAAGTTGCCTCTGAGACCTTGGTAATTTTGTAGCTTGAGCAGATTTGCTGTTCCTATGCGGGCTGATTTCTCTGAGTATAGGGTTGCCAATCAACCAGAAGAAATGCATTAAAAAACCAACTATTTTGGGACCAACTGCCAGAAAAGTATAGGACAAGAACATACCACAACTATTTTAATTTTAGCCATAGAGTCGGAATACATGGCTTCTGTGTGGGGCCCTGCTCCTGGTAGATCCCTCCACCAGACCAGTCAGAAACTGCTGGCTCCACATCAGACCCAACCTGTGCTCTACCCAGGCCCTAGCCAGGTACCAGATTAGTTTATGTCAAGAACTGGTAATCCTATCAAAGCCACAGAATAATTATATAATACATCTATGTTCATACCAAATGTTCCAGAATTGAAGGATGCTTTTGTATTTCACAAAACTTTTAGGGCTTGGGTTCGACTTGGATTCCCTGACCTTGCAACAGTGAACCACTACTACCCCAATTAAGAAAAACAAACTTTGAACCTCCCCAGAAGTTCTCTTTTACCACACTGCAAAAGCTAAATTACTGCTAGGCATCAGGAATGTAGAGTTGTGTAGAAAGCCACAATTCATTGTGCTAGAGTGAAGGGTCCCCAGGGACTTATGGTGCATTGACCAAATGGAGGTCAGCCATCTCTGTCCCTTTGTCCTCTGGCAGACAGCTTTCTTTCCAACTAACACCTCCTTAGTTCAGTGCATAATTACTGGTGCAACTCCTTTATTTTGTCTGGGAGCATGACAAATGGTTCCACAACACTCAGCTTCCATGGCTTGGAATGTTCTGCTACCTTAAGGTAGGGCCATCCAGAAGTGAACAAACAAAAAGAGTGGCCTTCACTTCCAGGTATTAAACGGGAACACAGGGAGACACATGTAGTGCCAATCCACCTTCTCATATCCAGAGGTCATTGGGGTTCTGCTTCCTCCTGAATCAGGAGAGAGGGGTCACTTCACTAAATATTGCACTTATTGTCTTTCTTTGCTAAATACCACATTCATTTATTGGCAACTCAGTAGTTGGTACTACTGGGCAATCCAGGTCAAAGCAAGCACGGGGGGGGGGTCAAGGGGCCAAGTTACCTCACTCTTGTATTTACTTACCACTACCAGCACATTCATAATCTGGGACTTTCTGCAACAAACATGGTGTGTACCTTGCATGATTTTGGCAGTTCCTCTTCCTCTTGAATCAACTAAAGGAGATATTGTCCAGGACTAAAAGGTTTATTTTAGCCACAAGGTTTAAGCTTCAAGGAGGAGGTGGGTAAATAGTGGGCTAATTGGAAATTATCCATGGCCCAGATTTAGCTCCTGAATTAGCAGTTCTCTGCTATATTTTAAGAAGTCAGGTCAGGGAAGATGCTTGTCTGTGGAGGAAGATGGCAAACCATCCTTAGCTGGTAACAGTGAAGCTGGAATTATGTGTTTGATGAAGAGGCTTTAAGATGTTCCAGATGTTACTTTTGGTAGGAAGATGCTAATGTCACCACTGAATGGTTATGTGTGTCAGTTTTATTTTTACACAAAGCTTCTAAACTTAGGACCTGGTGAGAAAAAGAAATACAAAAACAAAATGCCAAACAATCATGCAATTCATAGCAGTTGTGTGTATAGGTCCTACAAAGAAGTGCGGCTTTATACCAAGGATGCTTCAGTGTGAGCAGCTCCAACCATGACCTTAGTGTTAGACCCTGAGATAATTGCATGGAAACTGAAAGCTAATCTGAACTTGCTCACAGAATAAGCAAGTGTGATCTCTCCTCCATCCATCCAGCCCGTACTATGAGCTTCAACCAGGAAAAAAGCCCTAGTTTAAAAAATATTGGCGGGGGGGACATCACATGTTTGGCCTTTCCTTGAATTTAAGTGCAGAAAGTAATCATATCAAAAAGCACCTCCTCTTCCACATGAAACACCACAAGAACTTTGGCAATAGAGAACAAACTCTTTCCAGATTGGATTGTTGCTTCATCTGATTCAGTTCCAAGATCAAACTGGTAGCTTTCATTACATTTGGAATTGCCTCAGACACACCATTTTCTGCATGACAATGCATTCGGAACATCACTGATAATCCTGTCTACATTAAAGTGAAAACACTTTAAAATAATTTTAGCTAATATATCATGTTGAGTATTCAGGTTTTCATCACAGAGTTTTGATGATTTTACTAATTCCATTTCTAAAAACACCTAATACGGTATGAGATACTCTAAACCAGTGGTTCCCAACCTGGGGGCCATGAAGTAATCCAGAGGGGACCACAAACAGTAAAGAATTTTTTTTTGAAGTATTCATTCCCTGGACACTGTCTGCTCCCCACTGCTGCTGTAGACAACACATTCCCCTTGCTCCAAACGAGAGGGGAGGCCTTTTGCTGGAGTGCCAGAGTGTCTTTCAGGCGTGCTGAGGGCAGGCATCTACCTATAAAACACGTGGCAGATGTGAAAGGAGCCTGAGGGTGGAGCTACCAGGAAGAAGAGGGGATTACTATCACTGACTCCCATCTCCTTGCACTGCCGCTGCTAATGACACCCTTAGAACAAGAGGAGAGTGTGAAGCAAAAAGAAGCAAGGTCGCAAGGAAAGGCTGCTTCCCCTCTTCCTTCCTAGCAGCCAGCCTGCCTGCCTTTCTTGGCTCTTCATTCACAGCTGTCTCCTTTTAAAATATATTCTTTTTTGCAAGGCTGCCCAGATCTCGCTTTCAGCCCAGAAGCAGTGAGGAAGCTCAGGACTTACTCCCCCCCCCCATCTGCTTGGTTGCCCGGGCCTGGCAACCAAGAGGACTTCTGTATCTTTAAAAGTTGTGCAGGGGGAATGGGAAAATTCCACGTGGTTTTTCCCATTACAGTGTTGCAAGAACACCTGCACTTGGCTGACTTTCTCTTCTCCTAAAGATACAGGATCAGTCTCAGGCCAGGAACCTGGCAACCCTATTCTACAGCCATCTGCCACAACTAGACAGAGTACAGTTCAGACTGAAAGTGAAAGAGAAGATGGCCAACCCTTGAGCACAATGTCTGATAGGTAAGGCTCCTTCTAGGAGGAAGGGTATCCTACTTTTTTCCCCTTGTTATAAGAAGACAATGTATCAATCATATCCTTTTTTCTTTTCAAGTGCCAGAAAGTGTTATAAAAGACAATGTATCAACTAGCAGGGGCTCCCATATTTTATGAGTATAGGACCCCTTTTGTAACCTCAAAAATTTCATGACCTCCACATGCTAACTGTTGTAATTTTAGTCTGTTAGTTGAAAAATACATAATGAAGCATTAAATAACGTCACTTTTTATTCATCACAACAAATATGATGATGATGATGATGACATTTCTTACCGCCCCTCACCAGAAGGTCCCAGGGCAGGTTACAACAGTATAAACAACTTTTAACAAATGTTGAAGGAAATTAAAGAAAGGAGATAACAGTAAACTACCCAGAGGGGTGAACAGAGCTTGGTCGATGCCAGGCTGTTTGGACTCTGGTTTTAATTGTTCCATGTATATACAACAATGCCTCATCTTCAGCACTTGGCTCAGGAAGCTCCATATCACAATAATAATAATATGTCTAACACAGAGAATGTCAACAAGCGAAGCTTTCCCCATAACTGTATTTCTGTACCAGAAAATGTATATTTAATTTCTGCCTGCCACACAGCTGTTAAAGGCACAAGAGCTCTGTTGTTCCCCAATGCTAATCCTAAACCATGCAAAGAACCCAAGAGTGAAAACAAGAAAATTGGGCAACTTAACATATTTTAAAATAAAAAAAATTAAAATGAACACATACAACTGTATAAAAACTCACTCAAAGCCTTGATAAACAGCAACAAAAATATGCTGAGCATGTGTGATTTCACATTTTAAAACTTACTTTACCCATTTTATTTTATTTTTGCTCGCTTACTGCCTTGGGCCAGCCACTAACTCAACCTAACCTACCTCATATGGCTGTTGTGAAGATATAGAAGGCAGAATTAAAATAGCCATAAAAGGAGACTGGCTGCAGTCCTAACCCCACTTACTTGGAAATAAGGTCCATTGAATTCTGTAGGACTTACTTCTGAGTAGACCTGAGATTATAGCTTAAGTCCTTATATTATGGATATACATGTTTACTTCCTTTAACCAGAATGTACTGTAAAGCCCCATCCCCCCCAAAAGTAGTACAGCTTCAAAGCTTCAACAGAATCTTAAACTGGTCTGATTACTGCAATCTGATTTACCTGGGAGTAAGCTCTATTACCTCCTCTTCGGATGCACACCTTAACGTGGTGAGGGGCTTTGAGTATGTTGAAGAAGCTGAGAGCAAAGCCGTCAGGAGTCTTGACCAAGAGGCTAGACTCCTAGCAGGGACACCCAAGGTGGAATGGTCAAAGCTGAAACACCAGACTAAGATGCATCCAAACTCAGAGGAAGGCAATGGTAAACCACCTCTGAATACCTCTTACCACGTAAACCCTATGAACAGAGTATCCAAAATGCAACACGAGATAGTGCTGGAAGATGAGATCCCCAGGTCAGAAGGCACTCACCGAGCTATTGGGGAAGAACAAAGGCAAGTACGAGGAGCGCTGTGACTAATGATGCAGCTGGGTCAAAGCCGAAAGGAAGCCCAGAGGCTGATGTACACAGATGCAAAAGGAGAGTCCAGAGTTGTACGACGCACACAATAGGAACATGGAATGTGAGAAGCATGAACCAGGGAAAGTTAGAAATTGTCAAGCAAGAAATGGAATGCATCAACATTACAATACTTGGCATGAGCGAACTAAAATGGACGGGAATGGGACATTTCCAATCAGGCAACTACAAAATATTTTATGCAGGAAATGAAAAATTAAGCAGAAATGGGGTTGCTTTAATAGTGAGAAGTGATGTAGCAAGAGCAATTAGGAGCTACAACGCAAGGTCTGAGCGAGTTATATCAATGAGATTAAATGGGAAACCTATCAACATAACCATCATCCAAGTCTATGCTCCAACAGCAAATGCAGAAGAGGAGGAATTGGAGAGATTTTATGCAGAAGTACAGGAAGAAATTGATCACACACCAAAACAAGACGTACTGATAATCATGGGGGACTGGAATGCAAAAGTAAGGAACAGAGAAGAATTAGGAATTGTGGGGAAATAGGGCCTAGGAGACAGAAACGAAGCAGAAGACTTATTGAATTCTGTGAAGCCAATAATTTGTTTCTTGTGAACACATTTTTTGAACAACCGAAAAGACGACTGTACACGTGGACATCACCAAATGGTCAATATAGGAATCAAATTGATTATATAATTGGTAGCAGAAGATGGAGAAGTTCCATACTTTCTGCAAAAACAAGACCAGGAGCAGACTGCGGTACAGATCATGAACTTGTCGTATCGAAAATCAGAGTAAAGCTAAAGAAGACCAACAAAGCAATCATAATGCCAAAATACAATTTAAATAACATCCCAGAAGCATATAAAGATCAAATAAGGAACAGGTTTCAGGCTTTAAACTTAGCTGACAGAGAACCAGAAGAACTATGGAATGAAGTCAGAGACGTTATCAGAGAAGAATGCAAAAAGACAATACCTCTAGCTAAAAAGAGAGAAAGACCCCAATGGATGACTGAAGAAACTCTTCAAATGGTTAAAGAGAGAAGGAAAGCAAAAGCAAAAGGAGATAGAAACACAGTCAGAACCCTAAATGCAACAATACAGCCACTAGTACATAGGGACAAAGAGAACTATTACAATAGTTACTGTATAGAAATAAAAGAGGACAACAAAAAGGGTAGAACAAGAGCCCTGTTCCAAAAGATTAGAGAAATGAGAGGGAAATTTAAACCAAGAGTAGAGATGTTGAATAATCCACAGGGAACACACTGAAAAGGAAGATGGAAGCAATACACTGAAGAACTCTATGAAAGAGATGCCAGGATGGCAGATTCATTCACGGAGGAACCATATGATGAAGGACCAGAAATTTTAGAATGTGAGGTGAAAGCTGCTCTTAAAATACTTGGAAGAAACAAATCACCAGGAATAGATGGCATACCAATAGGAGTTGCTACAAGCTACTGAGACTGAATCAGTCCAAATGTTGACTAAAATCTGTCAAGAAATATGGAAAACTAAACAATGCCCCACAGACTGGAAGTGTTCAATATATATCCCAATTCCAAAGAAAGGGGATTCCAGGGAATGCAGTAATTATCGAACTATTGCCTTAATATCCCATGCAAGTAAAGTAATGCTCAAGATTCTACAACAAAGGCTCTTGCCATATATGGAGCGAGAAATGCCAGACGTCCAAGCTGGATTTAGAAAGGGAAGAGGTACCAGAGATCATATCGCAAACATACGTTGGATAATGGAACGGACCAAGGAATTTCAGAAGAAAATCACCCTGTGCTTTATAGATTACAGCAAAGCCTTTGACTGTGTAGATCATGAAAAACTATGGAATGCTTTAAAAGAAATGGGGGTGCCACAGCATCTGATTGTCCTGATACACAACCTATACTCTGGACAAGAGGCTACTATAAAAGGACAGAATATGGAGAAACTGATTGGTTCCCAATCAGAAAGGGTATGAGACAGGGGTGTATTTTATCACCCTGTTTATTTAATCTGTACGCAGAACATATAATACGGAAAGCAGGATTGGACCAAGATTAAGGAGGTGTGAAAATTGGAGGGAGAAATATCAATAATTTAAGATATGCAGATGATACCATACTACTAGCAGAAACCAGTAATGATTTGAAACGAATACTGATGAAAGTTAAAGAAGAAAGCACAAAAGCAGGACTACAGCGGAACGTCAAAAAGGCTAAAGTAATGACAACAGAAGATTTATGCAACTTTACACTTGACAATGAGGACACTGAACTTGTCAAGGATTATCAATACCTTGGCACAATCATTAATCAAAATGGAGACAAGAAATCAGAAGAAGGCTAGGACTGGGGAGGGCAGCTGTGAGAGAACTAGAAAAGGTCCTCAAATGTAAAGATGTATCACTGAACACTAAAGTCAGGATCATTCAGACCATAGTATTTCCGATCTCTATGTATGGATGTGAAAGTTGGATAGTTTAAAAAGCTGATAAGAGAAAAATCAACTCGTTTGAAATGTGGTGTTGGAGAAGAGCTTTGTGTATACCATGGCCTGCAAAAAAGACAAATAATTGGGTGTTAGAACAAATTAAACCAGAACTGTCACTAGAAGCTAAAATGATGAAACTAAGGTTATCATACTTTGGACACATAATGAGAAGACATGATTCATTAGAAAAGATAATAATGCTTGGAAAAACAAAAGGAAGTAGAAAAAGATGAAGGCCAAACAAGAGATGGATTGATTCCATAAAGGAAGCCACAGAACTGAACTTACAAGATCTGAACAGGGTGGTTCATGACAGATGCTCTTGGAGGTCACTGATTCATAGGGTCACCATAAGTCGTAGTCGACTTGGAGGCACATAACAACAACAACAACAAGCTGTATTAAGTATGAAGATACTTATTTCTGAGTAGACCAGAATGAAAATGGAAATGGACTGCCTTCCAGTCAATGCAGACTTATTGCGACCCTATGAATAGGGATTTAATGGTAAGCGGTATTCAGAGGGGGGTTACCATTGCCTTCCTCTGAGGCTAGGCCTCCCCAGCTGGCTAGGGCCTGCTCAGCTTGCCACAGCTGCACAAGCCAGCCCCTTCCTTGTCCGCAAGTGCCAGCTGGGGGGCAACCAGGCTCCTTGGGACTATGCAGCTTGCCCACGGCTGCACAGGTGGCAGGGTACGTAACCCGAGCCCCTCACTGTGGGGGTGATCTTTAGCTGGCCCTTGACACCCAGGAGATGTGAGCGGGGATTTGAACTCACAGACTCTGGACTCCTAGCCACACTCTCCTCCATACTATGTTATATCATTGTACTATAAGTTAAATATACAGTGAATTTTTAATGAGTGCCCAGGTGTGTATTTGTGTGGGGATGCTCTGGGACTCCATCCCGTTACTTTTTTGGCAAGTGGCCCCTTTCCTGGATCCCTCTGTCTCTACAGCCAGAGCAAATCAGCTCAATCGATCTTCCCTCACTGTAGCTGACAAAGAAGAGGGGAAGACACTGTAGCTTAAATAAGCCCAGCTGGCCCCTTCTTTTGATGCATTCTCACCACACACACCTCACTTCCTCGCATGCAGTGTTAGTGAGCTCTCTATGTGTCGGGTACTGATTGTGCCGGCCAGAAAGAAGGGCAGGCAGAGGCGGCTGCGTGCACACGCAGTGCAGGCTTGCAAGGTGGCAGTGCACAGACCCGATTAAATTAGTAAATAATTCCTACTTTTGGCTCTTTGCAGTGCTCCTGGAGGTCCTGACTTCCTGATCCCAGGCTGGGAACGACCAGACTAGAGTGAGTATGCAGGTGATCTGGAGACCAAACTATAATTCAGAACAGGGCAGATACAACCTTATTTTAACTGACATGGCTTCCCCACAGTGATTCTTGGGAAGTATTATTTTGGTAGAAGCTTGAGAATGTGAGAGGGGAACCTTGTCCTTCCTCACCATCACAGTCATTATAGGATTTTTGAGGGCGAGCATTATGCCAGTTTAGCGGTACAACTGATAAACCTGCTGTTTGAGCTCCTAAATTACAGCATTTATTTCAATTCCTATCCTGACTGTGGATCTTCCACTTGTTCTCAGTAACGACTAAGTGATACCCTAGATTTTTTTCCAAGCTGATTCTGTTGGGGATGGATGATTAAAATTATAAAAATGCTATCCACTAGGAAATACATGTTTTGTACAATTTATCAAGAACCTTCTACAGAAATTAACTGTTAACTTAAAATAAAATTCAGAGGGAAGGTATAGAGGACAAGGGCTCCCCCCCTCCCCAGTCCCTCAATTAAAAACTCAAGTAAGAAACTGTAGTTAGAGCATCTCCTTGCATTAACTCCAACATTATCAACTACTTTGAAATATAAACCGCAGCTGAAGTACTCCACAGGCTTGCAGCTATTTTTGTGAGGGTTCCAGTTTCCTGACATGACTTTCAGAAATGTCTCAGACTTGGATTGGAGACCCATACAGACACCAACACTGTTTGTACTGGCAGAGGCAAGTGGGAGCAGTTTTTAGCAATCAGCAGAGAAATAAAAATGATGAATGGAAGTAAGATATTTAGATCTTAGTTTGCACAGCTTAAAAGACCATGTTACACCTGTACTTTAAAAGCACAACCCTGAGGTTACAATCCTATGCACTCTTACTTAGGGCTAAGACTTACTAAAGTCAGTCTTGCTTCCAAGTAGATATGCACAGGACCACACTGTAAATTACTTATTTTAGCCTCAAAAATGAACTCCTGCACACTGATTAATGACTCAACACTTTCTTCTATCTTACTATAAAGCTGTGCATGCTTTCTTTAATCTGTTCTATTAATTTTAAATTGGAAAAAACTGCAGGCTAAAAGCAACCAAGTCTAAGGTTAAAAATAAAATAACATGACAACTCAGTGGCTACAGTAACAATGCCCTCTGGTCAGCATCATCCAGATGTGGCAGTTTAATGGATCTTATCATGTGAAGTTAAATATAAGAAGATACTAGAATAAGAAGCAGTGTTCACCATCTGTCAGGAGGTATACATTTTCATCCACACTTTACGCGAATAAATCACATCCTTGAAAATGTTTGAGTAAGTAATCTTTGTTGTAAGGCTGTGGTTCTCAAAATGTGAATTAAATTTTGCAAAGGATAAATGGGCAAATGCTAGATGAGATGTTGCCTGAAATCCTAAGCATACTTACTAGATAATAGTTATCCCATTGAAATCTTAAGGATGTTTAGGATCAGGTTGATTACATTCCTGGCCTTCTAATCATCATAATTTGTTAAGATCCAGAATGCGAACCTGTCTCTTTACACATACAAGAGTCTTCTGGTACCTTAAAGGCTAACATATTTATTATAGTATAACCTTCTGAGGACTAGAGCTGACTTCATTGGTGGTATAGGTCCTTTCTTTTATATATATATATATATATATATATATATACATAGACCCCAAAGCTATCCATCCTAGGAGGAGTGCTAGGTAAATAATCTCTAAAATTACATGTGCTGGAATATTCATAGAAAAAAAAACTTACCGTCATTTGTGCATGCTAAAATATATGCCTTGTGGTATAAACTAAGATCTGGAAAATTAAATGCTACTTCAAATACTGGAACCTGCATTCTCTTAAGTGAGAAGCTAGGTATATTAATCTTACCCCAAATAGTAAGTTTGAGTGATGCTACAATTAATTAGTTAATTGTATACCCTGAAATCTTACCAAAACTATTGATTATTTTTATTAATTCTGGTATAGATGTTTCAGGTCTACTAATAAATAATAATAAATCATCTGCATACAAAGCTGATTTAAATTCTACTTGCTCATGAACAAAACCAGAAATCTCCCTATTCTGTCTCACTGCACAAGCCAGTGGTTCCAGACATAGATCAAATATCAATAGAGAAAGAGGGCAGCCCTACTTGTACCTCTCTCCAAACCAAATGGATCTGAAAGAATTCCATTTGCCATCACTTGCGATTTAGGTGAGATATATGTTGTAATCCATTATAAATTCTTGAGGAAATCCAAATTTTTCCAAAGTATCAAATATAATTGCTAATATATTTTGTCAAGCACTTTTTCAGAGTCCAGAGAAGTAAATACAGCTGGATCCATTCTATGACTATTTAAGGCACCATATTGGTTATGAATCTTAAATAGTCAGCTCCTTGTCTACACTGAAAAACTACTAATCAAACTTAATTTTTATTTGATTTTATTGTTTACAGCAAAGACAGCTGACTCAAACTCATCTCCCTTGTAGTGTAGTGTGCATAATTTAACAAGCAAGTCTTCTTCTGGGACCAATAGCAACTTTTATTAAAATAATGGTTATCCTAGCAACTTGCCTTCTAGCTGAGCCCTCATGAATATAGTGTTTTTGCTTTGTTCTTAGGGTTACTGTCCACATTAGATAATATAATGGGGCTTTGATTATGAAAAAATATTAGATTTCCTTATTCTTGTCCACTTGTGACTCTTAACTGATGAGAAATGTCAAATCTTTATTAGCCAGGTTTAAGGTGTGCGGAGACAGACGTGATTTCCTTGGCTTTGCAATTATTTGTTTTTCAGCTAATAACACTAACAGTTTTTTATGCATCTGGAAATCCTGATACTATATAAATCCCACCATGCACACAGAGAAGGCATTCCTTTCATATCCTTCATATAAGACAGTAATATCTGTTATTTGGCAGGATATTTGGCCACATTTTAAAATTAGAATATAAGCAGAGATAAATGCACAGTGACCACGACCAGAATCCACTCTGATTTTTGCCATGTCGATTCTCTAAGGAAGTAATGTGATAACACAGTAATATCTGCATATTCAGCATCTGATAATTGAAATTATTTCAAATGCCACAGCTCCACAGCGTGGCTATTATAAGAAATTGCAGTATAACAATAATGAATACATTCTAGGGATGCAGAGATAACAGGAACATGGGGAGAGCAGGACACTGCAGGGGAGAATCAGTGGATGAAAAGGAGAGTTAATCTTCTTGCTCTCACGAGTACTGTTGTGCAAACTTCAGTTCCCACCCCAAACAAAGCCAGACTAACTTTGACTTTAGAGCCCAGTTGGAGGAAAGTTAAAGACTGCTGCAGCAGTGGGGGGAGCATTTACAGGATGGGGGGAGGATTAAGCATCTGCCTACATGGTAATTATCTCCTGCAGATGACTCCTACTCATCTATATTAGCATTGTGAAGTTGAGAACCTTGTGTTTTTTAACAATGTTATATTTGGCTTTTATAGATCAGAAGCAAATGGTGACAGTGTTCCTAATCAAGTAGACTTCTCTAAATAGGTACTGTATACCATGTGAAGTCAAGCTTTATTCTCTGTGCACATGTAATATTTCAATAGAAGAGCATTCCACCATCCTTCCCTCCAGTCTGAAGCATATAATGAAACAGTCCAGGAGAAGCTTTACTACTTGATCCTGCTGATCCCTCAGGGGTAGTCAAAGTGGTGCTGTCCAGATGAAGTTGGACTCCACTTCCCATCAGCCCAGCCAGCATGGCCATTGGTAAGATACAATAGAAATTGTAGTTCAGCAACATCTGGAGGGTCACAGCTTCATCACTTCTGCCTTATATATAGTTAGAAGTGGTTGATGCAACCGGCATTATGTCAAAATGCTTTTGATTCCTCCATCCCAGTTGAAAAGCCCTCAGATGCATGCAGCTCAGTCAATAATGGAGCAGCGCTGAGAAGCCATCTTTTGTAGGCCTGATCCACTTATGAAGAAATCTCATGTGCAGGGGAGGCTGGTATGAAGGGCAAAGTGGGGCAACACTCTCCCAAAATTCTGTACCTCCCAACCCCCCCCCCCAAAAAAAACAACTCCAAAGCCATAGGCCAGTCTTTCACTGATGCCCACAACAGTATTAATACATTTCCACTAACTGAGAGTCTTCTAGCTGGGAAAGGCTGTCCTAGTAGAAGTAGATGGTTCTACCCTTTGTCTCCTGGGAGGGAAACAGTTAAAAAACCCCAAGCATGATTAGAGACAGCTTTGTTAGGCAGGGTGGAGGACAAAATGGGCCATCTATTTCCCTCCTCCTCATCTCTCTAAGTAGCTAATGGACTCACTCGCATATCAAAAGACTGAGAAAATAAGGAGAGGGGAAGGGCTTGTGTCTGTCCTTTCATAGCCAATCATTCTTCCTGTTTCTGAGTCTGCACCATGCCACACATTCCCTTCCCTCATTTTCAGAAAATTTGCAGCAGAGAGAAAATGTGGTGTGGCAATAGCCATTGATTATACTTCATTTGTGTGTATGAGAAAGCAGAAAACTGACAAATCAGCTGCAGGTTTCCCTGGATGAGGTAAGCCCTTTGTTTTTTATTGCTCAAGTGAACGTTGGCTTCCTTTTTGGCTCTTTCTTGAGGTCTGGAGGCTGTATTCACTAATAGGCAAAAAACCTTGACAAATTTGTCAAAATGCAAACACAATTTGTAGGGCAGTACAATATCTCATAGAGGAGGTCAGGTCTCCTGCTGCCCTGGTGCATTCACTATAGCTGCCCAATTTCCCTGCTTTTTAAGTTTGACAGAAATATCTATGGGCTATAGGTACATTCTTAAACCACAAGGTTTTTTGCCTATTAGGGAATTTCCCTGCTTCTTAATCCAGGAGGTAAGAAATGGGATCCTGTCCAAGTTTGCTGAGAATGGATTGATCATTTGCATGCTTATTGAGTTCAGTGGGATTTACTCCCCTGCAATCATGCTTAGGATAGGTGAAACTGACCACAGGGGATGGGGGAAGGGAGGAGGAGGGAGGGGAGGAAAGGCAGAGGGGGAGGACTGGAATGGGAGCAGATAGGAGGGGAGGGGAGAAGGACAGATTTGATCATTTGCATGTTTATTGAGTTCAGTGTGATTTACTCCCATGCAATCATGCTTAGGATAGGTAAAACTGAGCGGGGGGGGAGGGAAAGAGGGCTGAAGTGGGCAGAGGGGGAGGAAGAAGGAAGAGGGGAGGGGAGGAGGAAGGGCAAGGAAAGGGGAAGGAGGGGAAAGGCAGGTCTGATCATTTGCATGATTATTGAGTTCAATTAGATTTACTCCTATGCAATCATGGTTAGGATAGGTAAAACTGACCATGGGAGAGGAAAGGGGGAGGGGCAAGGGGAAGGAGCGTATTGGAGGGGGGCAAAGGGAGGGGGAGGGGAGGGCAGGTTTGATCATTTGCATGCTTATAGAGTTCAATTGTATTTACTTCCATGCAATCATGCTTAAGATAGGTAAAACTGACCATGGGGAGGAGGAAGGGGAAGGGGAGGAGGGGCAAGGGGAAGGAGGGGATTGGAAGGGGATGGAGGGAATTGGAAGGGGATGGGGAGGGAGGCACAAAGGAAGGGGGAGGGAAGGGGCAAGAGGGAGGGAATAGGAGAGAGGAGAAGGAAGGGTGGGTTTGGTCATTTGCATACTTTTTGAGTTCAGTGGGATTTATTTCTGTGCAATCATGTTTGGAAATGGACTGCCTTCAAGCCGACCGGACCTATGGTGACCCTTTGAATAGGGTTTTCATGGTAAATGGTATTCAGAGGTGGTTTTACCATTGCCTTCCTCTGAGATTGAGAGGCAGTGACTGGCCCAAGGTCACCCAGTGAGCTTCATGGCTGTGTGTGGATTCAAACCCTGGTCTCCCAGGTCGTAGTCCAACACTGACCTGGGGGAGGGGCAGGGAGGGGGGGGAGGTGAAGAGATTGGGTGGGTGGGCAGTGGGCAGAAGGGAAGCCCCTTTACTTTTCAAAAGGAAAACATTGTGAACAGTATTATTGCTTTTCAGCGTTTTCTCACCTTTTTATGCTACAGAAGGAACATGTAGCCTCCCACCCAAATTTAAACCAAAGCTGTCCTTGGCCACATCCACACCAGGCCTTTATTTCACTTTGGACAGTCATGGCTTCTCTCAAAGAATCCTGGGAAGTGTAGTTAGTGAAGGGTGCTGAGAGTTGCTAGGAGACACCCTGTTCCCCTCACAGACCTTCAATCAGAGTGGCTGACTGTTTAACCATTTTCTCAGGGGAATAGGAGTCTCCTCTCAGCACCCTTCACAAACTATACTTCCCAGGATTCTCTCATGGAAGTCATGACTGTCTCAAGTGAAATCAAAGTCTGGTGTGGGTGTGGCCCCCTGATTAGGCAAGCCCAGCAGCTGTGAGTCTGGCTTTTAGAACACTGACGGTTCTTACTGAGCATGATCTGCGTTATCATTGGCTTCAAGCCATAATTTCTTAAATTAATTAAAAATCATTTAATCTGGCCTGCTTTTGGCAAAAAGGGTTTAAGTGCCCTCAAGCCAGGCCAGTCATCAGAAGGCCATTGTAGGAAGAAAGCCTAGTGTTGTGGAGATGTTAGATAGGATTACACAGGAGTAAAGATAGATGCCCCTGAAGGCTGCAGTTCTAAACACACTTAACTAAGGGACTAAGTCCCAAAGAACTCAGCAGAATTTACTTCTGTGTAGATATTGTTAGGATTGTGCTGTTGATAAGGCTTGACTAGGAAACCTCTGCTACGATATCCATATCAAAGCAGGGTTGGCAATCTGCTGCCTGGAATGCCCTGCTGGAATGCCCTGCCTGCCTTTTAAGCTTGGCTGCTCCAGACTTCTTTACAGACTTGACCCTTCACTGCAGAGAGAGGTTTGAGAAATGAGTAAGAGTTAAGAAGGTTCTCTACTCTTTCTTGCCTACTCTGTGGGCTGCTATAAACTCATTTTGACAGCCAATCCAATTCCAGTGAGTAATAATTGACAGAGAAAACACACTCTGTGGGCCGCTATAAACTCATTTTCACAGCCAGCCCAATTCCAGTGAGTAATAATTCATACAGAGAAAACAACAAAGAGTTGTTGGATTTGAAATAGCTTGGGTTTGGTCTACTTTCACAGGCAGTAGACTGGGAACAACAGCAATTGAAGCCACACTTCCCAGTATGTGAATTCTCTTTTACCACTATTGGGCAAGAAACAAACCATAATGCAAATAACAAGGTGCATCAGAAGTGGGTTTAAGGGGCTTGAGCTAACCACTGTTGTTGCTTCTATGGATGTAAGGGAGTAAGGTCAGAGGTAAATGAAATGCAAATAGAAAAATGATGATTTCCTAAATCCAATACCATACCAACCACAACAAGATTCCTATGAGTAAGACAGAAAACTCAGCATCCCACAACCAGTCAGGGTTCCTAATAAAAACTAAAAAAATCCTGGCAGCCAATCAGCCAAGGTCACAGAAATCCCCACGCAGCATCACCTGACCCCGAGACTGCTGTTAGTGCAGAATGCTGCGGCACAGTTGCTGACATGAAAGAGACCCTATCAGCACATAATATCTGTGCTCTGAAATCTGCAATTGTTGCTGATTTGCTATCAGACGAAGTTCAAGGTGTGCTTTCCATGTTAGGGGTTCCACATAGCATTTATTCTGCTCTTGTAAGAAATCAATCATTTAAGGTGGCAGTACCTATGCTTTGGAACTTCCTGCCTATTTACATTAGGCAGGTGCCTTCATTGTACTCATTTGGGCACCTGCTAAAACATTTTTGTTTAGGCAAGTCTACTCAGGCATGAAGAAAGCTATTATATTTTTTCCAGTTTTTAACACATTATTGGTTTTATTATTTTGAACGTTTTAAAATACCTGTCTTTAACTGTTTTTGCCAGTAATTTTATTGTTTTAATTCTTTCTATAAACCACTTTGAGGACTTTTACAATAAAGCAGTATATAAATGTTGCAAATAAAAATATACATAAATTTCTGAGTCACTGTGGCCCTTGGGTCTCTTTCCTCTTTTATACTGAGTGAGACCATTTGGTACCATCTAGCTCAGTACTGATGACATGGACTAGCATTGGCTCTCCACAATTCCAGGCAATAGTCTCTTCCAGAGATTGAATTTTGGACCTTTGCATACAAAGCATACCACTGAGCTACAGCCCTGCTTAAAAAAGTATCTTTAAAATTGTCCTTTTCATTTCACTAATGAATGTACAGCATACTAGGGCAGATCCACATAATACATTTAAAGCACATGAATCCCACCACAGAATCCTGGGAATTATAGTTTGTTAAAGGTGGTGGGAACTATAACTGTAAGGGGGAAACTACACTTCCCAGGATTCTTTGGGGGAAGTTGTGAGCTTTATGTGTGGGTGGATGTGCTTTAAATGTATTATGTGGATCTGCATTACTTCATAAACTTTGCCTGCATATAGATCATTTTAATTAAATTTTAAAATGGAAATAAGCTACAAAGTTTACTACAAAGCATAATCTGCCCCTCAGGGTGAAAACAACAGAGGGGGACCATGAACACCCCAAGGTGCAATCCTATGTATGTTTACTCAGCTGCAAGTCCCAGTATATTCGATGGGGCTTACTCAGACAGGGAAGCATGCACAGGACTGCAATTCAGTGATAAGGAACTTCACTCACCCAATCCAAAATTCAGAATCATGCCATGTTAAGCTGCTTTGCAACTGTTTTATACTCGTTTTATGGTTATTGGATTTTAAATAGCCTTATTTCTTGTTGCTGCCTTGGTTTCCAACCCTACCTCACAGGGTTGTTGGAAAAACTACACATACACACCCACAATAAATATAAATACATACACCCCATATAATAGTTTATTGTCAAAACCAGTTGGCCACTGCAGAACATTTTTTTAAAAAATAAGTATTAGTTTCCTGCCAAATAAAAGCAGTGACACCTAAGTAATCCCTGCCTAACTCCTTAAAAAAAAAGGATCAGAGGGGGAGAGAAAGATTAACAACACAATACTTTTCTATATTCACACAAAAGTCCCATTGATTTTCAGCACAATCCTAACCATGTCTACTCAAAAGTAAGTCCTATAAAATTTGATGGGGTTAGCTCCCAGGTATGTGGAATTAGCATTGCAGCTTTACTCCCAGAAGCTTCATATTGGGAAGGTTTTCAAAACAGGTTATGAATAAGACAAATAAACTGCCCTCTTCCAGTAAAATTTAAACTTGTTTGGCTCCTTAATTAGAAAAGTATAACACTGCAGCATGTACACTTTTTAAAACTTCTGTTCAAAAATTATTTGAAAGATAAAATGTATAATATGCCATTTTTGCAACTAATTAAAAAATCCCTGCATGTACACTTTTATGCCTACCAAGATTCTGCTGCAGTACAATCCTATGCATATTTACTCAGAAGCAAGTCCCAATCCTGTACAGAGAAAGTAATCTTTATGCTGCTGAAAGCTATATATTTACTGAATTCCTGATGTGAGAGAAGCAGGAAGAGGAAACTGTGAGTTTAGCTAATGCCTGGGGTCAACAAATCTTGTCAATCACAACCCTTACTTCACCTACTGGCTAAAAGCCTGAAAGAGCAGCCGGTAGTAACAGAAGTTGCAAGGGTGGTGGTGGCGGTTGACATTTTGGTTTATATCTTTTGAACCAGACCACCTAGAACTTTTTTTTTAATTAAAGCTAAGAGTCCGACGATTAAGGTGAGTCACCCAAAGAGGAGAGGACCCAAAAAAACCCAGAGTCTCCAGGTGACAACCGGACACCTGGCAACCCTAGGCTTCAAGGAGAGGGTGAGTGGAGTGTGTCTGTGTGTATGGTGTGCATTGCTTCGTTGGGTAGAGGAATCAGAGTCGGAGTCGAAGGTTTGGCATACCAACTCCACAGCCCTGCTGTTAAGACTGGTAGTTGAAAGAATAAAGAAACATAAGGTTTATTACTACAAAGAATTAAAGTCATACATGCTGAAGTAGCCACACAGTCTGCACTCAGGGAGCCATTACTAACTAACTTAAAGCAAAGACAGGAAGAGAAGGGAGAAAAAGGAGGAGCAAGCCTGCAAAAACAATTCTTTAGAGGAGGAATCAGTAAAAGGAAGAATAGATTGCCTTTCTATCACCCCTCGCTGGTTCAGGTCACTTGCAACATGAATTGGTGCTTTACTCCCAACAATTGGGATCAGCAAGATATAATTGACTTCACATGGTAAACATAAGGTTGTCTGGGGGGGGGGTGGAGAAGCAGCAATGACTGCAACTGTGACCACAGGGACGCTTTCTGAACCAAGGTAAGACACTTTTAGGTGCCAAGTATTCATAGAACTGTACTGCTTAAATGTCCACTGTTTGCAAGGAAGGAGAATAGAGACCGCATAGGCACCACCCACATGGTTGCATAGGCATCCCACCAGGTTTAGGTTCCACCAGCCTCCACTTCTCATTTTATGCACCTTTCCTGGTATTGTACCACTTCTAATTGCAGAAGGAGGTAAATTGTTTCCTCAAATAATAATAAAAAATATTACCTGCTCATAAGGATCATGCAACTAGGGAAAGCCATGCAGAATTTGATAAGAGCTCTGCTACAGTTCCCCCGTCCAAAATCCTCAAACCCTTATTATCTTGTGGCAGAGGATACTCGCTAAGCCAGGTTTACAATCTTACCGTGCAAAAGCTGTAGAAAATAATCCAAATGTATTCCTGAATTATTGTGTGTCATTCTATCGTGGAAATTCTCAATCTAGAGATGTGAAGACCCAGGGGGAAAAAAACCAAAAAAAAGTTGGGGATAAAACAATTTTTTTCCGGGTGGTGGTGGTTCTGAAGCCCTTTTTTGTTTTTCTGAAGAAAATGGAAAAATTAGAAAATTTGGGATTATGAAATGTTTTCTTTTAGAATGATGAATACAATACTTAAGACAAGGTGTTCATATATTTACTCCCCAAAAATGATTTCTAAAAACTATGTAACAGGAAGACTATGTACAGTGTAAGATCATTACAATTTCTATATACACTGAGGATGAGCAGGTCCTGAGTTGTACACTTAGAGTAGAATTGTCAAATGCAAACAGCAAGATGAATTTCTGTCTGTAGGAGCACTGCCATTGATACAAGAGAAGGAAGAAGGATTCAGTGCCTACCTTGCTTTTTAGTTTTCTCTTGTTGGCATAGTTGCTGCATCTGTTTCTGACTAGACCTCAAAGGACTAGGGCTCATCTACACAGGGTTTTACTGTGTGTCTGGCGCTTCTTGCATCCCCTTTTAATTCACATGGTTCACATGACGTTACTGGCAAAAAGAAGCTATCATACAGTTTCCCCCCTGTAAATCGGTACCAACCCAATCCTCTGATAATCCAAAAAGGGAAGGAAAAAATGTCTTCACTCCATATCTCTAGTGCTTGCAGACGCTTTGCTCTGATGCTTTTAGGTGGGTGTGTCAACCGTTCCCCTCTCCACATCCACTCCTTCCTCCTCCTTTTGTTCATTTCATTTCCTGTGGGCTGAATATAAACTTCTGCTGCTTTCTCCCATTCTGCAAGGCTTTTTTATGTTGCTGCAAATGGTGCCTTTATTTTCACACACACCCCATAACTTGTGCACAAAAGCATAATAACACTGCTCAAACAAAGATTTGTATTTTAGCTGTATTGTACCAGTGAAAATACAAATAATCGCACTTCCAGGTTGTTGCAACTTACTGGTAGAACAAACTGAGCATGCTCAGTTGCCAGGTAACAAGAGGGACTGGAAATGTTAAATTAGAGAGTGTGGTCTTTAGTCAACTGTGTGATTGATCCTTCCCCTCAAGTGTGACTAGAAAACACGGCTTGCAACTGGCATTGAGCGCTTACTGTGGACGATGCAAACAGAAAATGGAGGTAAAACCAGCCTCTATAGCACAAAGTTATGCTCCCATGTGGATAAGCCTTAAGAGTGGGACAAAGTACAGAGCAACTCAAAGAAGCAGAAACTGATAGTGACAGCTCAGAAAATGAGACTGAATAAATTTCGTGAGTCTTGCCCCACTTCTTTTTCTTAGCCTCACACTCTGGAGGACTGGAGGAGACCTAATAATTTTCACAATATATAATAATTTTCTATGTCTTACCATAATATTGATGGTTTCTTTGGTGGTTTGGTGTTTTTTTTTTTGCCTGTTCCTCATAAACTGGCAAAACCAAGAGAAGTTAGGTTCCTTACAATTCAGCAACTTGTGGCTCCCTTAGTAACATATTTTTAAAAAATTAAAAAGTAAATCCAACTTGTAATTATTGTCTGAATAAAGTGTACTTTTAATGTACCAAACATAACAATTTTATGGCAAACCAAGTTATAAATAATATATTTTGTTCCTAAAGTAATGAAGTTATTTTCTATCTGTAAAGGATACTAAAAAAACAAGTATTGCATATTTTTCCATTTCTACTTAACCCATCCTCCCCAATTTCCCCCCATGGCTTCAAAATTTATGGAAATTTTACATCTCTACCCTTTCTGCAATAGCAGCCACCCCAGCAGCAAAAGGTGTGCCTGAACCTCCAGCAGACGTGCCACCCGCTTGCATATCAAGATAGCAACATAATACAATGAGAACATTTATTTATTTATTTGTTTGTTTGTTACATTTATAAGCTGTCTTTCTTTCACCATGGAACCCAAGGCGGCATACATGTGGTTCCCAGGCGGTCTCCCATACAGGCACTCTCCCATCCAGGCACTGACCAGACCCAGACTTGCTTAACTTCAGCAATGTGGTGGTCTTCTGTGCCTGGGACCAATTAAATTGAATTTTAAGTGCTGTGAAATGTTCTGGTTTCACAAGAGAGAAGTCTCTTCTTAACAGCATCAGAGGACATTTTCTTATTATACCATCTACATCCATTTCTGTTTTACAACAACAGGAAATGCCAATAGTCAAAGAATGAAAGTGCACACTGTACCATTTTGGGTAGGCTGAGAGACACAGTACTGCAAACATGTGACCATCATCTGGGACAAAAATATGCATTCATTCCCTAATTCTCCTCTCCCAGATTAGGTCTCCAAGAATATGTGGCTAATGTTACCCACACACTATGTGATCTGACCTCAAAAGCGGATCAGTCAAAGCCTTGTACAGATTTCTGTATGAGTGGTATATGTGTGCCTTTTCTGCCTTGCCAAACATTTGTCTTAATGTTTGCATAGGGGTCTATACATGCATACTTATCCATATGATCTGTATACTCCCACAGCAGCTATGTGCATACGTCTTGCTGATCAAGCCTGCATGCATGGGGCTATACATTGAGGCAATGTCAGATTTTACAGTAAAAGGTAGATGGGGAGGAGGAGAGGGAAGGACAGGGAAAGGGAGCCATGAAAGAGAGGCAGACTGGTGCAATGCCAACCCCTCACTGAGCATACAGTTTGAATATCTGCATAGGATTCAGAAATTCAACATACTGCACACCATATTTCTCCCTTCTCCCTAGTCTTTAACTAGGATTTCCAGGTCCCAGAATTTGACTTGAAATTTCAGGGGTTTAGCCTCTTTCTCTGGGTTTTCAGGAAAAGGTGTAAAATTCTAAAGTTAGGATCTGTCAGCTCTGCACTGAGTCAGCAGTGCTGGTGGGGGCTGGAAATTCCTGGGTCGTTAGCAGGGAAGGAAAGTCCTTAGCCGGCAGTCTGGTTGTAAATCTGCCAGGCCAACGAGGAGGGAACCTGATAAGGGCCAGGCCTGTCTGAAGCTTACTTGCCAAGTCAGAAGTCCAGAAGCGAGGTCAGTAGAGGTCCGGGATCAATTGCCAAGGGGTCAGTCCAAGAGATGCTGCAGGGAAACTAGGAATACACGAAGCCACGCCTGACGTTGCAGTCAGCAACAAGCTGAGGCCGATGTGTGCCTTATAAGGAGCAGGTTTGACAGCAGGTGTGAGCCCTCAGCGTTTGGGCCTTAAGGGGACAGGCCTGCCTCTCTTCTGCCTGACCTTCTGCTGTCTACGTTCTGCAGGTGAGGGGGGAGTATCCTGTTCACTGTCTGCGTCTGGCTGCAGGGCCTCCGCTGTATCTGGGGTGCTCTGCAGCTGAGGGGGAGAAGGAGCTGGATTCTCAGGAGTCTCCTCCGTGTCTCCTTCTGGGTCTGCTGCTCCTGGGTCTGCTGCTGTTACTCCCGAGTCATCCTCATCTGAGGAGTCCTCTGACGGGGCCATGACCGGATCCATCATAACAGGAACAAACCAATTTCTACTTGGCTTGAGAGCTGAGCTTTTGTTATCCCCACCACTGGTAACAATATCCATCAGACTCCTCAAGGCAGCAGCATCTTCCCCAGTTCTGCCAGCTGCTATTTTCTGCCCCTACCAGACACCACTAAGCTCTGCCCTCCGAGTTCTCCAACTCTACCACTTAGTGACTGACTAATAGGGTTACTCTGAAGTATGCAGAAGTTTTTTGCCAGTATAACAGACCAATAGAGCTACTATTCTGAAAAGCAAATGAAAGTAATTCCTTTCTTACTTTAGTGTGCTATACACACACACACCTTGGTCTTCACTTGCTTTGCCTAGACTTCCTGAAACAACATTCTGCAAGGCTAGCAAATGTGCTTAGGAACTAGAATTTAATATTCTTTTGGTCTTGTTCCTGAGACTAGTTCTGTCCTTTAGCTCTGTCAGTGAGTTCCGTGAGCTTGCCTCCCTGTTGTATTATAGATCTGTCTCTTCATATAGTTAAAGAATGGTAATTTATTGGAGCAACAGAAGCTGCTTCTCAGTTCTACAATGGTGTCCCCAACGCCACAATAGTAATGTGACTGTGCAAACATAATGGAGGACAGAAAATCGGCTTGCTGTTGCAGAGATGGTCCTGGATCAGAGAAAAACCATGTTCTTTCATTTTCTTTTAAAAACATTTCTGTGAATGGTTGGGCACTGATACAGAAGAAGATAGCCATTGGCTTTTTTTTAAAAGAGTAATGTAGGCACTGCCCAATGGGTGTCCATGATAGTTGCCCAGCATAGGAATGTGGAAGCAGCATTATGCTACGTCAGATCACTAGTCCATCTAGTTCAATAGCATCTGATTCCTCGCTGACTGGTAGTGGCTCTCCAGGGTTTTAAGCAAGGGTCTTTCCCAGCGATACCTTGCCTGGGATTGAACCTGGGCCTTTAATCATGTACTCTACTCTGAGCTATGACCCTTCCCCTGAGAGTGTAACACAGAAAAGCGCAGATTGTGCTTGGGGCAAAGTTTCAGACTTTAGCAAAGATTTCTTAAGGTGGAAGAGCAATCAAGCAAAACCACAGTATGCCACAGGAGTGTAACAGAAAGAACAACAGAAAGAACAGAATGTGTTATGCATTACACATAACAAGAGTCATACAAGAGCTGGCACATTACTGGATATGCATCATCCATAAAAGCTATAAGATATATCATTTAAAGCAGAGGTCACAAACCTTTTTGGGCAAATTTGCAAACCAGACAAACTGTTGTGAGCACCACACATACAACCAAGCACACTCAACACACTATTCTATGGGTTACAACAACACAATGCTTTTCTGAAGCCTAATTTTGCGGGGAGAGGACCCCATGGGCACTAGGAGAGGTCTCTATAGGCACATGGTGCCTCTGACAAATCAAACCATGTCATTTTTTGTTCCATGTTTTGCTTACAAGTTTGTTAAAAACTCAGAAGATCTAGATGTATATGTTTAATTTATTGTGCTCCTTCAAATGAAAATCAGCTGCATCTTTAAAGTTATAAGCAATCTTACAAGAAAAGAAATAGGATCTTCAGCATTTGACAGAAGAGCAAAAATGGCATCAGACCACTTTTGGCTGGCACTTACAGAAATTTGGAGTGATTCCAAAGGAATATTTTTCTCTGAGTGTTAACTCATAACTTTGCAGATTTTCTTTACATCTCCTAGTCAGATGATATAAACAATATTAGAGTTAACCACACAGCTAAATCTCCTGGCTGGGTTATTTTAATACAGAGATGCTTACAAAAGCCTCAGTCTTTGGTGTCAAATATCAAAAATAAATTACATAATAATCCTCTGTCATGAAGCTAAAGCTAGCATCAAATGCTTTGGGAGTTCACTGGGTCTTTGCCTTTTATAGCTAAATAATGCAATGCTCATAAATTCTCACTCCCAACTGGCTGTGTAGTCTGGTAGCCTACTTTACCACTGATTAAAATACCAGTCACTTGTAATAAATGTGCATGTATTGTATTGTAATATTTTTCCACCCATATATCCTCCAAGGAGCTCAAGGTGATATACGTGGTTCTCCCCCTTCCCATTTAACCTTCAACAGCTCTGTGAAGTAGGTTTGGCTGAGAGATGGTGATCCAAGCTCACTCAATGAGCTTCATGGCTAAGTAGGGATTTGAACCCTGGTCTCCCAGATCTAGTCTGACATTCTAATCACTACACCATAGTGACACACTGTAATAAACAGGAATATGCATCCATGTAAAATAATGTTTATTTAATAAAAAGTGAATACACTGAAGTTAATGTGGAATTTGAAGCACAGTTATTTATTTATAGGGCTTAACAGTTATCTTTCAAAAAAAGTATACAGTAAAGTCTCAAAAACAAGAAAATAACTTGAATAAAATATGGATAAATCTTAAAAGAACCACCAAACCAGCCAGGCACCAAGCTACTTAGGTAAGTATCTTATTTGTAGCCAGTACTGAGGACACTCACAGCAAAGCATGGGACAAATCCAGTACTCCAGCTGATCATAATTGAATACTGTTATACTTATCTATCCAATTGCAATATAATACTATTTGTCTTGTTATATAGTCTTTCCCTCTACGCAAAACAAAGCATAATTGCACTTTTTACTCTTCTCTGTCATCTCTCTAAAACAGTTCCAACTATATGCTGACAGCCAACTTTTTTAAAAGCAAAACCTCATATTAGACCTTTGTTGCTGGTCCTTATAGTTATACTCGAGATCATGATTAAGGCATCAGAATCCAACAAAAGCAAAATAAAAGTCTTTGTAGAAACAAACTTCAAAAATAAGGCTTTTTCTCAAAACACATTCCAGGACATGTTTACTCAGAAGTAAGCTCCAGTGAGTTCAATTAGACTTTCTCCCAGGTAAATGTGCATTGGATTGCAGCCTAGGTTGCAGATTGAAACAGGTTAACAAAAGTAGAACTGCATTCTGAGTGGGTGCTATTATTGCTCAGTTTTTTTGTGTTCTAAGTCACCAAGATATCTGGATGTTCAGTAAAACAGCATCCTATTGTTCTTCAGTGTTTTGGTTAAGATCAAGAAGAAGAAGAATGCATCTGTGTAATGCCCTTCTTTTTTTCTTTCCAACTCCCACTACAAATACAAACAGGCATTCTTTTACTTGGGCTTCTAAATCGACTTTGTGTAAAAAAAAATGAAACATCAAATATTTCCCAAATTCTGAACTTTAAGTGCTGAATCAAACAACAACCTAGAAAATGAATTAGTTAGATTTTCAAAGGCAATAAGATACATTTGAAAATGTTGGTGGATATTCTTAGTTAGCTTGTTGACAATTCATCATTGCTTTGTTTCCGAAATAGTAAACTCTGTAAGATTGGTCAGCTCTACCTTTTTTGTTGTTTGCATGTGGAGAAGGGCCTCTTACACCTCAAACATTATGTGAATACTTGTTAGATTGTGTAACCAGTAGAAATCCATAAAGTCTTATTATAAAGAAGCTTCTGGGGGCCACATGCCGGTGATGGGTGGGGCTGAGGCAAAAGTAAGGACAGCAATGGATGTGACCGTTTGGACCATACGTAGGGTTGCCTTATACCAGTTCCACAAATCTGGGTGGGCTAATTTGCATATTATGCAAAGTATGATATAATTATGCAAATTAACCATATTAATGGTTGCATTGTCCAGTTGTTCGGGGGGGTTGGCATAATAATTTCCACCAAAACCTGGGGGAGGATGTGAGGAATCTTTTTTTTTTTTTAAAAACTTACATTTTTTAGCCTTAAATGCCTAGACTCTAATATCCAACACTATGGAATATTTATTTATTTATTTATTATTATTATTATTATTATTATTAGTTAAGAGGATTTATATCCCAACCTTCCACTGTTAAAAACAGCTCAGGCCACCTTACAAAGATAATAAAAACAATAAAAATACACAAACAATTTAAAAATACAATAAAACACACACAATAGAAACAAGCATAAAACAAGTCAGAGCAGCAGTATAAAAATCCTGCATAAAACAAAAGCTAGCAAAACATTGATTAAAAGCAGTATTTTGACCAAGAGGTTGTCTGTACCGACAATTAGGAAATTTGAAATGAACATACCACTACAACCTGGAACACAGATAAAAATCAAGATTTCAGTAATATCAGTTCAGTCAATAATCTTCTCTAATTAGCTTTAAAGCAAACAGTGCTGTCATAGGGCTTATCCAGACGACTGCAAAATGTGCGACACGCCCGCTATGTGTGTTCATTATTTTTCGGTCGTCCAAATGACGTCTCGCACTGTTATGCATTTCGTGGGTTAAATCCGCTCCTTGCAATACCGGCAAAAATGCGATTTGCTGTTTAAAATCGGGAATCATCCGCTGTGCCTTCAGGAGTTAGGATGCAATACCGCGGACTTTACAGCCGATGGGCGGTTTTTGGGCATTTCCCCATGCTCCTTCTCCTCATTCCAGCCAATCACGTATCTGCACTTTTGCGCATGTGCGAGAATAAGCCCGGGAAAATTGAACCAATCATCGCAATGGTGGGGTGTTGGGGGGGGATCTGCAACTACTGCGCAGATGCATTTTATTTTTTGCCAGCCTGCAAACTGGGCGGCCGCTCTCAGTGAGATCTGCAATGCACAGCAAGCGAGAAAGGGGTGGTGGTCGGTTTCAGCCTGCCTCCGGAAATCTTTGTCAGTTTCATTGTACTTGCTGGGGTTTTTGCTTCAAATCAGAAAAGCATACATTCCTTTAAGTGTAATATTGCAAATGCAAACAAGAAAAGGGCTTCTGGTCGGTTTCAAGCCTGCTCTGAAAGCTCTGTCAATTTCATTCTCCCTGGGAAGGAAAGGGAGAAGGGGGGGGGTGACACGTTTCTTGCTTTTTTGGAGAAATAAGTGCAATTGCCAGCATGTGTATCTCCTTAAATATCAATAAAGGCAGAAAAGCATACATTCGTTTAAGTGTAATATCCCAAATGCAAACAAGAAAAGGGCTTCTGGTCGGTTTCAAGCCTGCTCCAGAAAGCTTTGTCAATTTCATTCTCCATGGGAAGGAAAGGGAGAATACAAACAAAGCAGGCCTGAAACCGACCAGCAGCCTTTCCTTCCGAGGCAAGAACTCCTTTACAGCCATATTGTGCTTCATTGCAAAGGGGGAGAGGAGCATACGTAATTTTTTTGCTGACCAATTGGTTGATAGGGGGAGGTTTTAGAGGCGGAGCATGGAAAAAGCGAAAAGAATGTAGGGGTCTTACCGCTGCGTGTGCAGGTGCAAAAAAGCGTTTTTTTTAATTGGGAAAGAGCGAACTAAAAGGCAAAGTGAGGACTATCAGATGACAAACCGAATATGGAAACCGTGGATTATCCCGCTCCGTTTGGATAAGCCCATAGACTCCTTTCCAATGCCAGACTATATTCCTGCTCCCACTCCAAGTTTGAAGTACCTGAAGATACCTAAATTTATGCTTATATGGAGCAGTAAATTGGAAATTAGCAAGTAATGTATTCTATCTTTAGAGTATTTAATATACACTAGAAAGAACAGAACCTTGGTGTGCAGCAAGTTTTGCCTGAACTTCAGAGTATGTTGAGCATTCAGTGTATATGGAGTCCTGCCAAAAGTAGTAATAGCTAGCATTAGACAGGGCCGCTTATGAGAAAGGGGGATATACCTTACTCACCCATCCATTTTCTGCCTTACATGAATAATGCTGCTGCTTGTGTCCCCTGAAGGAGCTAAAGCCCCAGCCCACATTTCCCCCCAAGAACCTGCCATAAGAGCAGGAATGGGAAAGATCTCAGCCACTGCCAGGTATCAGATATGTAGCACCAAGAGCAAAAATGCCACAAATAACTTTTCTCAAGGTGGTGAGTGTGGGGTGGATTATTCCATTCCTTTTGATCTTAAAGGAGAAAGGGTTGCACCCCCCACTGCACGTTATATATATATAGTCTGTGTGTATGTATATATGCATATGTGTGCATAGATATGCATGTATATGTATCCACACACACATATATCCATCCCTGGATAGGAAATGAAGTAGGGTGATCTTTGCTAGGGAGATGCCTGCCACTCATTTTGAAGAAGGATACTTTTCAGCCTTTTCTGAATTGCTGAACAGAGGGTCTGACAGGCAACAGGGTGAGTGCAGATGCATTCCAACGCAACTTTACTTACAAGTAAGCACCATTTAACAGGATGGGGGCAGGGCCGACAAATGAAAATGCAAATACCTCAGCCTTTTCTACAGAGAGGTTTGCTTTTATATCTTGTATGTGTTCAGGAGAGGGAGCATTTGGTTGATTCAAGCCCTTTTATTCCATCCTCCACGATGGCAGGCAGACACTCCTATTGCCTTCACCACCATGGCCTTTCCCAACTAGTGGGCCACCAGATGTTGTTGGATCACAACTCCCATCAGCCTCAGCCAGCATTGCCAATGGTCAGGAAAGATGGCAATTGTGGTCCAATAACATCTGGTGGCCCACTAGTTGGGAAAGGCTGATAGACACATACCCTGAGACACAGAGGCAACTCTGGCAAAGATTGCTTTTCCTCGCTGACTCAACCACCAAATAAGCTAGTCCCTGGATAATGGGCGGAGCTGCAAGTATTGATCAACTGAGCATGTGCAGTTTTCTAAACCGCCTGTCATTGGCTAAGAATAATGGAAGGTGGAAGCAGGCTGATTTCTCACAAAGTGATTGGGTAAACTACCTTAATATTTGGGACGGTGTAAAAGCCGGAACGGAACAGGCCGGAACGGGCCCTTTATAAAAGAATTTGATGCCAAAAATACTGGGATGTGTTAGAGACACTTGAGAACAACATTTAGGAACAAAAAGCATTCCGATAGGATTTTTATTAACCCTATAACAACCAAAATGCCCTCTGGAACAGAATGAAACAGCCTGGAACGGCGACTTCCCAGCGAGTCAGACCTCCAAAATTCACCAGTCCCACATGACTACATGGGATGCATGCAATAAGACACAAAACCTCCATGCAAACCACATTCCGATACCCATTACGGGCTATAATATGCTTTTACGTAAAACAGCCCAAAACGGCGACTTCCCAATGAGCCAGACCCACCAAATTCACCAGTCCAACATGATTCAATGGGATTCATGCAAAAAGTCACAAAACTTCCACATAAGCCACGTTCCATGCAATAATACATCTTTCTGAACAGAGCCCAGAACAACATCTGAACCAGCCAAGTCAATACCCAGTTCAAAAGCATCCCAAACAATCAAACTTGCCAGTAGACTGCTAACCCACTTGCATACACACAAGCAAAGATTTGTGCTGTGCGCGCCAATTGTTTTCAATGGTATATAGCCAAATATAACTTCAGTTAATTTAACAACAGAGACAAATTTCATTTGATGATGTCAAATTTAAATTGGTACCGCTGAAAGTTAAGGGCACACTTCTGTATTTTTGTGAATACTTTGATTCTCTTATGTTACTGTAATATATATTAAAGATGACCTTTCATTCCAAAAATGAGTGGTAGTGTTTGTTTATAAATTATGCAGTCATCTACACAAAACATCCTGAATGAAATATTGATAGTATGCAAATGTAACTGCAAAACAAATTGCTCCAATAAATATTATTACTTAGTTGGCAGCTCTAGTAATGATTAATGAGGTATGTGTGTGAAAACAATATAGTACATTGTTGTTTTTCTTTCCTAGCAAGGTTTTTGTAGTAAGCTATACTAGTATTGAATGCAACTACAGATAGCTTTTGGTGCTAGAGAATAGCTGCAGTTTACTATTCTTCCCACTAGGGGCACTATAAGATCTGCTGGCCTCTGCAGAGACAGGATGATCCCTTCTTTTTTCAGACCAAAAAGGCAGCAGCCCAGGTATGCTATATTTATACTGTGGAGGTGGCTCAGTGGCAGCAAGTAGTGTCTTCTCTCATTACCTACAGCAGAAAGGCCATGAGTAAAAGCCAGCTGACTTGCCCCTCCAATCTCTCTTTCTCTCCCTCTCCCAATTCACCAGCCATTCACGACGTGGTAGCAGCACCAATAGTACTGCTTAGTGGACCTACAAACAGCAAGAATGGGTATTGCTGATCACCCCAGAGGTTCCTGGGTCATCCTGTGTTATCTCCCATTTCCCAACAAAAGGAGAGGCAGCAACATGTGTGGTTGGTGAATTTGGTAGGTCTGGCTCATTGGGAAGTCGCCGTTCCGGGTTGTTTTACGTAAAAGCGTATTATAGCCTGGAACGGGTATCAGAACGTGGTTTGCGTGGAAGTTTTGTGTCTTATTGCATGAATCCCATGTAGTCATGTGGGACTGGTGAATTTCGGAGGTCTGGCTCGCTGGGAAGTTGCCATTTCGGGCTGTTTCATTACGTTCCAGAGGGCATTTTGGTTGTTAAAGGATTAATAAAATCCTATCGGAATGGTTTTGTTCCTAAATGTTGTTCTCAAGTGTCTCCAACACATCCCAGTGTTTTTGGCATCAATTTCTTTTATAAAGGGCCCGTTCCGGCCTGTTCTATTCTGTTCCAGCTTTTACACCGTCCCTTAATATTTTGCCTTGTATCTCTGGATCTACAGGGGCTAAAGACTTGCTTTTTCTAAAAAAAAAGAAAGCTGGGAATCTGGGCCCCTTAACTGGCTAAGTGGGCACTAGGTCACATGGCTAGAATCTGTGTAAAATCCGGCTAACTGGGCAATATGGCAACCATAACCATAGGGTACATTCCAGCCACACAGAACTCAAGAGTACTTCAAGGACACATTCTAGGCAAGCAACAACACTCAAGAAGGATGTGGAGTGGGGCTAGTGGGGGTGGTATACCAGGAAGAGAGGCCTGGAGGGCTTCATTCAGCCTCTAGGCCTGAGGTTTCCCACCTCATATAAATGCAAGGGTGCCTTGCAGAAGGGCCTGCTCATCAGAAATTAGTAGGTCTGCGCATGCATCTATTGTTTGGCCAGGCCAAAATAACCCATTTTATTTCTAAAGATACTTCCTATGTATGTTTGTGGAAAGAACTATCAAAGGGGGACACTTCAATAGCATTCTAAGATCAAAGGTTTTGGAAATGCTTGTTTTCTGACTGAAGCAAGACCACCTGATGCTGAAATTGTTTGACTGGCCTCTGAGAGGAGATAAAAGACCCTGACAAAGTGGGGAAATGGGGAATCAGCCAAATGCTTCTTGGCCCCCACAGGTCTTAATGCAGCCTATACGTGCACAGAAGCTCGAGGGCCTCATCTGAATGCATATCTTCTCCCTCACTCCAGCTTGACTCTTCATGATGCACACAGTGATGGCTTTACCACCAGGCATAGTTTTCTGCCTCCCACCTTATTTTATTTTTTTACCATCTTCTGAAGCGCTTCTCCAGATTCCCCCCACTGAAGGAGGTTTGGAGAGTGGTGACAAGTGAAATAACCTTTTAAGTTGTGGCTTGCTGTTTGTGGCATGCTCTTCCCAGCAAGGTCCACCTGGTGTAGGGTTGCCATATTCCAGTTCCACAAATCCGGGCAGGCTAAGTTGCATATTATGCAAATTATTTGCATACTATTTGCATATTATGCAAACTATTTGCATATTAATATTTGGATTGTCCAGTTGTTTTGTTTTTGTGTCTAGGAATTACCACCAAAAACTGGGGAAAGATGTGAGAAATCTTTTTTTTAAAAGCAACATTTTCAGCCTTAAATGCCTAGACTCTAGTTTCCAACACTAGGGAATATTTATTGATTGATTAACAGGATTTATATCCTGCCCTTCTGCTGTTAAAAACAGAGCTCAGCACAGCTTACAAATATAATAAAAACAATAAAAATACACAATCAATATAAAAACATAATAAAAACACAAAATAGCAACAAACATAAAGCAAGTCAGGGCAGCAGTATGGTTAACCTTTGCTGGTCATTGACCAAAATAAACTTATTTACATTTTTTAGTATGGTTAAGCATTACGTATATGATATATTTCAGAGATGTGGTGGGTGGAGAAAAACAAGAAGCCAAAATGTTAGGAAAAGGAGTCTTTCACAACACATGCTCAGTTCTAAATACTGTTGCAGCAAGTTCCTCCAGTGTTCCACTGGTGCAGGCACTCAGACATTCAAAGTATCTGTATGCTTCTTAGGTTTTATAAAAGCAGAGCTTTTCTTAACTCAACATTTCTTCTCCCTTTGATCAACCACATCTACACAGGTTCCACCTCCATACTCAAAATGAAACTGGGCCTGGAAGTGTGCAACAACCCCACACATACCTTGCTAATTAGATTACCAATGCCAGGATGTCTGTCTTATCAACTACTCTCCTGCTGCCCCCCCCCCCGGGCATCATGAAAGACCCAGTCCTGGGCTCAGAAAGAAAATAAATATCTGGTCCTCTTCAAAGTACTGATAAGCCTCTTGTTTTAATTAAAATAATAATTATAAATTCTTGCTCTTATCACTAATGGGAGTTAATTACCTTGCATATGCTGCTGTTGCTTCTATGGCTGTAACGGAGTGAGGTCAGAGATAAGTGAAATGAAAATAGGAAAAAAACAACACAAAAGGCAGTAACACTTTCCTAAATGTAATACCATACCAACCACAACAAGATTCCTATGAGTAAGGCAGAAAACTCAGCATCCCACAACCAGTCAGGATTCATAACCAAAAACCCAAACTAAAAAAATCCTAGCAGCCAGTCAGCCAAGGTCACAGAAATCCCCATGCAGCACAACCTGACCCGGGTGCTGCACTTAATGTAGAATGCTGTTGCATGATTGCTGACATGAGTGAGATCCTGTCAGCACATAATACCTCTACTCTGAAATCTGCACTGGTTGCTGATTTGCTACCAGGCCAAGTTCAAGCTGTGCTTTCCATGTTATGGGTGCCACATAGTACAGTACTTGTTCTGCTCTTGTAAGAAATCAGTCCTGTAAAGTGGCAGCACCTACGCTTTGGAACTCCTTGCCTATTGACATTAGGCAGACGCCTCTTTTCAGCACCAGCTAAAATCAGTTTTCTTGAGGCAAGCCTCTCCAGGCACGTGGAAGCTATTGTGTTTTTAAATCTGTTTTTAATTCATTGTTCGTTTTATTATTTTGAATGTTTTTAAGTATCTGTCCTTAACACTTTTGCCAATAATTTTATTGTTTTAATTCTTTCTGTAAACCACTTTGAGATTTTTTACAATAAAGCGGTATATAAATGTAAATAAAAATACATAAATAAATGTTGGAGTCACTGTGGCCCTTGAGTCTCTTCCCACTTTTAGGAACCAAGCAATCTGCCTTATACTGATTCAGGCCATTTCATACCATGATTTCTTAAATGCAACACCATACCAACCACAACAAGATTCCTATGAGTATGGCAGAAAACTAAGCATCTCACAACCAGTCAGGATTCCTAACCAAAAACCAAAAATATGATAAATGAAGAAATATTTATATAAGCATAACTATCAAATATATTTATTATTTACACAAACTGTAAAGATATTTATAGTGCAATCCTAGGCTTATTTATTCAGAAGCAAGTCCCAGTGTATTCAGTGGGGCTTACTCAAACAGGGACAGAAATGCAACCTCAAGTGATAAGCAACTTCATTCACACAACCCAAAATTCCGAATCATGCCACTTTACGCTGTTTTGCAACTGTTTATACTTGTTTTTATGGTTATTGGATTTTAAATGGCTTTATTTCTTGTTGTGAACTGCCTTGGTTTCCAATCCTACCACACAGGGTTGTTGGAAACACTCCATACACGCGCACACACACACACTGCAGATGTATAAATACATACAGCCCATATAATAGTTTATCGTCAAACCAGGTGGTCACTGCAGAAAAATCAGTATTAGTTTCCTACAGAATAAAAACTGTAATACCTAAGTAAGCCCTGCTTACTTGCTTTAAAATAGGACTGGAGACAGAAAGAGTTAGAACACAAACACAATTCTTTTTTACATTCACTCCAAAGTCCCATTGATTTTCAGCACATTCATAACCATGTCTACTCAAAAGTAAGTCCTATTGAATTCAATGGGATTCAATGGGCATATGGGATTAGCATTGCTTTTACAAAAGCAAGTATTGGGAAGGTTTTCAAAACACTGCCCAGGATCTGACTCCTGCACACAAGAGGAAAAAAATCCGAAATGTATATACTTACCCAATTTATGAGATTTTCAGATAAACGGGGAGAAACCACCATTTTCTGGCATTGCAATGAGGTTTTCTAGACACTGCCTCAGGTCAACCAAATGCAACCCTGGCTTTACTGATTGGCTGCAATCCTGAACGGGCGGGGTTAAAGCTACGAAGTACTGTTTAGAGAAAGATTTAACAGTCAGCGGGTGGCTGATGTTTTTATGTATATCTCGAGAACCAGACCACCTAGAAACTTAATTGTTTTTTTAAATTAAAGCTGAGAATCTGGGCCACCTAAGGAGCTAAATGGGCACTGGGTGGCATGCAAAGAATCCAGGTAAAACACAGCTAACCGGGCAATATGGCAACCCTAGCCTGGTGCCTTCTTTTCAGCACCAGGTAAAGACTTATTTCCCCCCCACGTATTTGATAGACTGAGATGATGTTGATATTGTTATTAGTGTGCTGCCATACTTCTTGTGACTGTTAGGGGTGTTGTTTGTTCTATTTTATGGTATTATGTATTTACATTTATGTTTTTAATGTGTTGTAAGTCACTTGGCGATCTTTGGGTAACAAGCACCTAACAAGTCATACAGTAGGGCTCCGCTTTTTGGCACCCCGCTAATAATAATGTATTGTTATTGTTCTTATTGTTCTTATAGCAGTGTGATTAAGAACTCAAAAGCTTGTGCACTATTTTGCGATATTTCAGTTAGCCTAATAAAGATATTGTACTAAAGATATTGTACTTCAGCATTTTTCTTATGAGTTTACTTTTTGTATTTTATAGTTATAATTTTATCTGATAACCCAAATCTAAAGTTCATACAGGTTAGTTCACAGATAATGGCCAAATCATGTGTTGGCTGTCAGAACCATACATTCTCTCCCACGTACATATGCTGTTGATTCCCTCCTTCACATCCTGATTCAGGCAAACCATAGTTTATAATTATGTCCAGACTATGATTTATGTAAACCAGAGGTAAGGAACCTCTGGCCCTCCACATGTCGATGGAATACAACTTCCACTATTCCTGACCACTGACCATGTTCACGGGCTGATGGGAGTCCAACAACATCTGGAAGGGTCACAAGTTCCTCACAAGTGATATAAGCCATAGCATGAATCCAACCTAGAATTATAAACCTACTTCCAGTTGTGGTTTCTGGTTCATATCTGTGAGAAACCATGGTTTGTGCAAATCATAATTTGCCCAGTTTGGATTGAACAGATACTTATTTTGGTTTGCCCAAATAAGGAAGCAGTGAAAAAAACTGGAATGTGTAAGAGAGTGCATAAGTTCAGGCACAATCCTAACTGCTAGGCTATGGTTTGGCTATTACATGCGAATCAAGCCATAGCAGTCCTTTTTCTGTTTTAATAGTTTCTAAGTGTGAGTTGTTTCTTAAATTAAAAACCTCCTGTTCTGAATTTGTTAGCCTGAGATGTAAAATGCATGTTCAATGCAATGCATTTTATGTTCAACATGATGGCCAGGATCCAAAAAGGAAGATCCTTTAAGTGTCTTCCAGCACTTGCACTTCACCAGTAGGATTTTTCATTTTTCTTTTTCCTTTGAATATACATTCTCACACCACAAACTTCCTTTCATGTCAAAAAGGCATGAGAAGCAGCTGTTCAAAAAAACTTAAGTCAAGAGCCACCTTGGAACACTGAACTAGCAGTTCTTCAGATCCTGGCCAATGTCTACTACCATATTATAGCACTCCATTTTGGCAATGTGCCTGAAGAATGAGTCAGGCCATTATAAGATAGCTCCTGGATCTCAAGTACAGTCTTATGAAAAATATCTGTTCTCAACTTCAAAAGTGTCCACATGATGGAGAAGCCACCTAAGGACCAAAGTTAAAACCATTCCTCAAGCATAAAATGCTGCCATAAAAATTTTTTTACAGGCATATATTTTTGTAAGGTTACCTTTGTCCTTCAGATTACAAATATCAGGACCAGCACAGAGGCTCACCATATATTTGGCAGCAAAGGAATTTTTAATGCTAAAAGTTACTTTTTTGAACTACAGCTCCCATCAGCCTAATCCAGTGGCCATGTTGCCTAGGGCTGATGGGAGTTGTAGTTCAAAAAAGTAACTTTTCCAAGCTCTGGCTTTGCTAGAGAAATATTTGTTTTACTTGTTCAGAACTCTTTTGTGTAATAGAAATTTTAAGAAAAGGACAAAATGTTTGGCTTACGGCTAAGGGCTTTATAATTTTAATTTTTGGATCCATTTGATATCTGTATCTATGTGGAAATGTTCAGTTCTTGTCCAGAACATGATGTTAATCATAAACTGATTCCCCCAAAAGAAATGGATTAAACATGCAGGCCTCTGCTCAACAGTTTTATACTTCATGGTTTATCTCAAACTGTTCCCAGAACTAGTCAAGCAAGTAAATGTTACAATCATTTTTTCACAGTGCAAAACAAAATGGGACATTGTGGTAGGCAGCAAATAGTGATCAATAATAAATACTAACAAAAATAATAAACATTAACAGTGCCTAGTGTTTGAGGTGATTACTATCACTGTCAATATTGGTGTGTGGGGGGTCCCATATTGAGACCAACAATTCCCCAAACAAAGGACACCAGTGCCATACCATTTGCACAAGATGGCACCATATAGCTATGAAAGATACTCAAGGCAAATCAGGAACAGAGGAAATTCCCAGCTAGAGAAGGGACTGTTAACCTATGGCCACCTAGAACACATCTGTAACACTGTTGTAATAACATATTTATTATAGAGCAGTTTTGAGTCTATCAGTCCCAGACCTTGGAAGTAATTCGTTAGGAAAAACAAATGATTTGTAATTTATCACTTTTTTGAGGAACAAGTGGGTAATTTCTTTACATTTTGTTTGTAACACAATGAGGAGTAATTTCATTACTTTTGAGCTGTAATTGTAATGTGTCCGGTGTTATTTTGGGGCGTTACTTGAGGGGGAGCAGGGGAATCATTCTGCTCCTCTGATTCTTGGATAAAAATCATTTGCTTCTGTGCAGCATTGCTCTTCCCTCGTGCTCTATGGGTGTTTAGGAGGCAACGAGGGAGGAGTATTTTTTTACATAAAAAAATGGACGGTGGTGAAGAGTGGAGGGAGAAAGGAGGCTTAGAGGGCAAGGAGGCAACAGCAGAATGGACATGAAGACCTGTGGAGGTGAGAGATGACGTCTGTGTGAGAGAGAGACAGAGAGCGACAGAGAATACTGTGTTTGCACTTGGTGTGAAAGAATAGCCCTCCCTGGCTACTTTGCTGCATTTGCAGTTTTAACTTTTTTCCACCTAAGGAAAAATGTTTGCTTTGTGGCAGGGCAGGGTCCGGAAGATGGTTGAGCAAGAGAGACAATGCTTGCTGGCTAAGAGAGAGTGGCACGCAAAGCTCTGAGTGGTGGCCTCTGCCTCCTTCCCCACCTCCCCTCTCTTACCAGTGGAGAGATGAGAGACCACCACTGCTAGCTAGCCGCCCAGAAGTAGCAGGGCTGCCTGAGAGAGCAAGGAGCAGAGCCAAAAGCCTCCTCAGAGGGTTCGGGGTGAACAAGGCGCAGGCAGAAGTTACAGCGCAAGCAGCCAGGGTCCTAAAGAGCTGCTGCTTCCAGTTTTCTTTTCTGCCCTTCCTTTCTTCCACGATGCATCTTTGTCTTCAGAGGAAGGTGTTCCCTGGAAGTTCTTCTATGCAAATCAAAAAATCCCCCTCCCTATGGCAAATGCAAAGAGTTCCAAACAGGCACTTGCCAAAAATCATTGTATATTTAACTTACAGTACAGTATATACAAGTTCTGAGTAAACTTCTCAGTCTCTTTATTTTTAATGGAGCTTACTCTCAGGTAAATCAAATTGGGTATAGGATTGCACTAATTAGGCGAGATAAGGACTGGTTGAAGCCTTGAAGCTGTACTAATTTGCGGAGGGGGGGGAGTAGAGAAAAAATATGACACTTTATATTTATTTATTTTTATTGTATTTATATACCGCCCCATAGCCAAAGCTCTCTGGACAGTTTACAGTAACTAAACTAATAATACAAAGATGCATCAATCTGGTTAAGGCAAGTAAAATTTGTTGCCTATAATACAAGGACTAAGCTGCAATCCAATACATGTCTGCTTAGAAGTAAGTTCCATTGGGTTTTGTGATTTTATTATTATGATGTATGTATTTTATCCTATTCTGTTTACCGCCCTGAGAGCTACTTGCTATGGGCGGTATATAAATGCAACAAAATAAATAAATAAATTACTCCCAGGCAAGTGTGTATTGGTATAGGTATACCTGGAAGTAAGTCCCGTTGAACCCAATAGAGCTTCCTTCTGAGTAGACATGTATTGGATTGCAGCCCTAGTTTCCTTTCACAGCCATTTTAATTCTGCCTTCTGTATCTTCACAACAGCCCTGTGAGGTAGGTTAGGCTCAGAGTTAGGGACTACCCCAAGGCAGTAAATAAGCAAAAATCTGATGAGTAAAAATTTAAAATGTAAAAACACTAATGCTCAGAGTATTTTTTTTGTTGCTGTTTGTCAGAGCTTTAGGTGTGTTTTTATGTCTGCTGTCTCATAACTTCTTTTTGCCTGAGAACGTCATATTTCATATAGTTACAGTTGTTCTTTTTTTAAAAAAAAATTGCCCAAATTCTGGGTTGTTGTTTTTTTAACTTGAGTTCTTTGCATGGTTTAGGGTTGGCATTGCAGGAGATCAGGCTCTTGTGCATTTAATAGCTGTGGGGCAGGTAGAAATTAAATGGAGTCAGCCTTTTCTACTATGGAAATACAACTATGGGGAAAGCTTCACCTGTTAACATTCTCTCTGTCACACATCTTATTACTTGTGTGTGCCCCCTTCCCAGATTTACTTTTGATTTGTGAATGCCATGACCATTGCCATTCCCTCTCCCCGTTTATCTTTGCAACGACGTTGTGAGGTAGCTTAGGCTGAGACAATATATGTACATAAGCAGCAGTTGGTAGTTGTAGTTCATGCAGCATTAATAAAGTATAGCCCCTGAAATGCTGAAATGTATTCTGGTGGAGTCCAGTCCCATATATGTCTACTCCAAATTAAGCCTCATTGAGTTAAATGGATAAGTATATAGGATTGCAGATGAATTTTTACTTCTGAAAGGAATGAGCTGTCAGACATAGAATTTTAGAGACATACTTTTCTGGACATGTGGGTAGGTGGAAGAGAGTTGTGTTAATCTAATTGGGTCATCAACACAGTGCCCTCCAGATGTTGTAGGACTACAGCTCCTATCAGTCTCAGATAACATAACCAATTATCAGGGATGATGGAAATTGTAGTCCTACAACATCTAGAGGGCACCACGTTGGCTACCCCTCTGTAAGGCCCCACGAGTAACTTTTGTTGTTTGTTGCAATACATACAAGAACATAAGAAGAAACTGCTGGATCCAACCAGTGGCCCATCTAGTCCATCCTGTTTTCACAGCTGCCAATCAGATGCCCTAAATGGAAGCCCACAAGCAGGACCTGAGTGCACGAGCAGCATTCTCCTCACTTGAATTTCCAGCAACTGATACTCAGAAGCATACTGTCTCTGACAGTTGAGGTAGAACATAGCCATCATTGCTAGGTGCTGCTGATAGCTTTATCCTCCATGTATTTGTCTAATCCTTTTAAAGCCATCCAAGTTGTGGTAGCAAATTCCATAGTTTCACTATATGCTGTGCAAGACTACATTTTTAATTGCAGAAGATGGGATAACGTTTATTCTGGTGGATTACTTTTGATATGTGCATTTTCTGTTTAACTACGTTATGCCTCAAGTTCTACCTCTGACATTTCAATCATGCATACATATCTACCCAATGAGTTCAGTGGAACTTACTCCCAGGTAAGTATGTACAGGATTAAGTTACCTCTAAGTTATACTGCTGACAAAAAAAAATACAAAGGCAACAAGCAAAGTACTAAAGTTTGCATTTTTCTTTTATGATAGGGGATTGCCATATTGATCAAAATGCGATTTAGTTGAAAGAGGTGCTGCGGTGTTTTTTGCAGCACAAGACAGGCATGCCTTCAAGCGCAGTAACAGAATGTCTGTTCAGTACTGGTGGCAACGTAATGACTGTAAAAAGACATTCCTCGTCTGACGTACTCTTTGAGCAAAGATGAGACATAACAGAAATTATTACAAAAGCAGCATTTCAAGTGTAAAATTTGATTTGAAATGAAAACAAATTGTGTGTTGGGATATCACCTTTGCTGGTGTGGGTGGTAGATGTGAGATTCTGTTATGCCATTCTGTTAATCTTACGGATAAAAAAAAATTATTCTACTACTCTGTGTGTTTGTGTGTGTTTATTTTTAATGTTGTTTTAGGCTACTTAGATGTGCAGCAGCCAAGACCAGCACCTTGTAGGCACTCCATTTTTTAACAAAAGTAACTTTTTTTAAAAAGTAACTAATTGTAGTGATTACTTTTGAGTAACAGTAAAGTAGTCAGTTACTTGCAGAGCAATTGTAATTGTAATGGTAATTTATTACTATTTGGGGGCCATGTAACAGTAATTATAATTTTCCAAGTGAATGGGTGGAAAAATGGCAAATGCAATTCAATATAAACAAGTGTAAAATTATGCATATTGGAGCAAAAAATCTTAATTTCACATATACGCTCATGGGGTCTGAACTGGCGGTGACCGACCAGGAGAGAGACCTCGGGGTTGTAGTGGACACGATGAAAATGTCGACCCAGTGTGCGGCAGCTGTGAAAAAGGCAAATTCCATGCTAGCGATAATTAGGAAAGGTATTGAAAATAAAACAGCCGATATCATAATGCCGTTGTATAAATCTATGGTGCGGCCGCATTTGGAATACTGTGTACAGTTCTGGTCACCTCATCTCAAAAAGGATATTATAGAGTTGGAAAAGGTTCAGAAGAGGGCAACCAGAATGATCAAGGGGATGGAGCAACTCCCTTAAGAGGAAAGGTTGCAGCATTTGGGGCTTTTTAGTTTAGAGAAAAGGCGGGTCAGAGGAGACATGATAGAAGTGTATAAAATTATGCATGGCATTGAGAAAGTGGATAGAGAAAAGTTCTTCTCCCTCTCTCATAATACTAGAAGTCGTGGACATTCAAAGAAGCTGAATGTTGGAAGATTCAGGACAGACAAAAGGAAGTCCTTCTTTACTCAGCGCATAGTCAAACTATGGAATTTGCTCCCACAAGATGCAGTAATGGCCACCAGCTTGGATGGCTTTAAAAGAAGATTAGACAAATTCATGGAGGACAGGGCTATCAATGGCTACTAGCCATGATGGCTGTGCTCTGCCACCCTAGTCAGAGGCAGCATGCCTTTGAAGACCAGTTGCCGGAAGCCTCAGGAGGGGAGAGTGTTCTTGCACTCGGGTCCTGCTTGCGGGCTTCCCCCAGGCACCTGGTTGGCCACTGTGAGAACAGGATGCTGGACTAGATGGGCCACTGGCCTGATCCAGCAGGCTCTTCTTATGTTCTTATGTTCAAGTAATGGAAATCTTCCAACCTCTGGAGTCCCAGCACTGTCACCCCACATTTAATTTAAAACCCAGATCCTGTGGTTCATGGAGTTACATATAGGCTAGACAAGACTAAGATTTACTAGCACATGGTCTAGAATGTAAATGTACATCACACATTTAAAACTGGCTTATCAGTTATTTCCTTTCCCAGGGGAACTGTAGTTCTATAAGGTAGGTTAAAGCTTCTGTAGCAGAGAATTCTTAGCATCCTCACAATTTAATTCCTTGTATTCAATGGAGAACTTCTGATAAACCAATACACATCTGTATTGTGGTTACTTGGGGTGTAATGCAGTAGATCATTAGCCTACAGTAGAAGTTTACATTCAAGTGACCAGAGTATAAAGCTGTCTGAAAAAACACAAGACACATAATTTCTCACTGGTTATCCTTGGGCATATCTATGCTATTGCTGTATATTAGTTTTATACCAGCTTAACTATCCCCTCCAAAAGCTATTAATTTGATGAGGGCGCTGAGAATTTTCCATCAAAGTTCCCTGCGCCCCCCTACAGTTTACATCATTTTCTGAGGAGAGGAAGTTACAATGGAAAGATAATGGAATAATGTCAAAAATATAAATGGGTCCCAAAATACATTGCTATTTTCAGAGATAACAGTACTATCTTAATCCTTTTCTGGATAACAGGAGCTGAAAGCAAAAGACAAGGAAAGGATAACTCCACAGTTATCCAATTTGAACCACTTTTATTGAACCATTTCTTTGTGGACATTCACACAGACCAGATACCAAGCTTCATAGAGTACTAATGTGATTGGGTTTGAGATATTCTTGAAATAGGGGGACCCTGGATATATGAATGGTTAGGTGGTTCTACATTTGAACAACACAATCATAGACAAATTGTGCAGAAATAAAAGAACCACTGAATTCAATAATATGTTTAATAGTAGGATTTATATCAAATATCTACCCAGTTAGAAAGCCAAGCCTGTATCCAACCATCTATATCCATCAACTATATCTCTCTACAATATGATTTAAGGGCGGGATACAAATTAAATAAATAAATAAATAAATAAATAAATAATAATAATAATAAATCATTTAATTGGTAGCACATCCTATAACAGTTGTTAATTTCTCTTGGTTAAATGCAAACAAAAACATGCCACTTACTTTTGTTTGATCATCAGATTTGAACACATAACAGATACTTTGCTGGTTTACTGCTTCATCTTTTATTAAGCAAGCAAAATAGCTCGGATCATGACTGTTGTGAATCAGTTTGTGGACATGCTGTGGTTTACACCCAAACAGGCTGGAACAATTCAGAGGATCCCATTGCTGGCTTTTCCCTGTGTCTGTTTCACATTGCACCCTGGCTGGTGAGACATAAAGCCGGATTTGGCTGGTGGTAGGCTGTGTGCTGAGTCGCCGAATCTCAGCCACAATCCAAGGGAGTACTGACATCGTGGTTAGCGAATGTACCGGCAGAGAACCTACTAGCTGGAGACTGAAGTCTATGGAGCCATCACTGGATGTTGCAGGATTTTTAACTCTGAATGATATGGGATCCATTTTTGAGTCATCCAATTTATTACAGAGGCTTAGAATTCTGAAATGACAGACATTTACACAGTTAACACAATTATTTCTACATCTCATTTTTTTCTTTAAGAGTCATGTTAGTGATTATAAAATCATTTTTCTCCTTTTGATTATCTAGTTGCATTTATTTCTTGTAAAACGAGTTACTGCTAAGGGGAAAATGAAATTATGTGTTTTTATGAGTAATATGCAAACTCTCCCCTTCTCCTTTCTTGAGTACATCCACCTTGACACTGTCACCACTGAACACTAGCTTGCCCTTGTCCTCTGGGAACTGGCCCTGACCTCTCTGGAGACCATTCTTTTCAAGCCAAATCAAACCTCTAACAACCCACATATGTAGGGAGATACAAACTGATGATACATCACACCACGAGAAACATATTACTTTTCTAGTCTACTATTTTTATCCTGGCTTGGTGTCATGGTGCTTGCTTGTGAGTTACTGAAAAATTTTGCCTTTTGAAAAATGTTCTCCTTACTTAATATACACAGTGGATCATCTGATAAGCATATTAATACTATTAAGAGCAACTGGCAACAGTTCATAGCCTTTTGAACTCTGAGAGATAGCAAGAGTGCTTCTTTTTTCATTTTGCATTGTAATGTTCCTTTCAGCCTCTGAGATTAGCTACAGTCACATATCCCACCATCTGCACTGCAGTGAGGCCCCTAAATAATCGCTCAGAAGTCTTTCCTAAATAACATGCAGCACACAAGCATTCCCTTAAAACCAGCCTAGAATAGGACACATGTGTTCAAAATGTTTGGTAAAACTAGAGCTCAAATGTTAGTGCACAGAACTAAGAAAACCTGTACATGGACTCTAGTTCATAAAGTGCAATGCGAGGCACAGTGAGAGACTGTGTGTGTGTGTGGGGGGATACTTTGGGGTTAAGTGACCTAAGTACTATATACATTTAAGTGACCTAAATACTATACATAAAAACAAAAATCAAGGAGTTTTTACTCTGTGCAGGTGTTCATTAAAATTCTAGGAATCCAGGCTTTTCTTCTTAAAAGGTTCATTTCTGTCTCTCTTTTTACTACAGAAATATTTTTCAAAAGTTGGTGATAAACATACCAAGGACAGATAATGGTAAATACATACAAAGAAGGTCCCATTTTTGCTTTTTATCATCTGATCTGACATCTTTCCAAAGGCTGAAATGTATTTTATCCCTCTTGTATTTGAGGTTAACGTTTTTGAAACGAGAGTGCTGTAGAAATAGGGCATGTCAACCAATGCAAAGTATGTTAATTTCGTGCAAACTAACATGCACAAATTTGCCACTGATCTGGTTCACAATCAGTAATGTAGTGGCAACTCCAGAAATGCAGGGTCCCTTCATGATGGTCACAGCTATGCCCCTCACAGCCACGCTCCGTCACTCGCTTGCTCTCCATCATCATCTCCACATTCCTCAGTCTTTCCCACATGTGCCTTCTCCCACAACAACAGACATCCCTATAAGGCAATCCACATGAAAGGACAGTGTCTTAGTTGAAAAAAGTCTTCTCAATGGCTCTCTTACCTCCTTTCACTCTGATTGGCTTTAATCATCAGGAAAGGACAAGGAAGAATGTTAGAAGGTTCTTCTCTGTGGCTAACAAACTCTCCTTTCATGCTGATAGGCTTGTAGGACAATGGAGAGATAGGGAACTTGCTAGGATCCTGCTCCCAAAAAAATAAGGGGTCTAAGACTCCACGAGACCCTGGATGACTACTTCCCTGTTCACAATGCACATACAAGATAAGCTGCCTCCACAGATTTAGTGACCTTGCCATTTTGGGACCTGTAACCTTGCTTTTATGTGAAGTGAGTCACCTTGCTTATGAACTTAGGTCACTCTCAGTTTGTTGCAAATGCCTGATCCACCATCCGCTCAAAACACTGGCCATGGTATAGACCATAGTCAATTACTCCTGGAGATGACATAATGGAAATATAACAGAGAGCCATAATTATTATAAACAGTTATTTTGTTTGCACACTTAACTTTCTTCAGGCTCTGGTTTGTTAATTGTGTAAACTAACCTGAAATGAATGATTGTGCAAACATCCCCTCCAAAATACTGACCAACCAATCCAGCTTCCTAACATATAATTTATATAGAGTGGGTGCCTGCCTACGCATTCTAAGAATCCATAGCTTCACTGTACAAGCATAAAATCTGGTATCTATAAATCCTGATAACCTTAAATTTATCCATAATCCTTATAGAAGAAAGTTTCAAAACAGAGAAAACTGTCTATTACCAGTTCAATACCAATGGTTTTAGAACACCTTCCACAACTTGATGCTCTCTAGATTTTTTAGGGCTACAGTTCCCATCATTCCTGAACATTAAATTGTTTTAAATTGTTTTAAATTTTAAAATTGTGTTTTAAACTGTTTTTAAAATATGTGTTTTAAATTGTATATTTGTTTTAATGTTTTTGATTGCTGTAAACTGCCCAGAGAGCTTCGGCTATGGGGCGGTATACAAGTGCAATAAATAAATATTAAACATTAGCCATGCTGCTGGGGCTGCTGGACCTGTAGTCCAAAACAGCTTTAGGGAAGGCTACATCAGAGGATGATTTTCAATGGCAGGAAGGTTGTAGCTCAGTCGTGCAGCATCTGCTTTGCACGCACAAGATCCCAGGTTCAATTCTCAGCATCTTTATGTAGGCCTGGAAGAGATGAGATCCCAGTCTGAAATCCTGGAGAGCCACTGTCAGTCAGTAGACAATACTGAGCTAGATGGATCAGCTGCACACTGATTGAGTATAAGGTAGCTTCCTATGTTCCTTTGATCCCAGTACCCATGGTGATAAAATAAACTAAATTACTTGAAGAAAGGCCATAGCTCAGTGGTAGAGTATCTGCCTTACATACAGAAGGTCCCTACACTCTAGGTAGGTCTGGGAATGTCCCCTGTCTAAAATCCTTCAGAGCAGCTGCCAGTCAGTGTGGACAATACTGAGTGAGATGGACCAATGGTCTGACTGAGCTAAGGAAGCTAGCTATGTTCCTTATTACCCTGAACAGTTCCTACTCCCTCCATTATTCCAACTACCCCAAATACTCACCACTGATGCATTTCATAATGTTCCTCTCTTTTTATTTCCTGTCTCTGTCATTTTAATACTTTTGAAAAAACTTTCCAAACCCTTTAAAAACATCAGTCTTGAAACCAAAGTATGCTGCACTCTGTATTACATTACTTTGCAAGTTTTACTCTGAGCAGCACAATTGAGTTTACTGCTGACATTCCTAGGACATTATTTTTACCCATAATATGCCATGCACACACCCTAAGTACAGTGCAAGCAAACTCAACAGAGAAACATTGCCATCTGTGTAAACATCACCATCCAGTACATTTTGGATTATTCTCCATTAGAAAATATTACACCCTCAGGAACATACATTTATTTGTTTGTTTGTTTGTTTGTTTATATCCTGCCCTTCCTCCCAGCAGGAGCCCAGGGCAGCAATCACTGCACTTATATGGATGACAACATTTGGTTTTTGGAGAGGGAAGAGGTGAGCATCAAGTGGTTATCACCATGCAGTTTAAAAAGAAAATTGCCTCCCAAATTACATACTTATTCCTGGGTTGTTTATGCTTCCATCATCACTAACACAGGTGAACTTACGTCACTGAGATTGCAGTGGAAGTCCCAGACTGAAATTTTATCCTGAGCTCAGCAGTGCTGAATAGCAGAGTGACCCTCTATTGCTCAAACCCAGAACAGAAGGGAACATCATACAACTGTAGTTTGTTGAGTTATGTGCAAAGTTAGTACCCTTAGTTCTACAATTCGCTATTGGCACAATTCAAGAGCCTACAAAATGAGTTTGAAGCAGCTTTTGAATCTCAACAAGATGAGCTAAATCTGTGCCTTTGTCTCTTAGAAAAGGGGTACATAAAGTGCAATGCACCCACAACATTTCCACTTGATCTTGATGTATAGAACATACCTACATAATAAAAAAGCAAAAAGCAGTACTCAACTCACCATCCAGAGATACCATTTTCACCCAGCATATTACATTTATTAGCATTTTAGTGCTAGATTTAAATTGTAAGCTTTGGGAGCCAGTCTTTAGATGAAAAGCAGGGTAGAGTGTGTGTGCATTTATGAAAGAAAGTGGCAAAAGACACAATCATCAGGAAGTGTATTCAACATCTTTTTAATCAAAATATTAATGGAATTCAGTGAACTTCAATCAGATGTCAGTAGCCAACTGCCCATACTAATTAGGCAGCGATTTAGATAACAGGACAAAAAACTTAATCAGCATAAAAATACATTGATGTATACTTAATATGCTACCTAAAACTTTTATGAAAAATAGCTGTCCTAGCTTTTACAATCCTTCTGCTATGATTTATTTGATGCAAAAGTTTATGAACACAAGTAGCCAGTGCCAGCAAATAGTGTCAGTCATTGAAATTTTCCACTAGGGCAATTCCAGCTTTCTTCTAGCCATGCAAAGCTGGTTATGGGTGTGATACCACAAAGCTAAAGTACAGTTGAGTAATTCCTTGGTCCCAACTGAAATGAGGCCTAAGGCTACAATCCTATGCACTTATTTGGTATGTGTGTGTGGAAGAGGTGAACCTCACCAAACACAGTAGGATTTCTTTCTGAAGAAACGTTCATTGTATGTATAACTACATCTCCACATCTTTATTCTCTATAAATTTACCCTCCTGCCTTGCGCCATCAACATCCCCTCCACTCTCTGTAAAAATTTAGGATTGGAGGCTCCTCAGGGCAGAGACTTGTTGCTCTGCAAAGCACCATGTCCACTAATGGTAATACATGAATAAGAATAATTGGGGGGGGGGAAGTCAATACAAGTTGAATGCTCAGTTGCACATTTTTCTCTGGATTGTACCAGGTGTGAACAAGCTTGTCATTCCACCACATCCACAACAGCGGGGTTCAGAACCAACCTTATTAAGCTGCCCGATGGGGCAAAGAAGCTGCAAAAAGATTATGTATGGTGATCACTTACCAACAATACAGGGTGCGTGCAGCAGCGCTCCCTTGAAAGGAAGTGCTGGTTGCGGTATCACTGCGAGGAAGAGGCAGCACAGACGTCGCCAAAGTGGGTGCACGGGTAAGATGAAGAGAGGAAGGCAGAAGAGTCGAACTCAGGCTCCCTGCCCTCCTCCATGAGCATATTCTTTGGTCAAGCCGCAAGAAGCGGCGACAGGGAAGTGAGCAGCAGCAGCCGCAGGGTGACAAAAGTGACTGATGGTGCCTCCCTCCTGTTGATTCGTTTAGTACGTGACTAGCTCAGCTCGCTCCCCTGGGAGCCTGTCAAAGAGAGAGAGAGACGACCAGGCAGCTTCGCTTGTGGAAAAACGGATGGGGCGGCCGTTCTGTTCCTTCAGTCGACTCCTTTCTGGGCCATGCCGCCTCTCCCTGAGGGCGCTGCTGAGCGGGAGGAGGGAAATCACCCGCACCCAAAACCCGAGCAAAAGCAACAAGCCGGCACTTGCACTGATGGATGGGTCCTGACTGACTCCTTCCTCAGCCTTCGCTTTACCTGATGCCGGCTTCCGCTTCTCTCAAGGGAGAGGCGGCGGCAAAAGGGCAGAGCCAAGCCGCGGAGGGCGGTCTCTTTCTGCGAGGAAAGGAATACAGGAGGACTATAAAAATAGAAGTTTCGACAGGCTAGCCAAGTCGCCTGACGGAGGCACCGAGCAAAGCCTTGGGGAAGAGGCGGGGCCTTGGCCAAGAGCTCTCCAGTTGAGAGGAAGCAGATTGTGGCAGAAACGCGGGTTTTCCGTTCAGCTCCCTCGCTTCTTAGCAGGCCGGCACGCACCTTGCACGAACAGAAACGCGCACAGCCCTAGATGTGGCGCAGCACCCGGGAGCTCAGCTCCTGCCGGTCATGTGCGGAAAACAGCTGCACTGCAGGGTCCGCTGCTTCGCCAGGCCAAATGTGCTATGTGTGTGAAAGGAGACCTCTCGCTCTTTTCCGCCTTCAGAAACCATACCAAGCCGGCTCGAGTGCTTGAGGCACTCCTCAAGACAGTTGACAGAAAATAACTCCCAAAGAGAGCTTTTTATTCACATTTTCACTTTATAACTTCACGCACACAGCTTCCAGTCACTTAAAGATTCTTTCCACCAAAAGGCTCTGTTGAAGGGAGTCAGTTTTCACATTCAGGTAGGAGCCATCAGGTAAGTAATCACATCCGCATGTATGAACCGACACAGCCCAGTCTTGTTGACTCAGAAGGATGTCTGCAGAAGGATGTACCACCAAGTCCAGTGAGTTCTGTGTGTGCATATCTCAGATTTCATTGTTAAGTCATTCTCACAAGTAGGACAAAATCAGAGCTTTTTTGTCATGTTACAAAGTGTGCATGTTCAAGGGAACATACCATTCACATCCAGCATTTGTGAAAGTTGCTCATATGATTCCATTACCAATCTTCTAAGAGTAACTTAGTGCTGTTACTTTTTGGGGTCACAGAACTCTGAGAATCTGATGAAAGCTATACCTCTGATAAATAAATAAATAACATTTATTTTATTGCACTGGAAATTTATTTGTGTGTGTGTGTGTGTGTCCGGTTCACAGAACCCCTGAGGACCGTGTATGGACCACAGGTTAAGAACCCTTGCCACAGAGGTTTTTCTATATTTGTATCCTGTTTGTGCATAGTTGTGGTTTGGATCCTAAATGCTGCAGCTTTGGTGGAAATAGCAATCCCTGAGCCTTTACTTTTGCTTCAGACACATATTCGAAAGGACTCATGTTGTTTTACAACATGTTCCATTTAACAGCAGCTACAAGACCCCAGCTGTGAATCCACAGACTTTGCCCAGCTGGGCCAGAATCTCAGACGCTTTGCCCCTTTTCTCTCCCTGGCTGAAAGTAATAGGTACCCTTGTTTAATCTTGAAGAATTTTAGGTACAGGTGCCAAATAGTAAATAATGACATTCAGAAGAAAATCTCATTTTTTAAAAAAAATAACAGCTGGTTTCTGAATTGAGTCACACACTTAACTAATATTTTAAGATGGTTACATGGCCCTGAGGGGGGACTAGTCACCAGATGAAGAAATATCCAAGAGATCTTGAACTATGGCTTGAAGATCAATAGATCTGAACTCTTGCCACTTAGGGCAGCAATCAAGAATTGTCAGTCTATGCTGATAATTCAGTTCAACAGTACTTAAACTTCTATTTTAGCTTCTAGTTTAGGTAGGGGAGAGAGCCAGTGTGGTATAGTGGTTAAGGTGTTGGACTATGACCTGGGAGACCAGGGTTTGAATCCCCACACAGCCATGAAGCTCACTGGGTGACCTTGGGCCAGTCACTGCCTCCCAGTCTCACAGGGAGGCAATAGTAAACCCCCTCTGAATACCACTTCCCATTCATAGGGGCGCCATAAGTCAGAACCAACTTGAAAGCAGTCCATTTCCATTTTTAGGTAGGGGAAACCTGTGGTCCTCCAGATATCGTTGGACTCCTATCTACCCCAACCAGCATGGCCAAGAGTCAGGAATGATGGGAGTTGTAGTCACATTGATCATTCTATTCTTACACTGTTAAAGAAAACTTTATCAAATGTGAACTATGGCATTGTTTGGTCACTAATCCTACAGTGAAATAACTTAACACCTTTGTTATTCATCATAACATTTTCAGCCAGCAGTAGAACAAAGACTCTTGCTGATTTTGCTGCAGTAAGAGCACTCCATCATTTTTTCTGCCCAAGAAAGATGAGATGCTCCCCAGCTCCACATGCAGAACCCAGTCAGACTGGCAGCTGAATCTTATTTCAGTACCAACAATGATAGTACCCTCTACTACAACTGAGGGTGGCAGGCTGGCTTAGGGGGCAGGGCAGGCTGCCTGCCTACCATACATAGTTCTGCCCTCCAAACATTTCACCCCTGCTCACTTACCACTTTGCCTGGCACCTGCTCAGTCCTGCTGAAACACTGTAATGCAACAGAGGGGGCACAAGCATACATCATGTGAGCAGAGCAATACATCTCCACCAGAGTGTGTGGCCAGGGCTGTCTGTCTCTGCCTGCTCTATCAGATAGGAACCTTTCCCAATCGTGCTTTTATAAACATGTTGAAAGATGTGGCTAGGCCACCCAGCCAGCATTACTGCTGCCAGGGTATCAGCTCAGGATGACAGGAATGGCCGTGGAGACTGACTGCCCCTCCACCCTAAGGTGACTGTTTTCCACCTTCTTAACAGTAGGGCCAGTCCTGGGTATAAGCTCAGAAAAGTATTTTTATTTTTGCCTGGAAGGGCCTTGAGGTAGGAGAAAGGACTAAGAATATCAGCATTTTATTTCAACTGGTAATACTGAAAAAGAGACTATCAATTGCCACTACAAGAGAAGTTCCCATTTCCTATTTGCAGGGGTCTGGTGCTCAGTAGCCAGAGGCTGTTTTGAGGAGTACAAGTTATTATTTATTATTATTTATTAAATTTATATACCGCCCGACTAGCGATAGCTCTCTGGGCGGTGAGCGATAGTTGTTACACAATACATATTTTCCTAGCAGCCAGAGGCAGAAGCCAAGCTTATCTCAGTGGTGGTATAATGCCCATAAATAAACCCTACATGATCTCTCAGATTGGCAAGGGCTGTTTGTGTGTGAACAAGCAAGTGTGCTGTTGTACATTGTTATGAAGTACCCCTAAAATCCAGTTTTTGCTATAAAAGCATCTGAGAAGGAAAGTGCTGTTTTCTCCTGGAGAGGCAAGGAAAGAGCCTCCACTAACTTAGGTTAGGACATCTTCAAGCTGAGTTTCAGTACTTCCTGCTAAATCCATTGATTGACATCCTCTGTTCCCACTTGGAAATTGAAACATCAGTCTACTTTTGGAAATGTTAAGCCAAGATAGGATCACCTAAAGTGTCACTCCTTCCTTCTACCTTCTCACAATAACTAATCAAGAAGTTTCATGGCCTGAGGATCCCATCTAGAAGTTATCCAGAAGTACTGCTTCAGTTGAATGTTAATTTCTACCCTCCGTTATTATACGAGGAAGAGGCGTAATAACCAAGTATTTTATGGCAGTTTACTTACTCTCCATCTCACACTTCTTAAGCCGTTTATCACACCATTTGGATCCTGATAACCAAAACAGGGTTTATAGTCAATTAAATTCAATTTATTGTACGGTCACAGACCCGATAAGACAAATAATCAGATAAAAGAAAATAGTCTATAAAAAATTTAAAATATACAATAAAATATAAGTATAAATATAACTTTAAAATGGAACATTACAGTTTGAAAGAGAGGTCCATCTTGTGTATTCTTTGAACTGAAAAAAGGAACTTAGCTACTAGCTCTGTGGTCAACTTGTTGGTATCAGCCAAAAGATCTACCAGGAAAATTTTCCATAATAGGACCAAGGAATCTAGTATGTTCTTCCCTATAGAAGTTGCAAACAAAAAAGACATGAGCCAGGAATTCAACATCTGCCTCACTACAGGAGCATAACCGATTTTCATAAGGCACACCTTGATAACGTCCTTCTAGTATTGCTGAAGGGAGACAATTAAATCTGGCTCTGGAAAAAGCATGTCGGTATTTTGGGATGGTCAAATTATCCAGATATATAGCATGTTTAGGGAATTCAAAGCTCAGATCTAAATACAAAGGTGAACAGGTTTTACGAGCATTTGACATAGAGTATTGGAAATCAATGTCCTTAATCCATTTCTCTATAACCAATTTTATCATCTTAAACTCTTGTGTGTAAAGAAGAGCCATAAAGAAACCTAACAGATGCAATTTAGCAAGAAAGGTTTTAGACCATGAGCTAATAAAAACATCCTTCCGAAGAAGGTTTAAGTAACCCAGGGAAGGGCCAGCATAAACCACTTTAAGCCAATATCTAAAGGCTAGGGAACAAGCAGTACATTCAGTCGATGTGAGGCTGGCCTCAAGTCGGAGGCCTGCAGCAGAAACACACCTTGGCATTCTGAAAATAGATCTTAAAAAATTTGAAAGGACATTTTCCACATTTGAATTAAATCTTTGAATCCAAATTGGAACTCCATACAACAATTGAGACAGGATCTTGGACTTAAATACCTGGATAGCAACTGGTATATACTGGCCTTCCTTAACGTAAAAAAAACAAAGAATGGCCTTAGTGTTGTTCTGTGCTGTCTGGACGGCAGACTGTATATGAGTAGCCCAAGAGAGTGTGGAATAAAACATAATACCCTAATATCTGAACTGCTTGACTTGGTCTATATACACTGTCCATTGACTATCCACTTTTTCACTGATGTACGCCAAGAGAAGACCATAATTTTTGTTTTACTAAATTAATGGTAAGTAGGTTGTCTTTATAATAGGTCATAAAAGCACCAAGTAGGCGTTTAAGGTCTATTTTTGACAAAGACATAAGAACGGCATCATCAGCGTATAACAGTAATGGGCATTTGGTCTCAGCCACTTAGGTGGATAAAAATCTGCAGCTAAACAACCTCTGCTCAAATAATTTAAATAAAGATTGAATAATGTGGGGGCTAGTATGCAGCCCTGCTGAACCCCTCTGGTGGCAGGAATAGATTTTGTCAAACTTCCATCTAATCCGCATCTTACACGGAGCGCTGTACACTGATAGAGACATTTAATGTGATAAAGCAATCTCTTATCCATAGAAGAGTGGGATAGCTCAACCCACAATTTTGTTTCCTTTATAAATCTGAAATCTGCCTTTCACACTATCCCGAAACAGGCCATTTCCAAAAGAAGTCGTATATTTCTCTGCTAGATGATTTAGCACTATACAGTGGTCAATTGCAGATCTGCCCTTTCTGAAGCCTGCCTATCCCTTGCCCAAAATGTTTTCACAGGATTTATAGTGTGTCTTTATTTTAATTTTTAAGCCCAGCTTTATAAAAGATTATGTTTTTCACTTTAGCAACTAGGAATATTTTATACCCCAAAGAGGATCATGTGGACTCCTCCCTTATTCCCTTTTCTGACACTTTCTGTTCCTGAAGAAGGTACCCTCAGCTCCAACACATTGAGCAGTCATGCAGAGAGAAGGACAGGCACTACCTCCTTCCTCTCTGGCAAGTCCATCAGCTGGCCAAATAGTCTCTCTTCTCTTCTCTTCTCTTCTCTTCTCTTCTCTTGTGCTTTCAAGCCTATTCAGGTCCCTCTTTCTTGGGCAGACCTGCTCTTTCTTCCCCACACTATGATATTTTCTTCTTCCTTGCCTGTCTCACCCCAAAATCTCATATTCTCCTTCCCTCGCTACCCTAAGCCACCCATTACTTCACCCATTCTCTAGCTATGCCCCCAAATTGGTTTCTTCTGATTCTTGCTAAAAAAAACAACTTGCCCAGTCCCACAAAATACCACCCAAACTCCCTATCTCCTCTGACAAGCTTATCTTTTGTTTTTAAAGCAAGTGGCCCTAGGCAGCATCTATTTTTCTTGATACCACCTTCACCCAACATTCTTCCCTCCCTCTTTCTGTCCAATTTGTCTACATCTAGAGTTTCTATGCATTTTCATGCATGTCTCTTTAGACCTGATAGCTTGTACAACTAGCCTTAACTCCATAACTTAGCCTATTGTTAGTGTGCTGTTTATGAAGGACTGTGTCAATTAACAATTGTTCATATATTTTTAATGAGTATGCCAATTCCCTTTTGCTACAATAAGTTGCTTTTGACTTGTCTTTGTTGTCCTTGTTAACCCCTGGGATGCCACATTCTGGAGTGTGTCCAGGGCTCACATTCTAAAAGAGGTATCAGGGTTGCACGTGAGAACGGCAGGCTTTACTGCAAACTGCACACTTCATAACAACATCATGGCCACTTCACCTCCTCAATCTTGCTCCTGCCACAATACCAGGAGCTAAGCCATGGTTCTGCTTTGTTATGTGAGAACATGGGCTTGTGGTTTGTCTCCCTCAGACAATCACAGGCAGTGAGCCAGGAGCCTTGGTTTCAAGTCATCATTTATTTGAAGCAAGATAAACCACAAGCCCAGATCCACACATAAAACTAAGCCAAACCATGGCTTAGCTTCTGGTAACATGGCAGCAGCAGGATTGGGGGATGATCAAAGGGGCCACGGTTCCTAAATGTGCACCAGCACACTTGTTTGTTCACGCTAACCATAGTTTGGTTTAGTGTTATCTGTGAACCAGACCAGGATCAGCACAGCAGGTTTTTCTTAACAAAAACAGACACCTCTGAGTGGCACTTACTATTTACACTAGTGAATAGTTTGATTTTGAGCAACTTTGCTCTTTACAAAAAAAAAAAAGTCAGAAGGGAAAAAAAGCTTTTTTTAAAAAAATGGTGATTTGCAAAGAAACACATTTCTAATCAGTTTAGGCTGTAAGAATTTTGATATTTTACTTTTCATATATCCTTTAAAATCACCTGCAAGCCATGGAACTTAGATTATGATCAAATATTTAGAAGAAACCTTTGGGAAATGTCTATCTAATAAGAAGGGTGAAAACACCCCTCTGAATTCTAAGGAGACATTTAAAATTGAGGCTTATTTCATTTTGAGCTTTAACACCAAATCAGAAATTCAGGAAATTTTCAAAAAGGTGGTGCAGTGTTACAGGGAAGTATGGGATTGTGTCACATCTTGTGTGGGTAGCACAGCCCCAGTGATTTCACTATTGTTCCTCTCTATCATACACATAGGCAGAGAAGTAGAAAATGTAGATGGGATGAAATGAAATGAGAGCATGTGATCAGGCCCTCCCTTAGCCTGTGCGGGCCCAGGGCAAAAGCATAGTTGCCCCCCACCCACATTCTTTCTCTCTTCCAAACCTCCCACCCAGAATAAGCCAGCAAGCGCTGCCTGTAAACGCGCTGCACAGCTGATGAGCAGGCAGCAGGCAGCACAAGGAAGCCACTCAGGCAGGGGATTCAAACCTCCTGCCTAAAAGCCTCACGCACACCCGCTTCATTGCTGATGAGCGGAGAGGGGAAAAACTGCTCAGGTATGCAGCCGAATAGCAGGAGATTTCCCAAGAGCGGGAAGCGGCTGGCGAGGCTGCATGGCTTAAAAGAAAAAACCCTGCCACAGCCCAGCTTCTCATCACCAAGCGTGGGGGCCCCAAAGTGCGTGGCCCGGGGCAACTGCCCCCCTTCCCAGTGCCTAGGGGCGGCACTGCATGTGATCCCCTACCTCAATGGCCACCTGAAAAAGTGCTTGCTATCATTTGAAAAAGTCCATTTGCTGTCAGTACTGATTTGTCTCACCTGAGCAAGAAATGGTTTGCAAAAATTGCTTCATTTGGTTGAATCAACCCCTCTTCTAAGGAATTTTGAACATTTTTCAGTTAACTTTTTTCATGTCCAGCAAAGATCACCAACACCATTTTAGGATCTACTTTTATAAGTTACAAGGAAATGCCATAATTATTCTGAAGATTTCTGTGACGGATTCTTGAAAAAGACTTTTTCATAATAGCGGAAAGTAAACCCCCTTAACCATGTTGACAGCTTTTAAGATGCTAATACACAAGGAACAACAGAATGATTTCTTAACATTACAAGAGGCAGCCAGAGAAAGATGATGCCTTGGGTAACTGAAGGGAAGAATGTGTTTCTTTACTGCTCATGGAATTCCTCCCCCACATAGTCTTATGCCACCTGTATCCTTCACTTTAAAAAACAAAAACAAACCCTAGACAGCGATACTCTAGAATTTCCATATTTCTAGAAGATAGAGGTATTATCACCAGCACAATTCCTGTATGTATCTACAATATTTTTTCTTCAGAAATGTATCACCTGACCAATGACAGATAATAAACAGGAAACAGTTGTAGGTGACCATTTTAGCCACAAAAAGTAACAGAGTTATTTCTGATTGGTTGATGCTGAGAAAAACAGATTCCTTAATAAGTGCCTGAGCCTGATTTAAATCCAACTTAGTGATTGGAATCTTTCCCCTTGGCTTCAGCAGGCTTTGAAAATTCTTTTCTAATGACATGTTTATTTTCCCAGGTCTATTTTTATGTTGTAAAAGCTATGACTATATACAGAACGTGAACATTGTGAGCTTTGCAAGGATATAAAGGCAATATTAATTTATAGTCTAAAGCGAGGAAGAGATCAGATAACAAAGCTGACACAACAGTTGAACTGACCTTGCAGGACTAGAGCATGTTGTTTTTTGGTAACATGTTTCAAATATGGGTCTAGTCTATTCATTTCTACAGATTACTTTAAAATTATTGGCACCACAAATCAAAGTATTTACATCAGCAGTACAAGAGTAATGTAAATTATTTCAACTCCGTGTTGCAACACTGTTGCAACACAGCAGCTGCAGCAGAACAGTGTCCTATAGCATCTTAAAGACTAGAAAGTTGATTGTGGATTGAATTATCAAAGGCAAAAATATAATTCATTAGATGCATGAAGCAGACAGAGATGATGTTGGATATTTTACATTCAGTATTGTAACCTTTTCCTTTTACTGCGATGCTGTATTCTAAGATCTGTAAATGTGAAGAAAGCAGTTGTATTCACAAGCTTAACAAACTCATGCTGTTGTTTAAAATGTTGTTGAGTGAGACTCTAATCTTTGACTTAACTGACTGGAGGACTGAGTTGTAACTAGCTACACATAATGAATGCAGTGGATCTAGTAACACATTTTCGGCATCACACAAGTTGTTTTCTAGTCATCCTCCAAGTTGGGTCATTAGCAAATAATCTTCTTGATCCCATTTTTTTTTTAACTTAGTTAAGTCATTGCCATATTAACTAATGGGTAATTTCAGAGGTTGACAACAAATTGAGGAATGGGACTGAGATGAAATTGCATATTTGATCAGTATGACTAAATTCTTTTCAACATGTTCTTCTGGCTTTAGTTTCAGATCTTTATTTAAAATCTTTCACTTCTGCTTAGTTACTCCCTTCCTGAACTGTAACTGTAAAGTTGAGTAACATCTTTGCACTAAGCCACTGTCCAGCAGCTATCTGTGCAACCCACATACAGATGTCTTCTACCCATAAGAGGAAAATAAACAGCAGAGCATCCACAACAGCATGAAGTACAAAGGATATGATAAACTTTGTAACGCTTATTTAATAAAGGGTTGAATGGTATTTTAAACTCCCATATAAATAGAGTATCCACTAGGGTTACCAGGTATCCGGTTTTCAGCCAGATACTCCAGCTTTTGGGGATCCTCTCTGGGTGACTCACCTTAATCTCCAGACTCTCAGCTTGTTGTTTTTTTTAAATTAAGTTTCTAGGTGGTCTGGCTCCTGAGATATTCACTAAAATGTCAGCCCCCCCACTGTTAAATCTGTTTAACAGATCTGTTAAAGAAGCTCGTAACTCTACTCCTCCCTTTCACTATTGTAGCCAATAAGTGAAGCCAGGGTTGTGATTTGTTGACCTCCAGGCAGTGCCTAGACCTCATTGCAATGCCAGAAAGTGGTGTTTTTTCTGTTTATCTGAAAATCTCATAAAATAGGTAAGTACATAGCTTTAAGGGTTTTTTTCTCTTGCGTGCAAGAGTCAAACCCTGACTGTTGAAGAGGGCAGTGCTTTGAAAACCTTCCCAATATGACAGCCTTAATCCAATACTTGCTCTTCTGGGAGTAAAGCAATGCTAATCCCACGTACCTGGAGTAAACCCTATTGAATTCAATAGGACTTGCTTTTGAGTAGCCATGGCTAGGATTGTGCTGTAAAATAATAGGACTTTTGAGTGAACATAGCAAAGAATTGTTTGTGTTGTAAATCTTTCTCTCCCTCTCCAATCCTATTTTTTAAATCAATTAGGCAGGGCTTACTTAGGTATCACAGTTTTTATTATGTAGGAAACTAATACTGATTTTTTTTTAAAAAAAGTGTTCTCCAATGACCAACTGGTCTGACAATAAACTATTACAGGCATACCCCGCTTAACGTTGCTTCACTTAACATTGCCTCGCTATAACGTACATGCTCCATATGTCCCCATACCCCACTTAACGTTCGCGCGCTTCGCAATAACATACATTTTATTGGCATGATGCCGCTGCCATCTAGTGGTGATTGCGTGCAGTACAAATGAATACAATTGCTTCACTTAAAGTAGATTTTCACTTAAAGTATACTCTCCGGTCCCATTGCGAACGTTAAACCAGGGTATGCCTGTATATGGGGTGTATTTTTACATCTGCAATGTGTGTGTGTATGGAGTCTTTCCAACAATCCTGTGAGGTACAGTTGGTGATTGGAAACCAAGGCAGTTCACAATAAGAAATAAATCCCTTTAAAATCCAATAACCATAAAACAAGTATAAACAGTTGCAAAACAGCTTAAAGTGGCATGATTCTGAATGTTGGGTTCGATGAATGAAGTTTATTTATTATTTATTTATTATTTTATTCATATCCCACCTTTCCTCCCAGTAGGAGCACAGGGCGGCAAACAAAAGCACAAAAACACTTTAAAACATCATAAAAACAGACTTTAAAATATATTGAAACATCTTTAAAAATATTTTCAAAAGCTTTAAAAACATTTTTTTAAAAAAAGGTTTAAAAAATATTAAAAAGCAATTCCAACACAGACACAGAGTGGGATAAGGTCTCAGCTTAAAAGGCTTGTTAAAAGAACAAGTTCCTTATCACTTGAGGTTGCAGTTCTCTGGACATTTCCCTGTTTGAGTAAGCCTCATTGAATACATTGGGACTTGCTTCTGAGTAAAGAAACATAGAATTGCACTATATCTTTACAGGCTGTGTAAATAATAAACATATTTGATAGTCATGCTTATATAAATATTTCTTCATACTGTGTCCCAATAAGTATTTTATTTCATACTATGGGTTGTAGATTATTTTTTTCTCTACATTTAAGCATGCCCTTCTTCTTTGGGGTGGTCATGGTTCTCTGTTGTTTTCATCCTGAGGGGCAGATAGGCTGAGAGATGGTGAGTAGCCCATGGTCACCCATTACACTTTATAGCTCATTTCCATTTTGAAAAATTAATTATAACAATTTACATGCAGGCAATATTTATTGAGTAGATACACACAATACATTTAAAGCACATCCAACTCGCATTTA